>NC_039507.1:14991780-15614325 GCF_003672135.1 Ooceraea biroi | reverse complement strand
CTCTTGGCGTTCCCGCAGTATTATCCTCATGATATTATCTTGAACTTGCGTTGAATTTGACGTCACTGGACGTACGTACACGCGACAACTGTTCACACAGAGAAAAAGAGGGAACACTTACAATGCTCCTGAGCGGAGGAATAACCAGCGAACGCGCAGAGAATGAGAGTAATCCAAACGAGAGTCGCCATTTGAACGAAAATCGACGCTCAAGTGCAAACGTGAAACATGACTGCCAGATAATAACGAGCTCATGACGCACCTTACGCACCGACGTCCGCCCTCACCAGATAAACGTCTTATCTTCTAGGTGTATCTAGCGATATCTGGCTCAAAGTGAATCAGAGATTCCGTTTATTGAGCAAAATACGCCTGTCGTCGTCATCATCAATATCGACGCTCTTGGAAAAATTAATTCATTTAATTTTATTCGGCTTCATTCGCGGGACGCGAGTCGCTTTTATTTTTTTTCACATTTTTCTCACATTTCTCACATTATATTTTCGATCGAGCTGATGATTTCTCGACCGCTCCTGCGACGGAAAGAAAATTTATTCCATGAGCGCAGCCACGCAGTAATAAATTGCGCCTGTGGAAAGCCGCGTGTGCGTTGCCGTTTTTCATTATATATCATAAAATGAAAACGCGCGTTATATATCGATTTGCGAATTCGCCGCGGGTTGTTTGACAATCAAGCGGGAAACGCTCGCTTATTGCGGGTTACCGTTATTTGTATGACAAAATTATATCAAAGCTTATCCCGCGTGAAATAAATAAATACAGTAGCAGTAGCTATTACGATTTAAACATTTCCGAGACCACGTGTACTATTTGTGCCCCTTAGCATCAGTAAAAGCAATTGGACAAGGGAGCGTTCGCGTCCAGCGCGGCTACGACGATGACTAATATGCGTGATGACACGATGATTAACAGTATGATTAATGCACTTGATTTAATTCTACGATGATTATAAAACCGGGCGTCCGTTCAACGGAGGTTCGTGCGGTGGTAGCAATAATTCTGCTAATTCAACCTCGTCGTATTGCCAGCGCGCTTCTTCATTCTCTTCACTGTGTGCGAAACGTGGCCTCACCCAACACACGCGCATAATACTTAACGTTTAATTCACAGTGCCGATTCGCGCGAGTTCTTTGTGTTCTTCGTTTATCGTATTGGTAACTCGTAGAACGCCGATGTGCATCGGGTGCATTGCGCGCGTAGTAAAATGTCGATGCGGAAATTATGAGGAAATGAAGGAAGTGCGATAGGTAGCTCGGCATGTTGCGCGAGTCATTGACTTGACAGGAACTTGACGGACTTCTAAATGCAATATATTTATAATAAGTAATGTATAATGCGCAGTATATATTATGCAATAGGTAGTCATTTACGAATAGAACATACGCTCGCATTAATTATTTATATTTGTATTTATTAGTTTATATTGTTTGTGTGTTTTATTATAATTATATTCATTTAATATTTATACTATGTTATAATTAAGCTCAAGCCACAGCGGATCACGGTTTCATCTAGTTTCATCCGTGAGTGATATGAGAAATAAAATTGATTAAAGGAAATCCGGAGGGATGGATAAAGTGAAGACACATGCGGACACTGTCTTCCGACAGTGAGCGATGAAGTAAGAATAATAAATGGATACACAGAATACTTCAAATGCAAGTACCTCGTAAAACTGGAGGAGTATTCATGCAAAATACAGACACGTTTTGTTGGTCTTTCTACTTAAACATAAAGATGCTAGCTCCTTTTTGCTTCTCTTTCATTCAAATATAATATAATACATAAATTAACAGAAAAATTAAAGAGGGAAACAACGAGCAAGTTGATTCGATCTGATTGGAAGTAGAAAGAAACGCGGAATAACGATGCGCTACCAAGTGCAATCGTATAAAGACGGCAATAACTGTTTACAATATCGCGGAATACGTTTTTAATTGCATTTTTATGTCACACTCGCGTCATTGCCATCGCTCGGAACAGGAGGCGTGTCGACACAGAAGTCGACAGAAAATTAACGATGCCGAATTGTGGTGGGAGAATGCAGGGACAGAGAGGGACGAACACACAGAAATGTGTCGCGGGGTGAGAGACAAACAAACGGGGCGAAGAGGCCTTCGAACACTCGGCGCTACAGATTCGTGTTCACCAGTCGCACGCGCGGTTAATGCTCGATCGTAGACCGATTGAAGTCCAATCTCGATCGTCGATCATTCGAAAGCGGGTTGAATCGAGGGCTCGGTGATTCCCAAGTCATTTTACGATCGTAAAGTTTGATCTCACGGAGGAGAAGAAAAACGCCGTCGAGCATGGAGACGCTCGTGACTCTAAGCGCGATCGTGCTGATGATCGTCCTCGTCAATGGACAGAAAATCGGTGAGCATTATATATGTATTTATGTAGGCATGTAATTTGTAATTGTGATTAGTGCGACTGATCTGTTTCGCTAATTTGGTTGAAGTTTACGTGGAATTGTGGCGCGATAATTTTTACTCACGCGTCGAAGCGTGATATAATTATGCTTGGTATATAATTACGGGGAATGCTGAAATAACGTTCGCACGTGTAAACACCGTGTTGTAATATCCAAACACATGTGACCTTTCTTTCTGAGGAATTTACCTCGTGCGTCTGCTTAAATTTCGCCAAATCTAGATTTTGTATATCTTTCGCAGGAGAATGTATTGTATGTTATAATTAACTAGAGTTAAACACACACATATATAGTGGCAATATAATAAATAAGATCTGAATAATGTAATAATAATACCTAATATAATTAATAATAATGATTTACGATGATTGTCATAATTGTTTGCGTCTCTTAAGCATGAAATCAAATGTAACGGACGTTTAGAAGTTGTATAATGCATAAGCATGATTTATATAATGCATGAACTATGAAATAATTTAGCATTCTTTTTAATAGAAGGCTATTGCTTATTGTCATGTCTTTTTTTACTAATATTTAATTTATTTTTATTTATTAGTTGAAATAGATTTATTTCTATCAAAATTGCTTATATCCTTTAACATAAACATATTAATTGTATGTACCTTTGAATTCTAATTAATTGATTAATTGATATCAGAAAAATTCTCGTCATTAACTTTATCTTTAAGTGATAATTCACTACAGCTCTACATCATAATTACACGCGCCATAATTAATCGTTCATTGATATTATCCATTTATATACTTATCCTTCCTGTGTGATCTCTGCAGTTCCTGTCGATCCTAGAATAAATATCTTTTCTGCATGAAATTCATATCGAGTATATAACATTATCTATTTTTGATTAAAACCTTTCAACTTTTGCAACTGACATTTATACAGTTCAAACGAATTGAATATGTTAATGCGCAAGAATTTAGGAAACGACATACATGATGATCAGGACAAAGCATGTACATTGTTCTTTCTCTGCGATAATTTTCTTAAAAGGGAGGATAACAAACCTGCTCCCTAATAAAATTTCTCATTGACAACGCACATCGCTTCTGAAACAACTGATTTAATTATAGACACGCCTATCCCATGCAGACAAACGCCGGATTGTACAGACATAAAGACCCTTCCGAGAAATGCTTTTTGCAAAGATGGACATTGCATGTGCTCTGAATTGAATGAAATTAAGAATTGCTCGAGTCTCAATGCGTCCGTGCACGAAATGCAAGTTCCAGGTGATACAATGAAAAACCAGTGATCCTTTTTTAATACATTAAGCTACTTATATTCGTTCACAATTTTTGAGATTTTCAATGGACAAGCGCAGCAAAAAGATTCTTCTTTTAGGTCCGCTGGTTTATCGCAAGTGTAGAATCGAACAGGATTGCGTTTTTGAGGGTGGATTTTGCAACTATGTTACCCACCAATGTGACTGCATAAAGAACTTCATACCATCGAGCAGCGGACAACATTGCGTTTCATGTAAGCACACAAAAATACAAACTTCGGTTTTTAGAAAAAATAAAAGAGATACTAGAAATTTTTCATTTAAATAAATAAATCGATTGTTGAAATCTATAACGGGTAATATGTCATATTGTATTATCATTAAATATCATTATTGTATTACCATATAAAATATTAGTTATCACTATAAAGTGATTCTTTTATTGTGATTAATATCGATTAATATTTTATATCGATTGATATGGCTTCTTTCAAATAGTGATCCATTCGATTGATGCTAACTGCAAGGATAAAAATCAATGTCTGCCGTTTTTGGCGAACAGCACTTGTCGCGACAACAAATGTGTCTGCGCACCTGATTATCATTACGTGAACAATACATGCTGGAAAAAAGTAGGTAAGTATTGTAATAATTTTTATCATGCAGAATTCTGTATCTTGCACAAAAAGCGGCGGAATAAAGTAGCGCTTTTTTTCATGTCGTGCAATAGTTTTTTCATTTTTATTGCAAGCTTTACAATAAATTGTAATATGAAGCATTTAATACGAACATTTAGTAATAAGTATTTAATTATTAAATATTAGGATTATTATGTACAATTATTAATTATTGAATATGAACATTTAATAATTCTCTTTGGTATGGATAGGAATTATTTCACATTAAAAGATTTAAATAATCCAATGCTTTTTCTATAATGCATTTTTTAAGATAATAATAACCGGACATTTGTTTCGAAAATTATTGTCCTATTTATTATAATATCTCGCGTTTTTACCGTCCATTTTGCGAGTTATTCGTAACATAATATCTGAAAGAGATTCCTGAATCTTTCTATCCCAGAACAATAATCAATAATCACGCTTGCAGAATACGGAGACCCTTGCATGAGAAACCAGGATTGCTTGCATATCGAGGGTGCTGTATGCACGAACGACCGGAAGTGCAGATGTGAGGCTGAAACTATTCTGAATACGAACGGCACAAAGTGCTTGGCCGCTGCAAAGAAGATCCGGGATGAATGCGTGGATATAGCGCAGTGCACGACTACATTTGAGCATTCAGCATGTATTGACAACATGTGCCAGTGTGAGCCAGATTACCATTATGAGAACGCTATGACGAGATGTTTCCTCAACAAAGGTACTCGTGTTTATCGTTACGAATTACGAATTTTTAGTTGATGACTCACGTAAAAATCGTTTTTGCCTTATTTAGCGTAATCGTAAGGAACGCATGTTTCGTAGAAACATCGCATTGTCGGACGAGATGTTGCTCCTAGTTATAGAAAATAAGTATTAGTATTATTAATACTAAAAAATATTAAAGTATCGAGTTTTTGAATTTTTCAGCGCTCGACGACGAGTGCGCAAACGATTACGAGTGTTATCAAGCTGAAAACTACATGAACGATTCGCCGACCAGGCCTCTGAAGTGTGAGGCCAACAAGTGTACGTGCGCCGACAATTACGTCAGGGATAATAAGGAATGTATCAATTCCGGTAAGTAAGAATAAAATTAATTATTAACTTGAAGGACGCGGAAAAATCTGATTTTATGAATTCATTCAGGAAGTCTACCCTTACTGCAATTTTTATTTGCAGGTTCATCGCTTGCGGTATCCCTATTAACGATCCTTTTTGCGATGGCGTTGGTTTGTAGTATTTTAATCTCGTAGAATGCAGTAGATAAATATCTGATATCACCATTGATATCTCTTTTAATAAATAATCCCTACGTTATATACGTTCACACGGAAAAGTAAATAATTTGTTTCATGGAACGAAGAAAAATCGGGAAAACACAAACGGACGCCGTTACCTCAGTAAACATTCTTGCACGGTTTACCGTGGTGTGCAATTATTTGTATCATTGTGAGGGCTCTTAGGAGAGTTGCGTATTTTTCACAAATAATACAAATATTGCATTGACGAGCATTGGAGCTCGTTAATGTACTCAAGATTTCAATCAAGACATATGTATCTACGCGTGTTTGTAAGACTGTCGACGATAGTCTAAGAATAAGGAAGGAAATAAGTGACGATCATGAAATGGTCATCCAAGTTTTAATCAAATATTGTACATATGAATCTGAATAATTGTAAATATTTGTGGCTGATCGTGTGATAGTGAAGATAATATATAGCGGTAAGTTACGATGAAATCGAAATGAAACCATCGCGATTTCCCTCGATTATAGACGTAATATTGGGATTAATCGTTCTCATCGTCATTTTCTTTCATTTCTATCGTTAAATACGCAAAGACTAATGCATTTTTCCACCATTTGAAACGATCGAACGCAAAGGGATATTACGTAGGCGCAAAATCGAACACCATTGTAATTGCGCAGTAGAACCTATTGTGGAGACGAGCACTTGAATTAGACGCGTTAAAGTATTTAGAGCCTTCCACTCTCGCGAACATTTAATTAACGCGGTCATTAAAATGCGAAACTGATGTTTTCTGCGGTGCTACCGCTCCTTGTAGAAGCTGCAATTCGCGAGTACGAACGAAAACTTTCAATTATTTGAGATTCTTTCTTTTTTCATTCTTTCAGGTTTAAATATATATACAGTGTCCACAGATAATTTTCACGCGTTTTTGCGTTTGATAAATTAAATTAGATTAAAAAGCAGAAATCGAAAAGAAAGGAAATACCTTTAGAAACAATAAAAGTGCCATTTGCTTTTTTAATATTTATTAATGATTATAATAATAATTTAATACTTACCATTAATATGTAAGTATGTATCTGTAGCTCGATTCTAAGGGAGGCAATAGGAATGTCTATTCGGATTGTGTTAAACATCACATAGATTTTGCTGAAATTTTATATATACGCGTTACTATACATTGTTCATAAAATTTATTATTTGCTCTTTTGAAACCAAGCAAACGTCAATTTCCTTTTGCGTTTGCTTGATCTCCATCTTCGCTTGATCCAACGAGACATTCTTTCGCATCATTTTAATGAGAACATCTTTAATGTATTTGTATAGAGCATACACTCCTTTACAGTGATAAACACACATTTTATTGTAAAACCATAAAATATTTTATACTATTTTATTATGATATTGTTATACACAGTACGTAATATTCTATATCAAAATAATCAATCTACCTCCAAGTGATCAAGCGACGCGATAGCGACGCCAAGTACATAAAGTTCTTTTTTTCATAATTTTATGAGTGCCATTTTTTTATCACGCTCCCATAGCTACTGTACACACAATGACGCAATGCGTCGTATGTATATTTAAATTCATCATAAATACATTTTACTAGAATACGATTATTACTTAACGTGTTTATGCAATTACGTCATTCTCCTATTGTCATCATTCCTATTAAATAATTATGCGCGTCACCTTTGGCTCACAAATCTTCAGACTACTTGAAAATATTCAGATCACAGATTTCCGATAGGAAATCCGGACAAAGCGCGGCTCAACGCAGAGAAATCTCTTCATTCATAATTATTATTTCCGCGGCATAAATTTCGGCTGAAGAAAAAACAAGCAAAGAAATAAAAGGACGCGTTCGGGTGAAGAAAGGAGCATTTTGTATAAGCACCTACGCACTTTATCGCTCCAATGCACAATGCCGCTCGTCGAAGGAAAGCCCGATTCCACCACCATTATTTACGCGACTTTATCCGCTGGGACGGATATATAAGAAATGTCTACGGGGAAGTTACAAAACACGATTAGATAAAGCTACGCGATAAGAGCTGGGAGCGGATCGCGCGCCCAGAGCTGGTGGCTGTTCGGATTTTCGTGAGGTTTCCTCGGCCAGCTGGAGAACAGAATCCTCGAGCTGGGGAACAGGCCCTTCGAAGGAATGGCGGGAGAACTGAAGAGCCAACCGTGGTGCCGTCCCGGGTGGGAGCTGCGGACCGTTGTACTGTCAATCGCCCTGTATTTCGCCGCGAGGAGTGCAGTCGCCGACGCGCACGGTCAGCGCAAACATCTGTCTCGTCGACGTGAGTGAGAATAAAAGTCGAGTGTTACACGGACAATCGAGTTGTCATCCCGAGAGAGTACCGAGAGGTATCGCGCGAATGTTGAATGTTGAATGGGTGAATTGATGGGGGAAGATGGTTGTGATATCATCGAATAAATCGAGACGTTCCCTTTGAGGAAGGGTTTAAGTTCTAACGTGGAATTCTTGTAAGTGTAAGGATCGAATGTCACGGAGTATCGAGTAGTAGCGGCTTTGGAGGGAAGAGTATGAGTCAGCTGTAGTACCATCGAGGAGGTTGAAAAGAGAAGAGTTTTTTAAAAAGACGCTTGACACGATCGCTTTTTTGAATTTTTTGGATAGTTTGGGTAACATGATGTACTTATAAGTGTAAATATCGAGTGTTACGGAGCATGGAGTAGTTACGGATTTGCGAAGGAAAGTATCGGCCGGAATGGTATCGCGCGAGGATTTAAATGTGAATTGATATGAGAGCGCAGCTGCGGTATCGCGAGAATTAAAATTCGATACACACATACACTTACATGAATGTTACCAATATAATATCGCGTTCCATCTTGCGCACGCAACAATTTTATTGCATGAAAATGCAAAGTGGATTATTCAATCATCAAGTAGTATCTGATCATCAAGTAACATCGTTTCAGCGCAAATTGACCGGCAAAATAAATAAGACTTTTCTTTTTAATGAATCAAGTCGTCGCGGTTGAGCTCGTACAAGGGCGATCACAAATGCGCTGCGGAATGTTTTAAAGACACAGCACTTTTATGACCCAGTAATCTTTTCCTTCGCTTCGTGGGGCATCGCGAAGACGCGAAGTCGTGGGGACCGGATCTACGCTCCTGGTTCTCACAGTTAGGTGAATGTCGAGTAGACCACCGCTCATAATTAAAGAACACAAAGGGGTCCGTTTCCTTCACTCGCCTGTTATAGCGATTTAACAATGCGTTTTGGAAGCGGGATTACAACGTTCTTCGAGGCTTTCGGGATGCTCGTGTCTGGCAGAAATCGCTTGCAAATGATGCCGCGCAAATGATGCCAGACATCATTAAACCGATGTAGGCACCCTACAGAATCTACCACGTCGCTGTAATTACGCTCATTAACGTAATCGTAAACGCGATCGTGATTGCCCATCAATTGCACATTACCGTCTCTTGTTTCTTCATTGATTAATGTTTCTAAAATCAATTGTTTTGTCTAACTACGATTGCAGACGAATAATTTTTCATTCATCGAGTGTAATGTTCGAACAGAGTTCTCGCCGAGTACAGTTCTCTACAGTACTATTGACACATAACAATGGCTTCTGCTGTTACATGCTGCTGTAGCACTATGCGTTACGCAACGCAAACCGAAACTATAGAAACGTAGGGCGCTAAACTCGTTTGTTCAGCCGCGATCGGCCTTCGAGCGTTCACGGGACCGTCATTGAAATCCAAAGCGGAGAACTTCGCCGGCAGGTTTTGCGCTGACGGGCAATGAAACACGCTGTAAATCGCGAGTACCTGACTTTTCACGGATCGTGATTCGCAGGGAGGAAACATAAACCGAGAAGAAGCCTTAGATCAGTACAACTGGGACAAAGTATTGCTACATAGAGTGAAGCACGTAGATTAATAATACCGTATTTTGCTCCACGAGATTTCTAGAGCCAAAGAAGCTAAATTGTTTTTAATCTTCCACCTGTTTCAGTTCTTCTTTCATAATCAAATTCGCGTACTGACGATGCTTCATGTACAAAGTCAATTTAAACGTCTCGCATGTCTGCGCCTCAATACGAGATTCTAATTTGAGTTAAAATCAAAGTGCGTTAGAACGACTTAGCACCTGTTACTCGTCAGTGACAATCCGTCGTATGAATAAGCCGGGATTATTATCGCCGATGAATGTGCGATATTTGCGCGTATAGATTGCAGTTAATTCGCTACGGGGTCCGTTGGGAATGCTCGCCTGGGCTATATCTTCCGCCACGTCAATCGAAATCGACAAAACAACGTGATGCTATAGCGACAAACTTGCTCACATGCGCGTTGCAAACGTTTCCGAGTAGAATGTCTAAAAGTGGCATCATATCATAGTAAGCGTCATACTTGTATCGTACTCAAACTTGATGTGCAGACACTTCTATATGTACTACTCCATAAATTGAGAAAAAAGATCTCTCCAGTCGAGAATTAATCGTACGCAAGGTGAGGCATCGGTAAAGTTTGTTCTTCCCACAAAGAAAGAAGAAACAATTTTCAACTGCCAATTATAAATCTTCTTCATCAAAATCCCATAACTTGTTTTGCACGATGTGTCAAGAATGAGCTGCTCTGTGGGGGGTACAGATATCAAATTAATATATCGCAAGTCAAAACTAAATTATAGGCCGTTCACCAATGCCTCGCCTTGAACAGACGAAGAAGAAGAAGAAGTGATCGGCATAGGCGGACGCGTCGAGGAAGACCGGCGTGATTATGCGGGATACGCCTCGATGATGATATCCGTCCGACGGTGTTGTACCTACATGTTCCTGCCTGTGATTGCGCAACAACGGAGGAAACAATGAGAGCATCGTCGTAAGTCAAAGGAGGCCCCCGCTGTCGATCGTGACGTGGCGGCCTTCGGGCGATCGGATCGGCCGCGGCTGATCTCGTGCTCTCTCTCACGGGACCGAAAATGACAATAAGTCGTCTGGCGACGGTGATGAAACGTTTTGGACACGGCGTCCACTCGTCGTCATCGCGAGGATGACGAAAACGTGGACGGTATGCGGCTTCACGGGGCTCCTCGTCCTCGTACCCGTTACCGTCTGCGCGACGATCAGCTACGCCAGCAACAGCAACCACGGGGATCCGTCGCGATGCAACGATCGCAGTAATAGCAATCGCAGTAACAGTAAGCAAATCAAATAATCGCCAAGTCTGGATGAAACAGCGCGGCTGCACAATTTCGCGGACCTCGGATTGCACGATCGCGAATTAACAATGAGCACGCCGTACCGGAACACGTCGCTTGATTCTTCTCCCGTGCATCCTTCATGGAGATGCACATTCAATCGATTATTACGTCATTACGTCACGGTAAATTGACCGGTGAATACGTGAAATCAATCGCTTCGTCCGCTCGGATATCTTCCTCATTTCCTCTTTCGATCCAACATTTTCAGTCTGATATTGCAATCGGACGCGACGATCGTTACAAGAAATTTTGTTGCGAATTAATAATATGAGTAAGATGTCTACATGCTGCATTTCAATCACATCAAAGATGATCACGTCTTGAAGCTTGATTGATTCTTTCTAAATAATCTCCGGTAAATATTCGACCGCAAATAAGAAGACGAATGTCGTTTCAGAAACCTTCTCGCTGTGCCACTACGACGTCGACTGCATCGCGAACGCGTATTGCCAGAACCAGCGGACCTGCTCGTGCAAGGAAAATTACATCGCGTTCATCACGGACAACAACAACTACAAGTGTCTAAGAGGTACTTGATGAGATATTTCGAGATAACTAATTAAGTGTAAACCGTGAAATTTCTGTCTAGTCGCTTGAATATTGGGGGGCGATGTCAACGACCTGAGAAACGAGATTCAGCGAAGATACCAGCGTTCATCCCTGTTCCTATCCGTTCCTTTCTCACGATCCCGTCTCACCTGGAGCGTGTCGCTCGTCGTGCCCGTTGAGCCGACAGAGATCACGAATCGTTTCTATGAATGAGTCAGGACGGCGTAAATCCGTTTTTATAGATACTGCCCCCTCGACACGATCGCGCTCACCAGCAATTAAGGCCTAATTAAATTAAGAAAAATAAAGATAGCTTTGAAAGTTTCAGATTCGGATTATCAGAATCACATTAACTGCAAACGTGTCATATCGTGTTAAAAGTGCTCTTTCGATGCTTATTTATTATTTGTACTTAAAATTTCGCAAAGCTCATTTATTATCTTAAATTGTTGATAATACTTTTTTTTTACTACATACATCTCTTTTTACTAATATTATTTAAATATTACATATTAATCTGAAAAGGCGTGCATAAGAGAATTATTTAAAGTTATAACGTGATGTGTAAAACAAGAGTCTAGATAAAACAAAGATAGAGATTTGGACGGAAGATACTCACGGAGAAACGTTGTTTCGACAGTGGCCACCGCCATCGGCGATCCCTGCGAGGAAGATATCCAGTGTGAGTTCACATTTACATCACAATCGGAATGTCGAGAAGGCACTTGTCAATGCGCCCACGATTCTCACTTCACGGACGGGAGGTGTTACGAATCCGTTGGTGAGTGTTGCAACTTTCCTGGGAAGTATCCCAGGCCGGCCTCTCCCCATTCATTACGCATATTTATGGGAAATATAAATATCTCGAGATAATGCACGATAACGAGGGGAAATACGATAGAAAGTTCGTTACGATGCTGCGTATTCCACGCGTGGACGAGAAATTATGGATGAGATTATTCGAAATAACGCGGCTCGTCCACTATCGTTAACGTCTTACTTCCATTACTGCGGACCGAAAAGCGTCATTTCTACTCATGTAAAGTGTTCTTGTATCACTACTCAATTTATACGTCTTGAAATAACACAAATAAATGCGATATATTCAAATTAAATAGATAAAATGCATTACGTAACACACTTAGGTTTGCAGTGATTACGCACAAATTGGCCACGCGTCTACTTTTATGTTTTGCAACGAAATGTAGACCGCACAAATTTTAATAGACATGTCATATGATTATAGGATATGCACAATTATTCGTAATTGTAATAAATACCTTGGTCTTGAATTGAAGGTTTGGGCAAACGTTGCCGTTCGCATCGCAATTGCTACATCGAAAATACCTTCTGTGATTACGGTTTCTGCACGTGTGGTCTGCGTCATCACGCGAATCCCGATAATACCGGTTGTGTGCTGAGCGCCAGTAAGTGTATTACAATAATCAATAAACACTATAAAATATTATGTGCGATAGATACCTTCATTTTTTTAAGTCTCAACAATCGCACCTGCTCTTGTGTTGCATGTTCTATTCTTTTTCAGAATTTATTTTATAATTATTAAGCACTGTAAATAACACATCATAATATCTCTGAAATTTATCGAAGTAACTAATATTCTTTGTGCTAATTAACTTTCTTGTTTTTAATAAAATACGATATAAAAATGTACAAACATTTCTCAAGGTAATTATCTGAAGAAATATTGTCTAATATGTGATGCCGTCTTTTAGAGTTGGGCGAACATTGCGACAGCGACGACGAGTGCATCGTGGAGAACTCGAAGTGCATGCAGAACAAATGTGACTGCAAAGTGGACTACGTGTTAGCCGAGAGCGGTCAGCGGTGTCGGAAAGCTGCTTCGTGGATCGGCGAGAAGTGCGAGCAGCAGTCGCAATGTCAATTGTTCTTGAAGCACAGCCAGTGTGGCGCGAACAATACGTGCGACTGCGTCGCCGGTTCTCACAAACGTGGCCGTAGATGCTTTGTTGATGTCGGCAAGTATACTCGCACCCATTTGCATACTTACTAAAAATCTGACCGATCATCTCGGACACAATATTTCAAATTTTATAATAAAAATGATGGAAGATTGTCGCATTTAATGAAAAATGTTGAGGAAAATGTACGGGAAAAATTCCAACTTTGACTTTAATTCGTTTAGATTGATGTACGTATGTATAGTGACGCTGATGAACTGCATGTTGCAGAACTGGGCGGCCACTGTGAGACTCACCATCATTGCATTACTCCAAGTTACAAGGACTCCAATTCAAACTGGAAATCGAAGGTGGACTGCGTAAATGGTACAGAACTACTTGTTAGACACTCCGATAAGTGCAATACTGCGGTTCGTTATTCGATAACGTTGAATACATTTTTTTTTATTTACTTGCAGGCTTCTGCACCTGTACCGAAGGTTATACGTTGATGGAAGAACTACAAGATTGCATTCAGTTCAGTGATAATGGTAAAAAGCTATTTATTACGATGATATAATTTTTTTTAAGTAATTTAACATAAAATAATATTAAAAATTTCGCCAAACGCATTTTTAATGATTTAATATCTTGAAAATTATTTTATAGTTTTAGACATGTTAATTCAATTATCAATTTTATCAGAGCTAATTATAAATTAAATTTTTTGTTTTTTTATTTTTATAGGTGCAACGAGATGGCAAGCGTATGGAATACTTCTTATCGTTCTTATCGCAGAATTTCTTGTGTTCTAAAGAAGTAACAATTTGTGTTCGAGATATTTTCCAGAGTCTATAGTTCCACCGATTTATTAATATCGAATATTTAAATATTGGTCAGTTTTAGTTTTAATAATTTATCTAGCTTAAATATGCGTGTGTATAATCATATTTATTTAAATTGCGCTTGACTAATTTAATTATAATTAATAGTGTAAATTTGTTACTTTTAAATTAGCAACTATAAGCAGCCAAAGAAAAACAGCGCTTCTTCCAACGTTAATGAAGTAGCAGATCTGTTAAATCATTAACGACGATAATGACATCGTTTTATTCCTGACTATCTGTCTAATATCATCAGTCATTGACTAGGATACACGTGAAATAGTCATTCAATCTCTGCGCGTAAATCACGTAGCGTGTCTATTATACATAATTATCTTCTACTTCGAAAACAATAAGACAGTCCATCCTATCTTAAATCACATTTACATATATTATCTCATCACGACACTTTTTCTCAAGCTCTATCATTACTTACCCGGACCCCTAAAGAAGCGTTTTCTTATTTTGTCACAGTCTTCGTGCTTTCACCGTACCTCCCACATTTCACGACAAAACGTCCACTTCCTCGCTTCCCACGTTTTACAGTGATTTGCTTCCCGCGTGTATCACTAAGCGAGAGTACCACGCCAGTCCTCCTTGATCATGTCGCCGGCTCTCTCGGCGATCATGTACGCGGCTGCGTTCGTGTGGCCGGCGATTATGGTGGGCATCACGCTGGCGTCCACGACCCTGAGTCCGTCGACTCCGTGCACCCGTAACTTATGGTCCACCACGCCCGAATTCCTCCGCGTGCCCATCTTGCACGTGCCCACGTAGTGACCTACGGTCGTGGTCACGTGGCGCGCGACACATGCCCAGTATGGGTCACTCTTGAAGGTGACGTGCTTGCATCCCGGAAACTGCACCGGCAACAGCGTGGCGTTGAAACGCTTAAATGCGCTGGTGGATGCTACTTTAACCGCCTGTCCAAATTGTACAATAAAAAAGAGAGTAATTAAAACTGGACAAAATAGGAAGAGAATTATTTATCAGAAATATAATTAATATAAGCGAAATGAAGACTAAGACGTGATGTAGATGTAAAGTGAGAGAATCTATTGTCAAATATATCAATGTAAAGAGACTGTTACCATTTTTATAGCTCGCACCATCGTATTCAGATCATCCTCGTGATCGTAATAATTGATGTCGACGATCGGCCAATCCGATGGACTGGAACTTCTCAGGGTGAGCCTGCCGCGACTCTTGGGTCGCAAAAGAATAGGTACTATCGTGAAAGCGTCGACGCCTTCGTAGCGGCCGTAAACTTCCTTGTAAAACTCCTCGGTTAATCCGAGCAGGCCGCGATAGCTTCCGGAGATATCGCCAGTTAACGAGCTTGCACCCAGCACCAGTTCGACGTCCGGATGATCGTCTTGTGTTAACAGCTCGTTCACATTGGTGTGAGAATACATCTTGAAGAAGTCACGATTGATGATGATGGAAGTTATATTAGGAGCAATTCGAGCTGCGAGACATAAATCGTTATGAAATTGCAGCATCGTCCAAGTTAACTGAATTTTAAGATCACATTTACAAATCAAAAGAAGTAAAAATTATTCTATATAAAATAATTATATATATAATATATATAATAAAAATAATTTAAAAAATCGTTTTTGAGAGAAGAGATGAAGTAACCGATATTTTCTTTTTTTTAGGTAATGAAAATTAATTTCTCGATTTGTTCGTTGATTTATTTTGAAAAATGTTGCTCTTGCAATAATTATTTTAGTTGTGTGTCATATACGATAGAAAAATTGAAAATTTTTAAAATAATGATGATGCTTACTACGCTGCTCGTTGTTTCTCGGCACATTTACAGATCGAATGTACTTAAACTTTAATTTCTGGTCTTCCTGTCTTGTCTTTAAGCTATTAGTATTAATAAACGCTAACGCTTCAGCACCGCCGGGCAACGTCAGCGGACCCGTTCCTTGCGTCAAGTAGTCAAAGAAATTGGCTGGATTAGAACCTACACGCGATTCGATGAGAGTCACGCTCTCGTTGACTAGAAATGTCAAAGCTGACATGGTCACGTGATCCTGCAGATTGAATCCTACCGGAAGGTCCTCGATTACGCGAATACCCAAAGATGTCAAGTGATCCTTAGGTCCTATCCCGGATAGCATCAGTAACTGTGCTGAGCCAAAAGTACCTGTGTGTAAGCGCAACGGACAAGAAATCAGAAAGAATCGATCATAATCTCTATTCTTATAAAAATATGAATAACAAACTAATTTAATTTTACATACGCAGTCGCAGATTTATAAATTTCTTGTGTTATTTAAAATGAAATTTTTGCAAATTAGATATTTCTAAATTAATATGTTACTCGAAATTTTTTAAATTTGTCCTTGTCTTTTTGTGGGATGTAAAAAATATATATTGCTCTTTTCTTCATGATGTGAATCTCGAATGTGTACCTGCGCAAAGTATTACTTCCTTGGTTGCAGAAACGAAATACGTTTTGTGGTTCTTAACGAATTGAACGCCCGCGATCGCCTTCGTTCTCGGATTGATCACGATTTTCGTCACTGTCGAGAGTTTGGACAAATAAAAATTCGCTCTATCGCGAATCGGCCTGAGGAAAGCTTTGCTGGCGCTAACTCGACGGCCGTTTCGCAGATTCGCTTGCACGGTCGAGAAGCCTATGACTTTATCGCTGTTGTAATCTACCAGATCGTAACCGAGTTCCTGACCAGCCTTCAAGAAACATTCTCTCAGGGGAGTAGCATAAGTAGGAGTAGTGACATCAAGATATCCATTATATCCATGATACCTGAAGAATGGAATTAAAAACAAGGTAAGCTATGAAAGAAAATGTATTTTGTATGATCAAATGAAAATCTCAAACATTTTTCATCCTAACAACAATTTTAATATTTTTATTAAAACTTCGAGGAAATAGTAGAAATGCTAGAAATAAGAAATATTTCTTATTTTATCACAATCGCAATAATTATTCTCCTCAATCGTAAATTCATTTTTTGCAGCTGTTTTGGGTTCTACAGTCAACAAACAACTGCACGAAAATTTATTATTATTTCATCGCATACCTGGCATCTCTGTCGATCAGCCTGCATCTCTCCGACTTGATGAAGTAAGGCAGCACATCCGCGTAGCCCCAACCGGGATTTCCCAGTGCCTGCCAGCCGTCATAGTCAGCCGGCGCTCCCCTGGAGTAGATCATAAAGTTCACCACCGAGGTGCCGCCGACTGCTTTGCCAGATACAATGTTACAACGGCCATCGATCATCGACAGGCAGTATCCACCGTGACCGCTCGCGTCCTGAGGCCGCGGCTCGCTCTTGTAGACCCGCGCATAGTCGGTAACGTGCAGGATTGGTGCCATAACCGGGATATCCGTGAGAAAGATCTCATCTGTGCCTTGCTCGAGCAGCAGGACGTTCCAATCGCGATTCTCGGTCAGCCGGTTCGCTAACACCGATCCGGCCGCACCAGCGCCGATCACGATAAAGTCATATTGCCCGGATATCGCGTCATCTTCCTGCGGTTGATCACTCGACGGGAACCCCGAGAGGAAGTGATACACCGTCTCCAGGACAGCCGGCGACAGGATGCTACTGGCGTAGCTCAACAGCAAGACCGTCAGACAAGACTGCAGCATTGCGTACTGGATTCTCGCGTTCCTATGTTAACAATTACTCGCGGATATGTTTTTTTTTTTTGAGGGATTACGCGATTCTGTTCTCTTACGGTGCGGTGGAACACGCCTTTGCGTTCCGTCAGGCTCACGCAACGTTTTTCTTGATCTAATCTCTGCAGCAAGACCTTCACATTAAGTAGATCAAGGCAGATTCTTGAGATTACGTTCTTTAAGTCTTGATTCGGGGATCTTCTGGCAACTTGGATACTTGTATGTTACTTTTCAGAGGCCTACTTAACTGTAACTTAAATGTAATCATGATCCTGTAATATTATAGGATCATGATTATGATTTTAATACAGTTTGCGGTGGTCACAAGTTTGTTGATTCTCATAAACTCACATAGTTACTCAATACTTTAGGATTTCACGTACGGTAATCACACATTTAAATCGTAAAATATCTTAAATGCGATCTACATCTCCTCGCATGATCACGATTCTTCACTAAACGTGACAGCAGAATTGCGACGACGACGACGATTATACCAGCAGCACGCGACGCGCTTCTGTGCTGACTGCACTTCGTTGCATCTCGTTCCTCAAAATACCTCAACAATCGGTTGCAATGTTGTTTTTAGAATTGCACAGTGATGCAGAATAGCAACCGAGATCACATCAATCAAAGTCCTTTTTACGGTCACGGCTGCATCACGCGAATCACATGAAGATCGCGAAGCGAATACTAATCACTGACGCAAAGCATCAGTCTGTGCCACTGGACGATCGTACCTTTCTTGCGAAGGTGCCCGAATTCACGTATCGATTTGAAACGTTCGTAATCGGGTTCATCGAACTCTTTGTCACAACGATTCAAATCGATCTCTAAATTAAAATCTCACTCTCTTTCTGATGCTTCAGAAAAATGCCCACTGAATTTCTTCGGTTTCTTTCTTTTGTATTTTCTAGATCTCTACTGAATTGTATTGGCGATTGATCGGAAGATTCGTCTTTATCTCGTGAAAGTTGCTTGTATACTGAAATCAAATTACATCACGGTTATCTACATCACTCGACCAAAATTGAGTGAAAGAAAACAGCGGCAAGGCCGATCACTTGCATAAGACTTGCTGGAGACATTCCTGTAAAAATAGCGTGTATCATCGCAATTACAACGACTTGTGCTTGTTGACACAATTTCACGCGATCACAAGTTGACGCGATTTCTTCTTTACGCTACCAATTAATATAATTTGTAAAGATGCATGCGTGTGCGACGCTTTTAATGTGTGAACGCGTGAACTGGTTAACAACAAAACAAGATATATCGATACAGTCGTAATTTAATTCTGAAACAAACTTCATATTTTGTACGCATTTACACGCGCTCTGGAGTGTGAAATTCGGTATTTTTGAGACTTGCGGTTTTGAATCATTTGTTTAAGTAAAAATTTATTATGTAAACTTAAATTGTTATTATAGTAGAACTTGTAGTAATTATTATTATGAATTTCTTCGGAAATAAATTAAAATTGATTACGTAACAGAAATTTCTGCTAAAATTCGAAACTTAAATATCGCTCATTGATTATTCATATTTAGAAAATCCGATGATAATCGGATAGATTAAATAATCGATTAAGGTGCGGTAAACATAACGAAAATACCGAAGACGTGCGCGCGCGGGGTCAACGTAAAATCGCACAGAACCAGTTCGTGTGACCTACATAAGTAATTACGAAAGATTCCCGTGTGTGAAGCATGCATTTTACACTTATACCACGCAGAGAAGTTAACAAAGTTTCGCAAAGCTCCAAAGAAGCGCGAATCAAATGTAATCGACATTCAAATCGATAAATTAAATAAATCTTTAATGTTATCACGTTGTACATATCTTTTAATGTCGCATAACTAAAAATACGAAAAACTTTATACAGTATATCGCAATATACTCAGTAAAACATATCTGCAAGTTTACAAAAAGATAAAATTTATCAATATACTAAAATATTGTTTCTGCATTTAATTTCCGAAGCAGTTCTGTCATTCTCTGCGGCGTTTAAATAGTAGTCCGATTAATCGCGAGTGAGAGGTATCGAATCGAATGGCTATCGAGATTCTCGTGCAGACTCGAGCCGAGCGCATCAACAAGACAACTGTCAAAACACGCACGTTAATCGAGGTGCGAAATGGACTTTGAGAGTCCCGACGTCGAGAAGGAATTCCCCGGATTGTACGCGTCCGAGTCGGCGAGGAAGAGCAATGAGAGCGATTGTACGTAACGTCGCGGCGCGCTTAGATTTCATGCGGCAGACGCCGCGCGCGAGAGGTTATGGCATCTGTCAAAGAGCCTAGCCGCTACGCGTCTGGCCGCGCTATTTCTGATGTCGTTAACGACATTTTTGTCATCGCAGTTAGCGACGAGGGCAGTCACGACAAGCATTCCAAGAAGGAGCTGCTGGGCGGCAAGCGCAAGGACAAGAAGGACAGGAAGGACAGAGGTTACGCCACCCTAGAGGGTGAGAGCTCGCCGGACGAAGATCAGGAGACCAAGTAATTCATGCACAATGTTCCACAATGTCATTTACTCTGTCGCTTCCTCTTATATCGTTACTTCATGTGCTAAGTAACAAGAAGGGCGATTATGCAATTAATATCTTCTGGCATTTGTTAGCGGTGTACGAACGCAGCTTTAGTCTTGACGACCGCTTGATAATTAGACCTGACGGCCGTTCGTCGTTACGTGGCAGCTCCAGATTCCCCGTCGGTGTCGCACTACCTCACGCAGCTTAAGATTGATTCGTAAATTCAATTCATAAATTTAAAGCAAGCTGATCTCAAGCGTTTACGATTTGCTACTGCTGCTGATATTAGCTTTGATTTGCTCGGTGAACGTGTACTTCATCGTCAGAGTCCTCGTAATATACGCGCACAAGGACGATCGATCTATTACTTAAATCACACAGTGGATCATTTTAATATCCCAAAGATTTACCTGGTAACGCGGACTAATGTGTGTCTCGTTGCGCAGAAGCCCTTCAAAGTCGAAGAAGACCAAGGCCTTCAAGTTCCCGTCTAAGAAAGAGAAGCGAGAAAAGTCGCGGGAGAAAGATGCAAAGGAGAAAGACGCCGAGAAGGAGAAGGACAAAAAGAAGAGGGACAAGGACGAGAAGGACATAGAGAAGGAGAAGCGGAAGGACAAGGACAAGGATAAATCCAAGCAGAAATTGAAGGACCGTAAGAAGGGCAAGCACGCCAGCAGCGAGGGTCTGGATATTGGTGGTGAGATTGAGATCTGTAATAAGTGGAATGAGTACACGCGCCGCTCCCTCTAGCGATGCCTCTTTCATATCTGTGCATTACGTTTCTCAGAGGAACAACCGGTTTTCGGTGTTAGTCTTCATTTAGCGGTCGAGAGGAGCTGCTGCCACGACGGCGTCGAGCTGCCGCTGGTCGTACGGGACTGCATCGACTACGTGGAGGAACATGGCATGAGCGTGGAGGGTCTGTACAAAGTTCCCGGCGTGAAGTCAAAGGTCCAGAACTTGAAAAAGCTCTACAATCACCGGGAGCCCGTGAACATATCCGAGTTCGAACCCACGGTAGCCACGAGCTTGTTGATACTGTTCCTTAGGTTTGCATTCTATCTTCTTCACTTTGTGTTTTCAAGATCAAACGAGAAAAAGAGAATGTTTTTGTCATTTCGCTTCTGATGCAGGGAGCTACCGGAACCGGTGCTGGAGAACAGCGAAACGATATCGCGCTTCGAGCAGGCCGCATCGACCAAGGACGTCGCGCAACGGGAGGCGCAATTAGTGCAACTGACGCAGCAGTTACCTGATTGCAACAGGGTCCTCCTGGCGTGGGTGACGTTGCACCTGGATCACGTCACCGCGCGAGTAAGTTCAGGATTATGGTGTGGTAATTTTAAAATATTTCTTATTCATTAAGTGGAGCTCAAGAAAGTAACGACGAATTTTTGCAATTTTGCTGTAGGAAAAAACGACGAAGATGAATGCTCAAACGATTTCGATGACGTTGAGCCCGGTGCTGCAAATGAGTCACAGATTGTTGTTGGCTTTATTGTTCCACTGCAAGGCCCTATTCCCGAACGTACAACTGACGAAATACGTGCCGCCGCTGTCGTCCGGTAGCACCAGTCTGCCCGACTCCGTGGAGGGTATCGCCGCGGAACTGTCCAAGCAGGAATCGCTGCTCTCCCAGATTCACATGCAGATGAACGCGGGTTTCGTCACGAAATCGCGCGAGGAACAATTGTGGGAGGTGCAACGGATGATAACGCAGTTGAAGGTACGATCGTGAGGACGCCTTAGGAATCTCGATATCATCCCACTCGCACTCGTAGAATTAACACGTAATAGAGATCGCGTTTCTCCTCGCAGAGAAAGTTCAAGACCGTCCAAAAATTGGAGGGTGCTACGCAAAAGAGTCTAGACGAGGAAATAAAGTCCACCGATAATGTTCCGATAGAGTCGATCTCGCAGAAACCGAAGACTGCGGACGAAGATGCCGGACAGGCGAGATCCGACGCTCAACCACCGTCTACCGTCAATTCTACTACAACATCGGTGAAGAAAGACAACGGCAAGCCACACAGCACGGAAGAAGCGAGAGAGAAGTGTTCCTGCACGACGGGCGCGAACGCGAGCACCGCGCAGAACGGACAGAGCGCAAATCCGCAAGAGAAGGACGTGGTCGATGCCGTGGAGCCTGCTGCGGTCACGCCACAATCACGCGAACCTGAAAACGTTACACCGAACGACAAAGCAAACGGTACGTGATTAGAGCGTTAAATAATTATCGCAATAGGCACTGTTGGTTGAATATCTGTACATCGTGAACTCACGCGCAGAACCTGAAGAGGAGGATGTCATAGACAAATTACGGGAGAGGCTGATTCACGAGGAACTGCTAAACATGCAGGCGTTACTGAAGTCACGCATCAGTCAGGAAAGGAACGAGATCAAGCGATTGACGGAGACGCTGGCGGAGCGCGGCAGCGGCACGGAGAAGAAGAAGCAGCAGCCCAAAGAGAGGATACACTCCCCCAACGAGGCTGAAATGACGGCGATGATACAGCTAGTCAAGGAGAATCAGTTACTAGAAGTACGTTCCGCTGCGCTTCACCTTCTCGCTGTGCACTCACGTTCCTCCTTCTTCTTCTTTCTGTTGCAGAAAAAAATGACGACGTTGATACGCAGTATTATCGAGGAGAAAGACGCCTGCGTGGAACTGCGCGTTCAATTAGCGGTGCATCAATTAATGGCCAAGACCTGACCGCAGACTTGCTAATAACGCGTTGCAAATTACAGAGGATAATCTTTATGTATATATATTAGAAGTTTACCTATGAAGTTGCCGTTTGTGAATGAAAGTTTGATATTTTTTTTAAGAAAAACATTTTATCTCAATCAAAGCTTGCACCCGTATTCCGTCGATGCACTTTTGCCGTTTCAAAATTTCGGTAGGTGGTTTGTAAAACCGCTGCTGATAAACGCATAGCAATAAAGGCAACTTGGGTAAACCTCTGATATATATTCACACACTATGAAATATAAAGACACGATCTGACACTACGTTTTTGCACATAATGACCATACATATATATAGTTTATAACATGTTATCACCTATCATGTGTATTACATCGCATTACATCGTCCTGTCCTTCCGTGAAGTATTGCAATAAAATTACATACGAAATGCAGCTGCAAAATTTCGTGACGTTGCACCGCATCTTGCGATTTCTCCATTCCCCGATACTATGAAGTGACTGTGAAAAGTAAGCGAAATGTGAGAGAGGACGAGACTCGCAGAATGAGAGAATAACTACTGCATCATGTTCAATGTATATTTACAATATTATCTGGTCAAGGTACAGCGCTGAATATCGACCCGTATAGGTTTGCGTGTATAATCTTGGTAAAACAGCTTTCGTGTGTTCGTGTTCATTTCATTTCATACGCAGGGAAAAGTTACACGCCCGATGTAGATTTTCCGGTTCGTCGTCATCGCGTCTTTGTATAAAAATCTGTTGAACGTCCACCGCGCGCGGTTACGGGAGGACACAGAAAACGGCGGAAACCGAGATTGTTAATAATAATAGAGCTGGGGGAATTCTCGGTGCGCGGATTCTCCCGTGGAGGAGAATCGCGCAGCAGCACAGTACGATTTAGCCTTCGCGAAGGGGACGAAGTCGCAACACAATGCAACGCAATATAACGCAACGTAACGCAAACGCAACGCTGGATACTCTCTCTCTCTCTCTCGGTATTGTTAAACGAGTCGTGCAATGCACCGAGAAATGCGAGCTCGCATTTTTTTTTATCGGACGTCGACTGCACACCGGAGACTGTTTGCTATCAGCCCGAACATCAGAATCCGACTATTGTAATAACGCAACGTCGTATCGCGTTTATAGGAGAAGTCGTGGCTTTACAGGTACATCTCATATTCAATGCGATACTTTTTGTTGTTGTTGTTCACCGGCAACGTGCGACACAAGTAATACAATAACGTTACTCTTACAACGTCACTATCACAGTGTAGTAGTACAACAATTCGCTAAGATTATAGCATTACGCGATACCTACGCAACGGTGAGGGTAGTTTTCAACTACCGAAATTGCGAAATTTCTGTGAATGCCGATCTCGTCCGATCAGGCCCGCAATTATAGAAAAACATTATCGTGTGTAATAATTTCGTTACATAATTATCATGAAGAGACAGCTGAAGATCCTTTGCGTTTCCTCTAGATCGATTTGATTCCTTCTATTAATTATTGAAGCACTGAATAATAAATTTTACGCGAAATACAACCTCGGAAGCGTAATATTCGAATCTCTACTGTATCTCTGCTCCAAAGAGGATCTAAAAAGCATCGAAAAATTATACTGTTGTTTACTAGAACCCGACGAGTACTTTACGAGTTTCGCCGACGACAATTTTGCAAACGGGGGCACGTAGATTTTCTTACGAGGCCTATAAAAGTAATTTACAAAACGTTATAAAAAATGGAATATATACGTATAAAAAAATTAAGGAATGTTCCTCTTTTTCCTTTCCTATCGCCGATACATTTCGCAACGATTTTTACAGCAAAAGAGGATGATTGAAGATGTTTGAATGCACAGTTATCAGCTTATTCTGTGTATTTCGCAGTTGTTGCAATTCTTTTGTTTTTTTTTCTTTTTTTTATCATCGCAGTCACCTATCTTGTTATAAAATATATCAAGTATTTGATATTTATCTATATTTATCGATGAAAATTTGAACATTTTGACAGTTACTACTGAATGTCGATCAATATAGAAGTCCGTTTGTTTGTGATGTAGACACTATTGAGACAATAGCTGCTGTTAAATAATGCTGTTACACAATGCCGTTCGCGAAATGCGACAGTTTGCTTTACATACAATCGACACTTGTTTAAATTACTGTATATCGTAAAATTAGCGAATGTTACTTAACATCTCGTAATATCTATTTTATATTTTATTCATCCATTTTGCTTTTCGATTAAGTGAAAAATGTCAATAACATAATAATAATAATAATAATAACTGTATACCCTTAAGTGAGTCTTGTCGTATGATAAATTTAATGATATCCTCATGTACATCGTTCACATTATTCATTTAACTCACTGAATAGTATAGCTCAGTAACTTTTTACTCGAATAAATTTTAAGTAATGGTGTCTCTACTCTCATTTAGTTTTCTTTCTCCCTCCTCCTTCCTCTCTGTGTGTCTCTCTCTTTCTCTCTCCTATATAATGTCATGCCAATACAAGAATCTGTAATGATGCAAACGATTCCCTCTTTAAACTGCATATTTGTGCATATATCATCCTCTTACTCAGCTCAATTAATATTCTTAAAACAGTTAGATGGTCCGTTGCGCGTCGAAATGAAATGAATGTGTCATAAGTGAAAAGAAAATAATTACATTACTGGCTTCCTATTCTAAGACTTGTACATAATATTGGAAACTTTATCGCGATACACGGATATGCACATGCACTTAAAAAGCTAATTATAAACAGCGACTAAGATTTGTCAGATTATTTAGATTCTGTTTTCTTTTCTCCCGAGATAGTAATAAAATTAGGACATAGAATGAAACAATATTTTAAATAAATTTAAATAAATTTTTTTCTCTACGATAAAATATCTAAGACTGTGTTCTTTACAAAAGATTCTAAATAGCTCATTTTGGGGACAATAACTTGAAATAATTCATTATCTGTTACATTTATTCGCATTTGCCTTATTAGATACGAAAAAATGTAAACTGTTTAATAAATTATTATATATATCAAAAGTACTTAAGAATCTCTTAAATTTTTAACAAACGGTGTATCTTCATTACGATAGAAATCAGTTAAATGTACAAGTTAAAAAATATTGCGATACTTTTTGACAAATCCATATAACATATATTTATCGTATGGCTATAAAAGTGTATAACTTTATTGCGAATTCTGTACATAAAATTTTGCTGCGAATATGTACATCAAAATGTACAAATCTACGTCTAATTTTACGGGGTTAAGGAAGGTTCGAGTACATAAAGGTAATAAAAAAAAGGACTCTAACTTTATTCTGATTACCCCTACAAAACAAGCGTTAAAATCATTTAATGCCTAAAATCATAAGTGCGGTATAAAAAAAAGACAATAAATTATGATTATTTCATCGTTGTTGTGTAAGTGTAAACTGATATGCGGCAGCTAAGGAAGCGGCTAAAAAGAGTTACAAAGAATAGGAAGCCAAGCGGTAACGCTTTATGTAAAACGGTAGTATTTATTATCTTTATACTCCTCTAATGCCATAATTTCACCGTAATTTAGAGTTCCACTCGCATACACATTCAAGCATTTGGCAGGCAAGAACCTAAAAAGAGTTTAATTCAGAGAGAGCAGTATCACTACGAAGTTATCATGTCACTGACGGAATTTGATATATTAGGTCCTTTTAGGGCGTCATTTATTTCTCTTCTAAAAATTGATAAATTTTGTGTAAACCTGTAACACAAAGGAGAACAACGTTATGAGTAAACCGAGCATGTATTGAAATACACCCATTCCCTCTGCCTTACCTATCTCTATTTTTTGTGAGTAAATTTCTTTCTATCCCGTTCATTAAATTTTCAAACCACTGTGCCATCGCTGCTTGCTTATCAACTGGTTGACTTCTAATAATATTTTCTCTTAATTGATTAAAGTACTGCAAAATAAGTAGAGGACATACATTAATAAATTAAACAGTAATATAAAAGATACTATATTTAAGAAATGTATAACAGTAATCCGATAAACATTACTATAATAAAATTGTGTCATCACTATATATGAAAACTTACTTCTTCATTCAACAATATAAGACCTAACAAAGGACGAGACATGCTCCATTGATTCCTACAGTCCTCGTACATTATTACATTTAAAACAGTACTTAGGATTTGTTGAAGTATTTCAGGATGCTGCTTCAGAACTTGTAAAAATAATTCTCCACCGCCTGGAACAACCGCATTTTTCCTTCCTGGATACGCTGAAAGCATATGACACATAAGATTTCTGTCTCTTCCTTATCCTCCCTTTGTATTGACACAATTTCGTTGCACTACATTTATTAACAATGACGATTAGCTTGTTCACATTGAACAACCGCGCACCTTTCTGATAAAGTTGTTTAAACAAATAGGTCACAATGTGATCAAGAGTTGCACAGCATTCAGTGCAGACCATAGTATCTGAAATCAGTAAGTTCCGTTATTACTTTCAATTATTGCTACGGAAAACAAGACGTTACACACACACGCGCGCGCGCGCGCACACACGCACACACACGCACGCACACGCACACATAATATAATCGAAATCGCAACATATTAAAGAATACATGCAACCAAAAAGTGACAAAGTTTCTATCGCAAGCTTATAAAACTAGCCTTCTATGTATATCTGAATGTTGCGTAACATAATTTGATCACACAAAAAAATATTTCACTAATAATAAAAATTATTAGATCTTATGATATGATCTTACAACATCACAACGATAAAATTTATATGTAATTATGGTTTATATGAGATACATTGTATAGATATATTCAGTTAAATATAATCAACAGTAGTTATCAGAAGATATTTTAATTTAACTTTTCTTCGTCGTTTACATTGACAAATTCGTGTTGTTCTTTATTTTGCAATATGTTGCGTATATTAAAAAAAAACAAATTGAAAAATATTATCCGAATTAATATGATATTAAAACATGCAACATTGTGGTTAATAAATTAGAAATTACTAAACACATATTATAACTTATAATGTTAATATATTTAGTTAGTATTATGTCAGCTGTGCGGCTGATTATCTGCGCGAGACGCATTGTTCAATCGGGTTTTAATACTAAAATTGCATACATCAATAAAAAATAAGGCATATCGTCATAGAAAAGTTTTCAAAGTGCAATTTCTGTGTCTCGTATTTTATCATCTTTAGGATCTACGTTTCATACACTTCAGTCTTCTTGCAGCTAAATGTTATTAAGTATTAAATATTTTTGCAGCTTTCTTTGTTCTGTAAAATATTCAATGTGCACTTGTTGCCTGAATCTCGAAATGTAGCTCATAATGGCTAATATCTAGGCAGATTTTCATTCCAAGCAGTAACGCAAAAAGCAAAAAAGTATTAAAACATACAATTCCAAAGTATCTGAATTGTATCCATAATGAAATGAAACAAATGTCCATGTAACATAAGAGCGTGTTTAAGAGATAACTCTATATGCGAAAAGCCGTTGCAAAAATTGATAACTCCTTGCTTTTGTATCTAATATCTAATGTAACGTATAAAGATGCGTGTGTTCTATTAAATCAATACTGTTTAAATGTAATGCTAAGAAACATTACTGACATGCAACTTTGATCAAAATCCGCGTTATCTTTTCTCGCTTGACGATTTAATGAGAAGAACCGTGTCATGAGTGTCAAATAACTCAAAAAAACAAAAAAATCTTGCTCGTACATGAATCATCAGTCACAGAAATTTGTCTAAGGATGATTGAAAATGATCTTTCAGCCTCAATGCGTAGCGTTGAGGATACAAGGAATAATAATAGCAGGATAGAATCAGCCGCACAGACCTGTGTAGGAGTCTTTTAGCGCACCTAGAGCTGTAAGGCCTTCGCTGATACTGGAGAGGATATACAGAAAAACCCTAGGTTCCAAAGTAGATAAAAAGACCATATGATCTTGTGCCAGACATTCCAGCAACAAATAATACGTTGACGACAGCTTCGGATAATGCTATCAAAAACAATATTTATTAAAGCGATATAAACGGTAATATTTTTTTCATTAACCCATCATCAATAGTGCTCTTACTTTAATACCAATAAAAAGCCTCAACAATCTCACGAATCTTACTCTCTTCGCTGACAAAGTCAAAAGTCGAAATTTTTCGTAACACTGATTAATGGGTTAATTTCGTTATCGAGAAATAAATTCGACTTAATGAATTGTTAATGAGACGTTAGTATTGCGGCGGGTATTACTCACCAGGAGATCACTTTGTGGAATACTAAGGAGCAGCTTGACGAACGTGTTGAGGGCATTATCCAGCGCCTCGTCGCCGTATAGCCTAAACACTCCGAAATTCACGTAACTCCCACATAAGGCTGCCTTTAACATGCTAAAGCATATACTTATTCCTTTGAGTTTCAGAGGATAGATCTGATCCTTGGGTACTTCAACGTTCAGTATATGGTTGCCGTAGCTACAGATTATCTTGCTGGCCTCGCGGAACAGCAGGATACCGTTCGGGGATGACGCATCGAACTGCAATCGTTGACTTCTATTTTGTACTAACTCAGCGAATAGCTTTAGGACGGGCGTTGTCACTTGCGGCTCGTGATGCCACAGCTCCACAGCGTGTAACAGAATCGGCGTGTAATGCGGATATCTGGCGACAAGCACGGGGAAAAAACAATTTCGTAATAAAACACGTTCGTTTTTTACATTGCGTGCAAGGCACACGTGTGTGTACGATTATTACGCATACGTACATCCAATCAAAAAGCATCATGTAAGATGACTTGGTGTTAAATGCGAAAGCTAAACCTCGAAGATCGCGCGCCAGACCAATTAGCGCTTTCTTCGCTTCTTCTGCCGCGAAGAGGGGTGTATCCGCAGCGCCCATTAATTGACCGAGGCTCTCCAATGCACCTGATACCGCAGAAAAGAATTTATTTACTGCATCACGTAATATATATATTACGTCTGCGACACGGAATTGGTTACACGCTGATAAATGAACTCTCACCTGTGAGAGGCAACATAAACGTGTGGAATCTTTCTTCGTCCTCGCCTAGATCTACCATCAATAATCTACCAAGAGACGTGTAAAACATCGATCTACAGCGCATCTCTGTCACAGCAACGTTGTTTCCCAAGAATGGAAAGTGTTCTCGCTGCCAATACGAAATTTGTCATCAATTTGTAACTTATTATCTGCACTATTTGCAACACGCACGTTGAGCACGTTGACGATTACGTCACAATTTAAAATATTTACCGTATGATTGTTGAGCATAAATTGTACTTCTTCTAATTTCACAAGCTTGCGAACGCAACTATACCCCACGGATAAATCATTTAGCAGTAACAGCGTCTTTGAAATAATTTGTTCGCTCCTACCCCAGTACTTCAAATTAGTTATTCTGCAAATTGTAAAATGACGTTAATTCTGGGTATATTCTGGATCGCGCAAGTATTCTACTCACGAGCTACTCACATCTTTCGAATAAAAATGCTGAGTACCATAGCCTCGTCATTAAGGCCTAGTACATCAGACAGTCTCCTGTAGACTTTCGAGTTCTTTTGGACCTGATCGCCCACATAAATCTTTCGAAAGTGTTCAAAGAAGCTCAACATCGCCAGTTCCAATTTCTCACAGCCACCTTGTGCGAGTCTCGAGTCAGTTAAATTCATCAATTGGAGCACCCTGCAAACCAACTCCCCGTCCATGGCATCAAACTCCTCGTTGTTGTTGAATGCGGCTCTACTGCTAATAACAGCGCCTACGCAAGACGAGAAAAAGAGATTATTCAAGAGAACGTTAATTGAGGAAATATCAATACATCAATCACATCCACTTTATGAAGAGTTTTACGCTCTAATAAAGTTAAATAAGCAACACGTACCAAAACTAATAATAAAATTATTAAAATTCTCAAAATATTTATAAACTTAAAAATTAATAAATATTATTACCTATAGTTTATTAAAATATATTTCTAAACTCTAAATTTAATGCATATAATAATTAAAAATTAATTTCCTTTATCAAACTATATCATTAATTCACTCGCACTAAAATTAGCAGACATACCGATGATGTACACAAGCCATGTAAGTTGTCCTTCCTGAATTGCAATGTCAATCTGCTGAGTCGGGGAGGCCGTCTGTGCCATCAGCTCCTGATACGTTCTCGCTGCTTGATCGAACAATTGAACCAGAAGAGCACAGGTTTTCTGGTACTCGCATCTACCAATGATCGATATCAGTTCTAACTGATGATGCACCACTCCTAAGTCGTCCAACGGATCTTCCAGGCGTTCTCGGACGACAACCGCCACCGATTCAAGCCTCGACGTGATATATGCGTTCGTGACTTCCGGTGTATACGTGTTCAGTAAGTGCGGATCGCCTGCTTTCACATACGGCATAGAGGCCACCATTCTCTGCCAGAGAATCAAGAGATAGTGCAGACTGTTTGGCGCAAACTGCCACATCTGCAGGCTCTGTATCGTGAACTTCGCGATCAGTTGTATTGCTTCGGGATAATCCTCCACCAGGACCAGTTCGCCGAGCTGAAAATTACTCTTCAGCCGAGATAACAATCTACAAAACTCATGATAGTTTCCTGGATCGCTGAGACCTTGAGGATTCTGCAGTATATGCTTGATGCCGCCAACTAAGTGCGTCAGGAACTTGGCTCTCTCAGCATTGGAGAATAGGCTTCTTCTGACCGATGCCATCTGAACCAAGCATGACAATGCTAAACACGATAACGTATTAGGTAAACTGTGATATAAATCGAAAAACAGTTTCAACGAAGTGAAGTCCAAAAACGCAGGTCGCCAGCTCGTCGGGATTTGTACTGTATTAAGATCGTCTGAGCTTTCATCGGTCGATGTGCCAATAAAGTCAAATGTCAAACAGTTTTGTGCGAGCTTCAGCAGCTGTCTTATCAAGCCGTGCTAAGGAGAACGAATAAACGTGAGTGAGTGATCGATAATAAAATCTCCAGACCAGTCGTCGTCATCGACTAAATACGATTACCGTCATACCTGTGCCTCATCATTAAAGTTTAAACTTTTGCAATTCTCACGGGCTGTACTCAATAAAGTACAGGATAACCTAAATATCTCAAACAGTTGCGTGTCTCTAAAACTACTCGCTATTCTTCTATGCTTTGTCAGAGATCTGTTCGCATCAGCGTCCGATATTTGATTCATCTCACATGTCAATTGGGAAAGCAGTTGTACCCCAATCATACAATGCTCTACTGACCCCTGATTACAGCAAAGTGTTTTTATCATTATTTGCGGAACAATAGAAATGAGCCAATGAGAAGACGATAATATAAAATTGAAAGCAAACCTGAAGAAACTTGGTTACATCACTGACTACATTTCTGAAGACAAATTCTTCTTTATCGGAATCAAACCAGCCAAGCTTTGATATCCTAGCAAAAAGTGTAACCAAAGCCTGTATCACATAATTCGGTAACTTTGGTTGCGTTGCTAAGTAGTTGAGTACATAATTTCCTGCAAGCACACACGTTCGATGAATGAGAGACATTTATCCCTTCAGATTTCGAGGGGCAATGCAACCATGAACACAATGTTGTTTTACTTACGTATATCAAGCCTCTGTTGTAAGCTGAGTCCTTGCGCTGAACGCGATATCAGTTTTGTCAAGGTGGTGGCGGCCAGTAATTGAGCGTACGCAGAATCTCCGCGGTCCAAGAGAAGCTGGCACTTTGTAAGCGTATCGGGTGCATTTTGAAAAGCGACGAGGGCCTTCTCCGCCTCTGCACGATGCGCCGAATCTTGGGACTCATATAATTGCTTGCATAGCAATTCCAGCTGCCGCACTTCCTGTATGTGATCCATTCTTAATGACACTGTTTAAAGTTGATCCTTAATACTTCCATTTAGGTACAGCAAGTCTAAAAGTTTTCATTTACAATGTTTTCACTTTCATGACGTCTCGCAAATCGAGTATTAACGACTTTGTTATTATTACTGTTCCGAAAGACTTGTAACTCTACGGTACACGTTATAGCATAGTTATAGTTGCTTGGCGATGATAGTTTGCTTTGCGAACTTGCTTAAATAATCTTAAGAGAGAAAAGCCTAGAAAGACAGTTTTCAGTTTCTTAGATTAAATAACAAGTTTCACCCAGTCGGGATTCAATTAGTGACACAGGCAATGTTTTATTGACACAATTTACAGGAGTTTGTACTATATAAAGTAAACGGACATTGTGTCTTACGCGACAATTGAAAATTGAATCGGCACACAAAAGTTCCCAAGGCGTTTGCTAAAACCCACGTAAGCCGAGCAGTTATGGTGAAAATGACGGTTCAGAGCAAACAACCATGTTTAAATATAACAATTTTTACAATATCATTTATATATGCTTTACCACACACACACACACACACACACATATACACACACGACATTCAAGCAGCAGTAAGATACAAAGAGGGATTTTTCAGATCTTTGTTTCGCGGTGAGAGCTCGTCGCATTGGTGCCGCCGATTAATTATCGTACGAGATATTACTATCAGATAACAGGGATTCTGAAAATGTGCGTGCTGGACACACATACACACACCTACGGGTTTTGACGGAACGCGTACACAAAGCCGCCGCGACAGGTTATACGACGCGGTTTGTAAATAACGGCGCGAACACGCTCGGGCTACGCCGTGTCGGAGGCTCGCGGGGAACCGTGGCGCGCGCGGTCCGACGCGAAACGGGCCTCCTCGTGCGCGAGTTCTCTCGCTCGTTTCGCTCGACGCGGCCGCAGCGGAGTTGCGTCTCCTGGCGGGAGACGACACGGGAGCGAAGCGAAACACGCGCCCGGGATAAACAATGACGTTGACGTGCAACGGCACTGCACTGTCTCGCGCGCGCGAGGTTTACACACGGGTGGTTTACCGTTTACTCCGAAACGTCACAGGGGGAGAGGATTTCACGTGACGCTTATCACAGGAGCCGCGACTTATCAGCGATCGGCGATCGCGGATTCACGTAGGAACCGCGCGGATCAGGTGACTGCGACCGGCCGTTAATTGTCCCTGAATATCGGCCAGTGTTCGCACCACAAACGGCAGCCTCGTCCACAACGAGCGGCAAACACGAGCGTCGGGAACGACGCGGATACGGCGTTAAAGCGACGGCGCGGATTCGACCGCGGCGCGATCGGTGGTGTCGCGGAAAGCTCGGCGCTTCCCCGGTTACGTCGTATGCGCGGCCGTGCGTTGTCAGTACGCGCGGACGCAGGGGGGAACCCTCGACGATGCGCCGCCACAACAGGTCCGGCAACAAAACCCGGCGGCTCCCCGTGCGAACGGAACGACGGTTTTACTGGATTTCACCGAATGCGCGTAGCACCACGCATCATGCGCGCACACACACACACACACGCACGTGCGAGCTGACCGGCACACGCGAAAATCCGGCGCGGTTCTCGCGGACGGCGACTCCCCCGTCGACGCTCCGCGAAATAATAGCGACGCGCGGTTACGCGAGGTACGCACGTTATTTTGATCGGCGACTCACCTGTTCATCCGCCATTTTCGCTCGTGTTATCTACAGTCAAGCCAGCCTCGCTAGTAACCTACCTCAATCCGCTACTGGCGCCCGTCACGTTGTCGATCTGCACCATTTGCAAACCTGCACCTCGCGGACGTTTCGTGCAGCACTGATCGACGCATCCGGTTCTGCTGCACTGGCGCCGCTCACTTCAGACGATACATTCTATGGACGAACTAGTTTTATGGATTGGCTGGACTGTCACGCCTGCGTATCACGATCGCACTTACATTATTACATGCATGTATTGTATGTATGTACGAGGCGTCAGTTGCGCCTTAATTCTACAATGAGAATTTCAGGAATACAATTTAAAAATTTAATTTTTAAGCAGTAACAGATTGGTCAATCACAGTCAATTTTTTTTCACGTTCGACTGCGATTGGTCAATTTCTTATGGCTTAAAGCCTTAATTTTGTGGAAAGTCAATTACGCGACCAAACTGGCAATTTTATTGTGAAAAACACACAACGCTTCGGCCGGGTTTCCAGCCCTCTTCAAGTGTACAATACATATATAAGTCACTGTTAGAAAATGACTGAGAACAACGCGCAAAGATTCACAAATCTTTCCACCGAAGCACGTCAATACTGTACGGTGGCCAGTAGTCGAGTGATTTAATTTTATCTTGAATTCTCATTGTACAATTCGTCTTATACGCTTTAAGCGTTTAAAAATTTTTTTGAGTTACTTGATCTTATCTTATTGAGTATCTTAAAAAACTTTAAAACCGAGCGTGAATCGTTCGTTCTGAATCACGACGAGTTTGAACGCGATATTTCTGATTCAGAATTTAACTCAGAGCGAAGAGTATCGAAGATGTCTACTATAGTTGTACCAAGCATTCTGAAATGATTCTTCCTTTTACGCAGTTTCTACATCGATTACATATTAAAGATAAATAAATTTCTTAATTTTTCGTATTATAGAAGAGAGTCAAGATGTGATTTTCATTTCGAAAATCTGTTAAATGCAATCGGAGAAAGATATTTCTTGTATTTCGTGTAGATGTAGACATATACAAACAATATATTATCTCTCAAACGAAGACTTTTTTTCCTGATAAAAATATGATAAGAAGATATCAATGTTCGTGGAAAATTACAATGAATATAGCTTAAAAGTAATTCCATTTTTCTTTCAACACATTTCTTGTTTGCGAATCATCAGTATCATTCCAGATCAGTATCATTCGCTACGTTATGTGATTGGCCGTTGAAGATAAAGGATTTATCTAAAGAGTAACAAAAAGTAACACGTTGCATTCCTTTTCCATTGAAAATTATTTATGAATCAATGTTATTATGCGTCATTATGCCAATTATTGTTGAAACACTAATTATAGTATTTTGTTTAATAATATATTAGAATTTAAGAAACGTTAATTTTGTATATATTTAGATTAGCTGGGATTAATATCACAGAAATAGATGGTAATCAAAATTTTGAAATCTCTTAAATCTGAAGCATCAAAAGAGTTGTCGTAAATTTAGCGAAAATGGATATAATAATTGATCTTCTAATTATTATTCTTACAATAATAGAAGTCTCCTTCCTTGCACGTGGAAGAATCGATTATTGCAGCTTTTGTTTAAAGCGTCTGGCAACGCACGCTTCTTTCCACTTAAGAACAATCGATAGCGCGATCCCACGGCATGATTATAATGCACGATTAATGTATACATATGTCGTATGCGGGATGACAAACAATGGATAGCAATTATTCACACGAAAAGTCCGCTGCGTGTTCTTGGTAGGTATCGTATATTTCGAATATAGCTTTTGCACAGCCTTTGTATCCTCTATCCAGTTATTCTCATACAGGAAGATTCATATCGATATTTAACAATAAAGCATCACAATATCATCTTAAGGATATTTTAGCAAACGTCTACGTCTGCGATCAGATCGCAGCGCGTGGAACGGTACTCTTAAAGGTATAAGTTCGCAATTAGTTTCTTAGCTACTATACGTCCGATATCTCCAAAAAATTAGTCGGCTTCACATTTCGTATTTTACTCGCGCTCTGCCCCGCTCGATTTCGATCGTTTAGCGAAGAGCAATTTTCGGTACGAGTATGTACAACATCGATCGATGAACGTATCGGTAAGAAAAATTCCAGAAAAACTCGGGGGATGCGGATGTTGCAAATTAAAATCTCTCTCGATGTTACGCGATTTCAAATCTCTCGATCTGTTACAAATTAAAATTTCTCGGACTCCAATTTAAACGACGAGAGACGAAATAATAAGGGGAGGGCAATTTCCGTTATATTCTATTATAACATCTACGTATGCGTATCCGCAGATAACGGAAGAACGATGAAGAACGTGGATGATTATAATGCAAGGGTGATGTGACATTAATGTCTGGCCATAATAATTATTATTATCATTTCTTGTACGCTGGAAAACCAATCGTAAACTCACCAACTACGTACGTCGTACTCTAGAAAAGTGTGCTTGTCGTTTGTACACACACACACGCACACTGTCGCGTCCCGCTAGATGTATACGTGTTACTTATACATACCTCAAGATTACACAAATTTCTCATCCGATCGCGCTAATCTCTCGGAATCACAATGTTTGTACCTAGTTCACATGCAGTTTGTAATTTCGTACTTCTTTTCCTTTTTTTTTCGTTCTCGTTTGCTTGCTTAACGTAGAAATTGTTGTTTGTAGAACAAGTTACATGATACAAATGCTCGGCGCACCTGCATGTGTATACGTGCTTCTTTCTCTCTAGATTGTGCATCGTTATAAGAGTAAACAAATTTCGCACGTACTCTAATTGGTTTTTAATTTAATATTGCCTTACCGCTTTCACCGTGTATCAATGTATAAATCACACGTATTCTGTATACATGGCTCGTATAAAAATGGGAAATTAACGTGACGTACATCTGAATTTAATCGAAAACGTAAATCTGTGAACGTCTCATTATTTAAGGGCTGAAAAACATTCGAATCACTGTAGTGTTTTACATCTTGTAATATGTATTATTTTCCATGATAATTGCTTTCTGTGTATTTCATTATATTTATTGACAAATATTTATAAGTGATTATATTACGTCGCATTGTTTTTACTGACCATCGTTAACAAAAACGCATATTCGGCACGTAATTCGGTATTTCACTTTTCGCGGCGTCGCGGTTCACGTGGTCCTTAATGAGGAGGATTGCGACACACCGTGGAACATTTTTGGAAATATCTGAAAATATCTGATAACACTCTGATGACAGCCGATGTGATATTGCGAAAGTTTAGCTACATTACTTCGCGAACATTAGCACGTTAATAATAATAATAGTTATCATAATATTATATTATATGTATGTCTTATAACATATAATATTGTATTATTTTTTTATTATTACTGTTATTGTTATTATATTAATAATATATATATGTACACATTATATTCATAACGTTCGCGAAGTTTACATGATTCCGTAACGTCACAACCACTTGGACGTTTTATTTATGGTGGTCTCGCTCGAATTCTTGTGTACAGACTTTTTGTATATTCATTTATGTACATAAATATGAATCAAAATATGCAATGAGTCCCGTTTACTCGCGCATAAAATATTTGTTACACTTGAAGGGGGGATATATCTCTCTCCGAGGCTTCAGTGAAATACCAAATTGCAGAAATTTGATACTCTTGCAAAGAGAATTAATATTGGTCGATATCCAATATACAACGTCCGGACAAGTGGCAATTTAGAGAAATGTATAAAAAAATGAGGAACTTATATCGTACAAAAACGCGAATAAAATGATCTGAACGAGATCAATAGTCAAGACGTAATAATAGCGTTTTCCTTTTTTTTACACACAGCAGTTGTGATTATTTTAGAAATCGCACACTACACACTTGCCTCTGATGAATATTTACATTCTCGCACATAATGATCTTTTAAGTGTTTTAAATGCAAACAGCGTCGTACACGCCAAACGGCTGTCCAGAGTTCGCTGGCTCCTCGCTCTTTCATTACCAAACGACACATAAGTTTCACAGTTTTTTTGATCATCTACAAAAGATTCTTATACATTGAATTAATGACTCAGTATGTGATGCTAAACGTGAGTATATGCAGCACTTTGTGCCAGATGTTTTCGAAAGACGGTGCAACACAATAATTCTCTCAAGTAACAATTTCTCTCCTCTTGCACATTCACGCAGAATAAGTACTCCAATCAAACAGCATTTTACAGTGTTCTTATTTCATAAATTAATTATATATATAAAAAAAATCATTAATTTACTATAATACATCTAATGTCTCATTAAGTGTAGTATCCAGCCTCGCTAAAGACATTTCGTTTCGTTTCGTTACGTATCGTGATCTTTTCCCTTCCCTTTTTTTTCTACCGTAGCAGTAGGAGAAACGGTCTCGACTTCGTGTCGCGAGACACAGAGACGGCCAAGAAGCGGATGACTGCAATTACATCCATGGGATGTATTTGTCTGGCTTTTTAAACTCGTATTGCTCGTTCCTAAACGCGGTGCTTCGAGCACAGATTACAAACTATAAATTATAATTTATAGTCTTTCACAGAGGTCGGTCCGTGTTTCCTTAGTTCTTGAAAAATTTCCTTTGCTGTCCCAGCAAACAATTAACCGAAGTCACTAGCAAGTTCTTTCTCCAAGATGTAGCCGCTGTCGCTCACACACACTCATCACTGGGCATTTCATTGTTTGCGCACATTGTCGTGAACACATTGGATTCACTCACTAACCACTTGTCTAAAATGCAAGATCTTGCGATTAAATTCTGCGATTTTTTCTCGACCCTTTTCTCAATGCTAAAATTGAAACTCATGCCCAGTAAGATATTTCTAAGGCGCATCTGTGTGAATCGATCAATTCATAGTACGTACTTACAATTGTATCACAATAAGGGGATCTTCTTATTGATGCGTCACTCAAATGCTGCAACGAAAGAAACGACGTTTATAAATTTTTATATTCTTATACAATATGTGTAAAAAAAAGAAGAAATTAATTGTAGCACTTACGAGATGGGGATCTGGTGCCAGCTTGATTTGGTGCTCCCTCCATTGGTATGCGTACGTTGCATACATTTCCACCAGTTGACGGGGTATAATTGAGGAAGTCCCAAATGAGAATTGTATCATCGTGAGATGACGAAACTATTTGGAACTCATCAAACTGAAGTCGAAATACACGTCCAGTATGTTCCTACGACGAGAAACGTAAACGTATGATCGATTGGATAACGAAGACGTTCGATACAAATTAATGACTAAATAGAATATGAAAAAACTAGGGTAGCTTACCACCAAAGTACGCAAACACAATGCACTAGCAACAGCGCGAGGATCTAAAGCTGCTACTAAATCCCAGACTTTAATTTTCCTGCAATGTGCAATGATAAAGATGAGTCAGAATATTCTTGTTAGTCTCCAAGATTATGCATAAACATGTTATATGTTGTAAACAAAATCGTGCAGTTTTATATTTAAACTTGAAATTATTGACATGAAACCTTCAGCATCACAAATATTACAACGCGAAGCTCTCAAAGAATTTCACTCCGCTTCTCTGTGCACCGAAAAATGTAGAATAATATTAACAAAAATTATTTATTTTAGTTAATTGGAAACAGAGATTTAAAAGGCAAACAGAGGCATTTTACCTGTAAATGTGACAATAATTTTCTATACTGAAATCGAATTCACTGACAATCTCACATTGCAAACTTTCTAATCAAGATCAGAACTGTCGATATTTAAATATTTCCGTATACGTACCCATCATAAGCACCGCTAACGATATGCTTGCTATCGAATCTGATACATCTCACTAGTTCTTCGTGTCCCTCGAGAACACGCAAACATGCGCCGCACTCGATGTCCCATAATCGTATGGTATTGTCACTACTACCACTAACTACTAAGCGATCTCTGTACTGCAAACACGCTATGCCGCGTTTGTGCCCGTTCAACGTTCGCACGAATTCGCAGTTGGATGTATTCCATACTTTGATAGTCCTATCACCACTAGCGGAAACTATGTATTTCTCATCGAAGTCAACCACATTCACTGCCGCTCTGTGCCCCACTAACACTCTTCTCAGCGCGATCTCCGTCTGTGATGTCATATCCCAAACAGCTATCGAACGATCCTGCAAACATGACATACACCGCATTGTCATCAATTAACGATCCAACTGAACGGAGATGGTATTGTAACATAAAAGAATCAACTTTTTCCGACCGACCTTCGAACAGGTGACCATCATTCCGTTGTTGAATCTGAGATGTAACACCGCCTCACAGTGATGTATCAACGTGTTGACCATCTCGCCCGTGTTGGCGTCCCAGACTCTCACGGTGCTATCCGAGGATCCGGATATTATAGCCTTGTCGTCGTACTGCAGGCATAAGACGGAACCCGTATGCCCTGTCAACACCTTGATACACTGCAGAGTATTTCTATCCCAGATTTTGATCGTGTTGTCACGAAGCCCGGATACTATCTTCTGATCGTCATACTGTAAACAATAAACCCCCTTCGAGTTCTCGCTGCGACAATTAATTCTCTGGAGATTAAATCGTCCCATTCTCCAGTTGTTTTCTATGCTCTCGATATCCTTGACGATTTTTGGGTAGAGCGACCTGTAGAAACTGTGATTGGGGTGACTTTCACCTGGCCTCGGTTTAAACAGATACTGTATCCTAAAAGAATCAATCGCACACGATGAATAGAAAACTATCGACATTTCTTATGTCAGAAAATTTCGATATTCCATAAGCAAAGTCCACTCACCATCCTCTCCTCTCAGCCAATCCTCTCCAAACCGAGTCTGTACGGACCTTGCGTTCAATGAGCTTCTTCCAAAGCATACCCTCGCTGATTACCCTGTGCCACTCTTTGCATACCAGCTCTGCAGAGACCAGCGACTTGGCATCCAAATACGAGAGAATACTCTCTGCCACGTGGTCCAATCCCTTTTCTGCAAAACGGTTTTAATTGACATCGTTAAAAATAGAGAGTCCAAGTGCTACAACATCGCTGGAAGTGCATACGTAGTGCATGTAATGAAAGGCTGAGCACCAAATACCACCACTTACTTGGCAAAAGCGAGATGAAGTTTCTCTGCAACATTGGTTTGAGATACGCGTTGATGTGTCCGTGCTGATAGTGACACATTCGCGCTAATAACTGTTCGACGAAGTTCACTTGCTCCGACTCGCTCCATCTTTCAAAGAATCTCATACACATGTCCCTTTCCTGTTCATATTCCGTGGACACTCCTGTTGACGGTGGGTCCTTCTTGCAGGTGGAATCGTATAGTATCGTCATTGGAAACTGTAACAAATTATTCATGATTATACACATTTTTATACATTGCAATTACCTTGAAAGAAAATTATACATTAATAAAATCATAAATGTAATCAACCGCTACGATACAACTCTGATGTACGCATCAATAAATGTCTTTTTTTAATAAGGATAAATTAAACTATAAATTATAATCGGGAAGAAAAAATTTATTATTAACATATAAGCATTACAGATATATATATATATATATATATATATATATATATAAGTCGAGGAAATATTTTATAAACTTATACAACGTGTGCAAATTCTTTTAACACATTTTTGCACTCTCTTTCTAGCCGAGTGCAATAACGTTTTGCTTCCATAGGATCGAACGGCAAATAATCGGAGCGCGAATAAATGTAACTAAAAATATCATAACGGATATTCTCGTATTGATGCATATATCACTGTTGCCTGATATATCAGTTACCTAGAATTGGATCAGAATTGACAAGTTGCGCGAAGCGAAAAGCATTCGCGTTCGTAAAATAATTTCAAGAAAACCCAAAATGCTCGAATAGCTCTGGCTGTTTATGAAAAACAATGAGTATTATCAGTGCATTTATGAGAGTTGGATCATCCTAATCGCTTCTGTTGTTAGTGAAGTGATATATAAATTTCCAAATTAAGGCAACTACAAATAAAATAGAATTAATGTAGCAAAGTATTACTATATAATTACCTTGTGTAGATTACTTTCTGAACCAAATTATCTAAAACAAAAAAATGTATATCACTTCAATAACAACAACAATGTAACACACTACTGATACAAACAAATGAGTGAATGTCGTGGGATTTAGAAAGTCTCTTGGATACCTCGTGTTTAATGTGCTACTAACAACTAACAAGTAATGACTAACTAACGGCCTGTCGGCTACAATTTCGCAATTTTAATGTCAAAACTCGAAAGCGAGAGATGTAATCTTATCGACATCGCGTTATCAACGAGCCTTACATTTCGAAAGACGAAATGTAAATCAGTCTAAACTCTAAAATCCTATCGCATTCGTATCGAATGAGTGCCAAACGAAAATTATATTAATAATGTAATGCCGATCGGCAGACAGGAAAATGGAGAAACGAAGAAACGTTAAATTTACATTTCCAAGAAGCAATACAGATAAAGTTTTATTAAGCTCACTTATCTAGCAAGTTATAGTAATAAACTGATAAACCGCAAAAAGGAGAAAAAACAAAACGCGCGAGTCAAATTCCACAAAAATCAAGAAACGGAGCTTATCTGGAACTCTCTCGAGTATCTCAGTTTTTAACATTCAATTCTTGCAGATCAAATTATTTTCTGGAACTAAGATGAAAGAACTTTCAAAAAGTAACGAGCTGTTGGTAACGAAATATGTATACATTAATTTAAAAGAGACTACGTTTGAAGATCCTTTAAAGGGCACGTCGACCCGGTGGATAAATGCACAGTCTATACATTAGCGAAGCTAGAATCGCGAGGATGCATCTTGGAGAGAAGAGTACCGGGTTCTTGACCTCTCTCGCACCATTCTCTCTCGCCCGTATGTCGTGCACGACGGCTCTTATACAATAAATTAATTCGTTTACGTGCGTCCCGGTTTGTGCGAGCGTCTCGTTTTCCTCGTTTTAATATCGTAATTGTCGGCAATCGCGTCTCGAGCGAGTAAATGAGTGCTTTCATTTTAATCGACTCTCCCTAAAGGAATGCCGTAAAATTTCAAAGCGAATGCCCCGATTAAAATTAGGAAATGTAAAACGTGCCAGGCATTGACTCGCAAAATGCAAATACGATTACGATTACGCGAACAAACGGCGAGGCGGCTAGCCGAATTTATTTTACTCGGGTAAAAGTCATGCGACTGCCATGCGTTAAGATCGTTGACGTAGCAATTTGTGCGTGTGACTAATCAAGTTTCCAACGGAAATTCAGAGGAACGCGCGCAGGCACAAACGCGCGGTTTTAACGAAGGAAAGTAGTCACACATTTCTGCACTTTCACTGTTTAACGTCGTTCCTTATCGTCGACGGTGTTTGTCGTCGATAATGTTATGCCGTGATGTGGATATCATCAAGAGTATCCTTCGCCATGGCTAAAAATAGAACGTAAGAATGTATTGATCAAGCTTGATCCTCGCATGCGTGTCCTTTATTGCCTTTTCTATCGTACGAGCATCGACGAAGAATTCTTCTATTCAAAATAAAAGAAGATAAATCAGCACATTAAACGTAAATATTAATTAATATTGATTAATGGTATGTACTAATTATATTGTGTTAACAAATATATTGACACTGCATGATGTAAATCGAATGATATGTCAATACAGAAAAGATATCTGCAAATGCACGAGAGGACGTAATAGAAAACGTTGCTGTTCATCGTCCAAAAGCAATCTTCAATTTCTCTCGCGGCCGAAATCTGACGTCAATAAAAATAATTCGTCTCATCGCGGTATCTGATTCGATTCCGAGTAAGACAGATAATTTGAGCGTTGGCATTGTCGCGCTAATCTAATTTTAACGATACCGTATCCAGGTACAGAATGTCGCCGCGCGGATAACTGTTCCTTAGAAAACTCGGAATAAACGACGCGAGGACGTAATTAATTACGGATTCCTCTTTCTTGATATAAATCGCATCGACATAAATCGAAAATCGGTCATGTTAAATAACTTCGGATCCTAAATTAGCTCAGCTACTTTTAGATTCTCTTACTTTGTCTGTGCTAATTTCAGTAAACTCACTGTTAATTAATGATGGGTCTTTCCCCGGTCAGTCGAGCTAAACGAGCGCCTTATCGGCCGCTCATCATCCCACGTGCATGCACGCGTGCAACGAACCCTATGAAATCGAGACCGAGACGATGAATTTATCGTGGAATTGAAAGGCGCACACACGGGGAACCGAGTCCGCGATATTTTTATAATCGAAGAGTTACGTTTGCGCGAGCTCGCTCACGCGGTCGCGCGTACGGAGAAAGTGCATCCATAACGGAGGAATGCCGCAACGCGGTGCGAGAGGATTCTCGACGTGCGCAATTATTGACTGCGAGATACTGTCAAAAATGAAAAAGGAACTATTATGCGAGTGCCGTCGCGTGAGCGTTGGCATTTTCACATGCTTCGTCAACGCTCGGCTTCTACAGCTTTGTTGTTTCTTAACTTTGTCCGACGCGACGTTTTATATTTTTATAGTATCTTAAATTTCTTCAAAAATTGACATGCTTGACGAAATTTTTACGTGATTTTTATTCCAAAGAAAGATAAAAAATGCTAAAATTCAAGTCACAAATCGCCGAGAATGAAAACTTTTCCTTATTATATTATCCTTATTGTAAATAAATCCTTGTTATAATAAATTTTCAAGACGAAAAAGGAACATTATTTGACGCTTACAAACACAATTTTTTGGGGCTCAATTTCAATGCTGACATTTTCGCCAAGATAGCGATTTGAGATTTCACAAAAGATTTCACACAAGTTCACTTTCCGTCGAATCTGGGACATCCTCAAACGTTTCGTCGAGTACAATACATCCGTACGTCATATGCACTTTTTCTGCAAGTGTGCCACGCGAGATGCACGAAAATCCACTTATATCCACTATAAGGCCACCAGAGATGTTTGTAAACCCGCGTACATAGTAATGCTAATCGTATACTTCGCGCCTGACCCACTTACCACATATCTCCTAGCCCAGGAAGTGAAAACCGTCATAAAAGATTCATATTGCGTTAAATGCTCGTTAATGAAGACTAAGCTCTCGCATCGCAGAAACGGCTGGAGAACGACGCGCGATCGTGCGGCAATTTTTCTTCCTTGATGTAAATTACGTTCCCGGCTTAGAAGAAACTTGAATTCAGAGTTATAATATAGCAAAATAAATAACTCTCGACTCTCTAAAATTAGTTCCTGTAATCCTCGTTATCTCCATGTCAAAGAACAATACAATTAAGTGGTATTTTTCGCATCATACACGTGTCCCGTTAAAAAGGAACTTTTAAGAAGACTCCAAAAATCTCCAAAAATACAAAATTCCAGAGATAGAATCTCTACGAGGACTTTTCCATTTTATTCCCCTGGCCAAAAAAGAAAACAAAATTAGAAACTGGAAATTGCTATTTCCTAACAGAAGAACTTGAAATACAGTATTTCTTCAGAACAACGTGTCAACATGTTTTTCGTTGTCGTGTTTCTTAATTAGAACTAGAGTCCAGCAAAGTTCGGAATAGGCTTCACTTGGAGCATTCCAGTCGATACATTCATTGCGGGTACCCCCCGCCGAAGGGCAGTAGCCGCGCAGCGGTTGTCCCTCACGTTACGCCGCCACTGTAACAGAATACAGAGGAACGGGTCTAGCGGCTGATGCGCGCGGCGCGATCACCTGAAAACGCTTCGAGTGTGCTCCCGGCGTAACGGTATCGCGAACTCATGTCGAATCTACGCTCTCCTGATTCTTTTGTCTTCCTGGATGTCGTCCCCGCGCGCTGGGCTGTTGCCATGCTCGGTGCGCGAGTATATACAGGGTGTCCCGCGATAGATGATGCGATCGGCGAACCGGCTGGTTCTCCATCGAGGAAACGTGGATCGGCCACGTGCACCGCAAATCCATCTATTCTCGGACACCCTATAAATGAAAGACCGAAATGGAGCACGAGAGCAGTGTCTCGCTTAAGTGTTAACTGCTTTTCTTCTTTCTTGGCGATACTCCACGTACGATATGCTTTCTTTCCGCAATTGCCAATCTCGGTCGCTTTATCTGGAAGATGGCATTTAAGTGTTTGATAATTGCAATAATTCGTGAATTTTAAGTAGATCACACGTGATCGTGAACGGTCTGCCCGTGCACTTCAACGAAAAGTAGATCGATGCCTTTCAGCGCGTCCATACAGAGGAAATAATGTCGCAAGACTCAAACGTATGTTTTCGCGGAATGGGTCGCGAAACAGGTTTTTGCTCCATAAATTCGCTCGTCTATTCCGGCACAAAGAGGTCGACAACTTCTGAAGGTCTAAGAAGCGGTCGCCGGAGAACATGGCGCTAGAAAGCGTGAAGGTAACAGTCAGATTAACAATAGCTTGACACATCAAACAGACAAAGAGATTCCGAAAAAACACTGAGTACGCAAAAATGTTTTGACTCGTTTTCTTTTTGGAGAAGAGCCAAGAAATACATCGGTAAACGCTTGTAAAAACTTATTTGCGCATTTATCATAACAGCAATTGTGTGAGTTGACTTGAAATTGCTAAAATAACGCTTCTATTAATAATTTGCTTCTTCTAAGCAAATGTTGCAAGATAGTTAATAAATCTCACGCACAACTTGGATACAAAATTTTGTCTGTAAAAAGAAAACTAAAATACATCTCCTTCTTCCTAGTATTAAAATCTTTACTAAATAATTACTAAAATATTTGCTTAAACGATCTTCTTCTCTCTGGAAATAAAACATCGAAGTGACTTGAACACAAGAAATGGATAGCGCTCTTGTATCGTCGGCGGAATAACAGCTGGGATGACGTCGCGAGTGCAGGGTCAAGCATGCAACATTTTTCGCGACGTCTTTGATCGCATGAGCCGACCAGGTCGAATCGGGACGCCCGAAAAGGAACGCTCCTCCCGCGTGGTATTGCTCGCGACCATCGACATATAGTATGTGCGATCCATACATGGAAGCCCTCGAAAAGTGACACTAGAATAGACAAAAAGGGAACGAAGTGGCCAATTGCTCTCTTTTTCCAATTCTCTACTATGCTACTGATTAGAAAGAGACAGAGCTTGACCGTTTATCTCTTTCTTTCGGCCGGCCATATATTTTTCTACATTTTTGAGCGCAGTCCATCCATACTATAGATTGACGCTCGTGACCATGCACACGTGAAAATTCACATGTGCGCGTCATCACGCATCAGCCGCTCGAGCCGCGGGACGCGAGCTTATATACCCACCGACGCACAGACACGTGACCCCCCTAGTGATTTATTACCGCTCACCAAACCGATATACGATACGATAAATTCCCACCTCGCGGTTACACCCGGACGGCGAGGATGGACCCGGACGAAGCGAAAAAATCCCCGCACACGGACGGCGGTGCAACGAAACGGTGATTCGCTACCGTTATCGTGAACGCGGTTTTTTCGACAGCTCTGGTGTCCTCGCGCACGATAGAAAGTTCATTAACATCGGCGGGCTCGCCGTGTACACGCATACGGCGTTGAGCGAGTTCATTGCACAACGATGACAGTGAGGCGCGCGATTAGAATTTGCTGATTGTCACGACGACTTGATGTAGGCTGCTAAAGCTATGAAAGAAAAATGCAAACATCTTGGCACTCTGCAGTTCCGCGTTGCAAAAGCCCGATGACGCAATGATGCGCAATAACATTTTTATAATAATCAGTATATAATATAATTAATTTAATTTTTACGGTAGGGGAGACACCGGAGCGAAATCGTTACTTTTTTTCAGTTCCGATTTTTAACAACAAAATAAATAATTTTTGTGAAATCACCTTACCTAAGATTTGGAAAGAAAATAATAAGTGAAGGGAAATTATTTAAAATATTAAAAAGTTTTGACGCGTAAAAATTTTCACTTTTAAAAATTTCGTAACATTAATTTAATTTCCTTTGATACTTTTATTGTTGTTTCGGAAAAATCTACCGCCTACAAGAAACCGGTTGTGAAATCGGTGGCACATTGTGTAACTAACGATCATAAATCGTTATCAATTGTTCAAGTGATTAATGGTGCACTTTGACCTCGTGCGACCAATTTTCTTGAAAGATTTGAAAACGTATGATTCATTTCAATTGCAATGACATCAATTTTTTTAGTTTTCGAGTGTGAGCTCTAGTCTTTCTCTGGAAAATGCGCATTTTACTTTCATAATGTAACATATTAAGAATGATCGTCCCATCATGTCACTTAACGTTTCGAAAATTTTAATGTCGACGTTGCGAAACTGCTAAAGAACGGAGATCTTATCTTTAATAATAGAAATGGTGGGGATTCATCTTTAACGGTAAGATCATTCGGAAGACTATTCAGCTTGAGATATCAGCCTGTTACGACCGTACACTGGTACTCGAGAGCAATAATATCCGAACCCGTGAATATCGCGTAAGGTAAATCCACTCGACCTTCTCGCTCAAGGATCCTACAATCCGTTCTTCTCTCCTCTTTCTTTCTCTATCATCGCACTTGAAAGTCGCTCGCTATTTAGTATTCTATATCGAGGCAGAATCATTACCTACCGAAAACGTAAATCATAATACAAAAGCGGAAAACAGTGATCTGAATCACGGAGGCCTACAGAGATCAACGTGAAATATAATGATCGTATTTCGACAATGAGCAATATCTTTCTCGATGCATTGTTCTCGACGTCGAGGCGAGAAAGTACGTCGCTCAGGATGCCTTCATAATCGCGAGATCGGACGTAAATCAGCAGACACGCCGGGTAGACGTCGATAATTAGGACGTCGATCAAGAACCTCATACGAGATTCATCGACGATGATCGCTCATTTTATATTGTTTTCTTTTCTGTGTCTGAGCAACGATTTTTCCTTACTTCCTATTCGCAAGGCGAAATACACGAGCATAAGCATACGCGATATCGCTGCAGCTCGTTTAGAGCGAATACGTGATTTACGAGCGCAACGAGTGTAGGAGGGACCGTTGTCCGAGCGAGCAGGAGGATAAGAAGTCGTAGGTGCACTTCCGCCGCACAACTAACGTGCTAATTACGTAGAATAACGACTATTATCGCGCACTCTCCGTACGCGTTCTCAAAACTATCGCGCGCGTATGCTACGCAGTACATGATAATTGTACATTGTGTACGGATTAATTGCGAGCGACCGAGTCGCTAATCAATCTGTCGTAATGCTCGTTACGCGGATTACGCGGATACAGTACCAGGATTGAGATATTCTGGTAGAATCGGAAGAGGAGGGAAGGGCAGGAGCCCGAAAACGAAAATCAATGTCAGTATTAATAATAGATTAAATAGAAGAAGTTTGACGATAATACAGGTCAAGAGAGATTTAAGTAATAAAAATTAAATTGAATAAAAATAGCAGATAAAGTATGCATGATGATAAAGTAGGTATACGTCTATGCGTCATGTTAAATCGGTTCCACAATGAGAATTCCACAATGGAAATTTAAGCTTTAAGTTGTAAAAAATTCACCAGTCACAGTCGACTTCTTTTTTCACATTCGACTATGTGATCGATCAATTGTGATTTCTGAAGCTGTATCTAAAGCTTCGAGTACACTTTATGCCTTAAATTCTCACCGTAGAGCCCGCTTAAGAGCGGTATTAAGTCGAAAGCCGCGTTACGGATCGAATTGAGGGAAGCAGAGGGTGCTCAAGACGAGAGAGAGACGAGGAGACAGCTGAAACATTGATTATGCAGCGCGCTGGTCGCGTGACAATCGGATTCCGACGAGATCAACGCGTTTCACCGTTTAAAATGAGATTAACTCGCAACGTTCGAACCCTGATAGGACAAAAAGTGAGAAGTCATGCGTGGGAAACTCGCTGTACTCATCTAGAAAAGTCCTTCGCGCAAACGTGAAGTCACAGTCGAGATACTGCTAATCCGATAATGAAAGCCAGCGTGTTATATCCGAAGGTTATAACCGTCAATTATCGATCCCCTTCTGGGCTCGCTCCTTTTCTTCATTATGATCATGGTGCATGTCAGCACCCCGATGCGATACGCGTGACATAAACAAGTGTTCAGCTAATGAATGTTAAGTATTTAGAACAGCGAACGTCGACGTCATCCGCGTGAAGCACGGTCTATATATAAAAAGCGAGTTCTACAATGAGAATTTAAGGTATAAAACTTGAGTTTGAAATTTCAAACCATAAGAAACTGACCAGTCGCAGACGCGATTTCTTTTTTCACACTGTTTCGATTGTGATCGATTAATTTCTTACAGTTTAAAGCGTAAATTTTATGCCTTATTCTCATTGTAGAACCCGCTAAAGGCAACACCCGTCGAAGATCCGCGATTTAAATGAAAACTCGAACAAGGACCCAGGTTCCTTATTCCCCTAATTGTGTCTGGGCCCTAAGGCTCGTAGAGCCTCTTTTTGCGACATGTATGCGTATGCATGTGTTTTGCGTGCATTTGCGAACACCCGTTACACGCGACAATTGAACGTCGTCTTTCGACTGATCCTTACGTCCGAACTTCGTTCGTTTGCACCTCTTTGCCTTCCGTACAGTTAATGGGAAACGGATTTTATCGAAGCAAATTCGGAGCAAGCTGCAAAAAGAGCGCGACCGAAAGGAACGTGTATCGCGAGCGCGTACCATAACCCCTAAGGTAATTGCGCCACGGAACTTCCAAAGTCGATCGTGACACAAGACAGAGCTCTCTGCTCCGTTAGAGCGATAACTGTCACGCGTTGACGGGTGACTCGAAGATACTCGACGAGTTCTTGAATGCTTCAATTACTTTAGCCTAATTTTCTGATTTCTTTTCTCTCATATCCCCTAATGCGAACGGTAACCGTCCTGTGATTCCTTCGTATTCATTTCATATCGCTCGACACCGAATAACTCGGAGTCGGCATGGAACACGTGCGGCCCGACGACTGCTCGGTCGCGAGGAGGCACAAGATGGCGGTAGTTTTTTTTTCATAACGAAAAGACGACTCTGCCGCGCGGGTAGATCGACCGCCCGCCCGCCCGACCGACCGACTAATCGCACTCACCTGCAGACTTGGGTTCGCGTCGTCGATTATCTTGTCCGTTTCCATGTTGATCATCCTCACTACGCGCGCAACCACTAACGTACTCGGCGTCTACTCACAAACTCGCAACCTTTCGTTCGTGTCTCTCGCACGTTCGTCCACACGAAGATTCGAAAGAGACGATCGGTATCGCCTGAGACAATGGCTGAGAATACAAGTTAAAGGACACAGCGCGAACGTACGTTCGATACGAACGACAATAGTGACGATGACGGCGACGATGCTCGCTACGAGTCCTCGCCATGCACCGCAGGAAATCGGCGAAGTAACATTTCACCAACACCAATAGCTTGCAAATAACTATATCACTCAACGATAAAACCTTCAGTCGGATGCCTCGGAGTCTTCTCTTCCGTTCGCTCTTGTGTGACGGGTATCGACGTTGCGCTGGATTCCGTCAGACAGTTCCTTCTCGGTTAGAGAATCGCGATTACGAACGCGCTTGCAGCACAGACTGTGCTGGACTGTGTCGAACCGCTCCAAGCGAACCGAACGAACTTACGAACGGCTAGACGAACGGCCACGAACACCGCGCGAAGTACGATGCGGTTGCGTGGCGCGCGAGTGCGCGACATATCGAGATCGAGCACTGGCGTTTGCGCGATTGGTCGATAGCCAAATTGGGCGACTGGTAACGGCTAGAGAACCTCAAGTAAGAGTATGGACATCGTGGATCGAAAATGGCGTTCGTATGGTCACTATCTATAAGGAGTATACAATATAACCTTCCTTACTTTAGGATTAAAAATATGAGTGTAAGAAAAGTAAGCGAAATGACTGGGTATTGTGTACGAGGTTGTACAAATAAGGATAAAAGAAGATGTTACATGGCAACTTTGCCAACAAATGCAGAAAAATGAACAGTATGGATATCCTTGGCGGAAAAATTTCTCACATTTTTTCAGGATGTCTCCGAATTTTTTTTAGAATTGGAACGATTCTTATTCCTCATAACTTAGACAATCAGAAATATTCTCAAAAATTATTACTATTTTACAGAAATGTTCATACTTAGAGATGTTGAAATATTCTCAAAATTCTCATCCAGCTATTTCTGAAAAATTCTGAAAAATTATTTTCTCAATATTTTTCAGAATTGACTGGATGAGAATTTTCAGTATGTCTATGTATGAAAATTTATAAAACAATAAAAAGTAATGATTTTGCAAATTTTTTTAGATTTTCTGATTTATTCTGAGAAACGTTCCAATTTTTTTAGAAAATATGATAAATTTTTCCACCAGGTATATTTATTTTATAAAGATATTGTTATTTTCACAATTAATGTTAGGTGCAATTTCTTTTTCTAACAAAGATGTATTTTATTTAGTAGAGTCCCTTAATTGATAAACCTTAAATCCGCCATTTTCGATCCCACCAATCAGGTGCGAATCCACGATGTCCATACTCTTACTTGAGGTTCTCTAGCAACGGCCATAATACATGCAGCGACATAATTGGTTAGTTGGAACAATAACTGAATCGGCCAATCACAGTTGAGAACTTTTCCCTATCACTTTAGCTTTTCCCAGAATGCTGGGGGAATCTTTTTCAACAGCCAATGATAAACGAATATTTAGATGCGACACTTTCGATTGGAAAATGTCCAATTTAGGATATGTAGAATAGCGCCTAGTTCAATAGATATGTATCTATAAATTTGTGTGATTATTCTTGAGATTATTTTGTCTTTTCTCGGAAAGTATGAGGAAATTTTATGTAAAACGAAATCAAAATTTATACACATTTCTTGTATTCTCTAGATTATGCGTCGACGCGTCTACAAAAACTGATCAACTACAAGAAATTGAAAATAATTAAGTAAATGAGAAAAATTAAGTATAAATTAATATTTTTTAGAAAAAATTATATAATTTTCAAGTCGATTTTACTCTTATGATCGTTACCTGATTACCTGATACGTTATCTGACTTTTTACACTTCTGATTAATCAATATAGTAGTCGCCTGTAATTGTACTTTATGTACTTTTGTTCTTTTTGTCTTTAATATTTAATTATATACTTATTTAATTTTAAACGATATAACAAATATAACAATAGTTACAAAAAAATAAAGAGAAAGAGAGTTCATACCGTCCGTTGTTTAAGACGGCGTCTTACAGTGAAGATACACTCCTTTTGCGTGTAACCACGTGGTTATCTTTCGGAATATACCATGGAAAACAATATTAAAACAATGTCAAATCCTGATTTGGAAGCATTTGAGAAGCGAGCGACTGCAGCGGTAATACTTTTATCGATTCGTCTTTTACATCCGCTATTGTGCTACAAACTTAAAAATACAATAACCTGATAATCCGTAATCGCAGCTGGTAGGTTATACAACTTGTACTCAACGTTGCAGGAGAAGGAGATACATCACTTGAAGCAACAAATTGTATTGTTACAAGAAAGCGTTAAACCAAATGGCTCTCACAATTCCAATGTAAATATGGAGGAGTTTGAGAACTTGCAACGAGAAAATGTCAAACTGAAGCATAGGATAGAGATACTCAAGAATGTAAGTTTTAAGTTCTTGAATGACAAGCATATTATTGCAAACAAAATATTCACATGAAGTCATACTTCTTAATTTATATTTATTCTTTGCATTTTTTTCTCATAGGTTGTGGAGGAAGAAAGGATGAAAGCAGGCCTCAGCCAGTCCAGTATCTTCTCAACCGAATTTTCAATTTGCATACACAGTGTCCTTTGCGAGCTGTTCACGGATGCTATTAAAGCTGCTTTTCCCGAGGTGATAAACGCACCGGTAATAGTGACCAGTACCACCAATGTCAAGTTCGGGGATTATCAATGTAACAGCGCAATGCCTCTGGTGCAACACCTGAACTTTATTGGTAAGATTCGGTTGTGCTGCCATTTTCGACGTTACAACATTGGATGAATATACGTTGTTTATACTGATATATGTTCATATATATATATATCATACGTTACTATTATAGGTAAGAAAACAAACCCTCGCGCCATTGCTAACGCAATCTTAGGCAAATTAAAAGAGTCGCCTGTTGTCGAGAAGTGCACCATAGCTAGCGTCGGTTTCCTAAATGTAAATATCAAGCGCGACTTTGCACAGCATACCCTGAGCAGCTGGCTGAGGCAAGGCAAAGTTCCTCCGCCGCAAGTCACGAGAAAGAAGGTGATCGTCGACTTCTCCAGTCCAAATATCGCCAAGGAAATGCACGTGGGACACTTGAGGTCCACTATAATCGGGGACAGCATTGCCCGGATACTGGAGTACTTGGGCCACGACGTGTTGAGACTCAATCACGTGGGTGATTGGGGTACGCAGTTCGGCATGCTGATAGCGCATCTCCAAGACGAGTTCCCCGACTATCTGACCGTCGCGCCTCCGATCCAGGATCTTCAGGTGATGTTCAGTACACAAATTTTAAATAAAAGATTTATAAATAAAATAAATAAAAGATTTATAAATCTTTTTATAAAAGCACTTATGGTTTACATTTATTGATCATTCGTCACGTTTACGCACACAGGCTTTCTATAAGGCCTCCAAGACCAGATTCGATTCGGACGAAGAGTTCAAGAAACGTGCGTACGAATGCGTCGTCAAGCTTCAAGCTTTCGAGCCCGAGATAACAAAAGCGTGGGAAATGATATGCGACGTATCTAGGCAAGGTAAGCGCAGTATCTTCGGATAGAAATTTTTGATTAAAATGGAAACGACTGCATCTCACTCTTGCCTCCTGTGCAGAATTTAATAAACTGTATACCCGACTGGACATCAAAGCGACGGAGAGAGGCGAATCGTTTTATCAAAAGCACATGGAATCACTAGTCACGTTCCTGGAATCGCGGAATTTATTGGAGGAAGATGAAGGACGAAAGGTAATGTGGGGGGAGGACAGGAGCAACGGAGTACCTTTAACCATAGTGAAATCCGATGGCGGTTTCACGTACGATACGTCGGATCTGGCTGCTATTAGGCAACGTATCGAGGACGAGAGGGCAGATTGGGCAAGTATCACACACACCTGCTACTGCAGACACTATCGGTCGTTCATAAAGAATTTTAACAGAATTGAGATAATTTTACAGGTGATATACGTGACGGATGCTGGACAATCGCTACACTTTCGAATGGTGGAGAGTTGCGCTAAGAGGGCAGGTTTCCTGAAGAGCTTCCATAAAATGGATCACGTCGCCTTCGGTGTTGTTTTGGGTGAGGACAAGAAGAAATTCAAAACGAGGTCCGGCGATACCGTGAGGCTCGGCGAGCTGTTGGATGAAGGTGAGCGAGAGCGCAATCAAGCACGGGATTGGGCTCGTCCAATTTTAATCATGAATTTAATATCAGCAATCTTTGAAAAACTAAAAAATGATCACTTTGTCCAGGCTTGAGGAGGTCGTTCAGCAAACTGAAGCAGAAAGGACGTGACGAAGTGCTGTCCGACGAGGATCTCAAAACCGCCCAGGAATCCATAGCGTACAATTGCATAAAGTATGCCGATTTGGTGCACAACAGGAATCACGAATATGTGTTCGCGTTCGACAAGATGCTGGAGGACCGCGGCAACACCGCTGTGTATCTGCTGTACGCCCTGACTCGCATTCGCTCAATCGCCCGAACGGCGAGGATGCCACGATACCAGATGCGAGAGCTACTGGACAAGACGCCGATCTCGCTGGAGCACAAGAACGAATGGCGACTGGCTAAGGCGCTGCTCAAGTTCCCGGACGTGATTCTCGAAGTCAGCAAGGACATGTACCTGCACCCGTTGTGCGAGCTTTGCTACGAGATTGCGTGCACGTTCACCGAGTTCTACGATACCTGTTATTGCATAGAAAAGAACGAGCACGGCGAGATCACGAAGGTGAACACGGGGCGTATCCTGCTCGCGGAGGCTACCGCGATGGTCCTAGAGAAGTGCTTCAACCTGTTGGGCTTGAAACCTGTCGAACGAATGTGAAGCAGTGAAAACGTTTTCGATTACTTTGCCACCGTAATCAAAGAAGTACGCAGAAATTTCATTTGACACCGCAATTTAATTTAACTAAAGGAAGAATACCAATCTCCTATTTCCTTTTCTTTTTCTTTTTCTTTTATGTACTTTAGGAAAACTTGGTAAGTTAATGCAAGTCTCCTGCTACAGAAGTATATATATTTATTCCAAATTTTTATATAAAGCATTATAAATGTAAGGAGAATAATAAATTATAATAAATAAAACATAATTAATAGGAAAGATAAGTGTCTAGATCAAGGCTGCGTATGTTGCATCACTTCGTATGATGAGAGTTCACTGATGTTGCATCAGCTTTGCTTCCCACTTCCTGCTTTATCCTTCAATAGCGATGTATCAACTTTAGTCTGAGTTTAAACGTGCGTTTAAATTATACGCGCGCATAACCAAGGCAAATGTTGATAAACTTGAGAAATTGATTGATCGCGTGAGTGAGTGAGAATACAGATGCACTTTCTTTCACAGCGATACGTAACGAAGTATATCTGGTCGCGGCCTTCTAATCCCCCCCCCCCCTGCGTACGATCAGTTCTGCATATCCACGTGTTCGATACGTGTGATTCGCTTCGTACGACATATGCGACAGTGAATTATTATTCGGAATAAACGCTGCCACGATGGTAAGTTGACGTGTGTTGACGAACAATAAAATCTGCTATTTCTGTCAAATATTCACGTGTGAGCGTAAAAAGTGCAATCATACCTTCGGACGCTGTTTTAACCTATCCGCCGGTACTGTAATTTTTATTATGGACTTATTATAAATTAGTGTATTTATTCGTGATTATTCGTGATTCGTGGGAGAACAATTGCGCTTTCTGTTACTCTAGTTACCCAATAAATTATATATGGTAACATGTTACTTCCGTGTACTAAATCAATTGCACAAACTGATATTTAATGCTAATATCTTTTGCTTATCTAGATGAAGAAAGGAGAGAAAGAAAAGAAAGGTACGTTCAAGGTAGAGTACCTTCAAAAAATTGAGAAGGAAGTACAAGCGAAATGGGAAGCTGCAAAGGTGTACGAAGTGAATGCACCATCAGTGATTTCACTTGATAAGAAATTGAATGAAAAGTATCTCGCAACCTTTCCATATCCTTATATGAATGGACGTCTGCATCTGGGTCACACCTTCTCATTATCCAAGTGTGAAGTACGTATTCGCATCTCTGCTTATATACTTTTTCATGTACCATTTTATTATTATTTATCATGTCCTACTTGTATTCTAAAAATTAATAGCTGTATACTTGCAGTTTGCAACCAGATACAATCGCCTCTTGGGGAAGAATGTGCTCTTTCCCTTTGGCTTCCATTGCACTGGTATGCCTATCAAAGCGTGTGCTGATAAACTAAAGAGAGAAATGGAAGAATATGGTTATCCACCACGATTTCCTGTCGAACACAAGGTTCTACCAGTAGCCTGTATTATGTCTAAGAAAGAGAAAACGAAAAAGGTAAAATTCTAGAATTTACTTTAGATATAGTTCGTAAGAATTATAATTTATAAGGGCATCAGAGTATAATACATTTATGAACGTAATTCTTCTTTACGCTTTTTTGCAAAATTACAAAATTCTGATTTGAAAGCAGGCTCAATATATAATATATTATAGATATTTTTAGAAGAATGTTTAGAAATTGATCAATGTTAATTTCAGAGTAAAGCTGTTGCCAAAACGGTCGCGGCGAAATATCAGTGGCAAATTATGCAGTCCCTCGGCTTAGAAGATTCAGAAATTAAAAAATTTGCTGATGCTGCGTACTGGTTGGACTACTTTCCGCCGCTTGCTATGCAAGACTTGAAATCTGTCGGGCTTCACGTAAGATTAAAAGCAAAATTCACCTTCGTATATTGTTTCCATTGCATTGCATTGATGCTGAATTGCTTCGTGATACTGCTTCAGGTGGACTGGCGAAGAACATTTATTACAACAGACGCAAATCCATTCTACGACTCCTTCGTACGCTGGCAATTCCAGCACTTGAAAGCCAGAGATAAAGTCAAGTTTGGTAAGAGATACACCATTTACTCGCCGAAGGATGGACAACCGTGTATGGATCACGATAGGGCGTCCGGTGAAGGCGTCGGGCCGCAAGAGTATACGTTGATCAAATTGAAAGTGTTGCATCCCAAGAAAATCAAGTAATACCTTTATCGTCGAATTTTTTTTAAATTCCCTTGTTTTTCGTTACTTTTCAATTACTACTCTGGTAATTTGAAATTGATTAGCTGCGGAATGCAATGCAAATTTTATTTGCAGGAGTGAATTAGAGGGCAGATCGGTTTACCTCGTAGCCGCGACTTTGAGACCGGAAACGATGTACGGCCAGACGAACTGTTGGGTGAACCCAGATATGAGCTACATAGCGTACAACGTCGCATGCGGAGACGTGTACATCTCCACGGAGCGTGCGGCAAGAAATATGGCCTACCAAGGTTTCTTCAAGAAAGAGGGGGAGATAGGCGTCGTTGCGACGCTCACTGGCATGGTAAAAGGACTTGTCGATTTTCGACGTACAAGAAAAAATATCAAGTATGTCTCTGGAATGTTAACGTAAAACATTTACGTCCGCAGAATTTGATAACTCTGGCACTGAGCGCTCCTCTCGCGCCCTTCAAAACGATCTATGCGTTACCTATGTTCACGATCAGGCAGGACAAGGGTACTGGTATCGTGACTTCCGTTCCTAGCGACTCTCCTGACGATTATGCCGCAATGATGGATATAAGAACGAAGCCACAGCTTCGAGAAAAGTATAGAATTACCGAGGAGATGCTACTGAATCCTGTAAGCGTTGTTTGATTATAAGAGCAATATTAATTGCTCTTTTGCCCCACACGCGTCGCTTTCGTATTCAATATTCGCATTTTTTTATGCGTTAGATTCCGATCATCAGCGTTCCAGGCTATGGCGTGCTTATAGCAGCAGCTTTATACGACCAGCTGAAAATTCAGTCCCAAAATGATCAAGCTAAACTTGCAGAGGCGAAGGAGATAGCGTACACGAAGGGATTCTACGAGGGTTCGATGGTAGTAGACCCATACTTCGGCAAAGACGTGCAGGATGTTAAGAAACCGATTCAGACAAAACTGATCAACGACGGCATGGCGGTGATCTATTACGAGCCAGAGAAAACGATTGTCTCAAGATCGAACGACGAGTGCATAGTGGCGTTGTGCGACCAATGGTACTTGGATTATGGCGAGGAAGCGTGGAAGAAGGAGGCTTTGAAGGCTCTGCAGGATCTTGACACGTTCCACGACGAGGTCAGAAAGAATTTCCAAGTGTGCATGGACTGGCTTCACGAGCACGCGTGCTCCAGGACGTACGGACTCGGTAAATATATCATCGCGTAGAACATTATCTCGCGTCAGCGGCACGCCCTGTTGACTCCCTGACTCTCCAGGTAGCAAGTTGCCGTGGGACGAAAGCTGGTTGATAGAGTCCCTGTCGGATTCCACGATCTACATGGCTTACTACACGGTGGCGCATTACTTGCAAGGCGATAGCTTCAAAGCGGACAAGCCCAACCCGTACAACATAACGTAAATTTCAGCGAAATGAAAATTAACGATGTGCTGCGCGCACGTCTCCGTATCTAATCGCTAAATGTGCAATTGATACCGTTAGACCCAGCGACATGACTCCGGAGGTGTGGGATTTCATTTTCTTCAAGGAGGCCAAGTACCCCAAGACGAAGATAAAGCGAGACACTCTGAACGCCATGAAACGCGAGTTTCATTATTGGTATCCGGTGGACTTGAGAGCGTCCGGAAAGGATCTGATACAGAATCACCTAATGTACTTCATCTACAATCACACGGCGATGTGGCCGAGCCAACCTGAACTGTGGCCACAAGGGATAAGGGCAAACGGACACCTACTCTTGAATTCGGAGAAGGTGACGCACGATTATTAATTAATTTCCGCGAAGCATCTCCCTTTGTGTTTTAAATATCGATGTTGCGATTTCGATACACGTAGATGTCCAAATCGGAAGGCAACTTTCTAACACTCGCGGAGGCCGTACAAAAATACTCGGCTGACGGAATGCGTTTCTGCCTCGCTGATTCCGGCGACTCGATAGAGGATGCCAATTTTGTCGAGAGCACGGCCAATGCGGGAATCCTCAGACTGTACACCTTCATAGAATGGGTCAAGGAAGTACTGTCCACGAAAGATACTTTCAGACACGATGCACCGAGCACATTCAACGATAGAGTCTTCGAAAGGTATTCTTTTTATTTTATACTCTTGTAGATCGATACTGTAGAGGACGACAATGACCTGCGTTTATTCTCGATACAGCGAGGTGAATCGGAAGATAAAAGAAACCAACGAGAACTACTCCAAGATGCTTTACAAGGAAGCATTGAGGACGGGCTTTTACGAGTTTCAAGCAATCAGGGATAAGTATTTACAGCTAAGCGCGTTGGACGGCATAAACTGGACGCTCGTCGTGAAGTACATTGAACTGCAAGTAATTCTTTTGTCCCCCATTTGCCCGCACGTTTGCGAGCACGTATGGGAACTTATTGGTAAAGTAAGTTTTAGCAAAATATATTGATAGATAATTGTTATTCTACGTGGGAATGCGTGATTGGCAATTGTGTGATTTATCAGGACGGAAGTATACTAGATGCAAGATGGCCCGCAGTGGGCGAGATAGATGAGGTGTTGATAAAGTCGTCCGAGTATTTAATGGATGCTGCTCACTCGTTCAGAGTTTTCCTCAAAAATCGCACGACCCCGAAGACAAAAGAGAAGGAGGTTACCGTGGAGAAACCCACGCTGGGGACTGTTTGGGTAGCCAAGACGTATCCTCCCTGGCAGAGGGTCATCCTCGAAAAGCTGAAGGAACTGTACTCTGTAAGGCGCAGCTGTAACTAAATAGCAACAATTGATTTGTCTCTTCCGTTAATGCCTCTTGGACATTAATATGTTTGCTTATTTACGTTACAGAGCAACGATAACGTATTACCCGACAATAAGGTGCTCGCCACACAATTAGGTTCCAGGCACGAGCTGAAGAAGTATGTGAGACGAGTGATGCCATTCGTGCAATTCGTAAAGGAGCAAATGCAAACTGTCGGCGTCAGTGCGCTGAATTTGACGCTCGATTTCAACGAGGCCGACGTGCTCGAGAAGAACAAGGAGTATCTCAAAACTACGTTGGATGTAACTTACCTCCACATAATTGTTGACTTATATATATTATGTATTTTATTACATTTTCGTCTTACTTATTTTGCTTATCGCAGCTCGAAAATATTATCGTGAAATACACGGACGAGGCTCCAGAAAAGACGCAGGAGGAATGCCGTCCCGGTACGCCTTACATAAATTTTTCTGTGATCCCTATAATGCCAGTGTGCTTCGTTAACCCGCAAAAGTGCAGCAGCTTACTCGAAATATCTGTGGGAGTCTCGGCAGCTGATACGTTTACAGATATCGTATGCCGTCTCGCGAAACAAAATAAGCAAATAAAAAGTACGTGACGCATGATCAGTGAGTTAATTGGCAGTTAAAGAGAATTGGTTAATTACGCGGCGCAAGTCTTACAGTTACACGTTTATGTCTAGATCGTGCTACAATCGCATTATATCGATACGATGATCCGATCCTGGGGCCAAGAGCCAAGCCGGTGGCAGAAGACATTTTAAAGGGAAAAACCGAGATTTCACCTGATTCTACGTTTAACGTAAATGTGGGAAAGAGAATTGTCGAAATTACCGTTAATGGGAAAACGTATCCAGTAGGAGAGCAAATGATGTATATTGATAAGTCTCTGATATGATGAACGATCATTTAATACTGCCGGTAGAAGATCTTGTAAGTTTCTTGCTTCATAAGTATATAATTTAATTTATAAAATAACTTTTTAACTGAACACCAGTGGAAAGAAACAGAAAATGTATGTTTTCAGGAAAAAGTTTGTTTTTGCTTTCTTAATCTGGATTCGTATGATGCATGATATGTATCATGCATGATTTGCAATTTGAAAGAAGGCTCTGCTGTGTGAGTTCTTTAGATAATATTTATTTTTATTTTATTATTAAAAATGCATTTCGTAAAAATTTGATGAATAATAATATTTCACTTATATATGTATTTCTTTTTTTTGTATACATTAATAAAAATTAAAATCAGGTCATGGCACATACATGACTTTGTCGGAGTACATAATTACATAGAAATCACGTCAGAAGGCACTCTCAACGATTGCTAGATTAATATTTCTTCTCTGCTCGTCGCGCGTCTACTCTGTATCTTATACGTTCGACATCTTTAGCGGTCGTTCTACAACAACCGCCGATGTAGCGGACGCCAAGGTCCAGCCACTCGTCAATGAACTCGTGCAAGGAGAGAACCTCGCTTTCCCTCTTCCATCCCTCGGACACTGTGTACTTCTCCCCGCTGTTGGGATACACCACCAGCGGTATGAAATCGTCCGCGTTGCCCGAGTTGATGCCTTTCAGCAAGGTGGTAACGTGTTGCGGGGCGATGCAGTTGATGCCAATCGCCAATATCTGTCCGGGTAACGCATTTCTGTAACATCTCACGGCAACTTCTTGGAAGTTGCTGCCGTCCGCTAGGCTTTTCCCGTCGTCCCTGCAGGAGAAGGACAGCCACGCGCGCGTATTCGGGAATTCCTTCAGCAGATCGACCACGGCCTCCGCTTCGCGGACGCATGGTATCGTCTCTATCGCCAGCAGATCGACGCCTTCCTCTATCAGTACGCGTATACGCGGTCTGTGCCAGTCGGCCAGGAATTCCCTGGACACGCGCGTGCCGTACGAACCGGTATACTCCGAGCCGTCGTGTAGACAGGCACCATAAGGTCCGCAGGATCCGGCAATCAGCGGTTTCCGGTTCGTCACATGCTCAGTATCCGCGATCTCCTCGACCTCATCGCTGTAAATGTTCACCGCGTCCTTCGCGTAATCGACGGCCTTGCGAATTATCTCAAGGCACTCCGCTTCGGTGATGTCCAGGTGCTTCACGAAGCCGTCGATCGTCGCCTGATACGTATTCGTCTGTATGATGTCGGCGCCGGCGCGCAGGAAGTCCAAGTGCGTCGCGAATACGGCGTCCGGGTTCGTCACGAGGAAACGCGCGGTCCATAGAGGATCTCCGTCGATCCTCTCGCCCACATGGGTCGATAACTGCGTGGAGAACCCGCCATCCAGCACCGTGATGTCTGACATGCTTTCTCTCGATTTTAATTTCTCTTCTTCTTCAATTCTTTCTTTTATTTTTATTTAATTAAAAATAAAAATTTCGCGTCACAGTCAACACGAGGGCAACACGCGACTCAGTCTGACCGAGCACAATTCTAAAGCTGATGGAGTAGCGGAAAGCTTTACTGCGTCGTGCAATACGAATGTGCAGCACGCGTCTCGATCTCGCCAATGTTCGACAATACGAGGAAACTTGTTCGATGGACGGACCTTATACATATTAGGGGAGACGGCATCGTTATCTCGTCGCAGCCACACTTTGATAACCGATCATTGAAGAAGTGCGTGTCGCTGTCGAGTCGAGATCATAAATTCTCATCTTCCGCGTCGCGCGCACGTGTGCTAGATCATCGTATCGCTATTACTGCATTGTCATCTATCGTTGATGAAACATGGCTACTTCACGTTGTCAGGTAAAAAATATCGAGGGGGAGATTGTCTGACGACATCCAACTGAACTTTTGCTTCCCAGCCAGAGAATCTCCGAATCGTTTGACCTCGGAGCAGAAATTTACTGCAAAGTTCACGATGCAATCTGAGCAAATAACGTAACCGGATGTGGATTTTGAACAGAGTCATCAGGAGAGCATTAAAAAGAAAGATAAATCGTCGCTTATCACTTATCAATGTGTTGATACAGTTGCGTGTGGGCGCTGCGTGTGATCGCTGCCTTGAAGTATATTTTTATATGAAACTTATATATTTTTTAATCGGGTAATACACGTTTTGGACAACGCGGAACGTTGAAGGAATAATTTTATATTTTATTGCTTTTAAACAATTATAGTATATATAAAAATTGATAACAATAGGTATAGTATATTATTAGTTCCCTGAATCGCCAACTTGTACGTATTCTGTAGAAAATTCCGTTTTATGGCACTTGTATAATTATTCCTGACACTTATGATTTACAACGATCATCGTAGACATAACACAAACGCTGCGCAGAATATCTCAGCTTAGCAGTAATCTAGACTTATGTAATTGTATTCAATTTACACGACTAATAACTGAGCGCGAGCTTATCTTTACCCGTACAGCAAACGTCAGCGTCGGCTCTAGTCGGTGCACGTACGTTAATATTTTTTGTAAAAAAAAACTTCATTGGAGTAGTTCGGAAAGTTCCGAGCTGGGCAGCTTCACCACTGGAAGCATCACATCGCTGTAGCTTTTGCGCGACACTGCTCCACCTGCGAGCGAATCGCCCTTACATCCTCCGCGAAGATCTTGCAGCAGCCGCCGATGTAACGTACTCCCATGTCCAACCATGCTGATATGGGGAGATTCAAGATGTGGTCATCCGGGACTGCGGTCCAGCCGCCGCTCGCCGAGTAGCTGCCGCCTCTGTTGGGGTACACCACCAGAGGCACGAAATCGGCCGACGAGCTCTCCCCTTCGTTGATTCCCTTCAGCAACGGAGTCACGTGCTTGGGGTCGATGCAGTTCACGCCGACCGCGACGATCTGTGACGGTAAGGCTCGGTAACAGCGCACAGCAACCTCCTGGAATTTACTGCCGTCCGCCATGAACTGACCGTCCCGGCAGGAGAAGGACAACCAGGCACGAGCGTGCGGGAACTCCCGCAGGAGGTCCAGCAGAGCCTCCGCTTCCTCGACGCAGGGTACGGTTTCCAGGGCCAGCAAGTCAACGCCGGCGTCCAGCAGCGCGCGAATCCGCGGTCTGTGCCAGTCGATCAGCTCCTGCCGGGATACAGTCTTCCCGTAGAAGCCGCTGTACTCGGACGAGTCGTGCAGGTAGGCGCCGTAGGGTCCACACGAGCCAGCTACCATGGGCGTCTTGTTGACGCATTGCTCCCCCGACTCCTCAACGTAAACGTTTACGGCCGCTTTAGCCAGCGACACGGCCTTGGCGATCAGCTCGAGACTCTCGCGCTCGCTCAGCTCCAGGTGCTTCATCAGACCAGGCACGGACGCCTGATACGTGTTGGTCTCGATGACGTCGGCGCCGCCTCGCAGGAAGTCCAAGTGCGTGGCATGCACGGCGTCCGGGTCGGTTGCGAGGAACCGCGCCGTCCATAGCGGGTCGCCGTCGATCCTTGCACCCACGTGGCAAGACAGCTGCCCGGAGAAGCCCCCGTCCAGAATCCTCACGGTTGACGACGACATACCGGCCGGCGAGCGTGACGTCACGTCGCGCTTTACGAGATGGAACGCTTCCAAGTCAACACTGCGTCCGAAAAGGGCTTTGCCTTCTCGCTGCAGAGCGCTTCTCCACCTCTGAAAGCGTACCCTGGATTTGCAAAGCGACTGCTTTGAGGCCGAAGTTCACCGGAGTTTCCTAATGCCTACTGTTTGGTTAGAGTGAGTTTCTCCTCTCTCGTCTCTCCTGTCGCAGATTGCAAATGTCAGCAGCGATATGTCCCGACAAGTGAGTCCTTAAGGAAGACTTACCCGATATGTAGTTTTCTCCTTCAATCAGCAAGGGCATCCAACAAATTTGGAATTCGAATCAACTGTTAATGTTCTGGTTCCCCGCTGCGGCCATTTTGAATGATTACGAACGCACAAGAGATAACTTATGCTAATTGCACTCGCACTTATTGGAATCGTGATAAACAACTGTAACAACGCGATTAGCACAGCACGAGTTTGTAAACTCGCTGTTTCAAATTTTTTTTCCACTGCTCGATAAAACGAGACAAACACGAAATGTTGACAGATGAGGAATTTTCCACTGTTAAATAAAATTTTATTCAATGATTTTTTTTAGTAAAAAATATGTCGTTTATGACGAATGCATGAAGTACAAATTTTTGTGAAACATTACACATTTAAGTTATCGCAACTGTGACATTCTTGAAGAAAACGGTATATTTAACTTAGAAAAAAATTACAATGCTCACAATAATAATTATTATTATTCTATATTAATTTGCATTTTTCACATTATTAAGAGACCGAATTTCAGTGAACTTAAATTTTTTACAGTATGCCAAGACGATCCTCTACAATGGCATGTGGCTGTCCCATCTGTTCCCTGAATTCGGCAGTGTTGAAAACGTCTTCGAATCTAAAAGTAACAATAACAAAATGAACAAAATCTATCCAATACCACTTGGATCAAAGAGGCAAAAGTGATCGATGCAAACGCCTCACCCTATGTCTAGGTCCCGTGCAAGCAGAACATCTCGCATCACATTAGACGATGGCAGAAACGGGAGTCTGCCGATCTTTTCAGAGGCTTTTAATTCCATCGCCATGCGCAGTGGTGCATGTAACCCCTGTGTATTCCTGAGCAGTATCATATTCATGCGATCTTGATTCTTTTGATACTGAAACGTGAGTACGATTATAATTTACTGTCTCAGAGTTATCCACGTGATAAAAGACAGTAGCTTCGTGATAAAAGTATCTTACATTTCTCTCCGAAGCTTCTAGCGGATGTGCACGGCCAATGCTTTGTCTAGAAAGGCTAAACGTACAAAAACATTAGAGAAAATTATTAGAAATAGCCTAACTACTTTCAGTGATTTTTCTCTTTTAGGGAAAAATATATTTATGCAATAAAATAATAAGAATAAATTTCAAATTGGCCTCTAATTGTGATAGTATGATGGGGATTGTTAGCTTAATATGAAATGACTCTTATGAAAGATTAGGTTAGCTCAAGAAAGCATTTGCCTAGACTTTAAAAATCTTTTCATACCCTGACACCATAGGATTGGATACACCATAATTATTACTTCCACCTTTAACTTCGAACTGTTCAGAGTGCGTGGGTTTAGGGATGAGCGATGGCAAGCCGAAACTCTGAAATTAATAATATGCTTCTTCTGTTTTCTGTATCTTTTAGCGTATAAGAGCTTTTTCAATACATTTTGGATATAACTCTAATAATATAACTTGAATAGACTTCATTCGTAATTATTACTTTGTGCAACAATATAACTATTAACAATTTACGATCTAAGAAAATTTGTGATGGAACAAATAATCAAAATTGACTGTCATTGCCAGCATAACCTGTCACGTAACTTGTACAAACGTATTGTTATATGAAGGAATCTTAAAATCGATAGCTGATTTATGTATAAACAAAATTGTAAGAAATATTATCGATTGTTACCATTTTGTCACTTCAAAATTCACGCAGACAGAAATTACACCAACAAATCGCATTCGACAATGACGCGTCGCAAATGTATGAACGCTCAGGGAAAACAGGTTAGGTTAAGCGACTCAATCGGTATTCGTAAAACTCACTACTTTGCAGCTGACTTCACTACCAGCATGAACCAATAGCGACGCGAGTTTTCGTTTGACTCAAGTCGTGAAATTTAAATTTATTTCACTATTTTGATACTAGTTTCTAAAAAACAATAAGATATTTTACGTGCTGTGTGTTGCGTTTATATAAATTGTTTACGGAATATACGATGAATACATCGGATAATCATTAGCCAGGCGTGATCAGTACGGCATGAAGTTTCTCGAATTTAATTTTCTGGACATAAACTTCGAGAATCGAAATCGCGTCAGTCTTCGCAAATGGCGTATCTACTGCGGATCGCATGAATTGTCGCTTGATATTTTCGAGTATTTCGTATGATTTGCGTCACGTATCATATGTTTCGCGTGTATCCAGCATGTGAACAGTGTAACACATTGCCGCTGATTATTGCTGCAGACATTTATGTGCACATCGAGGTAAATTTAAGATTACTTAAATGCATCGACAAGCATATGGATGCAAAAATGCAATTTTTATCTTGAAAGAATTCTATAGTTAATATTTATAATATTAAATAAACTATACAATGGCTCATATAATCTTTTTCCCACAAAATAAGCATATCTCATTTATTATACGTATGCATGTATGCGTATGTGTATGAGGATCGTTTGATAAGTCTTAGAAAATGTACAAAATGGCGGCACTAATATCAAATTGACATGATAGTGAGGTAAATGTGCCTAAAAGGCTTGTTCCTATGGCTGTAATATTGTATTTTTATTAATTATTATATTATATTATATTTTATTAATTATTTATTTATTATTATAAATTATTATAATTATAAATTTTTATAAATATAATATATATATATATACATATATTTTATAAATATAATATAATATATATACATATACACACGTATATGTATATATATATATTTTCTAAGGACTTATCGACCCTCACCTCATATGCAGTTTCTAATGGACGGTTGCCGGATTGTTTTCGCGCCATCTCGATTGTCGCGATAGTTCGACCTAAGCGATATGATACCTCCGATCGATCAAACAACGCGTCAACATTAACCTCAGTATGTTTGCAACCTCCTTTGCATTTAATACAAGCAAATTTAGTATTGAGAATTAATTGATTAAAGTGTATTTCTTCGACAATGTCTTTATATACAAAAAGAAGAAGTTCTCTGCGACAATCGTTGGGTAAAGCATTATTGAGGAAATCTTTACTCGTAATCAGGGTAAGAGACCAAAAAAGAGAGGAGAAATTTTCGCCATCATAATGTTTTAGTAAATATTTTGCACAGATTCGATTGAAATTTAATATAATATTATACGCTGCAAAATTCAGATTTACGATTTCTCATTGCAATTTTGAAAAGTTTACAACATTGAAGTTTGGTAAACACTTACATGAGTACTTGCGTTTCCTTCAATTTTTACTTAGCCCAATCGGTTGAGAGGTCGATATCTGTTTCGATCAGCGGTACGACGCGTTCTCGAATACATGGAATGGATAACGGAGGAACCGGTGGTCGAGGAGATCACCGACGACGTGACGATTAATATCAGAATGGCTCTTCAAAAAACCACAGAAAAGAAACTGCTCACGTTAGAGGTATTCAACGCGCATAGTGTTAAAAGCTTGAGGAAAAGAAAAAAATAAGGATTTTACAAGGCATGTCGTCGCAAATATTAAATAATTGCTCATTTAAGGATCGGTCGATATTGTTAGTGAATCCCTCCGAGAGATCTTCTACTGATAAGGCCTACATACACGATCTCATGCGCAAATTGCGTGCATTCCCGAAATATTCGGAGGAGTTGAAAGAACAATTAGCGGCGGTATGCGTTTATCAATATCTGCCAGCTGGTCGGGTGATCGTTCGCCAGGGCCACAAGGCGAGAAATCTTTACTTTATTGCGCACGGAGAGGTTGAACTATCGAAAGTAACGGTCGACCAATTAACAGGTGAGAAAAATAACCGCGAATCGCTCAGAGAGATGAGATTCTAAAACTGTATATTTAGAAAATCTCTTTGTTAGGTTGTTAAAAATCCAGAAATTAAATGGTGCGTTCTTATTCGCCATGGAACATCTAATCGATTTCGAATCTTCCGTTGTCAAATTCTTTTTTCATGGCTTGAATTTTTAAGACTCGAGATCGAAGAATTATTAACAGAAGAATTACGCTAAGGAGCTTAAACTTATGATGCGCTTTTCGTTAGGTGACGAGAAAGTTGTAGATATGGGAATCATGCAGGCAGGCAACATGTTTGGCGAAGTCGCATTATTGCACACGATACCGAGAACGGCAACGGTGGTCACCAAAAGTCAGTAGAAACACATCGCGCAATCGATGATTATTGCATTAATGTAACTTTTCGTTAATGTTTATTCTGTCTCCTTACGAATATTTTTTTAGCATCGGTCGACTTGCTTCTAATAACTGAAGATGATTTTGACAGCATCTTGCGTTACACGTTGCTGAAAAAGTGGGACGTTCTGCGCGACGCGTTAGTTCACTTCAATTATTTCAAGTTGTGGGACGAAGAGACGGTGCGAGAGTGTTGCATTCTGAGCAAACTCAAAGATTTTAAGCCCAACGAGGTAATTGAGTGGCCGATTATTCATTATGAAATGTTCGCTCACTCTTCATTTTCGCATTTAAAAGTCAAGATCAAGTCAGGTTTGAGAATGAATTAACGATAAAACAAGCAACGAGATATTAATAGCAACTCATTAATTCAAAAGGTTTTGTTAGGCGATGGGAAAGGTATGGTGAATTATGTGCACTTTGTTCTAAGCGGCGAATGCCGTCTCATCGAACACATGCTCGTCCACGAGTGTCCATCTTACCACGGAATGCAATACGAGTTGTACGATTCCGAATGTCTCGGGCCACAAGAACAAGTAGAAAAGGTGTCCAAAAAAGTCGCGGAACCTAACGAGTCGCCCGAACTGAATTACAAATCCAATCGAGTACGATCTTTATGAAATATCGTTTCTCTTATTTCTCTTGATAAATATTCCTCTTGATATATAAATCTCAATAACTTGATATTGATGAAAGAGAATATTCTTCTTATCAAAGTTATTATATTGTTGCAGATGCGAGCCGAAACGCACACCGACGCCGACCAGTTAAGCATCGTTACCACCACGCTTCTGGATGTCGTGAGTATCGACACTAAGTCACATTACCGTCCGTATTTACAAGTAGGAAACCACTTAAGAAATCAATTTAAAGTCAACTCGAAGTTCGACTTCTTAACGAAGTCACTTAAGATTTATGACATCGAAGTAGCCAACCAATTTTATTGAAATGCCCGCATACCAATCAGACTTGTCACAAGAGAGAAACTTCGCACTTAAATATTTTAATTAAGCGACTCTTGAGTGAATCAGAACGATTCCTAGATCTCTTAAGCGCAATTTATTAGGATTGACAATTCCGAAATATTAATGAATGTCGTAAACTCAAAGGTTAGAGCGTGGCATGAAATCACTGATATCGCGGCGATGTTAATGCGGGAACCCTCTGTTACGTCTGAATTGCGATATCCGAGCGATGTTCGCACTATGTTCATGCAGGTGTGCATCTTCTCCCGAGGCGCGTGCTTTGGTTTAGGTGAGGGATCGATTAGTCGAGATATTTCTGGTTTTCCATTTTTGCGTTGCGATTTTAAATGAAAGTTTATCAAATCAGGAGAGAGAATGGTTGATCGGAGAATTGTGGCAATCACGCCAGTGCGATGCTTCCTCATTCCGCGGTACTGGCTGCTCGAGCACAATCGTGCTAACATTTGGGGGCGCGTGAGGTTGTTTATGGACTCGAAGTATCCGACGAAAAAGCAGCTGTTCGATGAATTTGTCTTGAATCGAAAGTAAGACAAATCGCATGCAGCGTCATAGAATTCCTTCTGATTAGTGATTCACAGAAAAAATCCTTACGCATTACTCCGACTTCCGTTTCAGATGGATGACGTACAAGCAGAATTTAATGAAAGACATTATTAAACGACGTGGTCGTTATCGTAGTAACACGACGATACACGACGTACCGTATTCCATCAGGATTACGGATGAAATAGATCAAATAATTTAATTATTTCTTCCACGATTTATGCATATCAAAACAATATCATTTTTAGTTTATTATTGGAGACGCATTATAATATATTGCATTATGCATAATTATTTTATACCAGAGATTTATTATATATAATTTTATTAGAAATAAAATTTGATTATCTATATATAATATGTCTTTTATAAAGAATTGCATTATGTTAGCATTTACAAGGATATACATCACATATTTTTACTGCATACTTTAATTTTTTTTTTGAGAAAATCTGTTCACATTTTCCCTGTCTACACACATTTTCTTTCTGAAAATTGCCTTATAAAATAACTACAAAATAAAATAATAAAAGTTAATAATGAGATATTATTTTATGATTTTTTTAAGGAAGTTTAAGCTAGGAATTATAATATTAGCTAGAGACTTTACATTGATGTGTTAGAGACTTAGAAAAATTTCATTTTTGATCAACCACAATATCCTGCAGATGATTAACGTTATCAGGTACTTCTCCTTAATCTTCGTACGAGTAAGCGAGTATAACCGAAAGGAAGTCCTTCCTTGATAATATTTTAATTAAGTTTAGTGTGCTCGTTAGAAGTTAAATTTTAACTATAATAACTATTTGAAGAATCAACTATGTTAGACAGCCAACTATGTTCAAAAGCATCACTTAGACATAATTATCCTTTAATTCTGTTTTTATAAAAATAAGATACGACATTATCATCTGACATCTTATATTTTTAACACTTGTACAAAACCTTATCTTTAAATATGGCTGATTAGAGAAAATTTCCATCAATCGTGCTTACAAAGTAAATAATAAATGATGTGAGTATTAAGTACAAATTGATGTGTTCATCAATTTTTGGTTGTATCTTATGTTATGTGAAAAGTGAACAATCGGGTATTAAGCACTGTTGCACTTGTGAATTCGCACAGTTCGTATATTTCGTAAAAATGTTAAGTAATTGATCTGAAGAAATAAAACATTGGATGTAATTGTATCGAGAATAAAATAGTAATAAAATAAAGATTTATATCGCATTGTCTTATCCAAATTTCCTAAATCTATCGTATATTCGGAAAATGACAAGACACATTATTATAATATATAGGGACAGTATAATATTCCACAATATTAAACTAATTAAGTATTTAGAGTCCAATGATCTAATAAGACAATAATCTAATTTACTGCTTGCACTTTTTGTATAGGCGAATTATTATTCGTACACGTAACTTACCGTATTATACATACAACACAATACATATTATATATGTATTATTTTATATGTATAATACACATTGATTATATGTTTTTTTGTCTACAATATGTATATAACAAAGAATTAGACTTTTCTAATTCTTGCATTTTCCAAATAAGACACGTTAATACTTGCATGTCAACTTTAAACTTTTAAAGTCGAGGAGTACCGATCCATAAAATATTATTTACTCGCGTAATATTCGTAAAAAATACAAAGTTGTATAAATTACGTGGAAAAGCTATATAAAGATACAAAATACTCATCGCACATTATCCATAAGCGTATCGTTGTATACCCATAAAAATCTGATAAGAAACTATCTTACTATTACGACGTTTATTCGTCGATTCAACTCACTGATGCATTCTTGAGTGCGCTATTGATCGCCATGGCACATTGCACGAGAGACGATTCACTAAGTACCAAAACTGGACATTGTACAGGCACAATTAAAGCATCATACGTATCATTATGATCATAATACGACACATCGTAGCAATAGTCACTCCTAAGCAGAGTTACTTAAACCACTAAACCCGCACTGAATCTTGTCTTGGAACGATCCGATATTTACAATGAATATATGATGGAAACTGAACAAGCTAGTTAAACTGTCTGGTCCTTATCCTGATTGCTCACTACCACGTAACTAGGATTGCTGAAGCCGTTTGGCATGCTTTTCAATTCATTCTTCTGCTTCGGCATATTCACATAATTGTCCTGTGTATTGATAACGGCCGGCGCGATGTCCTTCTCCGAGTCCGTCTTGTCAAGATCCGCTTTCATTTTTTCATTAGTGTCGATCAGGTCAATCAAATGAACATTACGCGGCGCGTTACAGTAACCGGAATCACGATCGACTGGTTGGTCGACTGCCTGGTTCCGCATCGCTTGTCTTTGTCGCGCGAATTCTGCCCTTCGCCCCTGAACGTCGATCGGCTCGAGATAGAATTCTTTCTCGTTCTTCAACATCGGCGACAGCTCGACGGCGTCCTCCGAATCCGACGCGGGTGTCGGGAACTCAAAGTGACTCTCGGGCGGTCGGGGACTAAATATCCCGGACTCGTCTTTCTGACAACTGGGACTCATGGGCAAGTACACCGAATCCGGAAGACTCGGCGAGTTCACGTAATTGTGGCCCGGCGACGAGAGAGTCGCGTGATCCGGCGCGGACATCATCGTTAGATAGTCATTCCCCAGATTCATCGAGTTCATATCCATGTAAGGTGTGTTTAGGCTTATATAGTGCTGAAACAGAAATACAAAGTACCAAGTTACATGCGTTCTTCGAGCGGTTTAGTATTCGTAGAAATTAGAAAAAGCGATTAATAAATAACATCTTTCTAACTGTTTTAAACTAAGTTGCCAAAAATTTAACGAATGCATTATTATCCACATCTTTGGTTTAAAGAAAGAGATTTGAGATTATTTATTCTTAACATTATTAAAAAATGAATTCAGATATAGTGATGCGGTAACGTTATAAAATGAAAATGGATTAAAACTCACTATTCTCACGTTCTCTTCTAATAAATCGCCTATGTTTTTCGCGAGATCCGTGAAGCTTGGACGTAGCGTAGGTTTAGCCTTCCAGCAGTGCAACATTATGTCGTGCACTTCGGAAGTAGCATACTCTGGTTTCTCCATTCTGTAGCCCTCGATCAGCTTCTGATACTGTTTATCAGCCTCCATGCCGGGATACGGTATTTTAGCTAAGGTAAAGAATTCCCAAAGTACTATACCGAAACTCCATATGTCCGACTGCGTCGAGAAAATTCGATCTCTGATCGATTCGATGGCCATCCATTTAATGGGTAGCGGACCGTTGCCTTTCTTTTTGTAATTGTCGTCCTTGTACATGGTCTTTGCGAGACCAAAGTCGCAAATTTTCACTACGTTGTTCTCGGTGAGCAAAATATTCCTTGCTGCTAGATCACCGTGCAACACCTGAATAATGTGTATCAATGTGTGAGAGGCACATTTATTGCGCAGAGCAATTGGAAGTTATAAATACAAATATCCGATATAGACGTCGTTGTACGTTGATGCGATGTAATAAATATAATATTGTAAAGTCATAAAAACGCAAGTTTTTGAGGTATTAATAAGCATACTAATCATGCCATTCGCATTAATTGATTTATTGTGTTAACTTATGTAATTTCATTATTTGCTTGTCGAAGGAACTCACTTTTCTTTGGCTGAGATATTCCATTCCACGTGCCACCTGGAATGCCCACGATAACAAATCTTGTGTGCAGATAGGCTTGAGATTTTGATCTTTGTAATCACCATGGTAATTCGACCTCCATTCTGGTTGGGATGAATTATTACTAAGAATATAGCCGTCTGGCGACGTACTGATCTCTTGAGAGTCCGAGTCCACTCCCGGACAGTAACGCACTGTGTCAGTGCCTGAACTCATACTAAGACTGCGAGAAAACGATAATGCCGCATATTTTAACCTATCGAATGAGCATAAGAGAAAAGAATAACCTTGTTAAACCGTAGCCCCTTGCATGCACCAGTTTGTTTGCGTTATTTCTTTTAATACGCAGGACACATTCACATAAACAGAGGACATGGTTAGAGCTCCCGTTCGAGTTAAAGCTCCTGGAGTTTTGTATGCAAACTTTAATAAAATACCATGGTAGCGTGGAAAATCTGTTAGTTAGTATAGACATTTTTCTATTAAGAACTCATTTAACTGGAAAACTAGAAAGAATGTAAAGCAGTTCTTGCAATTTAGATTGACTGGCGTTCCTTTTAGCAAGACACTTTTAATGTAAAAGAAGAAGTGCTTGTATTTAATTCGTTTACATTACATTTTACGAAAGCGTGAGTAGTGATCTGAGATGCAATTAGTTTATAAGAATGTGCTAGAAAATATTTTTTTATTATTTAAAATATATATTATAATAATAATATATATTTTTTATTAAAAGACACGTATGATAATTGATATAATAACAGAATGTTTGAAACATGATTAAGACAAACCTGTTATTGCTGCTGACACTGACGGTTCTCGTCAACTTATCCGCACCAATAGAAAAATCAAATTTCCCAGTGTTGGGATCGATTTGGTTGATGAAATCGGTTCTATGTCTGAGAAGATAATTATGTAAATTCCCAAAACAACAATATTCGACAATTACCAACAATTCACCTGTAACAAAAATTTTTATTCTAGTGCTTTCTGAACAATTACTTAATTCTTTTCATACTATTTTTAGTGCTTAAAGTTAACATTATATATATTTTGGAAAAATATAGTATTTCATTGGCCATCTAATTAAATTAACATTCTCTGCTAACTTTTATTTTCGTATTTGATACGCACGTTTGAAGATATTTTTTGTGCAAGCGCCGAGTAGATTGACGACGTTGAGATGCTTGCCGAGGTGCACCATAATTTTTAGCTCACTGGCAAGCGCGCGAACATAGGTCGGATCAGTAGTGCTCCGACGAACCATTTTCACGGCGACAGTGGTGACTGTTTCATTTTCGCATATTCCACGCGCTTCCGCCTTCATCACCACGCCAAACGCACCGCTGCCCAATTGTTTTCCTAAGGAAAAAATTCATAATATCCATTGCGTATATCTCACATTGCGGATTGATGTCTAGATTATCAAACGTTACGTAAAACGGTAAAACTTACCAAGCGTCAACCGTTCCCGTGGAAATTCCCACTTTTTATCATACGGAAGCAATTCCGCTTGATCATCCACCGTCAACTCTGGATTCAAGCATTCCAGAGCGCCTTCTTCGAAATGCATAAGACCCGCTTTCGCCAAATCTTCCTTCAGTTTCTGTAACGATTGAATTTTTATTCAATTAGACTTTCTTTTATCATAACACATTATAACAACGTTTGTAGAACATTTCACGCACGCTTGCGTACTAAAATTTAAGAAGAATGTACCATAACAATGTACCTTTCCACGACGAATTTTGATCGTGGAGAAAATCGCTAAAATCACCAGAATGATGGCCAGGACAACGATCGAAGCGGTCAATATTAAGTCAAGTTTCTGCCCTGCGATGATTTTAGGGTTTTTTCAATATGTTCATATCAATATATTGCTTTAAAGATATGATAAATCTTCTGTAAAACTTACATCCATTTGTTACTGTTATTTGCTGATAATTTTCGGCAATGCCCACTCGGTTACTAGCACGACATGAGTACTTCCCACTATCGTGTACATGTAGATATTTTATATTAAGTTCCTGTGAATCGTACTTGAACAAGTACTGGTCGGTTTTCTTTAACGGTACATTGTCCTGGAAATTGAATAATATAAGATGTATACGTCGCGTTTAATTTAATACATTAAAGATATAAATTAATTGCACCTACCTTGTACCAAGTAACTGTCGGTTTCGGCATTCCTTCCACGAGACATCGCAAAATCATCGTCTTAGGACCTTCCGCGTCTTCCTCGATAATCCTTTCTTTCGTCTTGTTCATATTAGTTTCGATAAAACGTGGTGCCATCGGATCTATAGTCATAAATATATGAAAAACTAATTTTGTATATCGATTATGATACATCCGGTTAGCGTAAATAAATTTCACTTTTAAGTATATCAAATACGTTTTTATAATAAATGAAGTATATGAAGTAGCGTATGTGGATGCAACGTATTTTTATTTTTCAATTCAGAACATTGTATATTTGGACTGAATTTCTAAATAAGTATTTGGATAAAACCCTTATATCATTTTTCTTAAAAACATTAATTAAACCCTGAGTATAAAAATTAAGTGAATCTGTACAGTTACTACTACTGTTAGATACACAAGTATTCGTCAATTATTTTATATACCGTGAACAATTAATATGTAGCCTGCGAATTCAGAAAGATTTGCTTCTTGTGAGGTGCATTGTTCTCCAATACAATCATCGTGATTCACTGTTATGCTTTTTCCAATACAGGCGTAAGTTTGAGCATCTGATTTACGGACCTGATTAATCTTCAGTGTTGATCGATAAGTGAATGGGGTTCTATGTTGCAAAATCTCTAATCTTTCTAAAAATGATAAGAATTTTAATATTTAGTATTCATATTAAACTTTTTTTTTAACATTTTAAACATTTTGTATATATATTATGTATAACATGAAAATAAAAAATGGACAGAAAACACCATTGATTGAACAGTTTTACAAAGTAGTATGTAAAAATATAACACTATTGTAATCGTAATTAATTACCTGTTCTCTCTATTGGTATGTAACTTTTGTTACCATAGTTTACCCATGTAATTTCATCTGTATAGTTGTAAATAGAAGCAGCACATGTCATTTCTATGGTATCGCCTTCTGTCACGGGCTCTTTCGGCTCGAAAATACCAAAAGCACCTACCCCATCTACAAAATTAATAATGATTTAAATTTAAAAAAAATAGAAATGATATTGGTATTTTCGATTTTTTCAACAAGAACTTTTTTGCATATTACAACTTAATAATTTTAACATCAATTTACATATTTTCATACATATGATTATATATACATATGATAATAACTACGAGCATAGAATTATAGCAACTATTCTTACCAGAAACAAGAACGTTCTCAGTCACAGAATCGCAGCCAAGTTTATTACATGCCCTGCACGTTACATGTCCCGACATGTCGATAAGTATCTGCGCTCTTGAAGTGGTTTGAATGTTTGTGTCATGTACATGAGTCGCTATCTGTTAAATTCATAGAATTTTTTTGGTTTTGCGAATTACACGAGACGAAGAAATCCTTATAAGCAAATATTCTAATCTAATCTAATCGGAACGTAACATTGTAAATGTCATCTTACCGTGACGTTTGTAATCGTTGAATTCTCGAATGACGGATAATTCGGACACTTCAAGAAACTCCACGTTATTTCCGGTTGCGGGAAAGCTATTACCTCACAAGAAAATTCCGCGGTTTTGTTAGGCTCGTAGTAAGCTTTAATACCCCACAACATCGAGACCGGTTTAGCTGAAAACAGTAACGTACCATAAGACTTTTGACATTAATTTTAATCCTAAGCGGATGGACTCTTAATAATGATTTAATACCTATGATATCCAAAGTAAAATTCATTTTCTCCGTTATGTATTCGTTTTTAGCTTCGAGAGTATAATTTCCCATGTCTAGCACGTTCAACGATCTTATCTTCAGGATAGTACCCGTAGCTGTCGTGTTCATGGAATATTTTTGACTCTCGACAATTTCCTCGCGGTTCGGTTTGAGCCTGCAATAAAACAAGTATAATACGTTTGAAGACTTGTTAACGTATTATTTATTAATTATTTAATGGAGGATAATAGGCAGCGTTGTGCAAACGTTTAAACGTGTGTGCTTTAATAAATAAACTGCATAAAAAATTATAACTTTCTGATTATTAAACATGAATATTTTGATGCATTGTAAGAGCTTACCATCGCAACTCAGGTTTGGGATATGCATTAATGTAAACAACCCACTGTACATTATCGCCATTTCCTTTTTCATAGTAATTCTCATGTTGAGACGTAAGCTTAATGTATCTGTTTTCAGGATCTAAAATTTTAAAGGGTATACATTAAAATATATAAAAGCAAAAAGAGATTTGTACAGACAATTCCGCATTTTTCTCTTTCTTAGCACATTCATCGTACATTTTGCACATATTATAGTATTTAAATTTACATTTCGCGTACATAAAAGATCGATTATTCGAAAATATATAATATAATATCGATATATATAATTAAAAAAAACGCGTTCTCTTTTCACAAGCACGATAACAAGAGGGAGTGAACAAAATGTCAATGCTCTTTCGCTTCTATTCGATGAGACTAACTATGTATGATGATGTTCTTCTTCGTCTTCTTGCTGCTGTGAATCGACCTAATGATGCACTCGTACTCGCCCGCGTCTTCGTACGTTACGTCAAACACCGTCAATTGGCTCGTAACCATGACATTATTCTCGTCCAGTTTCTTCCTAAATTGCTGAACGTTTCTTCTGCTGTTGTTCTGCAAATAAAACGTCGCGTGCACGCATGCATGGTGAATAATCAAGCGATGCGAGCCTACGTAGGAAGGCTTTTATCGCGCGTACAAAACCACGCGCTTCTAATCGAAGCGTGCAACCTCGTCCATTCCGATTACGTTGTCCATTTCTCGCTATAAAACTGAGACGATCTGGTATACCTTTGGTATTTTCCACTCGAACACGTATCGTATAGCTACGTCCACTTCGACGGTGCACTCCACCGTGAGATTCTGTCCGCGTGTCACGTGCAGCAGGGTCTCGTCGTGAATTTTCGGCTCAGACAGCTCCTTCTTCACTGCGTAAAGAACGATTCGGTTCTCAGTAAACGATTAACGCGCCGATGGCATCTTGCCGCGAAATTTCGGGCGAACTTGCTCTTGAATGCTCTACATGTGGACGTAAATTAACATCCGGCGCCGGTCGTACTTACGATGCACGGACAACACGTAATTGACCTCCTGCTCCTTGTCATCCTTATTTATTTTGCATTTGTACCAGTCGCTGTCTTTCACCGTGAGGTTCCTAATTGTGAAACCGCTTCTCGGGTCAAATGATGCCCTCTGCCTCATCTCCTGCGCATCAGATATTTAACTCTTTGAGAAGTTTGCAAAACTTTTGTGATCAGCATTTATCACTTCTTGCGATAAATAAGCTCAATTTTTTTGAATTAGGCTTTTGAAACAGAATTCAGATAGCAAATAGGTCGTAGGTGCATCTGATTTTATTTCAGAATCGCGATCTTGTTAATTAATTACCGTCTCATCGTCAAAGTCTCCCGCGTTATTATTGGACAACACGGGCAACAGGTTTGGCGACGTAACCGCACATGGTATGATAGTATCGTCGCCGGCAATTGCATTTAAGTGGGCGTATGTGTCTGCTTTCACGAAAAAGTTTGTGTCAGCTGTAACAGATTGACAGAATGCGAATATGTATATTATACAGCGAGTGAGAAGATACTGTGCGAGAAGATGAGAATGTCTCTCATTTGTTAGCTCGCGAGGAGGATACGACTCAGTCTTACATTTCACATAAACGTATATCCAATTCACCTCCGGATCGTTATAGGCATTTGGAATAATGTTGATCTCGTGTTGTTCATCGGTACAACCGTACCAGCCTGTGTCGCCAAAAACGGTGCGAGGACGTTGCAAAATGTTCGTGTGAACGCCATTACTTGATCTTTCTCTTGTTTGCGCGGCTGAAGTGTTCACCTGATGGACGTAACGCAAGATTTAATATATAAATTGCAGATTTGCCTGAGATGTCAAAGCAGGAATATTATTTAACCCCTCGACTAACTTTTAGATGTAACTAAAGTAGAAATAATTTAATTTTTGTGAGATTATTAATATGCTCTAGCGTAAGAGTAAGATACTTTGTCATTTAAAAAACGTAACATGAGATATAATTATAATAGAACAATCAATAAATAATATCAAAATCTGTCTTAATACATTTGTGTAATGGTAGCACATATATACCTCGTCTTCTTTAACATCTGGATAAATAAATTTGATCGGGTTAGAACCAGTGCACGTAATCTCTAAGGGATCTCCCTCATTTAACAAAATTTCTTCTTGAATTGGCGAAATGGTAGGTTTACTCTGCGATACTGGAAAATAAAAAGATTTGCTCGGGTAATTCAAGTATGTTTCCTCAGTAAATGATCCCCAATTAATTTGTTATAGGAGCAATTTCCGTTTTACAATGCAAACAGCAATGTTCTTTGCTCCTAAACTTTTTAAATAGAATTCATTAATTCGCAGCTAGTTTTAGTTTCGCGATTCATCTCGCGATAATAATGGGAAAAATGCTTTTCTGTCGCAACGACGCAATTGTTGTTAAATGCAAGGCGGGAAAACATGGTTAACAGCTTCGAAGAGACGTCGGCGTATTAGCCGCAATGTCCTGCGGATGATTGGCTTTATCTAGCTTTCCTCGTTACTCTTCTGTACAAAAGAGCGCACGTGTGCTCCGTTAGTCTGTTCCTGCGCAAATGTGACCGTGGCTAGGAAGGAAGTCCTTTTTTCCTCTCCTGATAATGCTGGCTATTATCAGTTAACTCGTGTGTTTGCGTTCTCCATGAGCAACGCGAGAACGCAACCGGGATTTACAAACATACGGGTTATTCCTAACTACGTAATAATTTGCAACAAAAAGAGCTGAATGTGTGATATATGTCGGTTCATGCCGGAAAGTTTGTAAATGTACGTGTTCGCATAATCTTTGCACTGTCACATGTACAAATATGATACGGTCGATCACACAACTTTGCATAGAATTTCTTACTGCGCTGAAAGCATCATAGTATTTGAGACATTAACAAAGCGCTATATCATGTTTGAAGATAAATTTACATATTGCAAGAAATGATGACAGATGAAAATATTTATAAATTTATAATTAAGATTTATTGAATAATTGTATTTCGCTTTTTTTACTCACGTTCTGCAAATAAAAAAAATTTCTCTGCTAAAGGAAGAATCTAAGATGAGAGTATGTGTAGGTAATGAGATGATAATATCACAAGTGTTACCATATTATATCTTCAATAGTGCACATTTTCTGTTGCGTTATTTTGCATCCGTCGTCATTGCGATCGCGATACTTATTGCGCGTATGTAATGACTAATGCAACCAAGCGTGACTCGTAAGCAATATCATCAACGCTTTTTTTACACGATGCATTTTAGAGATGACTCTACTCTCTCAGTCCATCATAATTTTTATGGAATGCCTTTGGCCACTGTATTGCGACCTTGTAGCGTCATTTATTGATTGATCATATCACTAGACGACCTAATAAAATTATCGCCACTTATTAGAACGTCCTATGAGTCTGGGTTCAACGAAATTTCATAATTGGTGTACCGCTGAGATAGATAAATGGTGAGAAGTACGCGCGATAAATACTGGGTGTACCTATGAAGTCTATTCTTTCTATCGAGATACATTCTTATTTGAACCGAAAGAAACATATGTTAACTGTATCATCATCTTAATCGTGAATATATCTTATATCAATAAGAAGTGGTCGTTACGCTGATTGATCAAATTGGTCAACAATTTATTGAATTTCAGATACAATTAAGAATGTCCGTCACATTCTTCTGTGTATCGACCAGTGAATTAATGCTTTGTATATTTTTTATGAGAATATATTTTCATACTTGAAAGATTCAAGGAATCACAGAAGAAAAACTATACAAGTCTGAATGTATATTTCGATACATGATAAACGTGATTTCAATTTTAAATGATACTTCGGAGCTTTTACTTTTTTTTTAAGTAAAGAGTATTATATATTTTTACGGGTAATATATTATAGAATAAGTTGAAAGACTACAAAGCATCGCCTTATTGGTATAATAATAAAAGGCCACTATTGATACGTTATGATAACTTCACTAGAATATGATAGATATTAAAAGATTATCATATTTTTTTATATGTGCGTTTAATGACTACATTAATGAAAGAGCCTTGTGGGTTTAATACAGGTAAGAGAGTTTTACCAGTCATTGAGTCAAGATGTATGATTCACATGGTATTCACTTCGATCACGCGTTCCAATATTTATCTGCTCCAAAACATGACAAAAATAATTGAATGATTTTACAAAATCATTTATAAAAACAGTGTTGTTAAATATTTTAATCATCTGCAGCATTTATCGCTGTCGAATCTTTTCATCAAATTTAAGTTGCGAAACAACTCAAATTTGACTGTTATGTACGCAATGATAACAACAGGTTGACGAAAACACGGAATTTCCCCAAAAATTTTGGATATCGAATTACGTGCCTCTCTTGATTTCAAAAGACCAACTATGGCACGTATGTTTTTTTATATATAAATGTATGTATATTTTTTATATGATACGTTATCATTCTTGGAACATAATTAGAAGCTGGTAGGATTTTACATCATCATTCCTTGAAAAATCTTTGGTTTTCTAGATATTGGATGATTATAACTTATGCCATTTAACGCGCTCAAGTCCTAATGAACGCTCACTTAAACGTCAATCAAATGTTCAACGTTCTCGACGAGATTTCAGGAGTCAATAATCAGCGATGTTATTCGAGACTGCGAATCGGTATTCGCTGAATACGCTGCATGAGATACCAAGTATGAGAGGTACAAAATCCGACCACGACACCAATAAATGTGACTCAATGACGACCACGTGATTGTATTACGCTTCAGTAAAAGATTTTCACGCACGTACACACGTACGTCGTCAGGCCACGTTGATTACCTTGACAGAGCGCGAAGACGACGACGAGCACCAGTAACAGCGCATGCCGCAGCAGCAACATTTCCATTTCTCGTCCAGTGTGCGGATTTTCACCTTTTTGCACAGCAGTATCTTATAGCGAACATTGCCAGAGCGTGCGCGTACCAAGACGGACCTCGGGACCCAATTTTACTGTGCACTCGGTTCTACAGTCACTTTCACACTGAGCCACCATACAGACGCGACTCAACGAGCAGGCCCCACCCGGTCTCGATTCCCCGTTCGAGCACAACTTATCGTGGACGACGTCATCTCTCGGCATCATCCGCCTTCTGCTGCAAGGAGAACACCTAATGTCACATCGATTCCGCTTAAGAATCTTGCAATCGCAAACGCCGGCCGGCAATTTCACATCTTGCCTTTATCGCGAGCAAGCACAAATTTGATAGGATACTTCCGTTGGTTCTGGGAAGATTTACTTGTATCACACTATCGAAGATTCATACGATTACGTGAGGACAATTTGCACTTGACACGGACTTAAGTGACAACGCATCCGTTTTCGGATAAGATTAGAAGCCAAAATTTACGTAATGTTCGCACTGAAGTGGACTTCTTCTATATATGGAAATGTATGTTTCAATCAAGAGACATTGATGAATATCAATGATCGATCGATGTTCAACGTTCTTCGAACGATTTCGAGGGAATTAATGGGATGCTACTTGAAACAAGGAATTAGAATTCATTGAACAAGTTTCTACATATTGTATCTAATAAAATCTGATCTTGTTATACTTATTAGTGATACTACATTCATCAGAATGATGCAAAAATCGAGAAGCGTTAAGCGTTTTGGATACTAACATGAAATACATTTTGAAAAGCGTTCCATTCGAACTGTGTGAATTTGTAGTTTTCGCAATTAAACACACCCTTTTTTATGAAAAGATAAAAATTTTTTCAGTATAATATCTGTTCACAGTAAATCAACAATCAATAAGGAAAATAGATATTGATGGATTTTTTTATATATTCAAGATAACTTGAAGTAACGTCAATGACCTATCCTGCTAAAAATGCAAATTATCAATTCTAGTACTTGTAAACTTTCCTTTAATCCTCTAATCTACGTAAATATTTAGATATTGGATTAACCGGAAAGTTTGCGTTGACTTTTTTTTATTATAGAGATAATTCTTAATATAAAGCTTTGCATTTGCTTTATGCTAAACAAATCGACATGGACTTTCCGATTACGCAAAACTTTATGTTAAGAATTATCACAAATTTTATATATAAATTTGAGTAATTTTTATTTAATTTGATTTTATTAAATTTTATATATAAATATTAATAGAAAAGTTAATGCAAAATTTTGCGTTACCAGAAAGTTTGTGCCGATCTTTTTAGCATAATTAAAACTTTGTATTAAGAATTATGTATATAATAAAAAAAATCGGATGGACTTTTCAGTTAATCCAGTATCTAAATATCAATCAATTTTTAAGAATTAAAGAGTTGATACAAAGATCAGCACAGACTTATTATACATTAAATATATGTGAGAGATGAAAATTCTTTCATATAACAAAATTATTGAGTGGAGTAACAATAATACTCAACCAGTTATTTATTGATCAATAATTACTATTTTATCAACAATTACTTCTTCTTAGAGAAAAATAACAGAAAAGTCTTATAAATAGGTATGTAACTGTTTACAATTGATCCCCATGAAGTGATGGAGTTTGTTTAGACAGTTTGATATTTTTAGGCACTAAATGTTTGCTGCTAAATGTACGGTAATTTTCGATATCTTCCAACCGTTACGTTCGTAAATTTAGAACTGACAACTTTGTTCGTTAGCAAATATTTATGTCAATTCTTCGTGTTCTAAAATTTTAAAGTTTGTTAAGTTTATTTTGTACATGGTCTCTGCTCCAATATGATTTTACATTTTCTCTGTCGGCACTACTTTTAAATCAGCACGGTCTAATTGTGAAGAATGATAGTTGAACTAATTAGCAGGAAGAGTTAAGCATGATTAACGCGTGTTCATTTTACAATAATAGGTCTTTTGCATTTCCTAACTTTAAATTACAATAAAAATAAACAATATGATTAGGAATAAATAAGTAATTATAATTTCATATAATATATATCATATAATATATTAAAAAATCAATAATTATTCAGTATAAATTGAACTCTCTCTCTCTGTTTTTCTAAAAAACAATCTGCACAGACTTTTCTCAATCTAAAAAAAATCTGCACAGATTTTCCTCAATCTAATACATGTACATATGATAACATTTATCTAATGACTTCCGTGATTGCAAATATTCACGATATTTCTACTTTCCTCGCATCATTAGCTTCTAATAATTTCTGCAATAGATGCAATAGAGTACTGCATTATGTCAAAACCGCAGTTTCCGTTTTAGTATTCTTAAACAGTCGTGCAATTTCCTTTGCACATTTCCTTCGTGTAGCAGATGGTTATCGCGGACAATGAGTTAAACAATTAATTATCTGTCTAAACCAGCGACCCCAAACTTAAGATAGGGTGCTATGGACCTCGTTACTATCGTCAGCAACAGGTTTCCCATCATTAACGCCCACACTTATCGCATAGGAACTGCTGTCAGTGACATACATTATCATTAGAGCTTTGTTTTCGTCTCGTTTAAGAGATGAGCGTTTCTGTTAGACGTATCTCTCGTATAAAATTGTGCCGATGGCACAAGTTTAATCGTACAAATCTCTTCAAAAATGATTACTTATAATAGTAGATAAAAAGCTATACCTAATATACCATATACTTTCTCTGTTACTTTTATTGCATAATAATTAGCGTTGTAATCTGAAGCGTGATCTACAGCGATATTTGATTTACTCATTGTCGAAAAGTGAGAATGATTAAAATTATTTATTAGAACATATAAATGTTGTATAAATGTTCTATATATATATACATTTTCTTACAAGAGAAAAAGGGAGGAACATGTCCAGCTGTACTAATACTTGTGTTAGTGAGTTATTATTATAATATCAATTAAACTATAGATAACTGGTCTACTTAAGTTGAATGCAGCTTAATATAAAATAAACATAATATAAAGGTCTACTTTTAAAAATGGTAATGATAGTATTGCGGTAGTGGATAAATATATATGTTATTAAATCTGTCATTGTAGTTGTAACAAATTTATAATGATAACAATGTTTTGATATATATATTTTAGATAGCTGTTTAAAATAATTAAAAAATCGTAAAAATTTTTGGCATATATTCATAGGCTAGCAAACTTTATAAGTATAACTTTATAACATAAATGATAAATGATAACAAAGCATATTTGCGAGTGCAGTTATGTTGGATAATGATTGCATTGTCATTATAAATTATCCAAATATTATTATTCATAGAAACATCGTTTAACAATAACATAACTGTGATAAATTTGTTGGATAAAAGAAATTATTTACATATAATGTAAATAATTAACAAATGAGTACGACAATATCAATCAAGAATACATATTTTATAATGCTCTTTCGTTCTATTAAATTACTAAAACCGTAAAAAATCGATATCATACTCTTTTAATAACTGGCACGCGTGTTGCCCAAGTTTGCGAGACTACTACTAAAAGTTAACTATCTATTGCGACAAACTGCGTTGTATATGCATCGGGATACTTAATACTAGCTTGCAGTCTTCTCATTTGATGCATCTTTACGTATGTATAACAATTGCAATTGTCCTTAATTCCGTTGATAATAATTTGACAAATAATGCTATTAGCAAACGGATAAAAATGAACTAATGTTTGTCCTTACTTCTCCAACTTTTTTTATCGGATTTCAGAAATTATAAGTCACAAGTTATAATGTCCAGATCGCGATGAACGTTTTGTATAATGTTTCAAGCAGGAAAATGTCGAACATATATCGAGGATTAGATCAAACTGTTATCTGTGTCTGAGAAATGAACAGAGATCTAAGATACGATGTTGTGGTCCAACTTGCTGTCGAGAGCTGTAGAATGTCGACGGGTAACAGTACTATCAGATAATCGATCGACTACGTTTATCATACAGGCACTGGAGTCGATATCTACGATATCCGCTGGTGTCTGTTCGTCATTAGTGTAACATGTGTTTTCGCTCATCGGGTCACACGCTGATTTTTCCCGCGTGCTTTCGTCGCTCGTAGTTTGCTCTAGCGTCTCCTCCTTGTAAACGGTGAACTTTTCTAGATTAATCGAACACGTGGCTGGTACTATCTCCTTTTTGTCATACTTCTTGTTGATCGTGTCGTCCTTCACCGAGTTGCACGTATCCTCCAGGAAGTTCTCCCGCGAACAACATTGGGAGGTACTGCAGTGTTCGCCGTGGCAGCGAATCAAGCAGTTGGTTTTCTCCATGTGCGGCTGTACCTGATAAGATAATGACGGATAAGATTCGTTTGACGTATCACTCAACAACATTTATTTTAAAGATAAAGACGTGCATTGACGAGACATAACTGCCGTACCTTGTGAAATTCTGGCTGTATAGTGACTTGCGTGATACCCATTTCCACGAAAAAGGCAGTTACTTGCTCCGTGATATTAGCATAAACCTAGAATAGAAAATGGAGGAAACATTTAATTTTAAGAGATTGAGTACTGTCGAGGTCACTGGTTTTCTTGAAAAACTGACAAATTATTCTATACAAATCGAGAGCGATTCAGAATTTAATTTACGCACCGTCGGATCCAAAAATATTATATGTGCCGTCGAAATGATTTTCTCTCCTGCTAGTTGCCACACGTGTAAATCGTGGACGTTTACAATACCAGGGAAAGCCTCTAACAATTCTCTTTTCAGATTGTCGATGTTAATATGGTTCGGAATCGTTTGCAGCAGAATCAGGCCTGATTCCTTCACTATGAACGGACAGTAAAAAATTAGATTAATATTTTTTCGTGAACAAATTAAAATAGTTTGTATTGATATTTTATGAATTAATATTGAATTGATATTTTTTTCGTGAATTATGGCACTTACTATACGGGTAGCAAAGGACGAACAGCAAAATTGACGAAATAATGGCGAAAACCGGGTCGATATACTTGGCCACTTCGGAATCGGTGAAGTAGACTAAAATCGACACCAATATGACAAATACGCAACCAAGAACGTCCCGGCATATCTCTCGGAAGCCTTGACTTTTCGGCATCGCTAGTGGACTTCTTCTAGTTTGCGCTGACAATCGTTGCTCACCTTCTTTCGTTTCCTGCGAGTTCACGTTCCTGAAATGCCAAATTTTGCGATAATTATTATTTATTATCAAAAACATGTGGATATTTTGGACTCTACACTTTAAACTTTTATTATTAGCATATAAAAAGGAAACATTTCTTGATCGAGTTCTTCGATTATTTATATAAATGGAACTCACCTGCACAGTATTACATCCCCGCTATTGGTGACGTGCAAGAAGACACTCTGATTGAACGTAAATCCACCAATTAAGATATAACATAAGACATTCAAAAGGATCCCGGAAGCACCGATACATAGTACTGGCAACGGATGATGCATCTCATCCAAGTGATCGATGTGCACCAATGTCTGCAACGCTTCAATCAACAGAGAAAAACAGAAAGAAGCGACGAACACGCAGCAGACGAGCATCGTGACAATATCGATCCTAGCCCATCCAAACGTGTTTTTTAATCTCTTGTCTGATTCCTGCGAAGCGAATTTCGAATAGAGAATGTTAATTACATTTCTCTCTTTCTCTTTGAATGTGAAGATAATCTATTACCTAATGAAGATTTTAGCAACAATGCAAGAACGTTTGTCTTTAATAAGCGAAATATTCTCTTTTATATCTAGTAAGATGATATCGGTTTTATACGAAAAATTCGCGATCGAAAAGATTTTACTCTTCGACCGAGCGTACCTTTGTCTTCGTCGACAACGACGTAATGGAACCCTGCTCCTCTACATTAACGCAGATGGATGAATTTCCCACCGAATTGCGGCTACTGCTGTTGCTGTATCTTTCTCGATAGCTGTACTGCAAGCACACCGCGGTCACACGCAATTGTATAATAAATTATAGAAATACAGTGTCTGTGATGAAAACGAAATGCGGTGCGTGAACCTAGCTGTGAAGAAAACGCGGGCCACGCGCATAATTTTTGACGCGATGCCGTCTCTTATGCACTTTCATCAACCTCTTGCAAATACAATCGCGTGTGGGTTTCGTTTCGTTAAATGTACCCAGTAAAGTGTGTCGTTGATGAACTTGGCCGACTTATTCAAGCGATACGTGTCAGCGTAAATCTTAATGCGAACCTTCTCGAGAGACACACCGATTTCCCCCATCGATTTTCCTCGGGAATACATGCATTAATGGGAAGAGTGATAGGTCGCTTGTACTCTCGCGTGATCTCGATATCATGTTACACGACATACAGTTATAATTAGCAATACATTTTTACTGGTTTACTTAATAACGATATGTATAACAACATATCGCTTACGATAATTGCGATATTGAATGAAGTTAAATCTTCCGTTATTCCGTTAGTTGATAAAGTTAAATCTTTACAATTCCGAAGGTAATGAACGAGTTACATCAGAAAGCACACTTGGAATCGTCACGCAGAGTGGGTCACGGAGTAGGTCAGAAGGTTCATACGGCATCGTGTGTCGGCGGATCGCGTCGCCGAGCCAGGCCACGACGGGATCCAGCGGGTTGCGTCTTCACGCTTACCTTGATCGAGGCGATGCAGCCGACGAGCGCTACAATGTTACAAAGCATGTGGTACGCGTTGAGCAGCAGGGTCAACGAATGTGTCACGTGGCTGGCGACGATCTCGACCAGGAAGAAAGCCGTGGTGAAGAACAACACCAGGTACAGCTGTACTGGCTGCAGTCTCCGGAACCACTCCTTTACAGCCATGATCCTGCGCAGAAAATCATATGGTGAGCTTATACCCTCGGTGAGGATATTGTAGATCCTGCCAATGGATCGCTCGTTATAATGACTCATAGCCGATCGTTCGCGATCGAACATTTACGTGCGAACGTTTCGCAAAATTTATTGAGAAGTTTCGTCACAAGAAATCCGCGAGAAGTGTCATAGTAAATATGTTAGGCTATTTAGTAATCAGTTTAGGCAAGCCTACTTTTCTGGAGAGTATGATAGTACCGTGGATGGTGGTGAACAGGATCGCTTTTTCGTACCCACGTGAAGAAAGTTTACGTGCGCGCATTCATGTAGACGGAAATTAATGGATTTATTCTTGCGGAATAATTGGATCGTTTATTGAGTTGCAGTTTGTTTTAGCGTTTACTTGGTAGTCTGTTCGAGCGCTGGTTTGCACGCCGAAGAAAATTAAGCGTAATTGAATAAGTGAATTGAAATTGCTAGATTCGCCTTGTTGAATTGTCCGCCTTCGTTAACGATGAAGGAGAGCATTTACATTTGTGCACGTTGTTACAAAGGCGTTCACATTTATAAGCAATATATGGATTGAGAAGTGTATTCTCGATGAGGGGAGATTACGTATGTGCTGTTTATGAGATTTCTCTCTTGACCAGATGATACAACAAAACTTTTATATTATCTTAAAAAGACAAAAACACGCATGTTGAGTTTACGATAAAACGGTCCCCGTTAGTTAACGCGATCGGTGTCAATCGGACAATTTGCTGCACGAAGACACGCACGTATACTACGAACAAAGAATTTAATTAACTAATTACTTAATTAACGATAAAATTAAGATCTTAATTAATTATACAATAGTTTGACTCGAGACACTGCCGTATTCACGTAATCAAATCCATCCAAAGTACTTTTACCATCAGTAACGACACTTTAAAACTTTGGCAATAATACTCAACACAATCTTGAAGCAGTTTTTCACCAAGGGTCGACTACACACTATCCTCGTGAACAAATTTGCACCGCGAATCACTTGGACTATTCTCACGGATCGTTCCTAGGCGGAATCCACCGCAAGGGTCGCACTGCACTGCACGATCAACAAGAAACGTTTCTGGGTAACCGATATATCGTGTTCTTTACCGTTCAAGTGACGTTCCACGAGCATAGCGTAGAGATACCGCGGGTAGATCGTTGAAGAAGCGGACACTCGACTGATCGAGACGGCTGCACCGAGCTAAGCCGGTACAGAATACTATCGGTCTGCACGAAGCGGTCAGACGGTCGCGCTTGTTTAACCGGACTCGATGAATCGAATCAGCCCCGTGACCAACGCGCGTCTATAAATTACGAGTTTTTCATCCCTTAGGCGAACCTTAGCTGTCCCTTCCGCGAGGATGCAATGCTGTTTATCAGCGCTGATGAATTTCCATGAAAATAATCTTTACAGCCGTGCTATTAGTCTGTCGCCTCTCGCCAGACAATCTGCATTTCGCATAAGCCGCTCGATCAATCGCTCGCGACTCGAAATCCACGTACCTGGCCGGACGTCAGCACAATGCCGATTGTTGTCCGACCGGCTCGAACGATTCTGGCTTATCGAGAAACGCTTGTTGGACCTTGCTGATGATGAGTCATTGATTGGACCGAAAAATTTCTCGCGATCCCGCGGCGCTCGCGCCGTGCCGGTTTCTATCTTCGGGAGCAAGATGCGAGGACAGTCGTCGCCTACGACGGACGCTAGCGCTAGATGAAGAGGACTACGTAAGATCGTCTTCGTGCGGCGCCGACCTTCGACAAGACAATTCAGCTAAACGTGCGTGCGGCCGTCTAATCGTTGCTGTTACACGGCGACGTGCAGCGAATTTGGTATAATAAAATTCGCTAGTTAGCAAGTGATCGAGCTTTATCATTAATTTAAATCATTGTATTTAATCGGAGATACGATTGTACAGATCAAGAAATGCGATGTCAAAAAACGAAGGCAGCCAGGAAAACAACGAAAACTTCGAACGATCTTATCTCAATGCACTACAAAACGACTTCTTTTTCCAGATACTGATTAGATAGTAGATTCCATGGCCAGAAGAGAGAGAGACGAAATCCTACATTCGATAGCTCTGTCATAACTAGCGAGGTATGATAACTTGAAGATCAGTGCGTTGCCTTTAATTATCGTTTTTTGTTATTGTGCTTTGAATCTGCCTTGGTAGCATTCAGCCGGAAAATTCAGAAAATTCGCTCGCGGAACAGCACAACAAGGAAACGTACTCTTCAGACCTTATGGACTTAGTTCATTTATCGCCAAGCTGGACCTGAATCGTGCAGACTTCGTGAGCGCCGTCGCACGCACACATACCGACGAGTATCACGCACAATTCATACCGCACGCGTGTGTCTGTATGTTACACGTGTGTGTGTGTGTGTGTGCGTGTAACACGCACACGACCAGTCTCTGGTGTTGGATCTGGGGAACCGTCAAAGCGTTAGTTGCGAACATCCGGTCGAGGTAATAAGCTTTGAACAGCGCGAAACGTGCCCGCTCCCCCGCTCATCAGCGTCGATCTAATCCCAAACGGTCGGCGCTAAAACGCGATGTGACACAGAGATGCAATGTAGAATCACCAGGACGCAGTTACGCGGCGCATACGAGCGGTCCTTCAATTCTATCCGCGATCTCTCTGTGTTTCCCGTCGAACGGGGCGAGCAATTCCGCACGGGAACCAATGGCGCTATAATTGTTGTTATCTTATCGGCGAAGACTCATGCGCATTTAATCTATTTAATAATAATTATAATATAGAAAGAGAGAGAGAGAGAGCGACGTTTCTCTCGTCGTTCTTCAATTCATTCTTCAGCTTGTTATTTTGAATCAGCGTCCGGTCAATCGCGAATGAACGAATTGTCCGAGTGGCAATTCCCAAATCATCACGATTCTCGATGAATAATTCGGAATTTACACGAGGAATGTACGTGGACTTGCCTGTGCACGTGGCCGCTTTCGATGTTTCCTGAAAACGATGTCTTATCGTTGCGGTGAGGAGAATGTTGTACTGACCTCTGAACTCCGGAGAAATTGTTCACAATTCTCGTACGTGAGTGTCGTCACTCAGAAGCAAGAATGGTAGTTATCGGATATTTGACGTATCGGCATTCCGTGTTATTCCTGGTTGCGAAGCGGAATGGACTTCCTGAATTCGCGCTGAAGATTTTCCGATCGTGTATCGCTGGCAAACTAACGTTTATCTCGGACTACGCGTGGATTATATTGGCTGCCTATTGTAATCGCCGCAAAAGCAGGTAGTAGCCGATAACCCGCGATTATCTGCTCCCGTATCGAACAGTCAAATAAAAGACAGAGTACGTTGGAGTAATGATTGTCAGATAACTAGCTGTGAAGCCATAGAGGACGTTTGATTCGTGATCGTCGTGCTTCCTCACAATCGGAATCGTAACTTTGAAAAGTCGTAGAATAATATTATTGTATATTACCTGCATGATTACATGACCAACGTTATGTTTGTATTGGAATGTTTTGTATCATTGCGCAAGTAAAAGTCCACAAATTCATCAAAATCGAAAGAAACATAATCTTCAATAATATACAAAAGGCGATGATGAATGTAAAATTAAAATCAAAGATCTGCTTTTATTTCTATAAGCAAATCATACCTTTAAAACGTGACGGTTCTGCCGCAGCTTATCCATCACACGACAGAACTCGTGATAAACGAATGAACAAGTGATTCACAAAATGATTTAATAATATATATTATATACAATTCTCTCGGATAGAAAACGATTGGGTTTGTCGGCATCATCTGCGTGCGCAATTAGCTTCCTTTTCTGCCGCGTGCACGCGCGGCCGCGTTCTCTTTCCGGGAACATAGTTATCGCATAGTACAACCATGATATAACCGATTTGCCGTAAGAAATGTGAGGAAAGTATCGTTACGTGAGCATTTTTTAAAGACCTCATCGGTCACGTTTATGACTTTTGATTATTTGCGTGCGCTTTCGCCATTCATGCTCGGCGATTCACTCGGTACAATATCCAGTAATTTTCTTATGATTGTCATCAATGGTTTTTGAATGTGGGCAGTTAAAGTAGATATATATACTTATGCATATTTAAAATATAAGACTTGAAAGACCTAGGCAATTAATGGCTGATGCCATTGTGATGTAATCAATATACCGAATTTAAGAATTAGAATTAGATATTATCTTCCTAGAATGCTCTTTTAATCCGAGCCATCGAGAAGCTCACCTTGTTACGCTACATATCGCGAGTGTTGAAAACTCTTGGAGCTCCGATATCTTAAAATCCTTGCATGATATCTCGAACTCGCTCGATTGTTTCCATCCGAACAATACACTCGATAAACGATCGACATTCTCCATGTATATATTTTCGAGTTGTATTTAACGATCCAATTTCGTTGGTGATGCTCTGTGCTCAAACAGCGAACAAAATTCGCACACGCTCATTTCTTCATGAATAATTAGCGGTGCGAGACGCAAGTCCATTGAAAAATACGCAAAATTTCACAGCCAAGGATAGATACGTAAAATCGTTGATATTTCAAGAATTTTTCCATGATATTAAAAGGAGATTTCAAGATTTAACAATTGCATTTCATTTTAATTTTGATATGAATGAAATACAATCATATTAATCTAATTATTGTATGCAATATTTTCATTTATGTCAATTTAGTGTGTTTCTTCTGCATAAGAGATTCCAGCTATTGCTTTCTATTATTAAAACGTGGAGAAATGTAGCAATTAAAAGATCACTCTGTCGATCTCGTGATAACACGTAGAGGTATTATTTTCCGTTACTGCGTGTTGCTTTTGCGTGCAGCGGTTAATAAATAAGTCGAAAGTAAATAAGTGCGAAATGCAAATTTATGGAAGAAATCCGATCGACAATTTACACCTGGTTCACGCAAGAATATCGTATTCCCTGTCGGACCTTTCTCCAGCTTCTCTTTTCTGTAACTTTTCATGCAGAATCGAGGTTTACAGTCAGATGATCATCGCGTCAGTTGCCATAATAGGAAGTATGTTTTGCGAACTACAACATCAGTTTCGTGCTAAGAAATCTCGAAGTACGCGAGCCGCGTGTACCAATTAATCTTTAATTAAGACAGACTTGTTAAACGCGAAGCTATTTAAAGGCAGTCCAGCGATTGAAAAATGATATACCGCAAGCACAAAGCCCTGACGTGATTTAATTGAAGATTTCCCGAGATAAACAAGTCGTAGATATTTATTGCTTTACATGAAAGAGTACATATTGTGTTAAATACATTGACAGAACATCTATGGCATACACGTCCTGTTGTAACAAATAAATAAAATGTACGTATCTAGATTTCAGTTATAATCTCGCGTCGTATATTCTCAATTTTTTGCTCGCGACAATCAAGATTTTTTGGCACCTCAATTCTGATGCCTGTTTATGCAAATAAGTTACACGAAATTATTACAGGCCATTTATCTCGTCGTAAACCAAATATGACACGTTTGCTGGCGAAGGAAATATTGCCATATTGTCGTCGGTATTGATCTTTTCATCATTTTGTTACACCGCAACCGCGTCAGAATTCAAAATCACTAAAATTATCCTCCAATTTCAGCGAGATCCGACCTTCAGTTTGGCCTAATAAACGAAGACAGTTAATTGCCGTTATCTCAATGCGCTCATTTCCAACTGCGAGTGTTAAGTGGTAAGTCCGCACAACATGCATATAACACAAGGGACCCACTGACTCAAATCCACTCGAACTTGACTACTTGACCATGTCCGCTTAACTCGTAGCTTTCACACTCGTGTAGCACTGGTACAATTATGATCAGAGTGACTCGTGGAATTCACGTCGGCGGGAACGGTCGTTCGCACGAAACGATATTTAATCAGTGAAAGACTTACCGTGCAGGATGCCTCTCGTCCTGGAGCGGAGAACCCGAGAGGGACAAAACGGCGCTCATCCGGATGCGCGTCTCTCTCGGTGTTTCCTTCGAGATGTCGATGTTCCCTTGCATCCTCGTGCGCCAGACCTCTTGTCACCAACATCCGCTTCAGTGGACCGTCTCGTCGCGCACACAGCATGGTAAGGATACACGTTATTATATATGCACAGTATCCTCCTTTCCACGACATTCTCCGTTATTAGGACGAGAAGAGAAGCGGGAAGAGATGCTGAACTACATACGTAATTAAATGCCGCAGGTGCACGTGGTGCAGCGAGAGCGCGAGGCACCTCCATCCGACTTCTCCGACTTCTTTCTGGATCTGAATCCACGTGAAATTGAAACGGATGGAGCACTTGCCACGTGCTTCCGCGAAAGTCTGCGACTTCAGCGCGGAGTGGAGCCTTTGACTCCGAAAGCTTTCGTAACGCAAGACATTAGAAGACCTGGAAAAGATGCAAATAGCATTGTAAAACATCGTATGCATCGCTGAGAAAGTATTTCTACGGTGGAAAGAGCTCCGAAACTGTGCCGAGAGGATAAACACTGAAAAACAAGCACCGTTTATGGGAGCGTTTATGTAAGAAAATAAACGTAAAAGATATTTCTGTCGCGCGCGCTCTCTCTCTCTCCGAGTGCGAGCAAGTGGGATATATGTTATTCCGCGGCTGAGAGGCTGATACATGGCAAAATTTTAATTGCAAAAACGGACAATCACAAACAGAACGCGGAAAGAACTGCTTATGTTACTGCTTATGTCATCCTGCATGCTAGACAATTATTTATTTACGTTCACTCGGAGAGCGCGTTACTAGAAATTTACATAATGCGATTAATATCGAATGTTTTGCTCAATATATTGTTGGCGATTTACGTCGTTTGCGCTATGTCATATTTATATTTTCCTGTAAGTGATGTAAATGAACGGCATAACGATTGCATAATGATCGTAATGAGGATAATAATAACCGAACAAGCATAACTGATCAGATGTTATCGTTGAAGGTGATTTACAGAACCTGATTTACTCAAAATGTCATTTTTTCCAATTTAATGATGGCCAATTCCATCATTATAGCTGATAGAAAGTCGACTACTTACACGGCATTGCTATAGTTTCGTAATAAAATCGAGGAATGCTCGTTACAATCATGACATGTTTGCCGGCCTAGCATAATGCTGTCGTTGCAATCACTGCCACGCAATACGTTGCGTTCGTTCACTTTGGGAATAATAAGAATTACGGCGGTGAACGGAAGGAGGGAATGGGATCGTTCACTGTATCGATCATCTGCACGTCTTAACTTTCGAAAAACAATATTCGAGTTTTATATTCATTTTATATTTATAATTTCCCAGACAGTTCTCAAGATCATTTCTAATATATCATTTATAATATATTTGTAATATATCAGGATATATCTTGGGAGTAGTTTTGTGGTGTTATTAAAAATATCTTTTATCAACATACATGATATCATTTTAATAAGTCATATTAGGCATTTTATCTAACTAAAAAATGTCAAATATTGTAATCATACATCATTCCGAATGCCGTTTGAATCTCTCAAGGATACCCTTGTGCTGTCTGGATTCAGTCATGTGTATTTAAAATATTTTCGGATGTTTCTCAGTTATATATCAATAGATATAAAAATAAACAGCGAGTGTAATTCTTTCTAAATTTATAATGTTAAAATTAGGTAGAAACTAATTTACATACAATATGTTGGACAACATTGGAAAAACAATATTTTCCTCTAAAATTATTTTTCAATTAATTATAATTATCTATAATTTTTAACAGACAGCTGATACCTTATCATATTTTGTTATCGATATTTTTATATCGAAGAATATATAAGATAAGAGATTACGGCGCACTAATCTACACAAAAATATCACAGCGTAAGATTATATGAACTATAAATATTATTGCATAAGGATTATTGCAATCGGCCAGCAATTGGCGTTTCTCTGTTACGTAAACATCTTATGGTAATACAGAGTATTGAAGATTTTTAGTACGACGATTGACTCATGGCAGATGGCGCGCTTCAGAGTGTCAGTAACGTTCATTCCGTCTTTTTCGATGAAGATGAGTATGAATGGGAAGAAATATCTGTCATTTACTATCTGTCATCGTGATCTTTCTTGATCTTTTTCGTCTGACAATTTCGTGAAATAAATTCGACTGAAATGCGGTCGCTACTCGTCAACAAGTAAAGAACGAAGAAGAAGATAAGGTTACAAAGAGCAGAAATTCTGCAATTCGTGTAAGATTACGAGTGTGCCGCAGATTTTCATCGATTTCCACTTGAAGTGTCGTTTCTCGCCGACAGACAGAAATGTTTACTGCTCTACATGTAAACAACTGGTACGTGAAGTAATAATTCTGAAACAACAACCACGGGATCGTCCAGAGAATCAGACGAGATCGGTAAGTTGATGATTCGTTGACGTTTCGTTTGGATGCCCACGCGGTTGGTTTCGCACGCTTTGTCCAGGCCGACAAAGCGGTAAAGCGAATGATTCACCGCGTGGCGATCACGTCAGCATAACTGTTATTGTAATACGTCAAAATGACACACCGCGACGAATTAATCGCACGCTCGAGGCGAATGTACCGTGTATTCACTTAATGATGAATCTTGCCGCAGATTATGGAGACGCCGAACAAGGCAGCCGTGCTCCCCAAGGTCGCCGATGACGATAATGCAGTAGTACGTATTTCTCATGCTGCGTAAAATATTCTAAATAATAAGGATCCACTCTCCTTCGTTCACCGCGGCCTAACCGCTGATTGTTACTTTTGTTTGCCAAATAAGGGATCATTGTGGTCCAATATTGTCATTTGCCAAACAAGAAACCGGCTCCTCTGATTGTTTCTGATCATTATCAGACATAACTAACTCTCTCTCGCTACTAATCCACTCACAATCCGGTGTTGGTGTTGTAATTTCTGTTTCAATGCTAATATGGTCATTCATTTGTAAAACCACTTGCAATTTCGTTGCGCGCAGTGCGGCGAGAGCGCCAAAGGCTACCTAGAGCCTAGATTCGAGTGTCCCATTTGTCTAACATGGCTACGCGACCCAGTTTTAACATCCTGCGGACATAAGTTCTGTTCACAGTGTATTTACACTTGGCTTAAGTAAGTCGGTACACCCACGTTTAACCGAACGTCCGTTTCTTTGCCTATGCGAATTAACCGTGACTATCCGTAAATTGTCAGGAAAGAAGGTGCCTGTTGCCCTGTCGATAGTCGACCGTTGAAATCTGATAGTGATCTCTTCCGAGATCTCTACACTAGTAGAGAGATATCCCAGAAACGTACCACCTGCCCTTATCAACAGTTCGGGTGTAAAGTAGAGTTGTCTCCGGTGGATATGGAAACGCACATGAATCAGTGCGCCTACAAAAACGATCTATCCGAGTCGCAAGGTACACCCTATCTCGTCAGCTGACTATGAGAGAACGCAATTCGATTCTCTCTTCTAATAATAATGCGCTTATGTAATTATTCGCCAGTGGAGAGCACCACTAACGCAATGTCCGCGGAGTCAAAACTGTGGGATCCACCTCCGAAGAACAGCGTGCAGGTTTCGGACTGCAGGGAGGACTGGCAACAGTTGCTCAAGTATTCCAACTTCCTGTGTAATCATCCGCCGTCGTGGTGATGCGCTCCGATGTAAAGCTTGTGTGTTCTGCCTGATTTCAGAAGCCTGTACGAAAGGATAGTAGTCTTAGAGCAAGGGAATCGGGAGCTTTCTATAACGCTGTCCAATCAAAAGAATCAACTCGCAGCTATGTGCCTACGAAATTGTAATGGAGTTTACGTATGGAGGCTAACGTCCTTCCGGGAGAAACTCGCGGCCATGAGCAACGATCCCCTAAAGATGTTTTATAGTCCGGGGTTCTACACGAATCCGTACGGATACAAAATTTGCGCTAGGATCAATATATCCTCCAAGGATTCGAACTATCTGTCCCTGGTCGTGCACATTATGAAATCGGAGAATGACGACACCCTCGATTGGCCGTTCAAGGGCGCGATGTACTTTGTGCTGATACACCCGCAAAGCCCCGAGAAAAACATACGCGAGATAACGTGGTCGGTGCCCAATGTCGAGGCGCTTCGGAAACCCGTGTACGAACTGAATAAACGTAGCTTCGGGTACACCGAATTTGTACGCGTATGCGACGTGACTGATTTCCTGCGAGACGATACTCTAGTTTTTAGAATAGAAATTCGCGCGTCGAGCATCTTCGATGAATTTAAAGTATTGAAAGAGTAAATCTGTAGTATGCGCGATTCCAAATGCATTTTTGTGCTTTAAATTTTATTTTTACACTACTTAAGCGTGTAACATAATAGTGACAGTATTAGAGAGAGAGCGGTAATTATGTAGAAAAGGTTGCAGCGCGAATCCTTTTCATTTTGACATATGTTTGACATATGAATGGTGAAGCAATCTTTCTAAGTAATTTTTTTACTTGACAACTATGTGATGGTCGGTATAGTTTCTGAGATATATCACAAATAATATTAAGATAATTATACAGATTAGCTCTGGCTGACCTAGCTTCTCTAATCTGTATAATTACCTTAATATTATTTGTGATATATCTCAGAAACTATACACGACTATCACATAGTTGTTAAGTAAAAATTACTTAGATCTTCACCCTTTATAACACATGTCAAAATGAAAAAAACCCGCGTTGTGTAACCTTTTCTGCATAATTATCGAGAAGCCAATATACAAATATAAAGTTAAATGAGATATATTTTATTTTTAAAATAATTTATATATTTATTGAAAAAGTTTTTACTGTGAAATTTGTACTCCGTAATCCGTCCAAATAAGAAATTATTTTTCTACTTATTGTTTTATCCTACACATAATATACACACTTCTAATAGTTTTGAGCATTTTCTAGTAATCATCATCATTTAGGAATCATTATTCATATTAATAAATTTATCAAATAATCATACATTACATAAATATAAAAGAAAGAATTACATTAAATAAAAAAGTCGGAATTAGCATTTATTAACAATTGCCAAGAAGTCCGTCCTTGTCTGCCTTATATCAAAGTTTAGTAAAGTGCGATATACGATAATAAGCGATAAGTGCACATAGTATACTTGTGTGACGAGTAACATACTGGCCAGTCATATATGAATTACTTATGTGAGTTGCAGGATACAAAAATAAAAAATGATTTACATTCTATTTATTATCACTTTTAAAAAGGTAGACAAATGTATATAGGCAATATTATGCAAAATCTATGTATAAAATATTAAGTTTTGTTAAAATGGGTTATATTTTATTGTTGCAGCTATATGGATTATATACGATAAATGGAATGCTTACAGCAAGATTATAAAAACTTTCTATATATTTCTCAATATATAAAATAATAATCTTTATACTTTTGTTGCATTGTTGTATACGGGTACTCATTTTATTTGTGAAACGATAAACGATTTGTAATATTTATCATTTCGTGCAATGTGAATTCTACAGCCTGGACATAGAGATAGTGCTTAATGTGTTTGTAAATAGTACAAAGTAGCACTAAAAAAATAAAGATTACGAGTCATATTTCTGTAGACAAAAAGCAAGTCATATCTTCAGACATAACCTGCGGCTATAAATTAACTATAAACAACGGAATGAAGTATTCGATGATATAAAACAAGATTGTGTAAGAATATATCGCTACTTATTCACAATAATTTAAAATAGAAGAACGTACTGTACTGTAAGCAACGTATTAAAAATTGTAAGTAATTTATGTAATCATTACTCTGCAAAATGTGCATGCATAAATTACAATTACATTGTCTCATCTCAGCAGAGTGACCTGAATCCTATGAATGGTGGAAAACTCAGTGTGACGAGTAACTGCAGTATCATACAGACTTTCTAGAGAGAAAGTGGGAGAGGAGAAAATCTAAATTCTCATATTGCACGTGCTTGCCCGCTCAGTTTAGTATTTAAGCCAAGTGCAAGAAGACTTGCAAAATGGATGAAAATATCATGCGCTGTATTTTTATTCTTATTGCTGCATTTGTCGGGCTAGTCGGCTTACTGATGAACTGCCTGGAACCTTATTTACCCGTGTGGCTAATACGCACTTATCGCTACGGCAAGTTTAGTGCAACGGAAAACCACTTCATAGTCGCCAAATTCGAAGTACCGAAAAAGTGAGTTAAAATTATATCAATACACTTGTACATATACATATATGTTTTCATAAAAACTGCAGATAATTTATATATGATTTTGCATACAATTTTGTAATCAAAACCAAAGATATATTCTTAGTAATAATATTAATAATTCAATTCTAATTACTTTTGCATTTTTTTTAGATGGTTCAAACATATGTATCTTTTTGCTGCACCAGCATCCATTGTTACACTTTTCTTAGTTCTTTATAAATATATCTTTAATGGGACTCTACCCGAAATTATACTGATGGCATTAGACACGTCATTAAGCACTTCAAGACAAGCCTCAGGTGGGAAAATCGGTTTGATTTTTGATATTATTATCCTCGAAACAATTACATAATAATTATATAATATAATTACATATTAAAAAATTCTATAATAATTGCCTGATTAATCTCTTTTAGTGCCAGCAGAGGCTGTAATTCTAGCTACTGTTTTAATTAGCATACATTGTTGCAAAAGATTATACGAGTCGTGTTATGTTAGTATATTTAGTAATCAGAAAATACACGTATCTCATTATTTATTAGGACCTATACATTACACAGGAGTATTCGTATGTATAGTAGGTGAAGCTGAAGGATTCGTTAGAGGTATATCTTTGAAAAATTTCCGAATGTTTAATACGTTGCTCTGTTTACGTTACGATTTACGTTTCCTTTCCTTGTGCAGGTACACACGCACATTTCTCTTGGGACAAATTAATAAGCGGAAAACTGGTCTGCGCATTTGTGCTCTTATTGTCATCTTACATGCAATTTAGAACGAACATTATTCTCAGAAACCTGCGCAAACGGGAGAACAGTGACGTTGTATCTTATGCCCATAAGGTGCCATTCGATGGTCTATATAAATACATATCAGCCCCATTACAATTCACAGAGATACTTGTGTACTTGATGTTGTCTGTGATACTTTGGCAAGCTTCTACCTTTCATTATATCACCATTTGGGTCGTAGCGAACCAAGTAGGAAGAGTTTTACCGTGTTTTCTTCTTCTCTCAACAGTTGAAAATACTAATAATGTTCTTTTTCTAGGTGATGTGCGCAGTTCTAACTCATCAGTGGTACCGCGCGACCTTCAAAAACTATCCCAAAGAAAGAAAAGCTTTAATTCCTTACATTTGGTGAAACTTTGACTTTGACTTTTATCTTTACTTTTCAAGATGTTTTATGCTTGAAGTGCTGGAAATAATTATCTATATCATTTTATGATATAAATACGTTTCACGTAACAATAATTTATTTATTATATTTATTTGGTTCAAAGAGGCTTGATATTGTTATGTATTGTTATACATATTACAGATATGAATAAAGATGTGATATATACATTGAAAATATATTACATATATACACTTGCGTATATTATGTATGATAATTTATACGTGAGAGCGTGCACAAATTAAATGAAAGGATTAATAAATATTTATTGTGTTTAGTTTAAATATATATTTCCATTACTTACACTCTGGTATTTTATTGACAAACATTAATATTAAATATGGATTCTCTTACGTTACAAGTGGCAGAGATCACAACATTTATAACAATATAACTCTGTATTTTGCTTGTAAAAAATCTTAGTATAATATTCCATGCCGAGAGCTGCTGCGTGCGCGCGCAAAAACCTTTCTTGCCCTAATGGAGAATGTATGAAGAGTGCTTTTTTTCTATACCTGCTAGCTACTTGAACAATAAGCTGAAACAGACAAGTTATTCTTCCCTGGGATACGAATGTAATTGTCAATTCTTATGAAAATTCGGGCGTGAAGCACGATGGTACGTTCAAACTGCGAAGTCCCTCAAACGATATACCATCATGCTTCACATAAAAGCCGTTCACATCAATTTCAAACGTGACAAATAAAATTTGCGGTATACGTACCTATACGGATAGCCTTGAGCCTTATTCCTGAATATTGATAGAAGAAGACTGAAGAAAACTGCGAGTAATCCCAAACCAATTGTGGCGTATATCCTGCGTTTCTTCACGTCGCTTTTACGAACGGCAGCCTCGGTCATTAGGATCATTCCTAACACGACTGCTCCATCTTTTTACACATACAGTTAAGTCTATATCAGAATATAAAATGCGAATTTTCTGTGCCTTTGTCTGCTTGCTTGCTTGCTGTTGAAGCAATCTTTGGACGTGGAAAAAGGATACTGAGAACCATAACGATATACGTTTCCAACACAAACTGGCCCTGAGATGATCCATGAATGTACGCTACGTTCCCATTTGGTGATTTGTGAATAAATGGCGGTCCCCTGATGTGATTCCACATTTGTCCAGAGGTCATGGTCAAAGTGAAGAACTGGAAACGAGGAAAGCACGATTATGGTAGTTGATGATGCTCAACGAGAAAGTAAAATTGAGGAAAATCTATCTACCAAGGCGCCAAGACCCCATATTGTCTTATTATAGATGAAGTCCAAGTTATTACGTCGAAGGTATAGGAAACCTCCTATGAGGACCAGCAGCATCACTACCGCCACTGTGCCAGAATAATTTGGTGGTCTAAATACTCTGATCTATAATTGACAATATAAAATATATATGAAGAAAGTTAAATTTTGTGTATAATAAGTAGTATTATATAATATTAATATTATATAATTACATAAGTATTGATGTAGCTTTGCATGTAACAGATATAATAGACAGGATTGCCAAAAGGAACCACGACGTTACCTGAATATCAGTGCGTTCACCGATCCACTTTGCTATTGCTTCCGCAGCGAATCCCACTCTCTGGATATCCATGGTATCAGCAGCTTTTGGCTTTCCCTTAGGTGGAAAGTGCATGTACACCGGCGCGGTGTTTAAACGCATCTATAACAATACATCCCAGCATTATCACTCCATCTTCTTTTCCTCCATCACTACAGGATAGCTCTTTGAGCACTCACCAACTGGAATACATCAGACCCTTCATCAAAATCGATAGACACGAAGTATAACTTGTTGGAGTATACTTGAGAATACCGAAACGAATTGGCCACTATCGTGAATTCATCATTGGCATGCCTGAAATTATGATGAGATCACTCATTGCAAGAATCGATACATACTTTCTCTCGTGTACGAACACAGCCGTCAGTTTACCTGCAAATCTGGCACTGCCGCTGAGGTGCCATGGCAGTGAACATGACTATGACAGAATAATTTCTTGGAGTAGCTTTGATGTATTGCTTGAACTTTGGTCCGTTGAACTTCAAAACCGACCTCTTCATCGCCATCTCCATCATCTGCTGCACGCGTTCTGCCAAGGAGGAGCCTTGATTCTGGGTGAAAATGGAATAACATTTCAGAAACACTATCCACTGAGCAACGGTCGGCGAAAAATATTTAAAAAAAAAAAGAAACAGAGGGCAGATAATACTCACACTCTTCGTTCTGTACTGGCAAGCGACATACCCGAGGCTCAGCACGGAGAGAACCAGGAATGTAAGGTAGAGCTTGTACCTCATCGTAAGGGGTTAATGTCTCAAAAACGTTTAATCAGGACGTGCCTCTCCTACCGGCGACACATTAGCGACCACTGATAATGATATGGGACCACGATATCGTGCGAACCCCTATTGGTCTACTCTATCAGATACAACGTGGCATTTGACATGCACGCGTTCCGCGGGCACGAGAGTCGAGGGCCACAAGATTTATTTCGTTGCAACTTGACGGACTCTGGGAACGTTATGCGGGAGAGCTTGTTCCTCTTTTTCTCTTTTACTGCCGCGTTTCACAGGCGTATTTTCGCGGTGACATTTGCCAGATTGTGTTACGTGTATCGATCATCGACGTGGAGGTCCGCTCGTTGGATCTGCACCTTTCGCACATTTCCTACATCTTATAATGAAATATATATGTATTTATGTTATGCATATTATTCGGAAGGGGAAAAGATGAGAGATAAGCATGAAAGGTATTTGCAAAAGGAATAATAATGTATATTATTGTTCTTTATGTGTGAATTAACTAAAGATTGTGTAAAAATTAATTACACCTTCGTGAATTAGCGGTAATCTGAATTTAATTCGTCATTTTCCTGTCTTCGTGTATTTTACATGTAAAATTACAGTTTGGAAATAAAACTTTATCGATTTTATTATTATTGTGTAAAATTATTTACGAATAAAAGATACTTTCGATATGATTTTAAGTTCTACTATTTGAAATAAAAATCTTGAAAATAAATTTATTTCTGACTCGCCGTTGACTACCATTACCTCATTTTTCGATGAAATCCAGTGGAGGCTCGTAGCGGAATTTTCTGGAATCTTCAAAGGCTGAAGTCACCTCTGGGAAGTTAGCCTCCATCTCCGAAATTAGTTCCAGAAAACTCCGCTACGAGCCTCCACTATCATTACCCGAAAAATGAAGTATAACCTATCTAGAACTGATGAACAAATTCAACAAATATTTTGTTATATAACTCAAAAAGGTGGGTTGAAGGCGCTTTAAAATTATTTAAAAAAAGGGTGAACAAATATGACTGAATAGCATAAAGTAATAGTTTTCATATTACATATATTTTATTGTATATTTATATATTTTTTATTTGTATACATATATTTATATACATATACAAAATATTAATGAAAGCAAAACCATCATTACATTTTTTAAATAAAATCTTGAATAGTGAAGTGGAATTGCACTAAACACGTACATATGTTATCTTGCGAAATACATATGTCATCTTGCGGAATAATTCACGAAGATTAACCTATGTAATTTTATTTATATTTTTCGATCAATTTATTGGCATAATCAATGTAGGCTTGCTTCGCAGCCTCTTGCGAAGTGCCCTTCTTCTTGTTCCAAGCTTCCCACTTCGCTTTTCCTTTCAGATCCAGCATGCCAGGTTTAGCTGAAATATTACAAAATATATTATTCAATATTATGAAAAAATGCAACATATATTGTAATGAAATATATGAATTATGAATTAATTATAATTATATTTGTTGAATATTGATTACATGTTTAGCATATTTGTATATATAATAATTTCGTTCAAGAGATATTTTCTTAGTTTTGCTCGATTTTGCATTGATTGGTTTTGGTTTTTATCTGCAATGATGTTTGATTCCTCGAAGAAATAAAAAGTAGAATGTATATGAATTGATTGAATGAGAAAGTTATTAACTATACAGCATAGAGGCTTGCAGCAATGTTGCAACATTGAAGCAACATTACAACATTACAGCAATGTTGCTGCAAGTTCCTCTGCTGTATGGATATTGATGACTATAGTAACAATTTATAAATGTGATGCAATTCGTATATGTTTTATGTAGACACATGCAAAATTAAGCATAACATCTTAAATATTACATCAGATTTTTAAAGAATTAACAAAAACTTACATGTGTTGTTATCTCCAACTGTAGCTTGTTTAAATAAGGCGTAGAGTTCCAAAAGTTCCTCGTCACTGGGACGTTTTGTGAGTGTTTTTACAGCTTCAGCGGCTGCTTCAAATTGCTATAAAAAAGCGCAATTTTGTTGTAAAGTAATACATCAATATCAGTTTATCGACATTATGTATCTTAAGAGTATATTTTAGTTGCTTATAAATCTTCTCAAAAAACCAAGAAGTGATTTTATTTTGATTGAAGCACTAAAAATTCTTTAGAATAAATAATAGAAAAAATTAACTATCTATCAAAGTTCAATATCACGAATTATAAACGTGTATTTGAAATTGCAGATATTAAAAGTTACACATAATTGGAGATTTTTAATTGCAATTTATACAGGAGCACGGTGATGAGCAATATTAAAATTTTCCGCTGCCTCATTGAGACTCTTTCTGTCAACGTACGCGATTTAATGATAATTCACCATCCGTCCTGAATTTCTCCTTGGAGAAATGCATACGATATCGTGTTTACGCTGCACCTCAAGAGCAATAATAATTAATATGCTGTACCATCGCATAATTTTCGCCAATCATTTCCGGCTCGATTAACTCGTCGACGCCTTTCCGATGCACTTTCGAATGCGCCGCGAAAAATGTGTCTCAAAAAAAAAGAAATTCATGCAAATATCAGAGCAACTTGCACCGTACACTTTCCACATTTTATAAAACTGAAGTATATATATATGCTGCAATAATGCGAGGCAAAATGAGAAGAGTTATACCTGATCGAGAGACATCCTTATTGACTGAGTTGGCAACGAGTGAGCACGGTAAACTTTCTGAGGACTGATCGGATAATGCACAAGTTAAAAACACTGATCCCCACCTCGCAAAGTTTATCGTAACGCACGAGCCAGGGTCGGATGACGCAAATTTTTTTTCTTCGAGGAATCAAGCAGATAAAAACAAAACTGATCAATGCAAAATCGAGAAAGAAGAAAACATCTCCTGAACGAAGTATTATATATACAAATATACGAAACATGTATAACCAGTATTCAAAAAATATATATCGTGTATTTTTTAAATTGAATATTTTATGCGATAAAGTATGTTTATATAACTGAAACCTCTTTAGTCCTGAGTCATTAATCTTGATTGAAGATCTTCAGAAAATGGCGAAAAAAACAAGTTTTTCCAGTTTGTTAATTTTCTATATATTTCTGTTTTATTTTCGAATATTCTCTAATTAATTATCCAACTTGTTAAAATTCGTTGAGAAATTAATAATGAATATATGATATTTATTTTGATCTAACGAACGAATAAAAATAACGAATAAGAATAATGTCTAATCTATCGATCCTAGTCTTAACGAGTTTGTAAATAAAGCATGGAAAGTCTGGAACACTATAATATACACTTGAAGAACGATGTACCGGTTTTAAAATTGACCGTAGAGAACCCCGTTAGAAGCAATGACTCTTGTCTGTAAAGTATTTTCGCGACTTCGCGAGTTACACGCAAATGTTCAAATAATGCTAAAACTGACAGTCACTCTATGCGTGAAATAAAAAATTCGTGAAGAAAAAGTCTATTGAACAAACTAAAACGTTATTTTATAAAATTTACGAATACTAAATCTTTAAAATAAAAAATAATAATATTTCTGAAAGAAACAATAAGTTACATGTAACTTTATTAAATTTTTATAATTTTATGTAGAATCGATTTTAAATATTTTCTAAATGATTACCGGACGATTCGAAAGATTAATTCTCTGGAATTTAAATATACAGATTGAATTCACGTGAGTTGCTTTACAATCCTCTACTCATTTTCTATTTGTATCATTTGTTTGTAATTTTTCACAATTAACTTTTGTTGAAAAATGCCATACCTGATCCACCGACATGTCGACGTAAATCCGTTTCGCGTGCCAGCTGCCTACTGAATCCGTGGTTAGTAATCACAGTTCTACGTGCCGTAAGCTTCTGATGTCTACACAGCTCGCGCATCAACAATGGAAGGGGGAATCTCGATGTTAAATTGATCACATCCCATCATTGTGGACACACGTGCACGCAATTATTATATTACACATCCCTATAAGTACATATGATGATCATGAAGCGAAACTTTTACTTGATCACTGCTGATACATGCATAAAACAAATCCGCCACAAAAATCTAAAGTTAAAAGAGATAAAAAGAATGCAGATTTCGAGATCGATCAGAGGAATCTTCTACAAAAAGATAAAAAAAAAAGAAAAATGCAAAGCGCGCGCAGGCTTGCACTTTATACTTTATACCATCGCGCTCCACTTTGCGCGCTGCGTCTTCTGCGAAATAATAAGAACGGGGCCAATGTGCCACATCAGCATCCGAAGACTCACCTGTACAGGAATGCAGGAATTCCTGACTACCTGACGCACGGTTTCAACACCACCATCTCGGGCTCATACGTATATGCACGTCATTATCAGGATAGCAAACAGTACGACAGTAGACCCGCCAGCTGGTAGTTTTACTCTCGGCAATTAACGTCTGTTACGGTTACATGGAGCTGTTAGAAATTTTTCTACGCGAGACACGTAGAGCGATTTCTGCGACCGATTCTCCTCACCTGTTTAAAAAACAAGCGTGACAATTTTATACTTATTGCGGAATTTACCGGCCAGTGGACGGCGTCAAGGAAAGATAACTGGATCGCGGAGCACTTACAGTTACAGTCATTCTTCAATGCTCTTTCATCAGCAACTTAGTTACGGTTGTAACTATGCGCTGCCTTTTGATATAAAACGTTACGATGTTGTACATTGTTGGCTTCGGCGAATTTGTTTAATTAACCGATTTTGCAATTGAATGAGACGCGACTTTAGAACGTATGACACTAACTGTAAAGCGTTGCGAAAATGCGGCAAGTGCATGGTTGAGAAGAATGAATGATTGCGTCGCGTGCGGTGCGAGGCAGCACGGCATTCGATTATGAAAACGCGCAAGCATGAGAACGAAACGGAGAAAATCGCGGAGAAAGAATGCGGAATCGCCGTTGAGATGATGCTTTTGAAGGTGTTGGCGTTATTTCTTGCCTCGTGGCAGTGGCGCATCCATCTCGCTGCGGAATAATGCATCGACCCGCAAAATTAGCTCGCTAAAATATTTAATAGAAAGTACATCTTTGGGATTATATCTGAAAGAGAGAGAAATCTTGACAAACGTATTCGCGCTTTTGAATAATAATCTTGCGGTCAGAGTAAAAGTATAATGATACATAAATTTAACATGTATCATCTCGCGTCCATCTGAAAATCTACAAGTTACGATACTTTCACTCTAGCTACGCAACTATTTTTAATACCATTTCTTATTTGATTCTAAACAATTCAAGAAAACAAAAAGAAACATTAATTCAACTATTTTAAATACGAAATAAATTTTAAAACACGGTAGAGATTTATGTGCGCCCACTCGTATGCGCTAAGCTTCCTGATAGCATTTCAAACTCCGAATTTATTATAATATTCAGTAAATAATGATTTAGATAATATAGTGATTACCTGTTAATGTGATCGCGTCGAAGGGTGACTTGAGAATGACGCGCGGTCTTGCTCAAGAAAAAAACGACACGTTTCATATGACTATTTTAATATTCGAGACACGAATATTATTTTGTGATGACTCGCACGAGTTACAGTTACGCGCGAAACTTTTGTCGCGCGCGTACACCTACTCAGGTAGTCAGTTCAGCGTCTGTAAAACATAAAAAAATTATTTTACAATAATTAATTAAAATATTACAAAAAATACAAGATAAAATAATGTAAAATATATTATATTAGAGTTTTGCAAATTACAAATTTAATTTACAATTTACTCAGCAGCGTGCGCGCTTCGCGTCTGCATTTTGCGCAAAACCGTGTCTCTTGATGCCAATGATCATCGATACGAACAAAAGCGAGCGCAGATACGAGAGCCAGGTTAACCTATCTAATTGAAGTATTCTGATAAAATTCGGTTTATCTTATCAAATGTAAACGATTGGCTTTTTCCTTTAATATCGAAACACCGTTTGGGTGCGTACGGCACTGCGGGATGTGCACACAGTTGCATGCCCTAATGTATACGTACACGCGCGTATAATTGTGTGAACGACGCCATATTCGTGCGAAGGAATGTTGCAAAGCACTGCTAACCGATAATAAATAATCGCGCTTACAAACACTCGCATTTTTTACACATCTCGATTACGAAACTTATCCGGATGATCGCGACCGTACGTATACGGAAAATATAAAACAATTATATTTAGATTTCCGGAACAGGTTACATCTTGCTGCAGGAGCAATTTACCCGCATTAATCATTTCAATTTATTTTGACGATATTACTGCTGCTACTAAAATAGAACTACTTAATAACCACATTAAGTATATGAGGATTTAATGTGTCTATAAGAATTTCATGCATAGGTTATCTATAGCATATTATAAAATATACGAGTCAATCGATCGTGGATCGACTCTACGACATTGGCGTGCGAATTTTGTCGAGAGTTGCCGAGCGGTGCCGACACTCCGAGTTCATTGGGCCGACGTGGTCCGCAGCCGCGCGAATGCACACTGAAACGTTCTTAAGATCCGGCGCGAGCGCGACTGCGTGATTTGTCGCCGCTCGCGCGCGGCGCGCCGATCATGACGGTTGTTGACGATTGATCATCTGGGGATAGCAGCGGGCGGCTGCAATCATCGCGTTCGATTAGCGTAGCGTGTGTCGGACTGTCAGTGCGCGTCGCGCCGCGTAGTCGCGCACGTCGTTCTGCATTGTACTTGCGCCGTTGCAAGGGTGCACACGTGCGACACGCGACAGGTGCGCGATCGGGATAGATTGTGCGAGTACAAACGCGGTTTTTGACCATCGTCTCATCGCGGTGATCGAGTGCTCGGGTAGTTCGCAGCGTTCCGCCAATCGTCGTCTCATAAAACAAGTTTTTGCCGCGCACACGTGACGCGACTGACAAACGCAACTGGGAATCGACAATTGTGCTCCGTGTGAGACGCGCAACGATGCATCTTCGTCGAGCTTGACTTCGTGCTTGCAACCTCGATGCTCCGGCTCTGTCTGAAGCCGCATCTGAAGCCGGAGCGATTGAGTAGGTCGAAAAAGCAGAAATTACTTTATTTTATAAGACGTTAATCTGATCGAGATAAATTAAATCGAGATAAAAATAGTGATTATTATGAATCGAACAAATGCTGTGGCCTCTCAATAGTCGCCGATTAGATTGTGAAAAAACTAAAGGATATAGGTCATGACGATGACGAAGCGGCACAACGATAAGGCAATTAACGGAAGCTGCGATAGATTTATCTGTCAATTGTTTGTCGCATGTGATTCATAATTTCCAATCTGATTTCTTAAATTACGTCATCGTTATGCAAAAACAAAATGTACAGGCAACGTAGTTTGCAGAATTTATTGTTTCCATAGAAACATGTAATAATAAAAATAGAACGTACTTTCCGTGCGACAATTGCGTAAATGAATAATATAATCGCGTGTGATATACGCATTCGTAATCAACGATCATATGCACGCGTGCTGCTCGTGATAAGGGCAGACACGAAAGCCACTTATCAGTCGCTTTCATGGAAAATGTTTGGACATGCGGTTCTTTTTGCATCCTCTTGATACCGGATTGCGTTTCATGACGATATTCCTCTTCCTCTTTTAAATCGTGTGATTAGCGTCGCGAAGCAATTTAAAGACATGCGTGCGGTGCGCGTGATGAGCGAAGCATCGGTATTTTTTGCCAGAATGTAACAACTACAACGTAAAACTTATTTCTATCTACACAGCAACAAATTTGTATTAAGTGCGACACATTTTACATGTTCTAAACGGCTCACTTGTTTGGAAGAAAATTTTATGTAAAATGGACAAATTTATGTAAAATTTTATGTTAATGTTTGTAATGTTAACTTTGATTTAAGGAATTACGAAGGACGAATTATATATATATATATATAATAAGAATTTCATTGTACAACAGTCACCATATGTTAAATCAATATTCTTTCAACCTTTTTCAAATATTAACGCGACGATGACATGCAATGCGACATAAAGAATATGCGAACATATATTCCTTAATCTTCGTAATTCCTTAAATCAAAGTTAACATTACAAACATATATATACAAACATATATATATATATATATATAAAATATGTTATTTTAATATTTCGATCAGTTGATTATAAATTTAACACATAAAGTTCAATTAACACAATGACACTTTATTAAATTTACACATGGAGATGTTGCGTTTTTAATATAAAAATTTTAACGAGAAACAGTTTGAATAGAAATACAGAATATTTTTTGTTGTATAAATTCTAAATCTAATGTAAAAATCAGGGAAGAGAAATATAACAAGCAATAATATTAAAATCTTTAGATTTTTTATCTAGAAATAAAAAAATATGTAATGTCATAGTGTATGTAAAAATATCATAAAGAATTATCTACTAATTTTGAATAAAAATTCTTTAAAATAGAGATATTGCGGTAGATAGTATAAAATGGAATGCAAGTTTCATTTTTATCTAGATTGTGGTTGTACAAGGTCGACAACAAACAATGTGAAAGCGTTAGGAGTGAAAATACTGTGAAAAGGACGAGAGTTGGAAATCTGTGTTTCTTCAGATTTCAGATTGAACGAGGGAACATTGAATGGTGAATGATGTGACTAAAGGCTAAAGATGAACAAACATGAAATAAAATAACGTGGGAAAAGTGTAAATCACGCGTGGGACAAGAGTGAGTCGGGATTAGCTGATCGCTTTGTGAAAAAAGGGAAACGAGATGAGCCCTTCGCCCACGGCAAATCGGAGTTTCCTGCACGGCAGCCGCAAGGCTACCCTAATCTCGGACAAAGTCGTCTACGCCACTCTCGACAGTTTAGCGCTCAAGCGAGCAAGATTGCCCCTGCAATTGTTGCCAGTGGACAGCCAGAATGTCGCGGACAAAACGGAAAAGTCAGACAAAGAGAAGAAGTTTGCCAGCAAAACGTCGCCCAAACGTTCTTACAATAAAGTATGTTTGAGTTATTAATATATGCATCATATATATTTATTTTCATGATATTTATCTAAGAAAATATCTTAATAATAAATAATATCTTTTGTTACGTGCGTATAAGAAACAGCTTTACTGAAATAATAAATTTTGAAAGAGTCAGAGACGATTCATGAATTTCCTCAAGTGTCTCACAATTAGAAATACTTCTAAGGTATTACATAAAATCATTTAAGCTATTTTTTATAATGTATATGATCTAATAGTTACCAAAATAAGAATAGACATTTTGATATTTTCAAGGGTTCAAGGATCCTCGCCGCGGTTGTTATTCCCGCGTATGTAACCCGGATGTATATTTAAAAACGCGAGTTCACGTAGCCGCTCGTGAGAGAAGAAGCCGAATGAGATGTTTTCTCTTGCGTACGTGAGTCGGTACGGAATACGCACATGCGGATATATGAGCAAAAGGATGCTAATAGTCAGAGGAGTGGCTTGTTGGCTCTTAACGACGTCTAGCTTACCGCGTACGGATGAGAATCGCAAAGCACCTCCGTGTTTACCATACGTATTATCGCGAAAACCGTTATACGCGAAAAAGCGCAGGTCGCCGAAAACTTAATAGGCGAAACTTTTCCGAGACGGCGATCGAGTTTTATTGCCCGATACGGCTTTACTGCTGGACGACTGCGATTTCTTCCTATCGCCGGCATTCCATCAGTTTCACGAGGGTATGGAATGCGAGTGACGGGGAGAAACGGAGCAACATTGATCTAGAATCTGCTAGTCATATATGTACGTGTGTTGGTTTTCATAAAATCGCGAAATTCTATCTCGCCGTAACAAATCTTCGCAATAAATCTTGCAAGATTATCTCGTTGTTGCGAACGTGACATCGTTCCACATTTAAGCCGCCGGCATTTAGTGAGCTCTGTTTCTTGCAAATCTTTAGTTGTCAACTCTGTTTTTACGCACATATACTATCACAATTATATAAAAATTTTTAAACAATCCATTTTTTTCGAAGAAATGATCCGTTGTATTTAAAGATACATAATGATTCAAGATATAATTGCTACGTTTTAGTCATTATTGCGAGATGGAAAAATATAATAATAGATAATAGCAAGAATTTTTCCTTACTCCTTTCTCTCTTATGAGATTTGCAGCGATCGATACCATTGATCGTCCTTTTAATTGCGTCCGTTCCGTCATTAGGTGAAATCAGGAGCGAGTCATCAATGGAAGAATTACTCCAAGTACCTGATCTTCTCTTCCACGAAATCGGAGAACCAGTCGGTGACTTGCGCAAACAGGGTACCAGATTCCGGTATCAAAATCGAGAATACCCTCAAGGAGGAAATCCAGGCGCAACCGGATGCGGTGGAATTCACAGAAAATATTGTAGAAAGTGTACCCGTCAGAGAAGAATCTCGCACTATAGACTCTCGAAGTGACAGTTGCGACAACAATTTCGCGCCGGTGACAAAGAATTCTCGCGAAGACATTACTGGAAATCAATGCGAGGAAGAAAAATGCTCCGTCAAAAGGAAAGACTCCAATTCATCCAGCGATTACGAGAGGATGGATGTGATAGGCTACAAAGCGTCTACATTAGAGAGGATGTTTAGAACCAGCTCTGAAATCTCAAATGAAATAACTTCCGGAGCTGGCCTGGCACACGTTCCGAAAATCGAGAGGAATACTCCAGTCTCTTTGCACGGAATTACAAAGTCGCGGTCCGCAAATAATCTGGCGACGAGGGAAATCGTGCGTAAAAGCGTTCCCGCAGGATACCCGCGGCAGGATGCGAGCTCGACCACGAGCGATGAAGACGATACGACGTCGCCGCAGAAGAAAAAGAAGAATAGAAGACACTTCACGAAAAACGTATTGCATTACGTGCCGCGGCACCTGGTAAAGAGCCAGCCGAAGAAAAAGAAGAAGCTGAAGAAGTACTCGCTGAGCACTCTGAGGTCGTTCCAGACGATACCCTTCTCGAAAACCGTGCGGGACACCTATCGCAGGACTAGGAACCTGACGAGGGAGGAGCTGAAATGCGTGATCATCTCGTCGCCCACGAACTTCGTACACGTGGCGTCGGCCACAAACCCCAGCCTGGTGCGGAACGCCGTTGGGTCCAGCTTGGAACAGGTCGTGATTACTCATCAGCAAATATGCGCCACGTTACCTCTACTTGTTGGAAAGGACGAGCAACGCAAGCTTCGGAACGAGAAGCAGCCCAAGGTCATCTCAGGAATGTCTCCCGCGGACGACGCGATTTCCAGCCAACTCGGAGGAGACCGTTCGATCGTCGAGACCACTACGGGTATGTTCTCTTGAGATGATCGCCGGATTTTTCTTGGTCCGAATTAATCCGTTAATCGCGACGGAATTTATGCAAATGCCGACTTGCACAAGTGCGGCTTGATTTGCACGATTGAATCCTTGAAAGTACAGTAACGTCAGGTTGAATTGAAAGGATTGAGTTAATAGGCTACGTAATGATTCTTCAATAATGCATTCCAAGCGCTAGAGTTTGATTGACGATGTCAGCAACAATTTTATGTCGAGATATTGCAGTTAAATAATAATTATATTGTATTACGATAGCCATAATATCTTTTTATATTTTATTATATAACTGTTATCGATACAATAGCCTTTTTTACAATTTGAAATTGCAATTGCTTTCTCCTAAATCCTATAAAAGAGTAGTATAATCTCTCTTCTTTCATTGCAAACGCATATCTAATTACGTTATTTGTCTCTTGTGAGTTGAGTACACAGAATAACAGTGATAATGTTCACGTAAACGTAAACACCTTTTAAAGATAGAATGTATAAATTCTTTGAACAGATATGATCTCTCTGTTTACACGAAACGGCATTTCCGCTGACGTCCAGCGACATCTAGCCGAGGTGAAGTCTTGACGATGAATTCGCTTGCAGATAAGAGCGATCGAACCAACTACGCGGAGATAAAGAGTGATTTCTCGGGAGATTCGCAGCTACACTCGGCGAAAGTTTTGAAGCCTGGCCAGATGGTGAAAACCCCGATCGAGAATCAGGCCGATTCGCCGGAAGGTGAGACGTACGAGCCGGTCTGCACCTCGCCTCCTCAAGCGCTGCCGCGAGCCAACTGCAGCTTTTTGTGGAGCAATCACCGAGTCAAGACTTTTCCGAGCGACACTACTTCGCGCGATACAACGAAGGAAAATGCCGAGGACGCTGACAGTGAGGAATACGATGACGTCGGGCCGTCAAACTTCGCCGCTCAAGCGGTAAGAATTATCGCGTGCATTAGCGATTCCGTTATCGTGAACCTCAGCGAAATGGAATTTTCGCGCTAACAAAATCAACACAAGTCACGGAAATCAAATACCGCGATCAAACGAGTACGTGTGATAGCTTCAATTTAGCCATTCAACGAATCATAAAAGAATTCGAATTGTTTTACTATTCGGAATTTGTGAAAGGAAGGAAATTACATTCAAACTTAATGTGCAAAAATAAACTAAAATTTGATGTGTGTAAGTCTGAAAATTAATTTTAAAAAATTATATCATGAAAACAGATATGATTTTCAATAGCTTTTAATGTGTAGATCATATTATTCATTCTTCAGCTAAATAAGTAGACGTCGTCGATGCGCGAGCTCGACTTTCGTGCGATTGCTAAATGCACGAAATTGGCAGCCGTCAGCGAAGGTGAAACGGAATGTCGAATAATCGATTCGCGGTGCGCAATACTTGCGTGCCTGCAAATCAGAGGCGGAAACGTGGTATCACTAACGATGCGTAATTCGAGTTGCCTTTCCTCAAATTTCGCTTTCAAGATCCGTACCCGCACGTACCGCATGCTACGCGTCAACAATTGGCAACGAATAATTTTATCCACTCGACGCACAGATGCGTCGCAAGTCATGTCTTCAAATTACAAGAAAAATGTACAAGCGACAAATCTCGTTATCAGGAATCCGACGACTACGACGATGTGGGTCCGCCAACGAGTTGCCGCGAGCCCGAGGAGTCTGCCGTCGACGCTGAAGACTGCGAGGAGATTTACGACGACGTGATGCCACTCGATCCCCAGCAGGACGGCTCAACGGCTGTCGACAAGGGCGATTACATAGTTCCGGGGACCCGCGAGGAGACATCCGGCAAGGAGCCGATCGTGGAATTGCGTGCGACTGCCAAGGCGGAGGCGTTGCCGTGCTACGCTGCGACGATGAGCGACGATCAGTATTTCTCGACGAACAACAATGAATATTCCAGCGTGGACTGCGAGAGTTATCTGGGCGAGGAGGAACGGGACGAGCTGGGTGTGTATGACGACGTTGGCCTGCCGCACGGCGAGGAACGTGTCAATAGCCTTTATGCCGGCTCCGCACCCGGTTCTGTCTTAGGACTGACCTCGATGAACGGCAAGGAATCCGAGTGGGAGGACCTGGAAGAGGTCTCGAGCGTCTCGTGCTGCCCTTGTCAGACCAATGATCCATGGTAAGCACGGAATGCCGCGAGACAATAGTGGGAAAACCCGCAACTTTCGAAGGGAGAAACGAATGTTTCTCGCATTACTCTATCTTTCGCTATCGGAAGCATTGAATAAATATTCGATCAAAAAAAATCGAAGCCGAATGAAATAGATATTCTTGGTAACGATATTTTTGCTCGTTGTTCTAACGGGATAAAGTTAGTCGCGAAACGACATCGAAGCTTTTAATCGTGTTATACGAAGCATGTCCTGAAAAACCCAGGATATCTGACCGCGCTATCTGCGTGCAACGCGCAACTATTGCCGCGACAGGAATTCGCTCGGCGTGAGCGCACGCGCGATAACGTTCTTGTTTCGAAACATATTTTTCTTGCGGCTTCGTTATATTACGGCGATAACGACGACGGGATCGAAAACAGTGCGACTAATTGCCTTCACCTCGACCGAAGGCGATTAATTATTGTTAGACACACGAGGTTGATATGTACACCGGTACAAAAGTGACGGACGATTCGCCGCGAGTGTTGCGACAACATCACACCGGGACCATCGCGGGTACGATAGCGCGATAGTACGTCACCGCACTAATATAAGATCGTTATCATCGCATTCCGGACGAGGATGAGCGAGTCGTCTAACATGATTAATACCGTGCCACCGTATCGCGAATAATTGCAGCGTTAATTAATTGAAGACGAGAAGTCCGATAATTAAAAATTTGAGACTGTCGCGCTGGTCACCACTATCAGTTCTGGTTTCCGGGTTGAAGCCGCGTTCTTTTCTGCTGCTTCAGAACTGAAAGTCCGATAACAACTCTCGAGTATTGTCAAACCGTAACAGACTGCGTGATTAAATAATGCAATTTATATGAAATTCATATGGCAATTAAATAACGAGAACGCATTCTCAATGAAGTGTGATGTTGCAGCGAAAAAGGGGCCAACGGGCAAGCAGTCTCGGGCAAGAAGAAACTCGCCCAGCGATGGTCGCGAAACGTCAGGAGGCAGCGGTCCAGGAGATCTCGCAGGAGCATGAAGGCGACTATGACACGGACGACCCTCGGCACTGCTGCAGCTGACGGTGAGTACATCGAGGGAAATCTTACTATTAGGTAACGCCAGCGCGCGCGCGCGCCTCTTGATACGTAATGTCGCTAAGAATACACGGCTTGTCTCTCCTTGAAGGATTCCCGTTGTAATCGCCGGCGTGTTCCACAAATCGCGTGTACGTACACGATACGTGATTTGCGTGATCTTGCGTCGTTGTAAGATTTTGTTCCCGAGACTCGCACGTACGCACGCACACTATGCATTAATTTAATTACACAGCGCTGCGAATTGAGGCTTGTCATGAAGAACGTTCAGCAGCGAGAAGCGATTCAAGTTTCCTGAACGAACGATAATTTACATGTAACAGCCGATAATTTACATAATAATTCACCGAATTTCCTCGTTTGTTGGAATCTTGAGCGATACGAGCAGCATACGATTTTGCCGATTATCCACCTACGATATTTAGTACTTGAAGGCTCCAGACTGATGACAGACGACAAGAATAACCGTGCTGCCGAGGCAGGACGTTCGATTCAGCTATAGTCGACGCTGTCGATATCTATAAGCGTGCGAATTACGCAGGTGCTCGTCACGGAACTGTCCAATGACTTTCCCGTGTCGAGTTGCTCTGTTCTTCTGACTGTTTCGACAATTCGCTCTTTCGACATCGCCAGATGATGCAGTCCGTCTGAGCAAGAGACACACAGTCGCACGTGGCAGCAGAACTTGCACAAGCTTCGTCAGCATGACGGTACATGTTATTAAGAATCCGGACAAATGACACATCGATGAATTAAGAAATTCATAAATCCAAAAGCGAAATAGCACAATGATTAAGCTACTTTTTTGGAAACTTCGTTAGAGGATACCTAAGAGATACATCGGATCGAACGTGAGAACTTTGCCTTCCGCATTCTAAAAAGCGACAGTCTGTAATTACAGCGGGCTGAGAAAGTGTCGACGGCGATACGCCGATTTTCTGATACCGATTTCTGATTAAATGACTCGTGGCTCGTATGGCCGTCACGTCCTCGGGATTTCCAAGCCCGGATTTGGCACCGTCTGGGTATTAATATGCCGCAGAGAGTCATGCCGTCGTCGCCCAGAACGACTGTTTGCGAACGTGGTACTTTTCAACAAGAGTGTCACGGCCGTGTGCGCAGTTCTGCGGCTTTATGACAACGAGGTAAGGTTCCTCGCAATCGCTTGCTCGCAACGCCGACATCATCATCGTCGTATCGTATCGAAGGACGGTGGGCGGTGTGTAATTGACTCTACGTGTACGTGCCACCGCCTTTAACGTAATTGAAAGACAAGGCCGGCCGAGGTCGAGGTGCCACGACAAAGCACCTATTCTCCATTAATTCCGAGTTCCGCTGCACATCGCCGTGCGTGATCAGGATGCTCATCGCGGCCGGACGCGCGAGTTGTCCACCTGCAGTAATGATCTACCATCGTATCGAGTTATTAGCTTCTTTCCTAAAATTGGATCAATTGTTTGCGAGTATCTTCACGTTGGCATGATCATCCGCGGAGCATCAGCTTACTTCCATGTGAGCAACGTGTTACGTAATTGATCGGATAAAAGAGCTCGAATTTCATCGAATCCGGCTTAGAAACGAGAACGGCCGACGAGTGTATGAATAAAAATGCTGCGTACCGGACGACGGCATCGCTCGGACAATTGTGCCGTGCTATCAGTAAGGATGATCGCGCCTGGTATTCAGGTAAAAGTTACTTGCTCGTCGCGCGTTCCTGCGACGGACGGGCGATGGATCACGTAACGCGGCACGCACGCACATGCGTGTAATCGCCGTTTTTTCTTCTCTCCCGGTTCGCACATGCAACCGTCATATGGGCCGCCGTTATTCGGCGATGATGAGGATGTTGCAGCAAGCAATGCTGCAATGTACTGCTGAATACACGTTGCGACTTTCGCGAGCGAAATAACGCACCCGCGGCGAGCAATTCTCGCAAAGCAAGGGATAATGAATTGCACGGCATTGCGGTGGAAATTTAAGTGTTCTTAAGTGGCTCACGCGCACAAGGTGCCAGCTAGAAACTCGCTATTAACTCGGGGGATTCATGGCGGATAATCGCGATGAAGTGAAAACGATGAAATAATGACGACGCCGACGTCAGTGAGTGACATTTCACTCTCGAGAGTCCCGTGAAATGTTATACAAGCTCCGATCGCGGCGCGAAGCTCGGAGATTCAAGACGGAACGCGCCGCCACCGGTTCACCTTCGTCCAGTCTACGTTCAGTCTGTGGAAGTCGCTTTAAGAGTACCGCTTTGTGAGGACCGCTTTAAGAAGGTAGCGCGCGAGGTGAAAGCGCCAATTGCGCGCTCTCATTGCCAGTCACGGCCGAACCGCGGCCTGCATCGTAGCAGTTCTTGTCTCCTCTCGCGGTCGCTCGTTCACGTGCGTCAGCCAGATCTCCTCGAGAGGACGAAGTGATCCTCGCGTGCGCGTCCTTTGCGACTTTGTTCGCCGAGGGAGATCCTAGGAGACCGAAGGAAGCGGTTGCGGACTCGGATCGATCTCAGCATTCGCTGGAGTTCGCTGAAGAACTCGTCCGCGCGCGTCGACGAGATGCGGAAATGAGAGAGACGCTGAAGACACGACGATACACGAATACGCAAGGTAAGCAGAGTAAGAAGAGGCAGAAGAAGATGACCCATCGTCACGCCGCTTGCCCACGCGCGCGCGCGTCCGCTTTCGCGATGCCCGCAGTCAAAATTTCAGACCTAAAGAACGGGTCTGGAGAACAATGGCAGTCAAGGAACCTCCTCCTTCTCCTTTTTCGCGTCCTTGATCCTGCGTCGATCGCCGATCTTGCATCAAGACAAGAAATCGCTGTCGAAATGAGCAGCCGCGCGTTTGGTAATTGTTCCAGTTCGCCCAATTCGCGATTGTTCTCTAATTTGATTGTCATGTCGTAAATCTGAATATGCAATTTACTGCAATTTACAATCGTGCGACAATCTTATTTAAAAACATTAGTGTGTACTGTTTATCAAGTTGACGTTTAACTGCGAATCTTGTTTTTTGAAAGTTCGGCCTTCAGCTTCTCTGAAAGATTCTCCGAGCGTCGACCCGTCAGGATTCTCGCCTTGCGACATTCGCGGGTTCGCGTGAGTCGTTCCGCGCTCGAGCTCCCCAGAAGAAGCGGCTCAGTCCCATCGCTTGAATGAGAGAGCTGCAATCAGGGAGTTTCTACTTTCTTCGGCAACGAGAGTCGAAGAGGATCCAGTAAAATGCTCTCGAGAACGCGTCGTGCCTTCCCTTTCTTCTCGCGTTGCGAACTCTCAGATCCGCCCTCGTCAAACTTTAGGAATCGCGTCATTCGCGAATGGCTATTGATCTCCCTAGGGCGGATTTAAATAATAGATTTTCATAGCTGCGAGTGTTCACAGCTGACGTCGCGTGTGACTGTTACGTAAAGCGTCGATCGCTGGCATTTTATCGGGCCGGCAAAGACTGGCAAAATGAAAGTCCGTCGCCGATGGAAATGGGATTCCGGGTGGAATCCGATCGTGGATTTCGCCGTCCACGGCCATACTCGACTCACCTCGCGCGTGTCTGTATTAATACCGCTTGTCCGTATGAGTTCTCCCCTCCCTCTTGTCCCTCGTGCGTTCCTTGGTCCAGCGCGCGCGTGGGCATACAAGCGCGTGCCTCCGGATCTCGCCGGGTCTGACCCTGAACCGGATGATTTCAAGTGGCCGTCAGCCTGGGCGGCGGCACAGTGCTCCTGCTTGGTAACGAGCCCGAGAAGACTGTCATGGGACAGAAAGAAGCGAACCAGTACCAAGATGATCCACCGCGGAGGACTCAAGGCCTGGTGCAGCTGCGCGTCGTCAATCTCGACGAGGATATGGACACCCAAGAGACGTCGTGTTACGTACACGAAGGTTCGCGTGGTATTTCAATAATCGCGCGGAAAAATCGCAAGAGCAGGAAATACACAGATCGAAGCACAAACTGCGAGATATATTATAGATCTTCAATTCATAGATCATGTATTTAACGTACGATTTATGTATATTGTATTTATTACAATGTTCCCCGTATTACAACCTTCCCCGTTCTCCTACATCGTACCACTAAGTCGAACGTTGATGAGGAACGAAAAAAGATAAGCAGTCGCGACTATCACTTCAGTAATTCGACTATTGCCTGATAGAGTCTTCTCTGTTTATCAGACAGCGTTTCCGATGACAGTACCTACGAGAGTCTGTACTCCTGCCAGCCGGATGACTTCAGCAGCGATTCGGAGACGGAAACGCGGAGCGATACGCAACGGACGACCCACGACGTCGCGGCCGACCGTACTTATCTGGAGTGCCCTACGAGACCGACCCCGCCGCCACCACGAGAGGCGAATTTGACTTTGCAGACCTTGGGTAGACGGATAAAGATGCTGCGCAGGACCTGGAGCATCACGAAGGGCAGTCTCGGCAGGATCAGGCGACGGACGTCTGCTGATGAGTCTGGCTTCGATGACAAGGAGTCTGGCAACGAGCACCATCACGTCGACGCCGGCAAGTACTTCAATTTCCGGCTGAGACACTTCAGGAAGAGTATCATCAGCCCGCCGACCTTCTACCTCGACGAAAACAACCGGAACGACAATGTTCCTAGCGTGCGTGACAACAGCGTCTCTCGGGAGACGATTTACACCAATAGCCAGTATATGGGCAGCGGCAGCGATGACTCCTCGAGGACCACAGCCGACGTCGGTGGCGGTTCCAACATCGGTGAGCTTCTGGCAGTGCCACGAATTTTGTTCTCATCTTTGCCGCCTTCCGATATCACGGCGATGAACGATATCGTGAAAAGTTGGCTAGCATTGAATTAAGATTAGGATTTGGCTAAGATCATTAAATTCCGAGATACGACGAATTGGGAAATCGAATTATTACCGGACAGGGAAACGAGTTTTACGAATGTATCTGCGAGAGGTGAAACCCAATTTTAATTCAGTCTTTTAAAAGACTCGTAAAATTGAGCGGTTCTCATGAGCCAGACATCGGGTTTTCATTGCAATTTTTCGCTCTATGATATTCCCACACGCACGCTTTCTGGCATGTCAAGTCGCGCACCGACGCATAAAAAGCGCCCGCTTGCACTTTCACGGGACTAATGATACTTCCTCAAATTAATTAACGTATGCACCAGAACTCGCGAGCATCGAAACGTGCAACTCGCTAGTGGTTAATTGTCTTTTGCTTTTGCGCATGGGAATTAACAGAATACTGTTATGTTGTTTTAGATCATTACAGCGTGCTCGCCGATCACGAGCCTCTTTACCAGTTTTACGCGTCCGCGGTGGCTCGCGCCGCTTTCGAGTCGGATTCCGAAGGTTACGAGGAGGTAAACTGTCTTTTCAAGTACATGCTCGTTTGTAAGAACGATTCGATTTAGAAGAAAATTTAGAGAAAACAAGAATATTAATTTTCCTCTAACGCACAAGTGCTTTTATCCGCAGGTTGAAGATATCTGGTTGACGTTACCACCAGCAACGGATAGGTCAGGACAAAGAATGCTTTGGTGTCAGACACCACAAGTGATGCACAGTGATCTCCTGCGTAAGTTAAAAAATATATCTATAGTTATACAAATAGTGAAAACTTTTATGTGAGAACGTATTAAGAGCAAAAAGAGTATTTGATCTAATTAATAAATGTTAAACAATTAGAGAGGCTGACACCAGAGGAGAAGAAGATTCAAGAGGCAAAGTTCGAGATCTTGACGTCCGAAGCGTCGTACTTAAATTCTCTCCGCGTCCTGGAGAACGAGTTCCTCAGCAATCACGCGCTAATGAACGAGACTTTGACGCCGATCGAGAGGAAGAAATTGTTCGGCGGGGTTCCAAGCGTCTTGTCCGCTTCACAAGCTTTTCTGGCCGAACTGGAGGTTGTGTGGAGGAGAGATCCGATGTTGCCGGGCCTGTCGGAAGTCTTGCTGAAACACGCCGAGAGATCGCAGACCACGTACGTGGCGTATTGCTCGAATCAAGTGAGCATAGCCAACACCTTGAAGGAACTCAAGTAAGATGATCATCAGTCACGTAATTACTTTTCTCATATTTGCATTTTAAGTGAATACATCTTTTATCAAATAAGATAGAAACAAATATCGTTTACGTTGTAATTGTTATGTCGCTTTGTTTGCAGAAATCGGAAAGGACTCAAGTTTTTGGACACTATGAGGCGGATAGAGACGCGACCGGCGTGCCAGAATTTATCTTTGCATTCTTTCCTAATGTTGCCAATGCAGCGTGTTACGAGGTGTGTACTGTACATTATTCAATGACTTTCATTAAATTGAAGAACACGCTCTTAATATAATGCTGTTCTAAGTAGTTTAAAATAAACAAAAATGGGAATTTTCTTAAATAATTAAATAAATCTTAAGAATAAAATTCTTAAAATTCAATGAAATATGATTAATCAGTAATTAATTTAGAAATTATCATTTATACATTAAATTTTGCAAAGGCTACCCCTATTGGCCGACGCTGTTCTTTCCAAATTGTCGATGGGAAATCTAGACAGAGCGTCGTGGGAGAATGTCTTGTCAACCTTGAGCAACGTCGTTGCTGAATGCAACGAGGGTGCTCGAGCTGCTGCTCAAGAAGCCGAATTAGAAGCTTTGGCGAGGTAACGCCATGTCGTAATTAATTAAGTAATGTATCTACGCATTAGTTATTAGATAAGATGAATCAAAGATATAATATTTGCAGAAAATTGGAGTACTCGTCGAAAATTAAACCAATTATGTTACGAGGCAAGCAGCTGGTCAGAAGCGGATCAGTCGTACAATTGTCGATGAAAACCGACACCGAGTACAAACTTACGTTTGGGAAGAAATTTAACAAGACGCCGCTTTACCTTCTCCTACTCACTGATTACCTTCTAGTCACAAAATTGAAATCCAGGTACAACAGCGTCAAGATTTACATCGATACATTGTTTTGTTGAAAAAATTCCTTTACTGACAGTTTCTGTTGAATAAAATCTTTCATAGCGCTCACGACGAGTGCTACACCGTCATAGACGCGTGCAAGAGGAATCTCCTGGCCCTGGAGCCAGTTTCCGAGGAATCGCCGTTCGCCGGACGAAACGCTATGATGCTGACTCTCCTGGAGAATTATTCCGGCCGCCACGTGGAGTACGTGCTGACGTGCGAGAACAAGACGGAACGCGAACGATGGCTGGAGGCGGTTTCGCCGCCCAAGCGCGAGTTGATCGGCGAAACCTTGTACGAGTCGTGGGACTGTCCGCAAGTGATGGCCAAACATCCGTACTCGCCAAATCAGCCGGATGAACTGTCATTACAGCCAGGTAATAAAAGAGATACGCTCGTCTGAGATTTACTGAGACTCGATATCTCGACATGAACATTTTTATAAATTAATTAAATTTTTATAAATCGAGATATCGATGTCCTGACGTACATACTCTTGCTTCTTTGCAGGAGATGTGATAAACGTGTTGAGAAAAATGGCGGACGGATGGTATCACGGTGAGAAATTGCTGGACGGCGAGCAGGGGTGGTTCCCGGCGAACTATACGAAGGAAGTCGCGTCGGAGCACGTGCGCGCGCGAAATCTCAAGCGACGGCATCGCCTCCTAGCACTCACCAGCAGCGTAATACAGCAGCGAAGAGCGAAGGAAAATCAGGGGATTCATTAATAATATTCAAATGACGAGAGCGTGAATCGCTCGCACATTGTGATTATTGATAAGTTACTTACCGCTTGCTCGTGTAAATGTGATTTCCGCGCTATTTTATAACGCTGATCGTTCATGTGCCAATATATTATAATTGTTACTCGTCACTAAAGTGAACGGCGAAATTTTTTGAAATTTTTTTATTACATTTATATATACTCATATGAAAAATTGACGAGAAAACTAATGATAGTATTTTTCATGTACATTATACGTGAAGCTGTGAAGAGAGAGGAGAGAGAGAGAAAGAGAGAAATGTGAATATTTTATAACAAAGGTATTTACTTGTTTATTATTTTTATACAAATGCAGTATAAACGTTATTTCATAAACTTTTTTTTATTCTTAAATGTGTTCGACTTGGTCGTGCGTAAGTCTGGAGTTAAATAAGCAAGAGCTAATAAAAATAATTGAATATTCATAGATAATGAAGATAAGTGGCTCTGATAAATGCAATGCGAGAATACAGTCTTAAACGGTGCTTCGAGTGTAAATATACGAAACACATTAATATACATGTAATAATACAGGTGAAAAGAAAGAAGATATCGTGATCTGGAATCTCTTCGTAAGAATAATAAAAAAAATTGTGGTGCAGCTAAAACTTACGTAAGTAACATGATGTGAGAATTCGATAGAGAATACATAATCTTGCCGTGAGGATTTCATCACGTTTTCCATGAATTTGAAGTTCGTTTTATCAAGAAATTTGTTCTACTTGACAAATTTCAGAATGTCGCTAACTTTTCATGCTCTCGATGTGTGAAGACAGTTTCGAGGTCATTGCACACTGAATTGACGCAATAAAGATGATGCATGAAGATAATGCATAAACGTATTAATCATACGTGGCAGAACGTGGCGCATTAATCAAGACGTTCATACGTTACATTAACACGTGGGCTTAGCCAAGTAATTAATTGCTTTATCACAAGATATCGAACGATGTTGTCGCGGAATGAAGAATTGACATCTGCGGTTTCATACGCGCTACATTAAATGCGCATCTTGGAATGCCCAGACGGTTTTGCGTCGAACAGTTTCCTAACGAGATGTACTTGCACCAGAGTCGTCCCCGTGATGACCAACACTTGCGCGATCGACCACACTTGCACGTAGTAATTGTTGTCCAGCAACAAATTCAAATCCCTTGCCTCCCTGCTCCTGCTCCTGTGCTGCGTCTGCAGCATCTCATTGATGTTTCTCTCCACGTTTGTGATTGTGGACTGAGAAAAGGAGGATTGATCAGTAAAATTTATTTTAATCCACAGAATAAGAGAGAAAGAAAGCTTTTATAATATGCATACCGTGAAGTTTTCGACGGAAAGATTCAAGTCTTCCAGCTCTTGCGCATATTTCTGCCATTTGTCGTACCTGCAATTAAACATACAAGAATTAATGGTAATGAACTAACGAATCAGATAACACTGCCTCGTTCATCCTCACGTATCTTTTCATAGAGTTATCCAATTAATCTTGCAAGTACCTTACCTTATTACAGTAATGTACAAGTTCACCAGCTTCGCGGCGAATCTCGAGAACTGATTATCGATGCACACGGTGTAATAGCCACCGTTTTTAGATTGTTCCTGATAATCGGCATTGGCACGCCACTGGTAAGGGAAAACTATAACTCCTTCCGGATTTCTCACCGCAAAACCAGCCTTCATGTCTCCGCCACGCAGGACCTATCAAGGCAAGTTGCTTGAATCAGCTCAACGTTTATATGTCGAATATCAACTATTAATCGTTAATAATAATCACTCTTCGACTCTTCGACTCTTCAACATAGTCACTCTGCCTGTACAATACTCTTTTCCCGTATGTTTTATCTCGTTACCTAATTTTTATCTATTTCGATAAGATCTTACTGGTAATCTCAATCGTAAACGCGACGATTTATCATGTATAGCCAATCAATATGCGCACTTTATGTAATAAAATTAGTACGCGCACACCAAAGACGCGTGAACACGTGGCACGTGACGAGTGCCACTGCTTTGCCTGGCCAGATGAGTGAAGATCGAGACACAGGTGAGAGCACGTGAATTGCCGGAGACGGGCACATGTTCGCCGCGCGTCGTCGAAAGCGTCCCGAAAGGAAAGCGATCTACGACGCAACCATATGGTCGTTCGATTGGTCACGCTTCAGCGTTCGATCTCTCAACTGGATCACCGTGCGTGTCATTCGCACGTTTCGTGGACGGACAAGGTTTCTTCAAGCTCGCAAGCAGTACCTGGAAACTGACGTAGAAGGTTGCGCCAGGATTCACGAATTGCGAGTAGCAGTCTTCCTTGCCGGCATCGATGTGCACCTTGTACTCCATCGCGACCGCCGGCAGATCCTCGTAGGAGAAGCCGTCAGCCTGGGCCGCTACCAGGACCAGAAGCAGCGTGCCAAGCAACACGTTCTTGAGCTGTACGTGGAGAGACATTGCGACGCGATGGGCATTACAATGAACGACGTCCACCAGCCACGCATCACCTCGCGGACTGGACTAGACTGGACTGCTGAGCCAGTGACAGCCGCCGTGTCTATCTTGACAGCCAGCGCCAGCAGTGGCTCTCAACCGCGCATGATCCTCGATCTGCTCCTTCTGATCTTGGGGTATCTGAGATAACTGAAATATTTATACAAGTATGTTGTAATATAATTTTCTAATTTTATTTAATTTTGTTATTATATGTTACAGACATATTCGTGTTATTAAACGACGAGTGGAATTTGAACAGCAGGAGTTTCTTCGTTTACAAGTATATATTCTAAAATAACTCTCTCTCGAGAGAGAGAGAGAGAAAGGGAGAAGAGAGCGATCCCTGCGATTGATGATTTCACCTAATCTTCTTTAAAGTAACTGCGCGTTCATAACGGACTCCGAAATAAATCTGAGACGTCCCACGCAGAGATCGTTGATTCAGTTTCAGTTTGGCGAATGGAGTGAATGGAACGGGATCGAGCAGCGTCACTGGCAATCGATTGGCGCAGCACGCGGATACCTTGGGACGGCTCGCCGGTTCAACGCGCGTAGCAGAGTAATAGCGTGCGGCGATATTTACCATCGCCGCGCGATTATTACGCAGCCACGACACGGGCGAGACGGCAAAGTGGCGGTATATATATTTAGCATGGAAGCCGGATTTCGTGGAATCGTCGCTGATCAAACGTCGTCTCCCACCTTGCAATCACGGAGCTTACGAAGTCGCATGCAGGCTGCAACCTAATCGCTCGCGGATTGTGCAATGGTGCCTCGCGACCGCGGGCCGTGATTTCTCGATTTCGTACTCGCGGACGAAAGGAAGAGAGTGCTGCGTGACACGGCGCGATTATGATTACACGTACATGTGTCGTGCAACGGTAAACGTGTCAAGGTATACGTAATCGGCACGTATACACGTGAAGGTATGTGCGAGTGCGCCTGTGTGCGTGTACGTTTATTAATTATACGTCGTAACAATTTCCCCTGTTGCCTGTCTCCAACGAGGAAACCGCGATTTCTTTTCCTCGTTGGAATCCCGTTTGTTATATTGCTGCACAGAGACAGAGAGGCAGGCACGTTCATCCTTATGGCAGTATGAATGATCGCGACGTCGCACTATCAATTTAATAGTTATCTAATCTTGTTTATTCAATCTACATGCAGACATCTTCTTTCTACGTGTATCTACACATGTTTTTATTTTTTTCGTACTCTTATCAACTTGACATTTGCCTGAATTTTATATCATGTGTTGGACTCCGAAGATAATTGTGCTGTGCAAGTCGTAAATCAGTAGGATCTCTCTCATCAGCCGGTCACATTAATTTTCTGCCATCTCTGGTTTTTCTTGCAGAGAAAGAGATGTCGACTACCGTTGTGCTAGGACTTCTGCTGTTGGGAGGAGCAGCAGCGTGGACTGTCGAAATCGCGAGTAACATAACTGTGCACATGAATCATGTAGAATCAGTTCCATTCAGCATACACGATACCGAATCCAATATCGATTCAATAAAATTAACATTGACCACCACAGACAACGATATCGTGACAGCGAGTGCTCATCTGTCAGTGCAGAATGGGACCTCCCTCAATGGCGTTTTAAATATCACCGGTGTGTTCCTGGGTAGAACAACATTGATATTCACTCTGCTGCTGGAGAATGGGGTAAGTAATAAACATGATGCGCAATTAGAACACTGTCGTTTGGAGGAGAAAGAAAATCAAGAATTTATTTGCAGACAGAGGACAGCCGAGAGGTTGCCCGCATCAGTGTGGTACGAGAGGAGCGCGTGATAGATACTATATTCACTGCCAGCGTTGCAATACTCGTGTCCATTTTGTACATCAACTATGGCTGTGCGATGGACTGGGACGTGTGTCGTGACACGTTAAAGAAGCCAATCGGTCCAGTCATAGGTTTCTTCTGCCAGTTCCTGATGATGCCGCTGGTAAATCGTTTTTATCGCAGTAAATGTGCATAGATGTGTAACATAGGTGCATCAAGCTGTTGCTGTGGCATGAAGAATTTATTTCTGCACGTTGCATCATCTCCTTACCATCATCAATCACACGTTTTTTATAATGAAATTTACATTACAATCAAAGTTGCTTCCAGCTGAGTTACATCATCGGACGTACCTTGTTTCCCGGCGTCCCGGAAATGCAGATAGGTATGTTCTTCACGGGAGTGAGTCCGAGCGGCGGCGCCTCCAATATCTGGACCGTGTTGCTCGATGGCAATTTGAATCTCTCGATCACGATGACCACCATGTGCACCATCGCTGCGTTCGGTAAGAGACACGTGTAACTTGAGGGACTTAAGGTGTACACGTTAACTGTAAACTTTATAAAATCTAATTGTTTTTCACAGCGATGATGCCACTTTGGATCTTCACGTTAGGCAGGCATATTTTTGCGCAGGGTAAACTCACGGTGCCTTATCGGCAGATCGGTACCTTCGTCATTGGCCTCATAATTCCACTAGTCATAGGATTCTTCGTTCAAAAGAAGCTTCCGAAAGTATCGAGAATAATGGTGCGAATAATGAAACCCTTCTCCATTATTCTGATTGCGTTCATCGTCGTGTTCGCCATCGTAACCAATCTGTATCTTTTCAAACTGTTCTCGTGGAAGGTAAGTCGGCACTCGTCTCACGAATCCACGAGTCCAAGGCACACGGTACATCTGAATCTGTTTCTTTTAGATTCTAATTGCAGGTATGGGCCTGCCCTGGTTGGGTTTCACGTTCGGCTTCATAGCAGCGAAGCTGTGCAGGCAACCCGAAGCTGACATACGTGCGATAGCCATTGAAACTGGTATTCAGAACACGGGTGTGTCCATCTTTCTGTTGCGATTCACGTTGAACCCTCCTGATGACGATCTAACTACTGGTAAGGATCTACGCGAAGTGCATACAAATGCACACACGTGCGTGTCACTTTAATCGCTTTCTCTTTCAGTGGTTCCTGTGGCCGCGGCGATCATGACACCAGTTCCTCTAGTGATCCTATATGTAATAAAATTGATTTATCAGTACAAACAAAAAACGAAAGCAAAGTTGGATCCAATTCCTACGTTAGATGAATCAAACTAGAAGCCATCAAGTGCGATTAATCATTACAGAGCAATAATTCTTCGTCTCTGTATTAGGGATAGATTATAAGAACAAATTGTATGTACATTGATAATTTCCATTGAAAATCCACGACAGAAATCGTGAACGCCATATGGTTATAAATAATGAAGCCTACATTTAACCGGTACGGTTCAGCAAGATTATTTGATGATATTTTCTTACGCTAATATTTGATAGTCATATATACAACTAACAATGTTTGAATTTATTAAGATATATTGTACAGCAGAGTTGTTCACAAAGAATATGTTAATTATATCACGAACGTTAAATTTGATCTGCATTTATATGTAATATGTTTAAAAGTGTTGAAATTAAAGAATATTATATTTTTTCAAACCTGTTTTTAATCACAAAATATTAAAATGCAAAATATAAAAATTTTTCACTCGAAAGGATTAGTAATTTTGGAATTATGAATCGCGATTGATGAGAAAAATCTACAAATTAACTTTTGATCATTTCTGTTTACAGTTATCTAACCTAACTTAACAAGATTACTTAAAAATTAATTGTAAACAAACTTTCAAATATAAAACTCGTTTAAAATATTCCACTAGCATCACTCGCCATCAGCGCCACTGTCCAACGATCTGAATACAGCAACAAATGGCTCTCGGATTTGAAAAACTCGTCATTTCTCATTGCTCGCGTCAGTGCGGATAAATCAATCACCCAACACGTATATACAAACGATAATTCAGTTATAATAATTATGCTAATATTCCACAATACATCCCACCGGATAATTAATGTCAATTATCACGCATCTCGTCCAACGGTTTCGTGAAATAAATGTTGGCGACACTGCTAGAGATTTATCACAGGATCGATCTTTCCTCGCTTCGAGTATATACATCTCTTTTCTATCGTTCTTCCTACAAATCGGAAACATCGTGCATGTCACGATCATTTCAAAAATCCACAACCGACTCATTCCTCTGAACTTTCTCTCGCCCTCGTTTGCGTCTAGTGACAATCGAGCGCGCGGACGTTGGCCAGCCTGGCGATCGCTCGGTTCGCGAGTAACTTCAGGGTGCGCGCGCTTCAGTTTACAGTGTGGAACCCGAGGCTCGAGTGTGTGCGCGGAGCGAGCGATTCGGACAATTGTGGCTCGCGTTTGATCGAAGATGCGAATCAGCCGAGTCGGTCGACAACGCACGGATCAGTAACCGCGATAGCGAGTGTATCCTGAGTGCACGATCGTGACGCACGTGCTCCCGCAAGTGAGAGGCAAGGCAGGAGAGGACGACGGGCGAGGGAGGACGGAGCATGCGACCGCGCCTCTACGACGTCGTGACTCGGTGTGTCGATGAGGATGGGAAGTGCGCCGCCGCCGCCGCCGCCGACGACGACGACGACGACGAGGGACAACAGTGAGATAGGGACAACATCGTTGCGGTACTGCGTCGTGCGGTGCATCATTATCGCGTAGGAATGGTATCGCCGTCCAAGCACCAACACCAGCAGCAGCAGCAACACAGACAACCGTCGAGAGAGAACAAATCCGATCCGCGGCGAACGTCACGTAAGTCCCGGAACGCGCGCGTAATAATCCGCGTTGCATAATAACGCGCCAGGTCGAGCCAGGCCGGGCCGACCGTTAATGGACATCGGCTAGAGAGATGTTTGCCCGGCCGCTAACGGCACGGTTACGTCGCGTACGTGTGAGCTCCTCTTCCCACACGAGCGACGAGAACCAATCGGTGATCGCTGAGCACACTCTGGAATTCCTACACGGAAAGTTGCTTCGATACGTCTCCGTTTCATCAAGTTGTTTTGCATGAAAGATCCAGGTTTGTTTTTCCCCCACGGTACGATACAAATGACAGAGTCCTCGTGATTATCTGCGAGCATTCTCAGTGATTACCGGTGTTCCTTTCTCTTAACAACGAGAGAGAAATAACTATTATTTTCTCTCTTGTTATATTATATTTTTGATACATTTTCTGGATGTAATGACCAGATTGTCATTGTTGATGTATCTTGCTCACAAAAGCCGCACCAATTTGTCTGTATCCACGTGTTTTGTACAGCGGTTGGTACGAGATAGCTCATGATCGTAATGACACCTAGCGATGGCTGGACACTTGATTTTATCGTATTCTATTCTTCAAGAACTCGGTAGGAAACAAGTTTCAGACGTATCGCAAAACCCTCCGTTCGTTCCGAGTGAACAGTAGAAAAATTTCCGTCACGCCGTGTCGCGTCCACTGCCGACACTAGGTGTGACAACCAACAAGTTGACACGAATGCGCGTATCACGAATGTATCAAAGCGAATAAGACTGAAACCTTTTTCGTAGATGTCCGTATACAGAAGGGCCTGAAACCGCTGGAGAAGAAGTCGTTCTACCTGGACATAAAGAATCATGCCACTGCGGCCAAGTTAGAGGGAAAGATCAAGGAGTTGGGCGGAGTGAGTTTGCAACCTCATCTCAGTTTGCGCGATGCTGTCGTTAGAGTGTAGCCCGTAGCCGCATTTACCGCCTCGTTTCTCGCCGCTTATCGATTTGTCAGAGCGTTTTAGTGTATTTCGGGCGAGTGTGCGAGCCCCTCTCTCACTTTCTCTACCTATCTCTTTCTCTTCCCCCTCCGTGCTCCGTCTCTCGCTCTTTCTCTCTCTCTTCCCGCCATTTTCGATCACTATGCCTACAGCCGCTTCGACGTAACGCGCGCTCGCTCCCCTGCCGAGGGGCGCAACACAAAAAGAAAATTCGAATCTCTCTCGTGGCGATGCGCTCTCCGACCATTCAAGCGCCCGACCTCGTTGCCGCGGTGATACTACTGAGTACGCGCACGATTATCGAACTGCCGGAACACGGCAAACTCCTTCCCGAAAAAGTCCCGCGCGCGGATTTTATCGGGTCACTCGTGAAAACGAGTAACTGCGGTTACCGCTCGACCTTTTTTCTTTTCCAACCGATTCTCTCGATGAAGCCAATTTACTCTTTGTCCATTAATGAACTGCCGGGGATTTCGTTACATTATTAATCTTTACAGTTGAAAAGAAAAGTAAATTTGCCGTAGAAATAAGAGAAAAGAGAAAGGCACATTACTTAAGAGACGCTTTGGCTTTATTTTTACTTTCTTCGTAAGTAGGTCGCGACGTAATCTTTAATAGGAAAAAACAGTACCTATCACGCCCGAGCTGCGATGCGTGCCTTTTCCATCGCGATTAATATTCGCGTACCAACAAAACTCGAATAATGTACAATTTAAATAGAATTTCATAACTCTACAATTTTTAAATATCCGTATTTGTTTCCATCGTGAAAATGGAAAATATAAAATCTTTTTTAAAATGGCCTCTTCCTTTCGATCTAATTTTTCCCCGCCAAAAATCCATCTCGTTTGAATCGCGGCGAGTGCAACGTAGAAAGGATAGATCCATCATTTGCAGGGTCCGACTCTGATACGTGACCGAGCATTTACGGACGAGGAAGCGGGTTTCGCGGACTCGTGGCCGACCGTGCTTCACGCGAGGCCGCCGCGCGTTACGTCGCGTCGTTGCCGAGTCGCGCGCGCGGGCTACGCCCTAAATTCAGCCTCTCTCGGCAACGCTCGCGGCAGCGGCGACGCGATGCTAAGCCCCTGTACGTGCCGCACGTACAACAATCGTAGTCGCCGAGCCGTGCGCGCGACGGATGACCCCGACCGAACGATTTTTTCTGTTGACAAACAATTCCCGCGGCTCGCCTCTCGCGCCATCTTCGCGGCGGTCTACGAAGTTACAAACTTCAAATAAAAAGAAACGAAGAAAGCGGATTCCGAAAGGAGGGAGGAAAGGAGGATCCGCCGTGTTCAACGTGCATGCACGTGCGGAATGCGACGGCATGCCTGCCAAAAAGTCACGGCGTTACGCTGCGGCGTGAAGAATAAAAATTCTCCATTTGAAGATGAAAACCGAAAGTTGAAGTTTGCGCGCTTTGACAAGACTAATTGAAGCGGCGATGACGCACGAAGGAAATGACTGTCATGTGTAGACACAGCGTATTGAAGAACCGTACATCTCGCCTAACGTCACAGCGTGATGAAACAGAACGGTCGATCCGTACCGTGGATCCGAGAAATCGCAACGCGAGACGTTTCAAGGAAGCGGGCAAATTCTTCGTTTCTCGCGATGCGTGAGTGCAAAGTCGCATCCAGCGGCACAGATCGAGTTCACGCATACGAATCCGCGTCCGTCTGTTGACAAACAAATCGTGAGAAACCGGCTCGCGTCGCCCCATCTGGACGGCGGGTCCGCGAAACCGTGCGCGCCTGCCTGCCTGTGCACGCGCGATTTTGAAAAGCGGCCGAGAATAGCGCGAGAAGAGCCCGCGCGAGGAAGACGGTGGCACCGAGAGCGGCGCGGCGGAGTGACCGGATTTCCCTGAATTACGTGGCGCATCGCGTCGCCCATCGGCGGCCGCGCGTTCTTCCGCCGTCGACGTCGGCGAGAGCGGAGCGAACGCGCGCGCCGTCTCCAGGCCCCCGTGCCAAGCTGCTAACGGCGAATGGCCATTTTGTGCGTGACAGTTGTGTCCGCCGCGGACGGCAGTAACAGCGAGCAGTGAGCAGCGTCGCGCGACTCCTCTCCCGTTTCTTCTACGCTCGCTCGCGCGATTCTCCCCTGTGCGTCACCCGCGTCGATCTCACGTCCGTGCCGTCGTCCTTGTGTTTAGCGATCGCGACGTGGATAGCGCGTCTCTCGCGGAGCAGCGACAATCGGCATCCTAGAGGCTAGAGAGTCACCGCCAAATCTGAGTGGTCAAGCCCGAGTGACGCGCTTGACAGGCATCGAACGACCAGCGCGTCCTCTCTCGCTCGTGTTATTCCGTGTCGAGTGCACTGTCATCGAGATCGAGATCAAGATCGAGATCACCCACGGCGGAGACGACCCCACGTGCTCCCGCGCGCGTCCTCCGGGTCCCGAGAGAAGACGGCTGGCGGCGGCTGACGCGCACCGCGTCGTATTATTAGAACAACGCTATGCGACCGGCGGACGGCGAGCGGCGACGTTTACTACATGAGGACCAGCCGTGGTGGCATGCGCGCGCGTTCCCTGCCGGATCGCGTTTCTCTGTGTAACGGTCGGCCCCTGCCGCCGCCGTTGCCACCACCGTTCGAGGAAGGCCGCGAAATCACTTGACGTCAGCGTAATGCGATGTGAACGCGTATCCGAGCTGCCAAGCATCGGAGGCCTCCGCTCGCGCGCGTCGTCTTGTTTGTATACGTACGTATGCGCCGCGCGTGCATGTGCCGCGCGCGCGACGTTTTGCTCGTTGCGCAAACGATAAACTTCCTCGAAAGCCGGACTGTCTCCGTCACTCACTCGCGCGCGCACTTCCTCACTCTTTCGTTCGCTCGCTCGCTCACTCACACACTCGTTCTCAAGGGACGCTCGAGGCGACAGCCCGAACGCGTCGTCGACTCGGCGAGCCACGATTGTGTGTAGGTCCTTTGTCCGTGCTCGTGAAGCGGCGTGAGGCGGAACCGTGGAAGAAGCCCCGATGTTCCTCGCGGGGAATGTAATCTGAGCGTTAGTTGATTACTTGGACGTTGCTTGCGTGTATGTTTACTCACTCGTCTGATAATGTCGCGCTACATCTGTCACTTGTGCCGTCATCAGCTTATGTGTACCCTCAACTTTGCTGTGTTTTCTTTCCAGGCGATCGAATTGTTTCTAGTACGCAGCGTGACTCTTGTGATCAGTGATCGGGTAGACAAGAAGACAGGTCACGCGAATTTCGAGCGACATAGATGGGGTTGCGCCAGTGGTGGCAGCGGGGGACCCCGCTCGTTCAGAAGCATAGAAGCCCCAACGCCCACTCCCACGCCGCCGACGCCGCTACTGAGTTCTGAATGCCCCTCGTCCAACTCTACCAATCTACGGGGCCAAACTACTCAAAGATCCGTGAGTACGAGAGACAAACTTTCGTTGCGTCACTTGTGTTTGATGCTTTGTAAAAAGAAAGATCTACGTGTCACTTTGTCTACAGGTGACACGTTGCGTCAATTACTTTATTCTGCATAAGAAAAGTGAAGTATCCATCTTTTGTCACTTTGTAAGACGTACCATAAATTTAGAGGCATATATGGCACATAAGATTACAATAAAAATTTATGTTACATAAATTTACGAATTGCAACAGTGATTGAATTCTTTGTAACCGCCTTGTGTCTATCACTAAACAGAAATCGCGGGTGGATGCAATGTTGGAACGTGCTCTGACGCAGCCACAACAGTGTTCCGTGGATCCATTAGATAACGCCCAAAGTTGGGGAATTCCTATTTGGGCGACGGATAAGCTTCAGGCTTGGCTTGACAGGATCTATGCATCCATCAAGGATAGCTATAACCTGAAGCAGTTGAAACAAGTCAATCAACATAAGTCGATTAACCCAGGGAGAAATATTAAGATCAAGCATCTGAAAGGATCGTACGTCAAATTCGAATCCTTCTGCAGGTAAGTAAGTTCCGTGATGTCAATTGCCTCTCCTCTCCGCTTGCTCGAAGATTCTCTTACGCCTCTGCGTCTCTGTTCGTAGAACTACCAGGCCCGTGTTCCTGGAATTGTCGTCGTGGCCAACGTTTAACTTTGACGGTGATCCAGGCTCGTGCCCCTTCGACACAAAGAAGCAGGGAAAGGTAGAGAACAAACTAATTAACAAAGAGGTCAAGGAGAATAAGGAAGATAGTGAATCTATAAATAAGGAGGAGGTACGTTTCATCCGCCGCTATTGCACTGAGCATATTACATTATTATATAATAATAATAATAATATTATGTGAAGAGGAAGCATTTTTATATCATGGGCAATTTTTTTTTCATGTGGGGTAACAGGGTAAAGAAATGACTCGGAGACCCCGTGCCACTGCCGCACGTGCTCGCAGAACGGAACAGCTAGTACCTGGTTACTGCGAAATCTGTCGCACCCATTATGAGGATCTGTCGAAGCACATGCAAAGCGACCAGCATGTGAACTTTGTGGCTAACGATGACAATTTCCTGTCGTTGGACACGTTGATCAGCACAGGTGCTAACGTCGAGGCGTTCCTGAAGCTGAACAGGACAAAGGATATCGAGTGAGCGCTCGCACTTAAAGCATAGTTCCCGTTGTTTGATTAGATTTTATTCATTTAAGTGGACACAGATGTTATTCAGTTTATTATTCGTGTACGATTAATTATCATTCACGTTTCACATGATTGTAAATGCACTCGTCTGTCTCTGTTGCAGGAAAGACTGCAGCTTGTTCCCTAATGGAGACAGCAATCTTCACAATGTACTGCCCGAGGAGAAGATCACGAAGAACACCAAGGCCTTGAGTAACTTCGACGTTGACGAGATAAAAATGGTGAACGGCGCGCGTAGGAACCTCAATTTGAAGTTGAGCTCGCCGCATAACCTGCGCGCTCGCGCGAAACACGAGAGCGGGCATCTTCTCAGGTCGAAGGGCAGTCCGTGGCACGAGGTCGACAAGAGCGACAAATTGTACAATAACAAATTCGAGGGTTTTACCATCAAGAAGCGCTCGAAGGGAACCATCTGGATCGAGGAGGACGAACCGGACGAGAAGTACGCGGAGGATATCCTGAAGGACCCTAAGCAGGAGGACTTCAAGATCAAATCGTTCTCGAAGGACATTGACGAGGTTTACAACAAGGAAGACGGCATCAACAACGGTAATTCCAATCCGGCGAGCCTACAGCCGGCGATTATTCATAACAATAAGCAAAACGGTGTTGTAAACTCGCGTCACATATTGGAAGATCCGGATTACCTGAAGAAAAACGAGTGCAACGGTGACGCGAACGCGGGTGCTCTGGAGTGTAATAGGATAAACGAGAACGGTGTGGTCGATGATGTCGGTTATACCGGGAGTTGCAAACCGTGCAAGGACGACACGCTTCAGAGGGACAATTGCGCGTTGCAAGCGGAAAAGGTGGCGGATGTAAAAAAAATTTCAGACGGGAACGATGCAAATGCTCGTGTTGCAAATGAGGTTGTTTGCAATGGCTATAGTGACAACAAGAGCGAACAAAAGGACCTGAAAGTAGCGGAAGGGGAGAACGCACGATGCGTGAAACTCAAGTATCCGCGAGCCAACCGAAGAGGCAGGGGTATCAGAGGCCGGTGTCGACAACGGCTATCGGTGGAAGAGCGCTTGATCGAGGACAATCGCGCCTATTACAAGGTAGAAGTGTTGGGTAACAAGCTGCGATCGAGCGCGGTGCCGAGTGGTAATCCGCAACAGGCAGCGTTGAAAGACGGCGATGACGAGGAGAAGAAGGAGGTACCGTCGAGCGAGAAGCCGGTAGTGGTGCGGTTCAAGCGTGTGCGAAAGTCGGAATTGTCGTTGCTGAGTGATGAGGCGGAATCCTTCATGTTCGGCGAACCGAAACGGGAAGATTCCAGCGAACGTACCAGCGACGACGAGCAGAGCAGTGTACTGCCGAGGGATACAGATAGTATCGAGGTCAACGAGATCGTCAATTCGTCCGTACTGTCGTCGAGTTTGTCGTTAGATTCCAGCCCCGTGAAGCAAGAGGTCGTCGAAGAAGATTCGCAGGACTCCGCGCATCTAGGTAGAGCAAGGAAGAGGAGACGTACGCAGGCCGAAGCGTTTATCAAGGATAACGCGGACTACTACAAGTTCGAGACGCCAGGCAGCAGACTGAGGTACCAGGCGCCGTTGACCGGTATCAAGGATGGCGTCGCGGATAATGGCGAACATGCGACGACGAGAAAATCGACGCAGGGACCTATGGAAGATTGCAAACCGCAGACTGATGGTGTCGCTGCGAAGACTTATCCGTCCAGGCCATCGGCGGAGATCGAAAGGATGCAGTTCTCCTTCGAGGCGATACCGAAATCCGAGCCGTGGTACCAGACGTACCAGCGTCAGGACACGGGCACCGAGTTCTGGCACTGCTTCAGCGAGTGTGACGCGATGAAACCGTTTCTCCTGCCGTACGAGATTGAGAACTTCCACGAGATACTGATGCGGCATCCAGGGAGGATCGACCCAGGCAGGAAGAGGGGCCGTGGACGGGGTATAGGGTGCGCGGGACGTTCGCCGCGAAAGAGTCCACGTTGTCACGCGTCCACGTTGGCGATAATGTCTACCATAATCCGGAAACGAGAGCAGCAACAGTCGTCGCACCTGTGCACGGTGGAGGAGTCTCCGCCAATCAGATTGCGCATGGATACACCGAGACTCGAGCAGAAGCAAGATCCCAGATCGGACGTGGACGAGGAGTTGAAAGAGATGGCAAGAACGATCGATGAAATGCTGAGCGCGAAAGGCATGCCAGAGCTGGACGACTCGTTCGAGGCAGATTTGGACGCGCAGGGCGCTGACGACTTTTGCGAAACGAGCGTACCAAAAGGCGCGCCACCGAATCTGCTGGAGCTGCTAGACAATTGCCAAGACATGGTCAATTGTCTGGAGAACAATTCATCGTGTGCCAACTCGGAATGCGGCGACGCGAATATGGACATTCCGCTACGGCGAAGGAAACGAAGGAAAAACCGGACTGGTTGGCCAGTTGGTAACAAGATGAAGAAAAAGATGCAGATAAGCAGCAAGATGGACTGTGAAGGAGAATCGTTGATGGGGAAGAGGCTTTACAGTAACGAAGGTTTTGCAGAACGACAAGCATTGGAGACGTCAAACAGATTGTCGGATCTTCATGCGGTAACAAACAGCAACGTTGCATTGTCAACCGCTGTCGAACGGTTAAGCATCAATCAGAAGAGCGATTCTGACGCTTTACTGGAGACTACCACGGCTCACAATATCTGTCACGAGGCGCTGACGAAAAAGAACAAAAGTACGGAGGTCGTTAACAATGACAATATGGATAACTACGTAGAGTCATCGTCCATATCGGAAAGCACGTGCAATGATGCGATGAATAAGAGCTACATGTCGGATAAGGACTATCCATGCAGGAAGAATCTGTCGGACATTGAGGATTTTTCGGAAACTGATCCGGGCAATGACGAGAATCATGAGAACCAAAACCTGCTCGGCAGGAAGGACGGTGCAATCAGCGACAGAAGCTTCGTTGCGAAATCGACGCCGGTAAGGAAGCGACAACGGGAACACGTTACCGTTGCTGCCACCGACGACGACGACTGCGAGTCACGAGACACGGAGATCGAGAATCAGGACAACCTACAGTTACAGTGCAGGAAGGATGCAGAATCCGGTATAGTTCCTAGGAAACACCACAATTCGAATTCCGAGTTATCGACGAAGCGGCAGCTACGCGGTGGCAACTGCGAGGAGAATCCCTCCTCGCATGCGGGCGAGCTGTTGAGAGCGCGCCGTCACGGTATCGTGTTCGCGACGACACGGCGCGGTCGGATGGGCTCGCGGAGACGCGTCTATTCCAGGAAACGCTCGTCGAGGACGGCTGCCGTCACTCGCAGCGATCTCTCGTCGTCCGATCATGTCGCGGTAGTGTACGACGACGAAAATTGTAAAAAGGACGCCTACTTAAGTATTACGTCGTGTAACAAAAAACAGTCGCCAAGTCGTACCGCCGTAGTACGCGGCGTGAAGCGCAAGAGCGAGGCCATCTCGTCGTCGAACAACATTCAAGAGCTGTCCGAACCCGTGGACCAGTGCGCGTTGGCAGAGCGCGTAAGTCCGCCGGTGATATCATCCACCGAGCTCGAGCAGCGTCGCTCTAGTATGGAGTTCCAGCCGGTCGTGCGAATGATGAAGCTCGACGATCAGGTGGACATGGATCACAGTATTCTGTCGACGGTGACGGTGGCGAGCAACCGACGGTTGAGAAGTTCCGGCGGTTCGTCGCCGTCGAATGCTCAACCGCCGAAGAAGCGCGTAAAGTCAGGCCGCGGACACTTCAGAAGGTGGTTAAAGAGCAGCTGAAGACCCGAAGGACAAAGAAAGAGACTATACTTGGGCTTATATTCGAGCAGCGATGGCCGACGGTCCATTTCGCAATCCGACCTCTCGTCATCGCAGTGTACATTGTGTATAAAGATATTATTTGTGTACGCGTAGAGTAGTATTTAACATCGCGTCAGTAGATTACTCACTCTCACTATTTCTCTCTATCTCTTTAGTGATATCATTCTACTTAGTGATGTTCTTTCAGATGGTTAATTTCAACACTCTTCCCATCCGATACGTCCTATATCGTACATTCTTTAGATGCAATCGTGTTGTGTTCGTGGACACTGTTTCAGTCTTTCTTTTTTTTAATCCATTATCATTTCACTTTTCTATTTTTATTTCCTCCCTTTCTTTTTCTATAATTTCACGTTGAACGAAAATCTTGTATTATTTTAAACATTCGTTTCGTTCTCGGATCATGATTAAGAATTATTCCTATTTAGAATGTATTATGTTTCTAGAGTACGCAAGACTGCATACAGCTTTATAACAGTGTAATCATTTCCGTTATACTGCGTATTATTGAAAGTAATTTTCTGTATTTTCAATTCATCCCAATATATCCGAAATATTTTAAACAAAATTGTTATAAATCACACGCATGAGTTCAGAAAGAGAAATTATTAAAAATACGAATTTTTCATTAAAAGTTGCTTCATTGCATTCTTTTTCTGCACCTTTAACTACCAAATCTTCCTTGAATAAAATTCTACCAATAAATTCAAATAACTTAATTGATTCCTACCTTACTACTTAAATCTAAATTTTGGATTTTTTGTAAGCAATAAATTTTTTATATTATTACAGGAAAGATTATTTATTTACAACGATCACGTAAATTATGAGCTAAGCAGTCACTTAACTATTATATAATCCTGAAATAAAGAACTTTTATATTTCTGAAGAGAAATTTAAGACAAATGGAATCGAATTAACCAATTACAATTGAATTACTACTTAAAATTCTTAATTGATCATGATTAGCATCAATGGATTTCAGACTCTTATCAATGTACTTTAAAACTAATTCACATTTTAGCGGAAATTAGTGTAAAAACAAACAAGTTACGTCACGTCAAGCCCTCACGCTCCCGGAAGGCTTTCTTCATCTCTGCCAGCTTTTTCTTTTTGTAATCTCTGCTCGCTTGTCGTTTTTTCTCGAGAGCACGTATCTGAGCCTCGATGGAGTTCTCCTTGTTCAGCAAATTGTCCAGTTTTGTTATCATGATTTCGCGTGCGCGTTTCTTGTTGTCCCACATGCTTCTTGTCTCATGGCACTTGACGACGAAGCCCGTGGGTTTGTGTTTCAACACCACCGCATTGTTCGTCTTGTTCGTTGCCTGGCCACCCGGACCACTGCCCCGGACAAACTGCTCCTCAAGGTCGGTCTCCTCCAGCGTGGGCACGTTTGAGTAATCGAGGTAACGTTTGTACGACTTATCACGAGTTTGTACATTCTTGCAAATAATTGTGGCATTTGATAGAAGGAGTTCACTGCAATTTGTTAAGCAAACTCTGTTGTAGATGTTGAGGCACACTGATAAGGACCTTGTCAACATGGTTTCTTATTCGGTATTATTTGCTCCTTTTTGTAATGATTTACACCACTCTTCTAGCTTTCAAGAATTGCATACCTTTCTAAAAGAAGAAACAAACAATTGATTACATAACTGAATTGTCAAAAGGAATATATGATGTTATTCCATGTGACAATATGAGAAATAAAATTAAAACTTTGCCTGAAAAAGCGAATTAGCAATATTGGGTGTCACGCTTTTACACCACTTGAAGATTAGTGTGAACACAAAAGAAACGTAAACATGTGCATCCATCGATAGCAGATTTATAGGTTAGGAATAGCTTATGAAAGAAATTGCAAATAATACGACTGTATATCGAAGCGTGATTACCTTCAGTTGAAAATCTATCGTTTCCTCGTCCATCAAATCTTTGTTATCCTTGAAGGCCGTTCGTATCCGGTACTGAAAGTACTTTTTATTGGTGAACCTCAAAGTTTCCCCGTATCTCAGAATATCCTTGTAAAGTTTCAGGACTGCTTGTCGGCTCATCGCGTTTAATCGCACAATTTCTTCCGAATAAATGTGATATAGATGTTATTTCGTTTCGGATAGGTATCACATCGGTATTGCCAAAAAAATATTGTGCAATGCGGAGATCGTGCACAAGGCAAGAACGCATCAACGCACCACGCTACATGGCCGGCGCTTTTGTAACAAATCAGCTGACACGAGCACTACATACCATATTACGTATAACAAGATGTCCAAAAATTACCAACCTGCTTTCAACAATAGATTTTCCAATAAAATTAAAACTTTCGCTTTTCTATAGAAAATTATGGACAAATGTCCAGATTAAAGGAACCAGCTCTCTTTTGTTAATAACTTTTGAATAAATAACGAGTGACGGCTGAGACTTTTTGCATGTTACTCAGGAATGTGTCCTTGACGACATATGTCAAGGTCAAGTCAATCGGAGCTGGCTTCTTTAATCTAGACTAAAATTATTAAAACCTGAATCTTGATGCGATTGTTCAACGCACACACTCGATATCGAATCGTATTAATTAAATAAATAAAAAATAATTAAACATGAAATGCATTACAATATAATTATGTTGTAATGATTAACGGGGGAAGAGCAAATTTAAAAAATCAATATTTTATTTTCAAAATTTGCAGTTCGTATATATAAAAGATCTCAAATTTACGCGCGAGTTCTTCGCACGATTTCTCTTTGTTTGTTTCTTTTGGTTTGACAAAAGAGTGCAGAAGAGACACAGTAGCATTAGAACTCCTGGAACTCCAACTCGAACAGCTTCCGTATGACGTCGTCTATTTGCAGCTCCTTTGCAATTTCCGTTATTAATTCATCCACGAGTTTGTCCGATATCCTGCAAACAATATTAATCATTGTATAGATATAGAAAGATTAAGTAAAAAATGTATAATCTCTAGCAAGATTATGCCTACCAGGCAACGATGTCCCACGGTTTGTTTTGTGTATTGCTAGAGTACATTGGGATCGATTGCATCAGACGTTGATACTCGCGTTTATACTGGAGAAAATTCATCTCGATCTCGTCGGAAACAACAAGCTCGATATTATCCATGGCGTCCGCTATGCGGTTTCTCTCCTTCATCTATCAATAATAAGTACAACGGCAATTAACATCGTTGATATTTTCCAGAATTAATCTTTGTTATTCTTTCTTATTTTACAATTTATTTCAAACCTTCATTTCAAAGTCGGGCAGTCCCGTCAGTCTCTCGCAATCCGCTTGGCACGACGCGTCGCAGCAGCGCGGCATTCTCGGCGCATTCTCTATCGACGACACGCAAATCAGCCGCATATTCTCGCCACTCTTCTGTGTTCCGATTAAAGTTCTTTGAAAACGAAATATACAAATAAGTAATTAATATATTCTAAAAGAAAGGAACATGCATATTCTAGTGCAAACTATATAGCCTGTAATAATTACCTGTCCGTTTTGAGGTGTTCACATTCGTAGCTGCTCTCTGTAGAAGAATGACACACGTCGCGGCTCGTGCTAGCACTGATCGCCGTGCTTTTAGGCGACTGATATTTCTGGAGAAATTCCATTAGCTGCTTGGCGGTGGTGGTCGATATTGTCTTTGCCGCAGGATCACTTTGCTATATGCGAATTTGCAATGCTTGTAATACAATCGATTACTCTGTGCGTGCGTGCGTGTGTTTGATATATATATATGTATATAAAATTATATTTTATCTTTTTTAACTTTATTCTTAATGGAATTCTAATTTATTTCTTTTTGTACTAGTGACAATTTGATCGATATCTCTGCAAGTTACTTTGTTGTTGGAGACAAACGACATGAGGTCTGCTATAATCGGTATCAAGTTAGATAAATGTTCCTCCGTGATCGTCGTCACATTTTTCATCGAATTGTCATCGTTGTTTGTGCAGGTATTCTTCACAATGTCCTCTATGGTCTCCGACGACTTCGCGTGCTGTAACTTGTCAGACGATTTCCTCGACGTCTTTGGTATTCTCCTCGTAAGCATCGCACTATAGTGCCTCTCCTGTGAGTCAGGATTGCTGCCCTGCGAAGCGAATAAGTTTCAGTTCAAATTCGTTTCTTCGTTAAATTCATTTTGCATCGATGCTAGTAGGCCTTTTTACATTATCTGAATCTATAGGTAACGTGTCCATCACAGTTTTTATATCCTCCTCCTTTGCGTACGTTCTGTGCTTTTTAATATCGACTTGATCCCTGGATGGTGTTACGGGACTTGGATACGGTTGATCCAATATCGACTCGTTGGAAACCTTCCTAATGTCTATCGCGTTATACTTCTTGTCCTTCTGATAATTATCTGGAAGAATAATGCACATACAGTACATAAACTAAACTACAAACGTGTAATTTATTACATCTCGGGTAGCTAGCTTTACATACTGATTTTGCTTCTGGGATTATTTTTGGGGACTTTGGCACCCATACTGTACATGCTGAGCCGATTAGATAATTGTTTGCGATTGACTCGCTTCTTGTTGTTTGCCGAGTGCGGAGTGAAGGATGCCATCGATGACGTTTTATTGTCAAGCTCGTTGTCCATGTGTAACTTTAGCTTTGACAGAATGGCGTTACACTTGCCCTCAATATCCTTTCCCTGTAATTAGAGAACCTGTAAGCGAATTTGAATCTAATGTTTCTTGCACTCTTGCAAGATGCAGCAGGATAACGATAGCACAAAGCGTATCGCGATATAAGTTTATGTCGAGAAGCGCATTACCAACGACAGAATGTCGGTGTCGCCCGAATCAAGATAATTTAGGTGGAGCCTATCGCACATGGTCTTCAGATCGATAACTACTTGCAATATCTCCCTGAACTTGCCGGGGTGGCCCTTCAGGATGGAGCTGGGAATGTGTTTGCAGTAGGCGATCAACGCGTGCAGCAGCAACTGGTGTGCGGCGAGCAGTTTGTGCTCGATCGCGTGCATGTGCAGCCCGAGGCTTCGGTGATTCGGTCGTATTCGCGCCCGCGGCGAGATAATGTACATGTGCCTCTGTATGTCCTTCACGTATCTGTTGAGATCGTACAGGTAGTTCCGCGAGAATCGCACGACGAACTCGGCAACGCACTGCTGCCGCCTCTGCAGATCCTTGATGCCGTCCGGCGTCGGTATGTTGCCCAGTCGGAACGCGATTTCGTCCAGCAGCTCGCAGACCCTCCTCTGCATCGTCAGAATTTTGTGCATGGTGAACGGGTCCGGTCGTACGTGAATCACACTGTCGCGACGCTCACTGTTCTCGGGGCTAGAGTCGCACTCGACGCCGTTGGTCGTGGTTGGACGCAGCTGCCTCACAGGCTGCTTCTTCCACGTTATGGCGTGACTGGAACGAGACCTCCTGGCGTACGACTTAAAATCCTCGGGCTCCTGCCTCCTCTCGTGGATGGGAATGTTCTCTTCCTCGGGAATCGTGAGCAGCAGATTCGCGCTACCCGTTCCGGTATCCTTCATGGTCGGTGCCTTCTTCTGAGTCGAATCCCTGACATTATTTACCTATTATTATGTGAACTTTAGCGATCTAGTCGACATCTTCTTCACGGCATCATCCTCAAGATTCACTTACCTTTGGCTTCTTTCGCTTATCATTCCCAGTCTTGCCACCAGTCTCCTTCTTTATCCTGTCCGGTAGGACATCCGTTTCCAGTCTCTTGAGTTCCTTGTCGGCTTCCCTCATGCCTTCGTCCAGTAGCTGTTTGATACTTTGGACGGACGGTTGGATATAATTTCTATCATAACCGTTCAACTCCTGTTGCTTGACGAAGGAGGCCCACACACTCTCCTCCTCCTCTCGGCATCGCTGTCGGCGTACATCTTTTATTATATACTTGAAACGATTTGCGGGCACGTACTTAAACAGAGAAGAACAAAGTGAGCTGTATTTTTCTCGTCGAAGATTGCTACAATGAACGTAATAAAATGTGACGTACACACATAACCGTTAAAATTAATATTATACGTTTGAGATTTACCTTAAAGTTATAATCCTCATTTTCATCCTCGGAAAGGAACAGATTGTCCGCCTTGTTATCGTTTCGATAGACGGCTTCCGCGGGGCTCAAGAGAAGTGACATATTTGGTTATGTCCAATATCCTTGTACACGATTACGTGTGTTCATTCGCGTCCCCTCAGTTGTACCATAAATAACGGATCGCCAAAGGTAGTAAGTGGAATTTTACGAAACTGGATACTGGGACACGATTCCTCGTATGGGAACGCGGAAGATGGACATGGAGATAAGTTCCTTAGTTCCTTTCCCGGACCGAGCTGAAGTGGTATGTAAAATCGATATATATATATATATCTTTCTCGTTCTCGAAAATAATTCGAGACAATTTCGGCAGTGAATGCAGTGATTCTCGTAAAGATATTTCATAAATAGATGGTGTTTAATTATGGAGAATCCATAAATCGTTACTTTAATCGTCTTATTATTAACAAAAGTTTTATTGGAACGATTACATATTTTTTTTGAGCATTTGTTTACAAATTAAATTTCGAATCAAATTACAAGTTGAACACGTTTCGCGAATATTCAATAATTTATCAAATTTAAATTTGAATTTGAAAAGTCAGATTTGAATCGAACTGACGAGAAGTAATTTCGTAAAACGAACCAGAAGAAAACGGTGACGGCTCACTCCTTTCTTTCGAATTTCTGCATTCATTTTCTCGCGCATACGCGCGCGATAGCGATCACGCAGTGTTAATCAAGCGTCTCTGTGCGGGCAAAACGAAAAATAAGTGTATCGAGCTGAGGATTTTTATTGCCGCGCGTGTTCGGAAGCTACGCGCGACGATACGATCAGGAAAGGCGTGGGCGCGGCTATGTTGCGTGCCCGGATCAATACTCCCGCGGTTCCCAAGGTTCAGAAGCGCGGGTTAACCCCGTGACGAACGCGAGTTGTACCGTCGAGTCGGTGGTGCTCATTCATGGCGTGTACTCCCACATCGATTCCACCCGCTGTCCGTCCCGTCTACGTAAATGGAAACGGCGTGGCGTTTATCTGTTTTCTACCTCGGTTAATTATGCGGTTGATTTAGGCGAGTGAATCATCATGTTGACGATCGTGTCGAAAATCGTTCGATGCCACAGGGAGATGATGAGAATGTGGACTAAATAAATGTCGGAGCACCACTGGGACAACGGTAATCAAGAAAAGCGCGCGAAATTCAAACGTAAATATGAAATCGCGACGAAAGTGATTAATAATTTGCTTTTAATGACGTGAAAGCGAAGATGAAAGACAAAATTGTACATTGGGCAGATAGTTCTTGAGTAACGCGTTTGTCATAATTATAAAAGAGATGATCGTTACCGAAATCACGTGCAATCATTTAAATCTCGAGTTTCGAGGCACGCCATGTTCGAATGTCGCCAACCAATCAGGGCGTGGTACGGCGTGACGTTCGATGCGCGCGCAGGACGTTCTCATTCAACCTTCGGATTTCGCTGCGCTTGCAATTTCTCCGCTTTTCGTTGTATGAAACCTTTGCAAGCTTTAAGTATACTGGGTAAGGTGTTTCACTCCAAGTGGAAAATTAATTTTCCGGAGTACTTTTACGCGCGTTTAACGATTTTCACGCGGCACGCCGACGTTTTCCGCACTACTGTCAGTGTTTCTCGCAATCAGTTTCTTGACAGTGTCTAAAATACTCCCATTACATGGCGTTGTAATGATCCGAAAATAGTATTTTCGAATTCGACATTTAGATTGTCATTTAGAACTTTCGCTGCAGTCACGTGAAGATGTATGCATTAATGTGCGATTACAGTATTTTTATAGTACATTAAAAATACATTACTACACCATACTCGAATTTGCAAAATTAATTAGTGTTATTGCGTTTTTCTTCGTACTTTATTTTTGCTTCAATTATTTCAAATAACAAATTTATATAGATTTGTACCTTTAAATCATTATGAATTTTTTCAATTTTTTCAAGGGAATTAAACGTGCTCTGATTAAATTTAGATTTTCTACCTCTATAACTGAATATCGCAAATAATGCTAATTTCAAAATTGTCCATCTTTTTCTAGGTTGCTCCTCATGATAGAACTGCAAGAAACTTTTGTTTAAGGGAACACTAGTTTAAACTTTGCAATCGTGTTGATGCGTGATGTGAGATATTTCTTAACGCGCTAGCAACTGTGATAGATATTGCAAATAGGCAGAGACAAAGTGATTAAAAGCTTACTCATTTAGTGCCGATCAATAACTTCAAGATGACATCCAAGGTGTTAATGAAACTACCAACAGTCCCCTTCCCCCAAGTGAGTATATGAGCATCTTTTCGTATTAAATGTTAGTGTACCGATTATCATGTGACTATCTTTTTTCTTAATTTTATTAAATCTATTTCTAAATTTTATTATCTTTATTCTATTATTTTTCACAAGCGAAATTTAGTACTTTGGATAAAAATACTGCAAATATTTATATCTTCATGTAATTGTTCACGTAATAGGGGAAGAAAGCACCACCAGATCTAGTTTCTTTGAATGAGAGAAACGATGGACTCGTGCACATTAGGCACCAAGGTTTGAATGTAGATAGGGTCATGCAGCTCGAGCAGAACATGAAGTTTCTACAGGAGCAGCATCAAGCCACTTTGGTTGCTTTGCACCAGGAAATAGAATCATTACGTCAAAGAAATAGAGGTGACGAGAGCACTCTTAACAATTACTCTTGCTTCCTTCAAATGCCTTGCCTCTAACGTCAGTCTTGTGAATTTCCAGATCTGCAATTTCAGTTGGTATTTTCCAAACGAGCACACTGTGGTGTGCCCAGTAGTCCTTCTTCGCCTGAGGATAATGGAAATGGGTTTGCGAAATCAAAGGTACTTTATACCGGTCTGATGACACTTGCCGTTGCTGTTGAATTGGTAGATCCTGAAGCGTGAATTTTATTTCTACAGGGTAGCCCAATATGTGTCAATGTGGCACCTCTACAAGTGGAGCTTCTAGAAAAAGATTTACAGGACATCAAGGCGTCATTACAAGAAGCAAAAACACAAAACCAGTACTTGTCGAACATCATAGAGCAACAGAAAAAGTCAGTCATTTTGCGCGCACGGTAACATCGCACTCTGGCGCACGATAAATTAGCGATTTGTTCTTTCCCTCGCAGGAGACTGGACGCGACCGAAGAGCAGAACAAAATCGAAGAGAAGAACAAAATCGAGGTGGCGGATGCGGCGATTCAAGTCGGAGATCCGGTGCAAGCCAGCTTGGTCGTGCTCCTGGAAGAATCTTACGCGATGGTGAAACGATTGCACAAGGAGAATCTGGATCAAAAGAAGGAGATAGCGTCGCTGAGAGCGGCTTCCGCGAACAACGCCGGTTCCAGCAGAGGCGGACGCTCTCGCGACGGTAACAACGGCCATCACAGCCGTGGTTCGCCCACGAGCACGACGCAGGAACAGAGCTCGCGTAAATTTCCGCCCTTACCGATACCCAGCTACTGGCATCGCAGATCACCGAGGTACATCCCCTCGCAAACTTTGAATTTATCATGAAAAACGTAATCAAACATGACTCTATTTTGTTGTATAATTAAATATTTAATTAACGGTTATCGTGAAGTATTAAGCATAACTAAACCTCCCAATTTGTTACAGATACAGCACAAATCGGCACGAGAAACAGGATCACCAGACGGAAGCAGAGTCGACCGTTTTACCGCAGCTTCAGAACGGCAGCGTTAAATCAGCCCCGGAGGCAGCTAGTTTCGAGTCGACGTCTTACCGATCGCGCGAGTACCGTAACTACGGTCGTGACGGCAATCGCAAATACAGAGGCCAGGCGTCACGAAGAGACAGCAATCACTATTACCACTCGCGCGATTTCAAAGACAGAAACGCTAAGGATCATCCGAGAGACGCGGAGGACACGGGCGAGAGCTCCAAGGGCACGGACAACCATCATCACAGGCAGTAAATCACGAAGTCGCGCGTTAGCCCCGGATCCCACGAATCCGGCGAGAGAGAGCTTTTAGTTCTTCGTGTTTGGAACGCATTGGAGGAGTTTCGACGTCAGCTATAAGAATTATCGATAACGAGTGATCAATGTTTTCTTGTACACATTCTGGTGCTGATTAATCACGTCAGTTTTGCGCATATATAGCTTGTAATAGGATAGCGACGACGAACGAGCATATAAGCTGTACGACTCTCGATGGAACAATTTAGTCCGTATACCAGTTTCACCCGTTATAGGCTACCGTAAAGGAATCGTAGAAGTTTGCGCTTTGTAGATCGATGATAATCAGCAGAATGTTTTAGCGAATGACTTCGATAGAGACGAGAAGACTTCTTCCCTTTCCTTCTTACAGAAGAGAGAAGACACGACCAAGAGCTCGCTAAGTGCTGGCTTTCCGGCTGACGCTTCTACCGAACGGACTTGAGCTTAATACGCGTGCTATTGTCCCCCGATGTGCTGCCGAGATGCATGTGTGTACGTATATTAAACCTTCAACTCAACGACGAGACGTTAAAGAGCTGCTTCTAAGAGAGTTGACTCTAGTCATTTTCATTATCGCATTGTCGGAATAGCAGGTCGTTGAACGATTTTGCTCCATTATTGATATTATATACATGTAGATAATGCAGAATTGTATGTATATATTTTCTTATATTTTTTTATTGATTTTATGCAACATATTTAGTCTGTATTATGTAATAATGTATATTCTGTTGCGCATACTATCTATGTACACGGTCCAATACTTCCAAATACTTCCAAAGCAGAAACGCGTTACTTGACTTTATTTCGATCTTCCGGTGACATTACGAAGCATCTTATGAAATATACGTGCAAGTATTGTCTTTATTCTCAAAGTTGATTTTACCTTAGCCTTCTTTGCTTTCCGCTGAAAGCCATTCAGAGATATCGTAAACTTGTCTCTATTAAACAAGCTATTTGTAACAACTTTGGCGTATAATTATATATTTATCATTCGTGGAACTAATCTCGAAAATAGAAAACTCTCTACGTGGCATTATCAAACTTCTCCAGTTTAAGGATTCGCAGATACTCGACGGAATAACGTGGAAAAATTTGTCACACTATTAATCAGATTATTATAATACAGGTATACTTTATAATTATATAAAATCTTGTACGCTTGTGTGAATGGACGAATCATTAAAATAATATACCATTAAAACTGTTATATGTGTGTGTATTTTTTGGAAAACTTCTCTAGTCTCTTGTAACATCATGTTATAAATATCTTTATACAATATATATGCTCTATATATATTATTAATTCTTAATTCAAGTTTTACTTTGTATTTTGCTAAAAACAATTCGCATGGATTTTTCGATCAATTCAATATAACTCTTCCAATTATCGTGTATCTATTATTTCTCAAAATATTTTACCTTTTATTGCACATATTGCGTGTATATTAAAATTTGAAATTGATATATTTCAAAAGAGGAGATTCTTATGAATTGCTTTACGATTTTGCAGCTAATATTTATTTATCTTTCGTTTCATCTATTTTACGCGCGTTATGCGGTAGAGAAAGTGGGAAGATTTCTTTCCGAAAAAATTTATTATAAAATATATTATACCTTAGTTAAGTACATATCCAACACACTACGTACGTGAACATTCTCTGTAACAACTACTACAGACACGCCCGAGGATACGAGCTGGCCGTTAATTAACATAAAGAGGATCGTGAATAACATTAAAAGAGTACCCTGCAAACGGAGGAAGGCTCTTCAGGGCGGCCCGTACATTGGAGCTGATAAAAGTTACGTTCTATGATTCAGAATTAAAAGCAATGTTACCCGCGTGTAAAAAAAACATAACGCTAGACACACTTGAGCCCTATTAAAAATATTTACATATTTCTAAAGCACACAGGAATTTCGGGACAAGACACATTTAACGTGCGATAACATTTGGAAAAATTTTATGAAATTCGTTAATTGTTCGCACATTACAATTCACGTGTCACTGCCCGCGTTCCTGTAAGCTGTATGTTTACATCACAACCAAGAACGTAAAATTAAGTGAAACAATCGCATCGACCGAGGATGACACAACTCGACTAAAACGCACGATCGATTATCAGTTCATTAACAATGAAGTTACAGGTAGTTTGGTCGATAATAATGTAAATGTAATGACTGTATACAACTTGATCTTGGACTGTAGTCTACACAATTATAGGGGCTGTTTTCGAATCGAATTTCATTTAAAAGACTAATCTCTTTTGGATTCGGATTCGGAAATTAAAAAAACCGATACGCAGAAGCACATAAGACATATTGTCACTTTATATATAAATAAATATATATATATATATAAAATTTTGTATATATATTTATGTATATATATATATGTATATATATGTATATATAAATAAATTATATATATACAAATTTTATATATATAATTGGTATATATATGTAATTTATAAATTACACACATATACAATTTTTATACATATATAAAAGTACTGTCAATATAAAACGAGAGCGAGAGAAAGAAAAGGGGAAGTGTGTAAAAAAATAAAATATTTATGCGCCTCACCCTGTATAGACGACCTCTACTCTCGACGATCTCGATCTATTCAACTTCATTTAACGGTTTACAATTTCGATCAAAATGGCCCCAAAATGTCAGTCTTTCCGTTTGAATTTTGTTAATTCCATTATAAGTAATTGAGCATGTGACTGCCGTTCGATGTGACTTATCGAAACTTACTACTTATGTTCTACTCTATTTCGTTAAAATATGAAATTTACAAATACAGTAATCGGGAGGGCATTTTGTTCAATTATTGTGCTACGAAAAACAAACGTGTGGAAACTTTACGATGTTTTTATACTGTGTAATAATTATTACACGGTATTATATTATCACATTATAATAATTTTGATTAACAATTTATAGTGTTACATAATGAGTAGAAGAGAGCGATATATATGAAACCTGTTTGAAAGAAGACAATACTTCATTGATCACATCAAAGAATGATGTGCACGTTAATCAAACAAAACACCTCGCAACATTTGATAATTAGGACTTTTTGAAAGTAAATAGAAACGGAGAAGGTATTTCACTTCTTACAATAATTATCCTACATGATACGCATAATCATTACGTAGATGTAATTATCGTTAGACGCTAGAAACTCGTTAAACTCGTTCAAGGAATAAACTTTAAACTGACCTAGGGCATTTGATTATCGAATTGCGAACGCTCAGAAATGGCTAATGTTTAATTACACTTGCAACTCTCTCTTTCTATCATTCATATGTATCAACCACCCACATTGTTTGTCAACCTTATTCAAACATTCACACACGTCAGTTCGGTTAAAGTAAAAAGGAAAAAAAAAGAACAACAAATCCTGTAGTTAACAAATAAATAGGAACCAGCCTATACGTCTACGCACGTAAGGTACTAATGGATAAAAATGCAAATCGTGTGAAGAATGACGTGATGTGACAGTAAAGACGTGGGATTTCAGAACGCAGTCTTGAGGAAATAACGCGAGCGCAAGAAAAATCCTTTACGAATCTTCGCCCGTTCATAACAATGAATCACAAAATCGATTTCCCTCACAGTTGAATGCGAGCGTTACGAGCGGCTACACCATCATCCGCCTCTTCGCATCGTACGCTACTTTTACGACGTTCGCCGTTTCCATCACGAGGGTATCCAGTATAGCTACCGTGAGTCCGTTCTTTACCGTCAGCTCGTCGTGATGGAACTTGGTCCACTCGTCCTCTTCGGCTTGCGCCTCCCTCGCCAGTAGCTCGTCGACCCTGTCCCTGCGCTTTCTGCTCCAGCGCATCACCATGTTTTCCCGCTGCAATTTCGTCTTGAACCCGAACAAGGTGGCTACCTCCTTGCTGACGTATTCGATGAGCTCTTCCACGGTCTTCGGTATCTTCACCGTAGGCTTTGTCTTCACGTTTGGCTTCGTCCAACTTGGACCGGGCTTTTCGTATTCCGCCTGATACACCTCCACGATGGTTTCCTTGCAGAGATCGAACAGGAAGGTGTTGTAGATCCGCCTGTCCCTTTTCACGATCTCGTTCTTGTCTTTGGTCAATTCGTAGATCTCTGGAGGCGCCTCTAAACTCGCAATGTCCTCGCCGGCCAGTTTAGCATTGTATATCAGAGCCGTGGCCTTCTCGGTGAACGACGTCAGCTCCTCGACGTTCGATGGAATCACAGCTGTCACGAGCGACGGCGAACCAAGTGAAGTCGACAACCTGCCGTCACCAGGTGGAGTGTACGGAGGCGGTGGTTTGTTCGGGATCTCCCGAACGTAGTAAGACACCTCCTCTGCTTCCAACTTTTTGATCTTAAAAAGATACACGCGTTTAGCAAGCGAACACCGCATTCGTGAGAAGCACTCAGTCACAACACAGTACGTACCTCCAATTCGATTTGGAGCTGTTCGATGTGGAGCAACTTAGCTTCTAGCTCGGCGACTTCCAAACCGGGTTGCTCCAGCGAGGCTGCAGGAAGTAGCAAAAAATATATGTACCAATAAATAATATGACGGACAAACCGAGAGACAAGTTCCTCGGGAAAAGCAACACGAGCCTTCAAACATTATTACATTAGGGATTAATAGTTTATACTTGAGTTTTGAGTGCTCCGAGGGAAAGGGGAGAAAAAATGGAGCATGACCAAGAAATATATCGAGGAACAAATGTCTCCAGATGCATGTACAAAGCTGTGACAAGGTTGAACATTCCATATATATATATAACGCCTATAAAAAATACGATAGTAAAATCTTTTCTGATAAATTTAGAGGGAGGAAAAGGTAGGTAGTAATTGATGAACGATTGTGTTGTGTGATGCACAATATTTACAGGCCTGTCTTGTGCGTATATGGATCAATATATAATCAAGGGATCAAGCATTTCATGCGACACTGATTTGATACAAAGATAACAAGTCAATGTTCGTATCATTCGTAGTTTCGTGTATTACCTTTAGACAAATATAATCTCGACTTTGCTATTTGTCTGAAAATAAACAACACACGGCTATACCAGGCAACGCTTTTGCACAGGAGAGCACACAGCCATTATAAAAAAAAAAAAATGAAACAAAAGGTGTTTCTGTAATAGTAATGTAGATCGAGATGTGTATCGAGTGTTTCTGAGATGGTCAGCCCACATAAAAATTGCATTGCACGATCTCGGGCGAGAATGACACAACGATAATAATCCGGAAAGAGAACGAAAAAAATTCATACTGTTTCTTAACATATGCAGGTTGCTTGAAATATGTTATTCGATTCTTGCTTAATTTAGGCGCTCGAATAGCATCTTTCAAAAATTTTTATTACTTTGTGACTCTCTGTATCCTTTAAATAGATCATCTTGCATGTTAGATCAAATACTCATTCGACAGCAACATCGGATCGAGGTCATGATGTATGTACATAACTCTTAATAACACACATTGGTATAACGTTTCCAGCTCGGTATGTACAATCAGCATGGACTAGGATTAATACTGTGATTCATACATCAGATATAGAACTTGAATTAACATACGGTAGAGAGTTTACAGCTGAGATTCTAGTGATTCTGTATAATGTCTACTATGTCTCTCTAATTTTATATAATACCGTAATAGAGTACAAACACAATTCAATAGAAATAATAAAGTAGCGAAGATACCTTTTAGCTTATCGATCATCGCCTCGATGTCCTTCTCGGAGGTAGCAACGATAGACGTGGAGTGGAAATTGCTCTTCACGTCGACGCTCTGACTCGTCGTTTTAGTACCGCTCAACAGATCATCGTCCAGAATATCAATGTCCAGTCTGGAGTCATTGAAATCCCTCGGCGAGTCCATCTCGATCTCTGATACACCCCTCGGGGTATCACCGGCTTCACTAGATTCGGACGAGCCATTCTGCTCCTGCAGCTGCGATACTCTCTCGCGTAGCTCATACAGGATTTGAGACGGTTTATCCTCCGCATCGTGCTCGTCTGATCGCAAAGGAACCGTGCTTTTCTCTTCGGACAAGCCCGCATCATCGTTCGTCTCTATTGATCGCTTCTGCGCTTCTATTCTTTCCAAGAGTCGAGCCCGTGATTCGTCACCGTCGTAAGATTCTTCCTCTGTCTTGTCTTTCGTTAGCCTATTCGATTGTGATGAACCATCGTCTCCCGCGGAGACTTCCACACCCAGAAGTTCGCTGATCTCCTCCGTAACGCTCTGCGCGCTTGGTGTATCTTTCTTGTCCTTCTGCGAGTTGCTCGTGGAGTCGGATGTTGACTTCTGCGAAATTTCGTCCAGTATCCTCAGCACCTCCTCTGATTTTTGTGTAGCTCGATACGTGTCCGGTAAGTTGGTGGATTTATTTGCGGTGCCAGCTCTCGAACCGTCGTGTTTATCCAAGATTTCGGATACCTCAAGACTCTCCTCGGAAATGTCTTCGTACTCTGGATCCTTTAGTATGTCGAAAGTCTTGTTGATGTTGTGAATTTCTGTATCTATCACCGCAATTTCGTCGCTTCTTTTAACTGCAGTATCATCCGCAGTTTCTCTCTCAGCTTCTTCTGTCTGCACAGAGATCACCTCGTCGATTACCGATTCAGAAGAATCTTGAAATGGTACGAGTTTTTCTACGGTATCCAACCCACTTTCGGCAACTTCCACTAAATTGTCCAGTTGCTCGCCATCCGAACTGTCCTGTTCCAAGATCGGTTCCAAACATTCTTTTACTTCCACGGGTGCAGTATCTTCGTTTTCTTCTGTAGCGTAATAATCCTTGTCTTGATTCGCGCCACTTGAGACGGACTCCTCCTCTTCAACTAATTCAACGTTAGCGTCAACTTCGAGTTCCGATAAAGCATGATCTTCTACGCTATCCGAATCCACTTCAGTTATTATAATTTCTTGTGCCTCTGATACTACTTCGCGTGGATCCTCTTCGATTTCCACGTGCAAGCTTATGTCTATGGCAGGTTTCTCATTGGTTTCACCGATCGCTTGTGACACATCTATTATTCCCTCGCAATTATTAGCTTCATTGTCGTCATTACAGGTATTCACAGAGACCATGTTGCTCTCACCCATAACTTCCAAATTCATTTCATTTTGCACTTTGTCATTTAACATCGAGGCATCCGAAATTAATTCAATTCGACTATCATTAATATCTATAACATTATCACATAAGATTCCCTTAAGATCATCCGCGCCTTCCCCTGTATTTTGCAGAATATCCTCGACTTTATTCAGCAACTCGGCCACGGAATCGGAAATCGCATCATCAATGCTTTCACTTTTGTTGCTAGATATTTTCGCTTCTTGATTTTCTTTAGCAATTATATCCAATATGTCATCGAGTTCGTTGTTGCTTTTCATCACGTGAGATCCGGATGATGCGTTATTAAACGTTGCATCAACGTTAGTGGATTCTCCTTTTGGAATAAATACAGATATATCTACGACACCTGCTAAATTGCTTTCAGCTTGTCGATCGATTGTATCATCGACGTGCGATACGTTTTGTTCTGAGAAATTATATAAGGTATGATCCAGGTGCGATTTCGTACTCTCCAATTCTGTATCTCGCTCTTCAGTACTGATTTCATCTTGCGGGACTTCGAATGAATCGGACGTTGTCCAATCGTCCTTGTCCTGAGAGATATTTCCTGCGCTGATCGAACGATTCTGATCGACATTAGATGCGATTATTGAATTTATGGTATTATTCGTTGCCTGAATATTTTTACTGAAGTCAGTCAATATCTTTGAATCATCAACGATGCTAGTTTCGATTTCTAACTCCTCGGGAATATGTTCAGACGATTTTAAATCTTCACTGCTAGCGCGTGAAGTTTCGCTTGAATTTATGCTACGTGCACTCCGCGGATCGCCTTGCAAATCTGTTTCGTAGCTTCCCTTTGAACGGTGACCAGCGATGATGGGAGAATGCATTGATTTAACGCTAGAATATTTTGAAATTTTTGACAAATGCATTCTATTCGTTTGATCTTCCCTCTCTAACTTTGTTTCATTTAAAATTTCGCTCTGTTCGCTTATATCTTTCTTTGAGCTATCGACCATTTGTGTTGCGGAATTCGTTGCAAGATCGAAACTCTTTCTGCTTTCCGATACTTTGGAAAGAATCTCGGAAATGGATTTTACGTCGAGCTCCGAGACCATGTCGCTTAACAATTTTTCGTTTTCATTTTCCAACACTGAAATTGCGTTATAATCATCACATGCCATTTTAACGTGTTCTGATATTATGGATTTCTCTATTTGATTCATGATCTCTTTGCTTTTTGCTTCATAATCAATCTCATGAGTCGACAAATTCGAGAGAGCAGGCACTTCTTCCGGGATTATCATCGATATCTCATTATTTATTCTGTCTGATATGTATTTATCACGGCTCGATTCACTGGATGATCTTGATCTCGATTCCAGGTTACTTTCTCTCTCGGATGATATTGTTTGTTTTTCTTCATCCGCGGTATTAGTGACCTTGTCACTGAAAATTGTTTTAGATATTATCTCTGATATATCTCGTGACGTACTTATTTCGTCTTTATTTTCTTTAGACTTTTCATTCGACTCATTACTCAAGCGTGACATTATTTCTGATAGCGCTTTGATGTCGTTTTCGATGGAGCTGATGTCTTCGCTCAGGTTCTTATTATTTAACTGCAAGAAATCTAATTTCTTCGAATAGGTGAGTATATTAGAATCTGTCGCAACTGTCGGAATATGCGCGCTTTCCGTGACATAATCGGATTTACTCGGAATAGACCTTAAATTGCCCATCTCCTGAATCTCGGATTGTGTGACCGGAGTTTTTGTTCGAGTCTGATTATCTGTGATCGATTTGTCGTCCGCCGATTCCGTGTTGATGGTACTGTGCTCTTCAAATCTCGCATCCGATACCGTTTGCGCCTCCAATTCCGACCTCACCGTACCGAGACTCGTTTGAGCGTCGAGTGATGCGTTTCTCTGTTTCATCCCGACGGCGGTGGAGGCATCGAGCTGCCTTTCTGTAGAGGAAACATACCTTTCCGAACGCGGATCATTCGAAGCCGATGATATCGAAGTCGTCGTTCGAAAATTATCATACACTTCCGACGTGTACTCGTCGAAGACGGTGTGGGCACTACGATTGTCTGTTGTATCCTTTAACTCCGTAGCGCTTGTACTTTTGATGTCCGCGGATTTTGTAGCTTTTCTAGTAAAGTCTCTCTCGTGTTTGTCGTACGTTATGGGAGTTGCAATCTTCAGCAGGTCCAACTGACTCCTCGTCAACAGAAGATCGGGCTCTGATCTGGATCTCAGTAAATCGCTGCTCTTGTAGATGTCTTGTATTCTCTTAAGCGGTATCTCAGGTACTTTGAAGTCAGCCAACGACTTTGGCTCTATAGCTAGCTTATCAGTTTCTTTGATGGCTCTCTTTGATTCCAGCTTCTTGCGCATCTCGTGGATGGTCGTGTCGTACCTCTGTCAAATGGAGAGACGAGTCTCGTGACAACTAATAATCACACGATCATTTACGCGTATACTCACCTTAATTTGATTCAAAAGGTTTGCCTCCAGAGCGCGTAACTGCTTCTTCGCTTGCTTCTTCGCTTCTTTCTTCAGGCGCGCCATTTCGATGCGTCGTTCCGCTAATTTCTCAGTGAGAAGCTCTATCCTGCCTTCAACATCGCTCGTATCCGACGAGACGGTGGTATCTGCAAGAGAGCACAGATCTTCTAATCGTGAACATTTAGAGAAAAGTATTATTTAAGAGAACTACACTTGACTAATGAGACGTCACAATCTTTTTTGGATCTCTAAATAGGGAAGCCCGGAATAGAAAACCGCTCGTTTGCTTTTGTAACAAAAATTTGTGGCTATCATTTACATTTACCACAATCTTAAATCAAGAAAGGTACATACACGCATTTAATACTAATCCAAATTTTGTAAATAATTTTTTTACAAAGACGCTGTTACCTTGCTGAGACAAGACGTTAGATGCTGCAATAAGTTTAAACGCCGCCTTCTCCATACAAGTGACACGATCCTCCTCCGCTCTTAACCTTGTGTGCCACGCCATCCACTCCTCGACGCAGTTCTTCCGCGATGTGAGTGCAGCTTCGCGCGCGGTTAAAACTCTATGGAGAGAACAGAAGAGAACGTACAGCTCCAAAGATACAGAGGTATGTGCATGTGCATGCCTGTCATGCGGATTGCCTCTGCAGAGGATCTATTTTTACAATGCTTTACGTGAGTGGTGCGAATGCACAGTTTATTATTAGACTTCCCAGCGCGAGTTTAGTGATTCGAGATTTTATTAGCGGAACGTGCACGTATCACGTCAAGCTGCGTTTTACAAGATTTGCAATATTAAAGCTGGAGGAAAAGAAGAAGAGGACGGAAAAGGACTGATGAACACACATACACACATGCGCGCGTGCACATGTGCGTCTATTACTCACTGCTTAAGGTTCTTAGACGTCTTGAAATCTCTCTCTTGCGATCTGACGACTATAGATTTCGAAAAGTTTTTCTCGCTTTCTCCGGAACTGTGGTGAGAAACGGCGAAACTGATTTGAGATACATTCTGAGTGCCCTGCTCGTTCCTTGGCCAGTTTTCATCAATCTCGAGCCTCTTGTTCTGATCGGATACGTTTTCCTTGCTCTCGTTTATTATTTCACTCAACAATTTCGAATTCTTATCCTTCACAGCTTTTGAACGCCGGACAAGTGCCTGGAGCGAATTTTCGCTTTCATCAAGGTCCAATTCGCCCAACAGCGAACTTTCTTTATTGTCCAGCTGAAGCAATTCGTTCTCTATCCTCGTCCGCTTATCGTGATGCTTAATAAGCTCTTCCGGCATGTGAGAACTTGATTTTGACCGCAATATATTTTCCATCAATGTGCTAGAGGACGATTTCGTTCTCTGGTATTTGGAACTTTTACGCTTGGAGCTCGTCTTCAACTCGGCACTGTGTTGCAATTTTCTAGGCATGTCCTTATCGCTCGTAACGGATTTGTCAACTTTTTTAGAACCTTTATTCGTACTCGCCTGCAGTAGGTCTTCAGAGACCTGCGACGATTTTGTCGTTTTCGAAATAGCATCCGAAACGTTCGTGTTTATCTCTTCTTCGACAGCTTCGTTGTTGGCAGCCACGAGATCGGAAGCTAACGCCTCCTTTGAAAGTATCACGGTAGGAATCGCTACTTGAGATGTCCTGGATCTCTTGGACAATTCCTCCACCAACGTGTCGGATTCAGATTTCACGTAATCAGGCATCGACGCGTCCAATTCCGGTCTCGATGGCTGTGACACCTCGATCGGACCCTGATTCTCTAATAATCGTTTTATCTTCATGGGATGGCCGTGGATGCGTTTCGATTCTATCTCGAGTTGGTTTTGCTTTTGCCGCAGAATGTCAGCTCGGGGCATTTTGTCTTCGTATCTTCGAGATTTCAGCTCGTACCTCTTCTGTGACTTTTCAGCCAGATCGTCAAACCTCGTCGCGGATACATTGGATTCTTCCAAACTCACAAATTTGTCGGCCTTCAACAGGTCCAGTTTGGACGAGTTTATGTCGCTCTCGGATGCATGCAGACGCGTGTCTACTTGAGATCGATCGTGCTGAGATTTATCCGAATCGATTAGCGAGCTCATGGAGCTGTTGCTGCGGATATCGTAACCTTTCATGGGACCCGATAATCTTCTCGGCGATTGACTATCGGCACTTCTTTTTAACTTTGTCAAGATATTCTTCGTTGACATTTGTGGATTAAACATGTCCCTCTGCTTTTGCAACATGAGCTTTCGTTCCTGACTCGTAATTTCGTACAATTGTTTCAACCTGTCGAGGGACAATATAGTTTAGCACAAAAATGCTTGGCTAACGCATAGTTGTACGTATTATAGACCTTACCTGTACATTTCATCCTTCTCTTGTTGCAATTTCAAAAGTAAAGCTCTCTGTTTCTTTTTTACGGATCGACTATCTTGTCCTGTATCCTTCAATGCGCGTTTCTGTTCCTCCAGCTTCACTAGCTTCTTAGTTTTATCGTTCAATGTTTTTTCCCGAGACTTGAACAACATCTCGATTTTGTTACATCTTTGATTCTCATCTTTTATGAGTTCCGCTATCTAGAAATTAAATATCCAGTTTAATGTTAGTAAAAGTGGTAAAGATTTTTAGGAAAATACTTACTAATCTGTACAAATATATTTTAATAACAATTGCTGATTTAAGAATCGTTTGAGAGGCATTATTTAATAAAAATTAATTCTCTCAAAAGTTGAAGCACGTTTTTTTTCAAATACTTTCGTAGTTTTCGATTTACGTTCATTAAATGTTTCTTATTTACACAGATTAATAAGTATCATCTATCTTAAAATTCCTTTGAAACTTTTTTAATATTTTATATGTGATCACGTGCACACAGAAATGCATACAACAGAAATGCATGTAGAAAAATTACCTCTAGATCCAAATACTTGTTAAATGAGCATGTTACGTCTCGAGTCGAAATACTGATTTCCGTTCCAGTTTCCGTCTTAATCGACGAGGTAGTCTCGTGCAAACTAATCTCCGACATGGTCCTTATTTTGCTGGGCAGCGATATCTCTTCTATTTGATCGAGATCCTCGAACTGTTCAGCCGAATCTAACGACAGCTGGGGAACTTCGTTCTCCCCCGGAAATGATCGCTCGTACAGATTTCCACGGATTTCCAGAAATCGATCTTTCTGCACGTTTCGTTTGTCCGCAAGTGTATCCGTTTGAGTCGCCATATCATTCACCGTTTGAGTTTGTACTTCTGCGACTTTCACCAGCGTCTTAACGGGCTTTGCCCGATTATTGCTCGACTCGTCAATGTTTTCTTGATTCGGAATGTAATGATCCCTGGTAAAATGCGCATCATCGTTTGACTTCCAAGCCTCGTTAATATCCCTTTTTGTATAATCAAATGGATTCCATGCTGCTGCAAGAGAACATTTCAAAGATATATTTGGCGTATATCGTAAATAACGTACTAATTTTTTGTTATTTTGTCTTAGCATGCTTATACGTTATTATATTTTCAAGCGAGTAATAGCGGAATTCTAACTTTTTTCAACAGCTTCGTCATTAACTACCGCAGCTGCACGATCTTCCTCGACTTGCGCGGCCTCCTCCAGTTCTTCATCTTTCACATCCTCTTTCTGCGGGCTCTCCTGCTCGCGTTTATTCGTATCGTACAGAAGCTTTTCGACGTCCATCACTTGCCTGAGGGACTCGTTGAAAGAATCGTAAAGATGCAGTTCTGCCTGAAATTGCATATGTAAAGCTGTTGGGTGCATCTGAAATTTCAATGCGCTTTTATTTCGTCAGTTAAGGATCTAGCGTGATCGACTAGGCGCGTAGTAACGTGATCGTACTCACCAATTGCACTTCTTCTTGCTCTTTCTCCTGTTTTACCACCGATTTGTATTTCGGGCACCTCGCATCCACTTCCGAATCGCTGCTCTGTATCAAGTATCTTCTTCGCTTAGACCTCAGCACAAGATTCATTTTTTCCGGCGTGATTAAATTAGGAAATTCCTCTTGAGAATAGGCATCTCTGAAAGAGATCCTTCTGGGATCGAATAACGCGTCTGGCAGCACTGTATCGGCATCGTTTGAATCATCATTAGCAGTTGTCTCCTTAGTCGTAATAATACTTTGCGAATACGATTCTTCGTCTTTTTTGATGCTTGTACTTGCAGACTGCGTCACGGAATGTTCTGTGTATCTAAAATTCTCGGAAGTTTTAGTCGACCTGGTCAAGTTAACGTTCTCCTTGCTTTCCGTAATCGTTTCAGAATCGTTGCTCTTCGTTTGCTGTACAGAACTCGCGGGATACGCACTGGCACGATTTTTCGAGCTGTTACTTTCAGACACGGACCCGATGTCCTCTGACGGCTCCGAATTCACGCTGTGCAGTTTCCCGTCGACTTTATTTGCAGCTTTACTCTTGTCAGACACCCTCTTCGCTTGCTCCTTATGAATAGTGTTTGATTTGTCTTGCTTTGACTGCCTATTATCTAAATCGGACTTATATTTTGAGTCTTCCACCTCGGGTCTTTGCCTCGAGTGACAAATGTCTTTAGATTTATTTTCGCTATTGCTAGATAAAATGCCGACGCTATTGTTATCCTTCAGCGTAACCTTGTCCACCGCTTTCCAAGGTCGAAAGGCCGACAACTCGTTGCCGGGTATCCGACCTTTCGATAAAGGATTGTCTCTCGATAACTCCACAGACTGCGCGTTAAGCGATTTCTGTTTCTTGTCGTTATCTTTCTTCGCAGTAGACGTCACGAAACTCTTTACCTTCGATTTTGCCGACAAGGAATCATTACTTTTTGTAGCGTGAAACGGTAATCTGTCATTTTTTGATAATGGCAATCTCGTTATGTTACTCGTATCGATTGCATCCTTCCTGGAAACGTGTCTTGGGCTTCGACTACGCTTTACTTGGTCCTGCGCAGACTCCTCCCTCTTTGTCCCCAGAGATTCATCCTTTTTCATCCTCTTAGACCTGTTTTCCTTCTCCCTGGAACTGTCTCTAACATGCTCCTTCTTTTTATTCAGATTAAACGCTATGGACACATTCGGCGCTTTCAGTGGCTCTATACTTTCACAATTAATAATTGATGCATCCGAGGAGGAAAAGTCTAATTTTCTCTGTACTCTTTCACCAGTTCTTGACGCTTTATCGGGCCTATCGAGTGCAAATTCCTTCGCAGCTATCTCAGATTTTGTTGAAGGCAGCTCCTTGGAGTTCTCCCTGCCAGAGAAATCCAACGTTTTCGGGGAAATTTTCAAGTCTGGTACTTTCAGTGGCCTGACAAGATCCATCTTTTGTACAATTTGATACAAAGTCTGCGTACTATTCGCTCTTAATACTGAAGAGGCCAAATTGTTTTTTCGTGGAGAATTTGAATCATGTGCCCTTGCGCCAGTCTCGGTGCAATCTCCTAAAGCGAGCTTCTGCTTTACTGCACTGATAAATGTGAAAGGATATGGCTGTACAGGATGATAAGACAGTAAATTTTCTAAGCTTTTAATGCCAAGTGTGGAAACTTGTAAGTTGGTTGACTGCTGTTGGATCTCGGAATCTTGTGCGATCTGTGCTCTCTGCAATGCACAAACTACTATAGAACTTTTGCAATTTTATATACATACTAAGATCATGAAAAAAAAGTAAGGAATCACTCACAATAGCAGAAGCTTCGGCGCGTTTAACAATAACATTTGGATCTGAGAAGAAGATGTATCCTTTTTTATCATCAGGCTCTTCCTTCTCACTGCTGTTCTTCATATTTTCATTTTTAAATCACGTATAGATAACGTTCCACAGAATCATTATATTCTTATCCATAAATGCATACGTGTAAGTGAGAAACACGAAAATGCTACAACAAAATTACAATTAAAAGTTACAGTTTATATCAATATTTTAATATCAACATAGAAAAAGTGACTTTTAAAATTTTTTAAGTGATCTCGTATTCAAATAAAGTTTTACTTTCTGTTACAGCGCTCCAATGCATTTAAGGTTAAAGGTTCACAAGTCGAAATCGATCGTTACACGATTTTTGTAAAACATTCTATTCCTCTTTTCCTCTAATCACATAATTGGGACATTTAACCAAGCATTAGCCAAAAAAATAATTAAAACCCGACAGTACGAGCGAACAACTTCTCTTCATTCACATATTTCTTTTAGTAAAGACTACATTCACGCGATTAAAACGTTTTTTTAAAGGATTTTTTTTCGAAAACAACCGTACACACAGATCTCGCCGTCTGATTTATGGCGCCATATTTTAAAGACTTCCACGTAAACTGGCAAGGACAACGTTCGATCGACAGTTGCACAATGAAGACACTTACCAGGAGCGTTTCGAGGAGATCGTGCCGTGCTTTGTCGTGCCTTTTTACTCGTACGAAAATTCTGCATACGTTTACCGCGCGCGCGGCACCACCACGTTCTCAACAGTTTGTCACAACGGCCGTTTGTAAACTGTGATCACGTGGTACGGCAGGACTCGCTACTTGTTCGCGATTAAACATGGCAATGAGAACACACATGCACATGGGGAGTAGTATGATCGATAATGTGCGAATGCGAACGCAAGGATTTTCGTTGACCGGGGGACGAGGAGTACGCGCACCGCATGACAGCCTCATGCACGCCCCGCACTCATCACGCCGCCGGCTAGGCGTAGGTTACGCGTACATTATCCCGCCGTAGGAGCGCACGGACGCCTCTGACGTTCCACATTGCACGGGACTTATCGTCCTCTCACTCCTCTGCCCGTCAATGCCGCGTCACAAATTCCAATAAAACCTGCTACGCGTACTCGTAGATGGATTGTACAACATACACACGTCGTGTCGCAACTGCCCAGCGACTTGAAGTTGCATCAATGTCAAGCACATGTTTCGACCGTCTGTAGCGGTTCTATATAATTGTGACTTTATGACTTTTTATGATCGAGAAATAAGCGACGTAAACGCGCGCTCTATGTTATCAGCAAATTATTGAAGAATTTATAAGAGATATAACTTGTTTGTGTAACTCTTGTAAATTTACGGAAAAATATGATGCTAGAATAACGACAGCAAGTGCAAATGACCACTGTCCGTTGGCGCGGCCATTCAAGAGTTTCCTGCACTGCAGTTCCGACAATTGGTTGGACAAGCAACGCGAGGTTGCACGGAGACCTGCGAATGATTATTTTATCATTGATATTTAACAGAATCCTAATAAAAACAAAATCAATATTATTCCATGATATTATTGTTTGATTTCGTTTCCTTTTTTCTGTTCCGTCAAATCCAACGTGCGGTGTAAAAAAGGCATATGACATGGCTGTCTTTGTGTAATCTATGGTCTATGTTTAGTTCCGTCAGGTGCCACTATTTTGCGACGACGACGCCTCTCGAATGAATCGCGTGGACCGTTTAAATTCAAAAGGTAACGGCACGCGTTTCCTGGAGGCAGTTTGTCACGAGCGTATGTAGCGTGCGTGGATTTTTGTCGTGCAATAAATTGACATCTTGTAACGATTAAGGTATATGTTTGACAGTGCGCTGTTCGAGGCAGTTCCACGTAACTCGAATTAACGGTGGTATCCTTTTTCCAGGCAAAACAAACACATTGGAACAATGAGTGGCCGACCGGAATGGAAGCCAATGGTCGAAAAAACGATCGTCGAGCTCGAACAGACGCTCGAAGAGCTGCAAAAGACCTGGGAGAGCATAGGTTGCACCAAGGAAACGCGAACTATGTACTACGAGCAGGCGCACAGTCACATAAAGGACCTCTTGAACGAGATGGTGCGTGAGTCACACACAAAGGAGCAGTTGTTGGTGGACAGTATAAGGGACCTGTTGAAGCAGACGACGACACTGCACACGGAACTGCACCTGGACATGGTACACAAGACCTACGAGCAGATTCCCTTGACTGAGGTAGAGCAAATGCTTCAAGCAGACATACAAAATCTGGAGTGCATGAAAAAGGAACGTATGAAGGTACTGATGGACCTTCTAGCGAAGGAGAAGGAAATTTGCGAGAAACTTGGCGCCAAGAAATTAAACATCTCCACAAGCGTCTTGCCCACTGAGCAAGAACTCGAGAGCTTCAAGTCGTATCTACAGAAACAGGAAGCCGAGAAGGTACGCTTGGAAAATACTTTCGTAGACCTGCGCCATTCCATAATCAAAATGATAGATGAGCTGGATGTGTCCCCGTGTTCGTCATTCGAGCAATTGGTGTATGACAATCCTGAGGGATTTGTGCTCAGTTCAAATAATATAACGAAACTAAAGGAGCTTAAGGAGAAACTAAAAACGCAAATAGAAGAAGCAAAGTGCCACGTCGAGAAGGTAAAAATGGATTTGTTGGCACTATGGAAATATCTTGATGAACCCTCCAATGTTTGTCAGTTATTCCTTGATAAGCACTCTGGTTACGACACTGGTACTATAAATGCACTCAATACAGAGATGAAACGTTGTAAGGAGAAGAGGAAGGAGAACATTTTTAAGTACGTCACTCAGGTCAGATTTGAATTGATGAACCTGTGGGACTTGTGCAAGTACTGCGATGTGGAGAGAAACGCATTTGCGCCATTTTACTCCAACACATTCACTGAAGATCTGCTGATCCTGCACGAGTTAGAAGCGGAGAGATTACGCAAATTCTACAACGAAAACCGGGCGATATTTGATCTTTTAGATCAGCGTGTAAGCATCCTAATGAAAGCAAAGGAGTTACTTCAGCGTGAAAATAATCCCGATCGTTATCACAATCGCGGAGGCCAATTGTTAATGGAAGAGAAAGAGCGGAAAGTAATTCAGAAGAAATTACCGAAAATAGAAGCAGACTTGAAGCAGTTGATAAGTGAATATGAAACTACACATAATCGGGTGTTTACCATTTATGGCACACCATTGGAAAATGTCTTAGCAGAGTCTTATGAGAATATCAATCACGAGAAGGAGACAATGAAAAAGGCGAGAAAAGAAGCAAAAGACAAGTCTGTTAAGAAGTCGCCTATGTTAAACAGTTCGAAGCGGACGCCGGGAATGTCTCACTTGAGCGTTCACAGAGGTCCGCTGGCAAGTGCACCGAAGCGCAAATTATTCAGTCCGTCTCCCAATTCCTCGCTGAAACGCAAAAATAAGAACGATAAAAGTAAGCCCGTCACCGTCACTGCTTCCAAGATAAGGAGGAGTGGAAGACTTTTAAAAGCCACCCCAAAAAGATCATCCAGAGGTGGACAGAAAAGGAAAGAATCGGTGTCGCCTGTTAACAGCATCACGGATACGACGTACAATCAGTTCCAAGGCCACATGACGGACAGAGAAGAATTACACAGCTCGTTATTGCCAGATCAGATTCTGAAGAGTATCAGCAAGGCCAGCAAAACACCGATAGTACGAACACCTATGAAACCGTTGAGGAAACATCTCTCTGCAGCCACGACGCCTGTCTCGGCACGCAAAGCGCCGCACAGTCCTAGAATCGTCAAAACACCAAAATTAGCGACCGCCCCAAGCAACTTACCCTTCATTTTTTAATTGAGAAACAAGATCAGAGGTTTTTAGCGTAATGACAAAAATTCTTTTTACTTGTAGAAACGACACAACGGAAAGTGATTTAATATTAACTTTAATCGTGTTATAAAGATTTGCCTTGCAGGTTTTTATCACATGGTACAGTACAAATGTGGGATTAGATGTACATTGCTGCTCGGTGAAATTGTAACGTAAAGTGCGATTGATACACTTTTGTATGTAGCCATGTGCAGTCGAGATTAATTTGTATCAACATACTCAACTTTCAGTTGTTAATAAACATAAGTACTTATTATGAAAGGTAAAGAAAAGGTACTCTTCACTTTTTTTCTCACGATAATTTTCCTTTCACTGAACAGGAATGTATTTTACCATGCAATTTTGACATGCAGCTGTGTTAAGTAGATTAAATGATAATTATCGCCGCATATCATTGTAATTTGCTATTAGTAATTTAGCTTAGTAACATTTTTCTAAACTTTAAAAGATAATCTTAATTGAGATAACTTTTGTACCTTGTGAAAAACCTTTATAAGCTCATTGCATTATAATTTAAATACTCCTTTAAAAAAACTGTATAAAATCATATTTTAATCTTGAAACGTAATAAATGTAATAAATTGAATATAAAAATTAAATATAAAAAATTGAAAAAAAGATTACAAGAAAATATTTCTTATAAAGGTACACAAAAAGTCTATCTTATTGTATATCATATTATTTATCTTAGCACCAGTAGAATAGTTATTAAGCAAGATAAAATATATGCACTGTTTAACAAAAATTCGCATTTATAGTTATATCAGAGATTATATGAAAAAAAGGAGAAATGAGATAAAAAGCGTTTTCCATATTTTATATGTAGACAATTCTAATTAGTAATATAGATAATACTTGCTTGGTTAATATTTCATTAAAAACTTTTGTAAAACGATACTAACTGTACACTTGTGATGTATAAATAATGAGATAGTTTTGAAATAAATATTTAACGCAATTGCCTTAGCGTAATTTGTTGATTCAAATAAGTAGAGTTCTTTGAGAAAGAGATCGAGATTGTTTCGCCCTTATAACAGCAATGTATTATAATAGGAAAATAAGGGAAAATTAAATATTTATATACCGATATAGATGAATAATAATAACGTATTTTATAAATTTTTGTATATTTGTATATATTTGTATTACACCTAATATTTGTTTATTGTCGGTAAAATAATTTAATGTTTAACGTATTGCACTAGTTCAGTGCAGCTATAAAAAATAGACCAATTAAGAAAAGGGTATATGTACATGTATACGCACTCTAGCGTATCTGCGCAAGCTTTAAGAAAAACTCAGGTTAGGTTAGGTTAAGAGTTAACGTATTGTGTTTCGTACTGGTGATGTATACGAGTAACATTGCATTCGTACTTTCTAAGGTCGAGATGTACTAGTTCTTTCATAGTCTACATAAAAACATTCTATATCGAATATATATAATATTGAAAAAAAAGGAATTGACGAAAATCGAAAATGGGAGACATAAAATCGTTCTTCCACCAGTGGTGCGCGAAAAATGGAAAGGAACCTCAATTCGATGTTAGACCAACAGGTAATAGTCGTGCATTTTACGCGTATTTCGTGAGATTATATTGCATGGAGTTTTATATTATATTTTATATTGTAGGACCGAAACACCGACAACGTTTCCTCTGCGAATTGCGAATACCCGGATTCGACTATGTCGGTGTGGGGAATTCGACGAACAAGAAGGACGCGCAGGGGAACGCCTCCAAAGATTACGTTAACTACTTGATTCGCATGAATCACGTGAATTTGAACGACGTACCGAAGGATACCACGATGCTGCCTTCGGTCGCACAGGACGGTGTCAAGATGGAGGCGATGCCAATGAAGTCGGTGTTCCAGGGTGGCATGGGACCGAACGACATTGGCCAAGCATACAGGCCATACAACGAACACGGACAGAGTAATTACACGTACATGGACAGGCTAGCTGATCAGAAGAAAGTAGAGGACGCGGAAGACGTCGACGTGAACTCCAGCATCCATGGGAATTGGACGATCGAGAATGCCAAGTCGAAACTTCATCAGTTCATGCAAACTAACAAAATTAACGCTGATTACAAGTATACCCCGGTTGGTCCAGATCATACGAGGTATGAGGTCATGCAATGGAGATGGTCCTTTTTTAGCACATTGGATTGGTGTTGCAATATGCAGTTATATGTATTTGTTCAGTTTCTACATATTGTCCTGAATTACTTGTTGATTGTATACCATTTGAGATTTAACCAGACCATTTTGGAGTACGTTGGTTGCTTACATCTAAAGCTGGTGCAAGAGAGCGGTCTATCAACTCTCTTGTGCACAGATAACAGATGAGATTAAACCAAAACTTTTATTAAAATGATTTAATAATGGTTTTGGTGCGACTACACAAACTACTATCAGTGCACTCCAATCTGGTCATCTATGATATCTCCAAATGGTGAGTTGTTACTTGTCGCAATTAATTGAGGGAATAAGCTTCACAATGTACATTTGCCTCAAATGTGCATATTTTCTTTCACATTTATTCCCTTAATTATTAATTGTCCTGATAATGCATACCACATTTTGTTATAGATTTTTTATAATAAAAATAATGTTTCACAGGAGTTTTATGGCAGAGATGTCCTTTTATGTCAAACAACTTGGGCGATGTACGTAATCTTTTACTTACTAAAGTATATAACTTGTGAGAAAATATTGGGTTGGCCAAAAAGTAATTGCGTTTTTTTCCAATAGATGGACATACATGTCTTGAAATGTAACTAACTTCATTCTAAACCGCAAATTCATTATGTAGGTTAACAACTCACAGTTCAAGCTTGTTTTACAAAAAGAAAGTACACGATTTCGTTAACAATTGTTTCTTTGCCGTCGATTTCAAAATGGAAAATCAAAAAGAACATTTTCGTCATATTTTGTTTTATTACTTCCGAAAAGGGAAAAACGCTGTGCAAGCTCATACAAAGTTATCTGATGTATATGGCGAAGATGCTTTAAAACTGCGGCAGTGTCAAAATTGCTTTACTAAATTTCGATCTGGAGATTTTAATGTGAAAGATGCACCACGCTCAGGAAGGCCAATCGAAATTGATGATGACAAACTAAAGGCACTGATCGATTCGAATCGGCGTTTAACGACACGAGAGATTGCTGAGAATCTTAACATATCGAAATCGAGTGTTGAAAACCATTTAAAACGACTTGGATACATCGATATTTGGGTAGCACATGAGCTGAAAGAAATTCATCTCACTAAGCGTATTGACATCTGCAATTCTCTTTTGAAACGTGAGGAAAATGATCGATTTTTGAAACGTATGATAACAGGCGACGAAAAATGGATCGTCTACAACAACGTCAAACGAAAAAGATCGTGATGAACCTGCTGAAAGCACTTGAAAAGCAGATATTCACCAAAGAAAGATTATGCTGTCAGTCTGGTGGGACTGTGTATTTTGAGCTGCTTGCAAGGAATCAAACCATTCATTCAGACGTAAAACGTCGAGAATTGGTGAATCGCAAAGGTGTTGTGTTTCACCATGATAACGCTAGACCACGTACAAGTTTGGTCACTCGTGAAAAATTGTTGCAGCTTGGATGGGATGTGTTACCATGATGTTACCACATCCACCATATTCGCCAGACCTGGCACCATCAGATTACCATTTGTTTCGTTCTTTGCAAAACGCCTTGAATGGTAAAACCTTGACTGCTGATGAGAATATGAAATCGTTCTTGGAATTGTTTTTTGCTGAAAAAGATAAGAACTTTTTTGAGCGCGGAATCATGAAGTTGCCTGAAAAATGGCAAAAGATAATCAAACAAAATGGACAATATATTGTTTAATAAAGTTTTTGTTTCCCATGAAAAATTCGCCTTTTATTTATATAAAAAAAAAACGCAATTACTTTTTGGCCAACCCAATAATATATGGGAAATATTGTTGACATTAGAATTCTGTAATGAACATGTGTTTTAGGTATAACTGGACGCGAAACTGGATCAAATAAACAGACAGCCTCAAAGAGCTGTGCTTTATCGATTGTTCGCCAACTGTATCATTTGGGTGTTATCGAAGCGTTTAGCGGTACATTGAAAAAAAATAAAGATACCGAACAGTTGAAATCTTACCCTGTTAAAATTTCACCAGAATTGGAAAATCAAGTGCAGGAAGTTTTAATAAGTTTGAATATAAAGCCAATTGATGTTACTTCAGCTAGTAATAGAATTGATAAGGCAAGTAGTTTTGTGCTTAATACATTTATATATAATATATCTAATTGATTATGTAATTAAAACAAATATTTCACTCATTATATAGTCATCACCTGCGATGAAAGAGGAAAATGGTGCAAGTATGGGCGTGTCTTTATTGACGAATCAAGTGTTGGACGACTTTATATCCTCCGTGCCGCAACCTGCCGGTGTCGTGAGTTGGTCACCACCTCAGCCAAACTGGAATCCCTGGACGGGATGCAATATCGACGAGGGACCATTGGCGACGATATCCTTGGATCAGCTCTCCGAGGACATGATGAACGAGCAGCGAGAGAAGGTGCAGCAAGATTCCAGTTTGCAGACGAGCGTAAAGGAGAGATCCAACTTGCCTGTTTTCGCGAAGAGGAATGAGATCATGAACGCCATCAACGATAATCCGATCATCATTATACGTGGGAACACGGGGTGTGGCAAAACTACACAAGTATGCCAGTTCATTTTGGACGACTACATCGCGTCGGGCCAGGGCGCGTACTGCAGCATCGTCGTCACTCAACCTCGAAGAATCTCGGCCGTATCGGTAGCCGACAGAGTCGCCGTCGAGAGATGCGAGAATTTGGGACAGTCGGTCGGCTATTCCGTGAGATTCGAGTCGTGCTTGCCGAGACCGTACGCCAGCATAATGTTCTGCACCGTCGGTGTGCTGCTGAGGAAGCTGGAAGGTGGCCTCAGAGGCGTATCGCACGTTATCGTCGACGAGATCCACGAGCGAGACGTCAATTCGGATTTTATCATGGTAGTGCTCCGAGACATGATTCACCTGTATCCCGATCTCAGAATCATTCTCATGTCGGCTACCATTGATACTACGCTGTTCAGCGAGTACTTCAACAAGTGTCCCGTAGTGGAAGTGCCCGGTAGAGCGTATCCGGTGCAGCAATACTTCTTGGAAGACTGCATACAGTTGACGCGTTTCGTCCCACCGATCGCGTCCGGAAAACGCAAGTCCAAGGAGTCAGACGACCTGCCGATAGACGGAGAACCCGATGAGAATCTGAACAAAGTCATTGGCAATAACTATTCTCTTGAAACGAAGGACGCCATGGCGCAACTGACAGAAAAGGAAATAAGCTTCGAGTTGATAGAGGCACTGCTGAGATACGTCAAGGAGCAGACAATTCCGGGTGCCGTATTGATCTTTCTTCCTGGCTGGAACTTGATATTCGCACTGTTGAAACATCTGCAGCAGCATTCCATCTTTGGCGGATCATCCTATTGTATTATCCCATTACATTCGCAACTGCCGAGGGAAGATCAACGTAAAGTCTTTGATCCAGTGCCATCTTCCGTTACGAAGATCATCTTGTCTACGAACATCGCCGAAACTTCGATTACGATTAATGACGTCGTCTACGTCATAGATTCCTGTAAAGCTAAAATGAAGCTGTTCACCTCTCATAACAATATGACTAATTACGCGACTGTTTGGGCGAGTAAAACAAATCTGGAACAGCGGAAGGGTAGAGCGGGCCGTGTCCGTCCCGGATTTTGTTTCCATTTGTGCTCGCAAGCAAGATTTAACAAAATGGACGAGCACATGACGCCTGAAATGTTCAGAACGCCACTGCATGAACTAGCGTTGAGCATCAAGTTGTTAAGATTAGGCAATATCGGGCAATTCTTGTCGAAGGCGATCGAGCCGCCTCCCATCGACGCCGTGATCGAAGCGGAAGTTGTATTAAGAGGTATATATCTTTCCACATCTTCATCTTTCTTCAGAATTTCGTTTTGTTTATAAAGATCTCATTGCAGAGATGAAGTGCTTGGACCAGAACGACGAGTTAACGCCACTCGGCAAGATCTTGGCACGCTTGCCGATAGAACCTCGTCTGGGGAAGATGATGATCTTGGGCTGCATGTTCCGCGTGGGCGACGCGCTCTCAACAATGGCCGCGAACAGTACCACCTTCCCTGAGGTGTACAACATGGGCCCCGACACGAGAAGACTGACCATGCAACAAAAGTGGTTCGCCGGCGCGCGATACAGCGATCACGTCGCCATGCTGCACGCGTTCCAAACGTGGGAGGAAGCTAGGGCCAGTGGCGAATATTCTGAACAGGCATTTTGCGAGTCGAAAAATCTCAGTATGCCTACTTTGCGAATAACCTGGGAAGCTAAGGTCAGTGGAATTGTGTGTGCCACTGTCGACATCATATTTTTCATGATTTGTAATGACTTTATTAATTTTTCAGAATCAACTGCAAGCGCTGCTGCAGAGCGCCGGCTTTCCCGAGGAGACCTTGTGTCCAACTCCGTTGAATTATCAAGCGGGCGCAGACACACGTCTCGATACTATCACTGCACTGTTATGCATGGGCCTCTATCCCAATGTGTGTTACCATAAGGAAAAGCGAAAGGTTCTCACGACGGAGTCGAAAGCAGCGTTGATCCATAAGACGTCGGTAAACTGCAGCAACTTCGAGCAGAACTTTCCATTTCCGTTCTTCGTGTTCGCCGAGAAGGTAAAGCAATTATCGATATCTGGAATATTTCTTTTTTAAATATAACTTTAAGTGTAATTTTCTTTATTCACCGCTAGATCCGTACGAGAGCCGTGTCTTGCAAACAAATGACCATGGTGTCTCCCATCCATCTGTTGTTGTTTGGCTCACGCAAAGTGGAATACGTGGACGACGTAATCCGACTGGACAACTGGATCAACTTGGACATGAATCCGCAACACGCAGCAGCCATCGTCGCTTTGCGACCCGCGCTGGAGAGTCTCGTCATTAGAGCGTCCAAGGACCCGGAAACGATCTTAGAATTGAGCCCTACCGAAGAAAAGGTATGGCTCTAAGTCTGAAATAATTCACGAGAAAGTCTCTAGTAACTTGATTGTAGTTAAATTTCCAGTTTGGTTTATTGCATGAATATATTATTATTTTACATTTGAAATTTAATTTTTTAATTTTGCCAATTAGTTTCGAGTAAAAGTCTATTACGGCTTTTTAAATTTTATTTCATTAAATAATATCATTATCTTCCAAAGTATAATAATTAATATAACAATAATTAATGTGTTTTTGATGCTAGCAAAATAAGAACTATTATTTCTGTTCTTGTTATCAGGTGCTAAGTGTGATCAAGTCATTGTGCAGCATGAACGCTTGCCGCCACGAGTTGGAGCAGATAACCGGCGGTGGTTTTCAGTCACGTCGTCCACCGAGGGGCCACGTAAGCGGTTTTCAATCCAGCATGTATAGACCCGCGAAACTGTCGCGTGGAGACGATTATCAGGAACCATCGGTTTCGAATGATGGTAATTACAGCGGCAGAAATTTCGGCAATCGCGGTGGAGGATACAACAGAGGAGGCTACAATAATAGGGGATACGGAATGGGCAGCTCACGTGGTTGGAGAGGAAACTGGGGTAGCGGTGGATACCGTGGACGTTACTAATTAATATTGTATTGTCTTATTAATATTAGTTCGTTTATTATAGTTATTCTATATAATATATTATATATGATATTATATATAATATATTATATATGACATATGGTATACTATAAACATATGATGTATGGAGATATATGTGATATGTAATCTCGGTCTCTCTCTTATGAGAACTCTGGTACTATGACACAAGAAGAGTTTTTTTTTTTCTAGTTAATTGATATTTTATATAATATTTGCCTATACACTGTAAGCATGAATATATTTGCAGTATATTGTCCTACCTATATGTTTCTTGAATGTTTTTCCAAAAATAATAAACATCTCATAACTAAAATTTTATTTTCTTATTTTTTTATATTAACACGAAAGTCGTATTGAAAAAGAATAATTTTTAATCAATAGGTCTCAATTGTGTGTGATAAAGAAAAAATGTGAAGTGAGAACAAATTTACGTGCGTAAATTCAGCGGTAAATATAACCGATTTTCACTCATGTATAATTGATCTTTTTCCCATCACAAAACGCAATATGCAAAAAATGAGTTCAGCAGTAAACCAAATTCATTTCAGAAATATAAATCAAAATCTCTTTTTATCAATTATTTGTTACTTATTTCTTAACTTTATGGAATTGTTAATTTTTTAATTAACGCATTGAACGTAAGTAAAATTGCAAAATTCCTTGTATTATCGAATACTCCCGCCATTTTTTCCCAGAAATAATCACAGTCATTATATACAAGTATCTAGATACGATGCGTATGACCTGTGTGCGAAAACATTGATGCAACTTCATGTCAGTGGCGGAGAAGACGGCAGGTTGTTGGTCGGTGGAAAATGGCGAGGCTGCGCGAATTGCACGATACGAAGGATGATTGTCGTGTTGATTGATGGTCGCATTTTGAGCCAAGGTGGAAAAATGAAATATACGTAGAAAAAAGGATGATGCCAACAGATTCATCGTTCTGTTCAGTTCGATTCACGTTGCGACAAAGCATCACGAGCGCGACTGTCATACTGAGAGAAGAAGAGAGAGAGGGAAAGAGACAGAGAGCGCTCGCGAAGGACCAAAAAGAAAAGTGATCTCGCGCGACGGTCGGTGGTTCGGTGGTTGCAAAACGTCACGCAGCAATCCGCGTTACGATCATTAGCGATCCGTTCGTTCGTTCGTCCGTTCGCACGCTCGTACGCCTCGCAAGTGACGGCGAATCCAAGTGGAGTCTTCGACGCACGATGAAGACGACAATAACGCGCAGATAACATGATGAAGCATCGCCGAATCATCATCATCGCTCGTTGATTTTCGTACAACGGGACGTTCCGAGGCCGCTCAAGTGTATATATGTGTTCCCCGCGTTGACCCTTGAACGATTGGCTCGCTCGAGGTTATAAGCAGTTATGCGCCTGACGTTCGGCCCGCCGACGAATGTTGACCGAGGTGGATTGCTGCTAGCCACAGACTCTGGCAGCTCGGCCGAATGGACGGTGCACCGATTGACGAGTTGGCAGAGTGACGATCCGAAGTCAGAAATGCGCACTCCTCGGCATTAACGTCGACGTCTCGTGATCGGGATCTGTTTAACTGGCTGTGAAAGGCGCAACATAACTGTATCGAGTCCAAAGAGTTGAGTAGTGAGTGAGCACTCGTGTTTCCTTCGTTCCTTATTTTTAAATATTTAAATTAATTTCTACGTGTGTGCGTGTGCATGCGCGCGCGCGCGCATGTGTGTGTGGTTAAGTATAAGAGTGTATTAAAATAATTTATGGCTGCTAATAATAGAAAGACTTAATAATAGAAGACACTTTTATACGGTTAAAACGTTCTTATCGAATCTCGATAGTAACACAGATTGAAACAGTGCCAGTAACGATGATATTTGTTCTTTTTGTTACTTATACAAACATATGTTGCTGTAAAATATGCTGTAAAATGATATCTCTTTGTGTTATTTTTTTCATAGGTATATAGATACATATATATATATATATATATATATATATTCAAAATACTGGTCAAAATGGATCAAGAAACTGTATACGGCACGCACGAGGATAGCCATGTTGTCATGTCGGAGAAGGTGCAGTCTCTGGCAGGCAGCATCTATCAAGAGTTCGAAAAGATGATAGCGAGATACGACGAGGATGTAGTGAAAGACTTAATGCCTCTGCTAGTCAATGTGTTAGAATGCTTGGATATATCCTATACCGAGAATCAAGAACGCGAGGTCGAGCTAGAGCTGCTGAGAGAGGACAATGAACAGCTTGTCACGCAGTATGAAAGAGAAAAACAATTAAGAAAAGCATCAGATCAGGTAAGGATCCTTTTTCTTAACAAGTCACCTTCGATCTAAAGATTTATAGTTAAAATAATAATAATTGTGCTTAAAATAATGATGTGATTATATTATAACATAATGTAATGTCTTACTAGAAACTCCTTGAGCTGGAAGATGTTTCGGAGGATGAGAGAAAGGAGCTCATGTCGAAAATCGACAGTTTAGAATCTATCGTAAGAATGCTGGAACTGAAGACAAAGAACTCACACGATCACGGTACAAATGCCACTGGTGCTTCCAGTCTACCCACTCACACTTCTTCCCTCTACAGTAGAGTAGAAGATTTTCTTTTTTTTCTGTTTTGCGTTATACATATTCATGCATATTTGGGTTATTTTATGGTAAGGGTTGTGTGATAAATATAAGGTGCAGTCTATTGTAGCTATTGTGTCACATATTTTCATCATTTGGCCTGTTCTTTATAGCACTGCTGAACTGGCGCAAATTAGAGCGAGACAAAATATATTTCTCACTTTAATTATTGCAGTTCAGCAGTGCAGCTATAAAGAAACAGACCAATTATTTTCATTTTCGTTCATTTTTTATACATTTTATTTTGGTCATTTTATTTACGTTTCGTTATACCATGTATCGTTATTGTATTTGTTGTCTTGCTTCACAGCAATCAGTAACTTTTCTTTTCCTGCATGATAGGTGCTTGCTCCAAAAATAACATTGTTACTTAAATTTCAAAGATTTCTTATCTAATCCTATCTAATTTCCTATCTAATTTATTGTCTATTGTTGTCAATTACGTGTGTCTGGTTCTGTTGTGAGCACATAGAGCGTGTTCCATATCTGTTCACGACTGTGATTTATAGATTACGCTTTCTCAAATATCCTACTCTTTTTTTAGTTGGCCGGCTCGAAGAGAAAGAAGCCGAACTGAAACGCGAGTATTCTCGTCTGCACGATAGATATACGGAATTATTTAAGACCCATGTCGATTACATGGAGAGAACCAAAATGCTGGTCGGCAGCACAGAAAGATTGGAGAGTGTATCTGCCAGCAGAGCACCATCCAGATTACCATCCCTTGGACTTGCTCACATGTCGCGTAGCTCCGGGCCATTGAGCTACGGCTTCCAGAGCTTGGAAGCTAGTATAAACGCCGAAGATGTTCAGGAGGATATCGTACCAAATGCCGCTAACTTAAGGACCGAAATGTTGGACAGCAGTAGCGAAGCTGCTATTGAGACATCCGACAAAAGCCAACTGACTGATCAACCAATGCAGGAGAACAAGACTACAGCTATATCTAGACGTGAGTCATCATTAGAATCGCGACGTAAATTTCTTTTGTGATTTGATTCGACTTTAATTAGAGACGTGTATATATATATATTATAGATGAAAGTCCAGAAACGGAAGTACCGCCGTCTTTAATGACACCAACAACGCCGACCGTAGGCATAGAAAAATTAGCCACTACTCCAAGCGGTAGAAGCAGAACTGAAAGAGAACAACGAAGCGGCAACACATTGTATCAAGAACTAAGTTTCCAAGATGCCGATGCCTTGGGCGAGATGGACGAGGGCGCAGATATTACTGGTATTACATAATCATTGCAAGACGATGGAATTAATTAGAAGAGCGATATTATTTTAGAGTCTATTAAATCAAAATATTCATGATTTTAGGAAGCCTGGTGCATCCTGGAGAATACGCTTCATCAGGTACGTTCGATGTACACATATTTTTGCGATCTTTATAACGTTATGTACATAAATTCTCGTTCATTCATTCCATTTTCCAAGTTAAATTTCCTTAACTTTATATATATATTTGTGTTTCATTGTTCGCCTGCGCATTCTATGCTGGCTCGTACATGTCACTGTCGTACTTCCAACACACGATCGTATGACACTAACTTACCGTGCAGTCAATGACAACTTTTTCGGTAAGATATAATAATTAACATTATATTTAGAATTGTTAAGAGACAGCCATTACTAAATATAATTTTTGGTTATATATCGATTGCCAATAAAACTTGACTGATCCATCTATTGGATATCTATTGTGAAATATTTCTTCTAATTCTTTCTCTGCTGTGTGCTGCATGCACATTTTAAAATTGTGAAAAATAGGGATCTTGAAAGTTCAATTAATATGTTATGCCTTTAACTTAATTATTTCATTATTGTATACATTGTTTATCCATTTTGTACAGGTATGGGGAAGGAGGTAGAAAATCTTATCATGGAGAATAACGAGCTACTTGCCACAAAGTAAGTCTAATGAAAGTGATGCACTTGTACATGTATCTTTATTATATATATTAATGTGTCTAACATTCGATATTTTCTTGTAGAAATGCGCTCAATGTCGTGAAGGACGATTTGATAGTCAAAGTGGATGAATTAACCAGGTACGTCCTCTTTATTGCAACGTTAACGTAATTTTCGTATACTATTGGCGATCTCAACGTTTCAGTGAACAAGAGATACTACGCGAGGAGGTGCGCGGTCTGCAACAGGCGCGAGAACGATTGCGACAGCGAGTCGCCGCTCTCGAGGAAGAATTGAAGAAAGTTAAGGAGGAAGCGGAGGCGGCGGCTAAAGCAACAAAGAGCGACGACGAAGAGGATGTGCCTCTCTCTCAGAGGAAGCGATTCACGCGGGTGGAGATGGCAAGAGTACTCATGGAACGAAATCAGTATAAAGAACGCTTCATGGAGCTCCAGGAGGCTGTCAGGTGGACGGAGATGATAAGAGCCAGCAAGACCGATCCTTCCAGCATCTCCGGGGGGAAAGGTTCAGTCTGGAAGTTGTACGTATCCATCGATATCTACCCCAGGGCAGGGATAAAATGAGCAACAGGATCAATTCCGTCACTTTTGTTGCAGTTTTAGTAATCTCTTCACAGGCCCGGCCGATCGGGGAACACTGGTGCGCTCCGCACATACGTTACCCCATGTACGATACAGCGCACCGGCGAATCAGGTCGTTCCGGCGCCGCCTCTGGATGCCATGCGTAGACGTACGTTGAAAAGTCGCCAAGACTTTCTCGACCAAGGAGACACCATGTGAGAAATCAATCAAATTTATATTATTGAATGCACGTAGATACATTATTACGTCGACTTGACACATGACTTGAGACCTGCCTTTTACTTTGATCGATTAGTTAGATTGAACTTTCGTTTCCTTTATCGAACTTTCTTTTTATCTTCTTGTCTCTGTTCAATGAGCCTAAGTTGATTTTTAATTTCCAATCGAGAACATCGCCCACGAGTTCGCAATTAGATACTGACCGCGATTTTAATGCATCACTTTATCCCGTTACTTCTTTGCCCTCAAAATTAATAACGAGGAACGGAGGTAATGTTATTTTATAATCTTCACTTGGAGCAGAAATACGGCAGAGTGGAGAAGAAAAAGACTTGGTGTAATTTTCTGAATTGCTCATCTTTGCAGATTAGAATCCTCTTTGGTCAGTTGGGATCCGTAATCATATGTCACGATTCACGGTATTAGTCTCAATTGCACTAAAGAGACGTGAGTTTCTGATAATTCAGCCTACTTAATTGGTGGGTTTGCGCGCATTATGTCGCAATACGTGTGTTAACCTGTCTACGCTTCGTTTTGTTATCACTTTGACTTTAACGAGCATTACAAAAAGAACAAAGAATTTTATTGAATTTTATCAAATCATCCAAATTGAATGTAATGTTTTATGATTTAACATTATATTATTATAATTATAATTATTATTATTATTAATATTAATTTCTCGTTCCATTTCGGTTACTATAAATCTCTCTTTACTTTTTAAATCCTTTACCAAAAGCCCGTTAAGTGTTATCAAGTTTTAGCATGGTTTGTATATTATACTACGATGATGTGTACATTGCTCACATAAAAGTGCAATAATTGCACTAATTAAGCCATTAGATAGAGATTACCTATCAATTTTTCACAGTTTTTAATGTTTGAAAGAAAGCATAATTTTGTAAATACGTATTTGTACAACTTTTGGAAAAATAATAATGTGCGATCATATTACTGATCAAAAGAAATAAATGAAGTTTTAATTACGTTATAAACTTGGCCTTTATTTCACTCTTGTTACTGCGCTTTTGGTCTTTTTGTTGTTCGGGTTTCGTCCTTGCCTCTCCCTCGTGGCGTTGTCAAGAGATACCTGGTTTTTCTGGCTTCGGGTGGGGTGCTTATTGGTCAGCAGGTAAATCTGTTCCGCTCTACTTCTAACTTTCCGCTTCAACATCTGATTCTAAGAATGTAGTTCTACGAATAGCCCATAGATATATCCATACTTAACAATACCATGCGTGTACTCTATGTGTTAACGAGTTCACAAGAATGTGATTATGTCGGCTGTGAATCGGTGAAGATGGAACCAAGTGGTGGTCGGAGGATATGTATGGTGAAATGGATGATCGGACGAACAGAGTCGACACGGTGTCACTGTATTATTCACTAACTCATTACAACCCGAGAAAGTTGCAACATTCTTCTTCCTTCCCGAAGGGCGAGGCTAGCGGACATGTGACGATTAACACACCGTTCGTGTCATCTTTGCAGATCGTCCGAGAAACTCGTAGCAAGACGCGCGAACGAACGAAGGGAACAGTATCGCCAGGTGCGGGCGCACGTCAAGAAGGAGGACGGTCGTCTGCAGGCTTACGGATGGAGTTTACCGGGAAAACCGAGCGCCCCTGTCAGACAACCCCCCGTCCCGGTACCAGTGTACTGTCGACCGCTACAGGAAACCGAGCCGGGCATGAAGGTACGTAATTACATTTATGTCGTGTTGATGAGCCATAGTTGATAAAACGTTAAGTGGGACATCATTGTTGGTTTCATCAGATTTGGTGCGGCGCCGGTGTAAATCTGAGTGGCGGTAAGACGCGCGATGGCGGTTGCATGATAGGCGGCAGCGTGTTCTACGCCGCCGAGGCCCGAGAGACCAGCAACAACGGAGCAAAGGCGGACGGCGTCGAGGACGCCGTCGAGCATCTGGACAAGGAGCTGCAGGAGAGCGAGAACCGGCGTCTCGAGGCGGAGCAGTGGGAGCAACAGCTCAGCTCGCTCGTTTGGATCTGTACATCGACGCAGAAGATGTCGAAGGTCACTGTGATAGACGCGAACAATCCAGCGGACGTTCTGGAGGTGTTCAATGTCTGCCAGGGACACCTGCTTTGCATCGCCAGTGTGCCTGGCGCTAAGGAGAGCGACTATGCGCAGTCTTCGAACGAGAACTCGATTCGCAACTCGACGAACGGCGCGAACGACAACGATAACAACAACAGTGTCTGCGAGGACGCCGCGAATGCAAATGAGAACGCGGAGCAGAACGATCAGAAGAACCATCAAGACGTCGAAGCAGCTGTTGACAAAAGCAAGAACGAGTCCGACAATCAGTCGGAAGACCAAGCAAACGAGAATACCGAGAAGACCGTTGAGACAGATCAGAACTCCACGAATGAGCCCCAGAGCTTAGAGAGTGTAGATAGCGAAACCGCGAATTTAGGCAAGGTACACTTCGTGCGCTGTAACGGAGAAACGAATTCTTCGCGATTGAACGACAAGGACATGGTGAACGAAGACGCGAAGGAGGAAGTCGCCGAAGAAACTCCTAACGAGAAGATGTCCTCCATACAACCAACTATGTGGCTCGGAGCTCAAAACGGTGCGGTCTTTGTACATTCGGCTGTCGCCAAGTGGTCAGTCTGCTTGCACTCCGTGAAGCTGAGAGATGCAGCTTTAGCTATTGTGTACGTAATTCTTTAAACAGTAATAATGTAATCATGGTATATGAAATTTAAATGTTCCCAAGAATAATTAATTAATTTTTAATTTTTTCGACTTTTGCACAACGATTTCTATTGAAAGTTTTTGTCTTTTTTTAATAGGCATGTGCAAGGCCGAGTGCTGATCGCTTTGGCGGACGGAACCGTGACGATATTCCGTAGAGGCGCGGACGGACAGTGGGACTTGTCTCAGTATCACGTGATTACACTAGGCAGCCCTCAACATTCCATCAGATGCATGACCGCGGTTAGCGGGAAGACCGTGTGGTGCGGATACAGAAATAAGATTCACGTGATCGATCCTGTCTCGATGACACTCGAGGTAAATAAAACTTGAGCAATTTTATCATAGAAAAGAATATTTGTACGAAGAAAATAAGAGCGACATCTAACAAGCAAATCGATAAAACGATGAAATTTTTATTTCGCAGTGCACGGTGGATGCACATCCTCGCAGGGAGTCTCAAGTGCGACAACTGGCGTGGCTCGGTGACGGCGTGTGGGTCAGCATCAGGCTTGATTCAACGTTGAGGCTCTATCATGCTCACACTTATCAACATCTCCAGGACGTCGATATAGAACCATACGTCAGCAAGATGCTCGGCACGGGAAAACTCGGTTTTTCCTTCGTGCGCATTACTGCTTTGCTCATCTCCTCGAACAGACTGTGGATCGGTACTGGTAACGGAGTGATAATCTCGGTACCGCTGTCGGAGAGTAAGTTAAAATGCCAAAACATTCTTCGATGTATCTCTCGATATGTACGTAATAGCACTCGCCAACTTTTGTAACATCGTGGCATCCTGGCACAGGTGCGAGCGGTTCATTGACGGTGTCTAGAGTACAGACGGGCGGCGGGAAAGGCGATGCGCCAGGAGTTGGGATCAGGGTGTTCGCGTCGGATCGAAGTGTCACACCGGGAACTTTCATACCTTATTGTAGCATGGCCCATGCGCAGCTCAGTTTTCATGGACACAGAGACGCCGTAAAAATGTTCGTCGCTGTACCCGGTGAGTTTTCAGATAGTTTCTTCTTCATTGATTTTATTCAGTCGTTTATAATTTATTGCTACTTTATTAACTTAAGTCAATTAAGTTATTAACTTTATTAATATAAAATGATAAAGAATCTTTTATTAACAATTGTGGAATAATTTAATAACTTAATAACTCTAAACCAAATTGTTTCCTCGCTTCTTTAGGTCAAGGTGGTCACAGCGCAGTGACAGATGGAACGCAGCCTGCAATGCTCGTCCTCTCGGGCGGTGAGGGTTACATCGATTTCAGAGTTGGTGAGCAAATTTCATGTTTGCATATAGTTTGATGTAAAAAATCTTATTAAGGAGAAATTTCGCTCATTATTATTCTCGTCTCGTCTACTCTACGAGAGCTAGAATGTTTAAATCGCGTAGTTTTAAGCAACCGATTATTGTAATTTCAGCAGATGAAGCTGAAGACGAGAGTGATGTGGCGACACACCTAATTGTGTGGCAGATGGTCAGGTATGCCCCCAGAGAGAAGCAAGAAGTGATCGATCTCTAACTCAATTTGAATTTCCTTATCCGTCATAACGAGCATCACGTCGTTAATCGGTGCCTCCTTTACTAACAATGTTTCTTACGAATAATGTCCTCTCACTGTCGCACGATGCAACGAGATTCGACTAACAGCATTTCTACAATCCTTACATATTTCGGATATACTACATATGTGATTTACTTCTGGGACATTAAATTTTTCTCTGGATTGCTTGTATATCTGTCGCACATATGCAAGCATCAGGATTCACGATCGAATGCGAGAAAGAAATCTAGCACTCTGACCTCTTACGCAATTGTGCATCGTACATACATTGCTTCTTTTATTCTCTGGGGGTCGGGGCTCTTCCACCTGTCATGCATTGTCTTGTACAAAATTACGCCATTTATGCCTGTTTTCTCGCGGAAGTCCGGATAATTCCATTCGATGACGGTAATGTTAATAATCATCTCTCAGGTGATGGCGAGGAGACGGAGGAGGGCATGGACCGAGCGAATTCCACGGTCAGCAACGTAGAGGAGCACGGCGAGCAGAGTCATCTGATCGTGTGGCAAGTACAGTGTCCTTTACCGATGCCAACGAATGGCTAGCCTACGGGGGAAGCGGAAACGCGTGAATCGCTGGATGACTCGGCTTGCAGCGCGTCGTCGATGGATCGAGTCGTGAATCGTCAGATCGCGGATCGTGGATCGTTGATCCAATCCAATCGAGTGGTCCTCGTCTCTGCGAACTAAAATGTGCTACTACGTCTACTAGATACTACTTACATTACGATTGTAGCGGAGAGTAATAATTCTCAAAGTAATCAGGTCTCGAATTTCCGTATTAGCTGAATCGGGGTCACGACGACGTCGAGTCGTTTCCTTCTCCCGAGTTACGAACCGGTTAATCGCCACGTTCTCTTCCGTGGCGTGGGCGACTTTGCCGCAACGATTCTCGTCTGCGCGCGGATTAAGGGGATCCTGGAGTCGTATTACCGATGGATAGCATATTAGGCAAGCTACAAGTTTGTAATAAAATTGTAAGTTTCGAAATTTTTTCTGCTTTTTGAACATAAAGTCCAGGTTATTGACACGCATTTTTGTATATTGTAATTGTGGAAAAGGATTTATTATTTTATGCAACCAAAAAAAGTTTGATTGGAATAAAGTTCAGTGGTAAAACAGACGACTCGAGGATCACCTTAAGGCCAGGGAGTTTATAAGTTCTATCGACGCGACCAGAATCTCTCAATCCAGGGCTGCTAATCATTTCTCGCTTCTTACGTTGAGTCGCGTCCCTTAACTTGAGCTTGAGCTTACGGATGCAGTGCGACTTTCAGGACCGGATTCTTTGAGCGGTGAGTGCAGGGAGGATCTCAGTTTATGCGATCAGCGTTTTTAGCTTTGAGAATCATGTTCCATGAAGGAAGGAAGAGGAGGGCAGCATTATTTCCGCTGATCATTGTGATAACAATACTGTAACGCGACGACGATATATACTGTAACACAGGACGATAATTTTCGAAGCTGCCGTGATATTTGCTACTTCGCTGCGATGGACGCTCGTTCGTTTGAAATACTTCGCGTATGTACCTGGTATCACTATCTTGCAATCACCGCCAATCGTTGTACCACGTGGTGGATGTAATGAGGTGCGTGCAAACTCAGGCAGATTTCTCTAGGCGTAACGTAACGTTGATTTCCCGTTGGAAATTGTATTATTTTCCTGACCTAATCGATTTTATCCGCGTACATCGTGCCGAGCATAATGATAAAAAAATAATAGAGTATATATAATATACATACATCATTCTCTTCTCTTAATCGGATGTCGTTAGATCGTCAGCGAAAGCGACGTAGCATTTTCCTGCGGTCCAACGATTACTAGGAACGACGGGCCAATGGTGTAAATAACAATAAGATATATATTATATATATTTAAAGCGTTTATATAGCGCTCTGTGTAGACCCGTCTATTACTTTCTATTAATTTCTCCTCGTGACAAAAAAGGATAAAACGGAGCGGAGTAGTTTTACAAGCGTGTCCTCCGTTCCTGTCACTGTACAACTCCACCTTTCGTGCACTACCAAAGAAGTGGACCGATCATGCGATCCTGCTGTTTGTAATAATCTACAACGAGTACTGTGCTTCGAAGAGAGGAAGCTTTGCTTCTTTCTTTTGGCATGCTCTGACCGAGCCGACCGATAAATTTCGGACAAACGAAATTTTTGTAAATCCCCCCTCCCCCTCCCCATCTCCAGTCACAAAAAAAAGCGTCAACGCTGTCGGACGATGATTATTTAAACACGCGCGATAAAAGGGAGCTTTTTTTTATCGTGCGAGCTGGCTTTCGATGTCGAGCACGGAATCTTTGTACCTGGCTCAGGTGGCGTTGTAACGGCATTAATAAACGAAGTTGCGGAAGTGAACTGCTGAACACGTCTCGGCGGTCAAAAGTACCCCCCCGTCCTCTTTGTCGTCGCGCCGTAAAATCGAGTGCATATGCAAGAACGGTCCTAACTTCATCTACCTGAAGTGAGAAAGAAGAGTATCTTAACGTTCGATCTATCTTTTTTCAAGATTTAGATTATAAAAAAAATATCCAATTCCAATCTAACGCGCTCGAGTGCGTGGGTATATGTGTATGTGTTCGTTTCCACGGTAACTTCAAAAGGTTCCCGAACCGCACCGCATACGTATATATCGATATATTTCTACGACGTAGCGATCGATCAATGCACTTGAACTATTTTCACACGCAGCTAAGTGCTGTGTGAAGTTCGGCGAAGGACGTAAAGTTCTGTTTCTGTTGAACGAAGTGTAACTTGATAATTTGTAATTTGTCAAGCTGCTTATCGCTTGGATGGATGCTTGAATTCGCGGATAAATGGTTATCTTGAACGAAATGGTAGTGGTGTTCCTATGATAATAATTTGAACAGCATCAGACTTCGGAGAAAAAATCTAGGTATATCGTAATGTACATTTATCGTGTATAGATCTACATCTTTGTATGTCGTTTAACCTGTGATTATACTACGTTTGACATTTCATACACGTGCTTTATATCATTTTTAGTGAAATTTATTGAATGTTGAATTATTTGCATGGTGCACCTTGTAAATGATGATAACGTAAATAATTTATATTACAACTCTCTCTCTTTCTCTATATATTTATTATATGTTATGCGTTATAAGTAGCTCCTGTGTTGTAAATACGAAAATAAATTATTTATTAAGTTACTTTATTATATTTACAATTTACATTGGGTAACGCCTATTCTCTCTCTCTTTCTTTTTTTGTGGTAATATTCACCCGATTTAGATGCTAAAGAAAGTTTTTTGAAAGCCTCTTTTTTTCATAGCAGCTAGGGAAATTTTTTGTTTTACATTGAAAAAGTTTTTAGAGTTTTAAGTTTAAACATTATTTAAATGTAAAATTAAATAATTGTTACTTTTTAAATATCTGATAAACCACCGTTGCTTTATTCGATCAACGGATGTGATTAACGGATTTGCATGATCCTTCCATTTACTTTCCATTTAATTGATCCATTAATTTTATTTATTATAAATGTATCATGGTTAAATAATGTAAACGTATAATTGCTGACAAATATCGCAAGTTCAAACTCGACGGACTCTTTCATTTTACATTCGCGACACGAAACGTTTGCCCGTACCTTGCAATAATCACGTTATCATTATTTACAAAATCATCATGTCATAATTTGCATTTAAATAGCATTTACGGATCAACAAATGTCTTTTTCTAAAAGTCTGCTAGAGAAAACGAGATTGGCTGCAACATTCAGATCGAACGCGATCTAGGGTCGCCGCGGGTCTAGCCGAAGGATGCCGAAGGCATGTTCGGGTTTAGAGTCCGGTTCTTTCGAACCACGTCGTCGCTCCTCCACCGACGTGAAGTTGCCGCGTTTACGCAACCACACTTGTCCGCGCTCGGTTCCTGCGGACTCGATAAAAGCGCGCCGCGACAGCTACCGGCCAGTCACCGTTGCGAGGCACCGGGAGCCGTAACCTTGCTTGGGAACCGCGTCGCGTTGCAGATTTGTGCGCATCACGTACGCCTTGTCAGGAGCTACAGTTACTGTCTGACATCAATCGACAAGATGGCTTGCCCGCTGAGAGACCCGGCGTCGGAGCAGCTCAACGATTACAAAAGGAAACTCAAGGTAAAAGTCATGCATGTCGCATCGCATATGCACATTGCACACACGGCGCGCAGTTGCAGCGGTGCTCAAACGACACCGCCGCGGCGCGCGCGCACTTACTCGACACAAATGCAGAACAGTGCAGATCTTCTTGGACTTTGAACTCTTATGCCTTCTGGATATAATTGCATAACTGCTAGTCTGATAGTCAATTATTTAAACATGTTTTCCTCTCACATCCTTTCTGGAGAGTTCTCATTTATGATATATCGAGTTCTTTGGTAGCAAATTTCGGTATCCTACGTGTTTTTATTTTCGCTGCAAGCGAGCGAAAGAATCTCGAGACTCGGTGATTGTGATCGTGTATAGGTAACTGGAGCAATTGCTGGCGCTGTCCAGTACGGTTCAATTTTCTTCAATTTTCTTAACGCGCAGAAACACTTTATTTACGTACGATAATTGGTAGCTGCCGGAGCGACAGTGACTTGGCTATTTTCAGATAGATTGCAAGAACGACGAACGTAATACGACCCATAACGAGCATGCAAGAGGTAATATACGCACACGCTGGGCGTGTAATGTATCTTATTTTTGTCGCAAATTTGAAAAGTGATATCGTATTATTTAAACTAATATATCCGTATCTTTTCCTCCATCCAAGGATAAATTTAAAATTCAACGCTTGAACAACGTCTTGGCGCATCGAACACGCGCGCCGCGCGTTTACTTCGAATACTTGCGCACGATGTGCGTCGCGCATGCATAATCGCTATAAAAACTGCATTCGCTGTTGCACGCCAGTGCTATTATACAAGAATTGCGTCGATCAAACGCGTTGCGAGATACGAAGGATACGCTAAAAGCAGTATATGTGGGACAATCGTATTGTAACATTGATTCGTAGAAAATTGTAAACACGATCGACCGAGTGCATTACCCTATATACAGGTTGTTCACTCACCCGAGGATTTCATGGAGATCATGACATAAACATCCCCGTTTGAAAATTCCATCGAGGACGCTGCCACACTGAAAAAAAATCTGGTTGCATTAATTAGAAATCTGGTTCAACCAGTCTGTTGAAAATAGACGAATCAGAATTCCTTTAGGAATTACCAGATTATAATAGTACAGTCTATCAAACGTTCTAATTATAAAATATCCAGTCGTGATAACTAGAAATTCTGCTTGGTTTAAAAATACATTCTATCATACATGTCTCCTGTTGGTACAATCAAAACATTTTTCTCAGTGCAGTACGTTTTATATATTGATTGCATTGATAGCTAAGTTAAAGTTCTGTTGATGTGGTTATTAGATTCGAATTTGGTTTATTTGGAATTAATTTGACGTATTCATTTGTTCAATTTTTATTCACACATTTGTCTCAGTTTTTATTCACCAGAACGTTCTAGTCTTTAATATTGAAGAGCTTCCGCGACCAGGCTAAGCGTTTTGGATATTCATGAAAGGGAAAACGACTTTTGGTCGTCATGAAACATCATTCCATTTCTGACTCTTGCACTCTGGATTGTATTTTTATCGCTATATTAAGAAGATCAAAAAAGATATTTTGTAATGTCGTTAGATCTTTCGAATATTCGATCTATAAATCCTTCGTTATTTTTCGATTCGAAACTATCTTAATTCTTGTTGTCGATTTACATTAATGCTATTCTTTATTGTTAGCTTGTGTAATAATTGAACTTTGCGATGGAATTAGATTCCACAAACGATATATTTAATTGTGACGTGAATTTATATTTAAATTGTATGGTCATGCTGTCACATGATGATTAATGACAGCTCTCCAGTTTGTACATTGTGCAAAAATGTATTTGATATGCCATGTAATGATACATGGTAAATCGAATTATATTTGCAGAGCAAATCCTGTGCTGTATCCACAATATAATTACGCAATAAATTGCAATCACACTTTTCTCGCAATATGAGTCGCTATAAACGCAATTTCTGAGTTCTCTGATCAATATTACATAATTTTAAGTGCTTTTGAGGCGTTAACGTATAAATTTTGATAAAAAACATCGCATGAAATGTCAATTTCAACGTTATATTTACTTCGAAGTTCAGAGATAAAAGCGCTATATATACAGTGCGATAAGAACGGTAATACTGTGAAGATGCAAGCAATTTATTCATTGAGTTTATATGTGGAGATATTCAGTAATATACGTGTAGATGTTTAACACGTTGTTACCTCATATTCCAGAATATATAGTATGTCTTATTATCACATGTGTTAAAAATATTGTAGAGCATAAATTGAGTCTTGATTGACTAGTCGTATACAAAAATATTAAGTTTTTGCAACATTTCTGTTGTATTTCGTGCGCTTATCTTCGACACGTAATAAATCTAATAATTTTTGCGTCTCGAAGATAAGCACACGAGATACAAAAATTATGCAACAAGTTATTTTTGTATACGAATACAATAATCAAGACTCAACCTATACTCTCAGTCGTGTTATTGTAAAGATTTGTGATATTAATTCAAATTATGATATGATATATAAATTTCGGCATTTTATGGGTCTCTTGACATGAGATTTCTCTTTCTTTCTTATGTTACGAATATATATTTATATTTTTAAATAAATATTATAAATAAATATTAAATATATCTTAGATACTATATATCTGGAACGACATACTTAAATTACTGAGGGACATCTGTTTAGTTTGGGGTACAAAGGATCATATTGTTCGAGAATTGAAGAAGAAGAGAATTATCTAATTTCTAAAGTGTTTACACAATTCGCGCTTACAAGACTATGATTTATCATATCACAGCGAGCTTTAGATTTTTCTGCAATAACATTCCGCGGTTCGCAACCTTCGGCGGATATCTTCGGCTGTTTAGATTGCGAAAAGTTACGATATTTTTATCAAGTGCGCAGTGACGCATGACGGTTGAAAATCGAGAACACTACTGTTCATTAATTTTTTTATTTATTTATAAGCAGAGACGTGTCTTGTTTTTTATGGTAAATTACAGGTTTAGTTGACACTACGGAAAATAACCAAGGCTGCGTCACTGCGGTACGACGAGTCGCACAGATAGATAAATTAAATATTGTCACGATGAAGAACATGCTTATAATTAAATCGATCAGATTAAATCAATCAAATATCCGATTAAATTTTTTTAAATTACTTATCACGCGATATTAAGTGCGATTACACAATCGCATATCAGCAAAGTGATGTCCATTTAGGTGAAATTTATCCGGGGCATTGTAAAAACTGCGTTCCACGTGCAATTTGCATTGCAAAATAGCGGCACGTTGTGTTGAGCGCAATATCGACGAGACTATTTAAGAACAATGTGCGCTGTGTCACGTTAAAAAAAGTTCCCACTTATTGTGCCACGTCCAGCATGTATTATGCGTCGCTCTCATGCCAATCGCGATATCGAATGCACGGCTAGGCATATTTGAAAAGATATATCAATATATCATTGTAAATTACCGTGTTTCGCTGATTAATTTCTCTAAAAATAGAAAACGAACGAAGTGTCCTTGGTGCATTGCAACGTTCAAGTGGTAAAAGCGACTCTAAATAATTTAAGAAACATTTCTGTAAAACATAATAATATTTTTATTATAATATGAGATTCTAATCAAATTAATCATGTTCGAAGATATTTTACAAAGATCATTTCGTAACAAACGTTTTCTTTTTTTTGAGTAAAACATGTTAAACGTCCCCAAAGAATTTCAATGAAAAGAATTTCGAAATAAGGCAATGACGATTAGCTGACCCAGAAATGCTTAAATATTTAAAGATCTATTTCAACGTTTATCTGCAATGTTTTATTCATACGTTACTAGGATACGTTACTTGTCCACAGTTAATGTCTGCTTTACTTTCGTAAATAATCTGCCACCTTTTAATAATACCTTGTTCAATTGTTTGTTCGTTGCAACGTGTGTTTTATAAGTTAAAAGAAACAGAAACGATGACGTTGCGAGCAACGAAGTGCAGCGAGGCGTTATGACACGACTATCTTTTTAAGTAGTGAACGATAATTGCCATAAGTGAAGTGGGTCGGTGTTCTTAGATGATAGATTAGCTGAGCTGAGGTTTTGAAAGAGCCATTTGCTCCTGCACATCTACGTATTCGACGTACGAGATTGCCTTTATCGTATAGTACGATTTTATCGTGATTTTTATCATATAAAAAGCGCAACTCTCGCGTCTAGTTTGCTCACTAGCGAAATGAGTAGTGAGAAGGGCTGTCCTGTCCGTCGCGGTTTCTCCTTAGCGTTTTGGAAGAGAAAGAAAAAGTCTAGCTGCAAAGAGATTTCTGATAATAACGATAACGATTGTGTAATGACAGCTTTTCACAACTGTTGCTAAAACGATCGAGTTGCTGTTTAATAATTATTCATTATTATCTATGTATCATGTTCATAGCAATCAAGAGTCATCATTATAAACTATTTATAAAAGTCTTCTGGACTTTGTAGCGCAAAAAAAACGTTGTTATCTAGGAATTTTAATGAGATTTGTTGATGATTAATTGAAATTCACATTTACGGGAACATCACTGTATATGAAATAGATTTATTTAATCATGCAGTCGATAAAGTGTTGTTAATTTATGTTTGACAGGGTGAAGGGCCGGTATTATTAACTGCAAATGGAGCGCCCGTCGCCGAGAAGAAGGCCAGCCTTACGGTTGGTCCTCGCGGGCCCATGTTGCTCCAGGACTTCGTTTACCTGGACGAAATGTCGCACTTCGCCAGGGAAAGGATTCCGGAGCGAGTTGTGCACGCGAAGGGAGCCGGTATGTTTCTTCAATATTCGAGACAATTATTGCATGTTGTGTTTTATTGCTTTCGTGTTTATAACTAATTATTATGCATGATTTACTTTTTTTTTTAGGTGCGTTTGGCTACTTCGAAGTTACTCACGACATCAGCAAGTACTGCAAAGCTAAGGTGTTTTCCAGTATCGGAAAAAGAACTCCCATCGCTATAAGATGCTCCACCGTCGGCGGCGAAAGCGGTTCCGCTGACACCGTCAGGTAATAAATAAGGAAAATGTCAGCGATGAAATGCTATTGAACCATGACGCAAATAGTATAGTAAATATTCGAGAGAGATAACTGCGCCTCTCACTCACTTTTCCACGCACATCCAATGTGCGTCAGATAGATTTTTTTTACATAAAGCCGTGAAAAAGTTACAACTGCATATGTGGAACATTCCAAATATAAATGGCGTTGGTAACATATTATAGTAATCATGTTCAAGTTTCACTGTAGTAGTTATCAGAAATACTCGGCTGCTTGTATCATGCTTTTATCGTTAATAGAAGACACACACGCACGGGTCGCACTTACATCCTTCCCGAGCAGTTAGTAGTGTGCGTGTTAGCAAAGCAAATACGATACTCGTGTGCTTTCCGTGGTAGAGTGATTTTCCATTATTGCACATAGTGCAACGGGAAATATGATTCACAAAAATTGCGCGCCGCTTTTCTGGATTGCACCTCGCTGATGCAACCGACCTGTGCGGCAAGTCACGTTTTAATAGGAACGATGACGTAAATTCGTTTTAATTTTCTTTAATTAGCATTCAACGTATTCCGCTTTCAGAGATCCGCGTGGGTTCGCCGTAAAATTTTACACTGAGGAGGGTATCTGGGATCTCGTCGGTAACAACACGCCAATCTTCTTCATCAAGGATCCTCTATTCTTCCCGAGTTTCATACATACGCAGAAGAGAAATCCCGCGACTCACTTAAAGGCAAACTTTTGCTAAATAATGACTATTTCCGGTGTTCAAACGCATTCATGTGATATATACATTCTATACATTCTATATCTAGCACATGAAAGTGACCTTGCGTGTGTAGTAATTGGAAGAGTTAACGTTAATAAAAGACCTTCTTTGTAGGATGCTGACATGTTTTGGGACTTCATCTCTCTTAGACCCGAGACGACACATCAAGTCATGTTCCTCTTTGGCGATCGCGGCATTCCCGACGGATACCGTCACATGAATGGCTATGGCTCTCACACGTTCAAGATGGTGAACAGCAAAAACGAGATGGTTTACTGTAAATTCCATTACAAGGTTCGCCTTATTGTATAACAAAAAAACAACGTGTTGCTCAATTTGTAATTAAATATTAAATTCATTTAACAATAATTTCAGACCAATCAAGGGATCAAGAACCTTCTCGCGGAGAAGGCCGGCGAGCTCAGTGCCTCCGATCCTGACTACGGGATCAGAGATCTCTACAATGCCATTGCCAAAGGTCAGTTCCCATCCTGGACGCTTTACATCCAAGTAATGACCGCTGAACAAGCGAAGACTTTCAAGTGGAATCCGTTCGACTTGACAAAGGTAATTATTTCTTCATCTCAATCAATATTGTGATCAGCATTCGCTTGAAAACTACACGAATTTTCGACAGATATGGCCGCACAAGGAACATCCGCTCATACCAGTGGGCAAAATGGTGCTGGATCGCAACCCTGAGAACTATTTTGCCGACGTGGAACAGCTGGCCTTCGACCCAGCGCACATGGTACCCGGTATCGAACCGAGTCCCGATAAGATGTTGCAGGGTCGGCTGTTCGCCTACGGCGACACTCACAGGCATCGTCTGGGTCCCAATCACCTTCAGCTGCCAGTGAATTGCCCATACAAGGTATAGATTTTCTGATGGCATAATTCGGATGACATCGCATTATATTATTCAAATCTTTATGTTAATTCTTCAGGCAATCTCAGCAATGCACTATCAGCGGGATGGCTTTATGCCGTTATACAATCACGGCGGCGCGCCAAATTATTATCCAAACAGCTTCTCCGGCCCGAAGGAGTGTCCAGCCGCGCGTTCGCCACCATTCCACGTGAGCGGAGAAGTGGATCGTTACAATCCCGAGGATGAGGACGATTTCGGACAGGTGACCAACTTCTGGAGGAAAACTCTGGACGAGCCCGCCAGGCAGAGATTGGTGCAAAACATGGTCGCGAGTCTGCGCAACGCCTCACCGTTCATCGCCGAGCGAGCTGTGCGAAACTTTGCTCAGGTGGACGTGGATCTCGCTCAGAGACTAACGGACGGCTTGCGCAAGTGCGGAATGCAGATTAACGCTGTAGGGAAATCGGCCAATCTCTAAGGCGCGCATACGTATACGTATCCGTTTTTATTCCGTCTTTTATTTGATGTATCTTGCTAAATACTTGGTAATACGTTAATACGGTAACACTGCGTTAATCTAAACGATCATCTATTGGATCGTCGTTGAAAATATTTCACATTTCTGCAATGTTGTATACGCTGTTTTTAACTTTAACGACATCACATTCTAAGGTTATCACATGATAATATTATAACTTTTTACTAATATTACTTTACGAAGGTGCAGGGATGTAAAATTATTGACCATTGAACTATATTGGCCTTGCGTACGAAGCGGGCGTATGTTTTACGTAAAAGACAAAATCAAATTGCGCTGTTTAATTCCATAATTTTTAAGAATTTTATTGCGTTTTTACTAAAATCACCATTGATTGTAACGTGTATGTTATATATGAATATTCTTCGATTTTATGGTATTTTTTAAAAGAGACGTATCTGACGGGGATTTATACATGTAAGTAAAATTTTATATCGCTACAAAAACGAGAGTTCATTGTGCCCAAGTGTCCCTACATTGTGTCCATTGTTCGTTCCTGAGCAAAACGATTAAAAGAAATGCTTAATTTTACCTTCGCGCGAATTCAAGGTAGACGGCAGTGAGTCACGTCGTCCAGTTAAGGTAACTTGCACTACAATGCCATTTCGACCGCATTTAAGCTGCGTTCAAAACGCATCCGCTCTTATCTGCCGTTCCGGAGTTGGCCTGAAAGTTTCGTCAGATTCGCAAGAGGTACGTCATTTCAAATTTGAAATTTTTCTATTGAACAATTCGGCTATCTCTAAACATGAATTCAAAATAAAAAGAGGGCTTATTTATCTTATATGTATAATGTTTATATATGATCTTATATAAAATTATATATGTTATATCTTATAATAAATTTAATTCTTACATTGTCTTATATATATCTTCAAGCGATTATTGGAATAATATCATCAGATAAGAGGTTAGAAGGTCCAGAATGCGCGTCTTGAAAAATCATTGAAATTAGCAGGGAAATATATTTCGACAAGAGGTAACCGAACTGAAGTGAATTGATGGATTTGATTTGGAGACGCTGGCTCTTCGATATTATAGAAAAATATCGATTCGACAGACTAAAAGTAACAATAAGTAAACTGCTAACTTCTTAGCATTAGGAGGACACGATTCAAGAAGTAATATTAACCAAAATTTCCAAGTGACGCAAATTTAAACGCACTGGAACGCGACGCATTTCGAACGTATCTTAAAATTCGAAATCACGAGAGTTACTCGCTTTTTGCCTTTTCAAACTTCTCTTTTTGAGCAACTTTATTTGCAATGCAGTGTTGCTTTTGTTAGCGCAGCTTGGAGGAACAGACTTTCGGACTTTCAGGTGCGCTTGTCGCGTTTAAACGCGCGCTACCGGAGCGTGACGCGCGCTTCCGGTCGAACCTCTCTCATCTGACAGTCCGAAATGTTATAGGTGCACGGTTAACAGCTGTTTCCGAGGCCAGAAGCTCCATCCGCGGGATGTCAACAAGTGCGCGCGTCCGCGGGTAAATCCGACGTGTCGACGATTTTTGAGGCTTTGAGGGGAAAAAACCGAAACTTCTCACGCGTAACTGCCAATCATCCGCCGTCACATCGCGCTGCCATTAACCTGCCCGACTAATTCGGTAAAGACGCTCACGAGGAAGTGCAGCCGCGATATTTACAGATTTTCTTACGGCATCGTGGGTGTTCTTTTTATAGACGGGCTCTGACCTGCTTTTCCTCTTAACGAGCGCAGTCGGATCAGCAACCTCCTCCGTGCGCGGATCATGCTACTGCAGCCAGTTTTCTAAACAGTGTATATATCGACTCTTTCGACGCTATGCCAGACAGGTACGATCAAACGCAGGCTTTGTTTGCGATGACATCACTCCTTATCACCGCTACGTACGAGATCGCGCTCCCTTCAAGTTCCTTGCGACGATACTTCAATCAAACTTCGTTGTAGCGTACGACTTATTATCATTTTTACAAGCATCGATGATCGATCTGTTCTTGTATCGTCGCTATTGACACTTGACGATTTTTCGTGCATCCTTGAAAGAGTGATTAGAATATCGACGTATGTTTTGTCAGGAACAAAGTTTTGATCGGTGCCGGAGTAATATGGGGCGTAACCCTGTGCTGCCTTTTATTTAGCAGCAAGTTATTGAGACCTGTGGCACTGTTAAATTTCATCCCCGCTATCTTACATTGGTCAGTTTACCTGTGTCTGATAAGAATGCAGAGTGTTTGCAGAATTTTTTTGTGTTTACTGCATACTAATCATGCAATACAACTTTGGGAAATTTAATAATGAGTTTTCAATGTTTAATTTAATGTCACAGTGCTAAAAACTTACATTCTTGTGAAATAATATGTGCCTCTGTCTCGTTTCAAGTTTGAACTGAGTTGTCTCACCATACTCTCGGTTTGTAATGTTTATCTATGAATAAAACTTTGTTTACTGTTGTGATACAGCAATCCAAAAATGGAGAACGAGGATGAACATGATATAAATGATGCCAGTACATCAACAAACTGTGATACTAATATAAACACGACCGCACAGAATGAAGCGCAAAACGCGTACGTAATCAGAATTCGAGTTGTTATTAATTGATACCTTCAATCGTTCGGGCATACATAGATGACACTGTACTAATTATATGTCTTAATTATAATCTTATATGTTAACAGGCAACCGTCACCAAATTTTATGATGGGTGGATTAACGGGAGCGTCACCACCTAAATTCGTGTCTTTCGACGAAATCGTAAAAGCTGCCAACGGAATGAAAAATATGGCCTTAGCGCACGAAATCGCGGTAGATAAAAATTTTCAGCTGCAGAAACTGGAGCCGGAAGACGGTAGTTTCCATAGGCGAGTAAAAGAAATAATGCACAAAGCTTTTTGGAATCTATTAGCGGAGCAGCTGGCCGAGACGCCGCCAAATTATTCGCATGCACTGGTTTTATTGAAAGAGATTAAAGAAGTAATAATCTCCTTTCGTTCGTGACGACAGAGGGAAAGCACCAAGTCACGTGAATAACAAGTCCTCTGTTTATTTCAGTCACTGGAGGAGCTTGTACCGCCTCAGAATTCGCGAATCAAGAAAAATATCAGGGAGGTGCTCGATCTGGATCTGATCAAGCAGCTGGCGGAGAAAGATGCTTTGAATTTCCATCATTACGCCCAGTACATAGTCACGACCATGAGTAAAATATGTGCGCCAGTCAGAGACGAGAAAATCAGAGAGCTTTCGCAGCAGGTGGACGTGATTGAGATATTTAAGGGTGTGATGGAGCTGTTGCAACTGATGAGACTGGACTTGGCGAATTTCACTATTACCATGATGCGACCGAACATCATCGCCTCGAGCATCGAGTACGAGAAAGCGAAGTTTGCCGACTTCTTAAAGGTCAACTCGAATGGCCTGCAGTACACGGAAAAATGGTTACTCAGGCACTTTGATGCAGAAAAGATGACGGGTTCGTCGAGCTCCGCTGGCGTTGCCAATATAAGACAAATCACTCACTCTCTCTTGACCGAAGCGTACCTCGATCTTCTCGAATGGGATTTCAATCCGGATGCTGAAGTATGGAGATTTTATACATAAGCATATATAGGATTTCTATTCTATACGTTCGCTGTTAAGCTCAATATTTCATTTAGACATTGATGTTGGATCAAGGAAGACTTCTCGAATTGCGCGATATAACCAGTAGATTGAGTATCATCGGTTCTGTGATATTACTGGTTAATAATACGGTCGGTGCACCGATTCACGGGGTTTCGAGCTTTAAGAAGAATATCAAGCAACACTTGAACGTGTTGTTGGAATCGGTACATTCGAACAAGTATGTTCAATTATAATCAAATCAGAAAAATTAAAATTCAATTTGCGTACACAAATACACGCGCGCGATTTATCGTCAACATTTATCATGGCTAAAATTTTCTAATCAAATTTGTTGGGTCTTGCTTCAGGGATCTGGAAGCTGCGATGCCAAATATTGTACTGCAAGTGAAGACGGATGTAAAAACAACGTTACAGGAAATCAATGCCGCCGAAATGTCTGGAGAATTAGAGGCATTGCTAGAGGGCCAAGTAGTCGATGTTGCAGACACGAAACACAAAATCAGATATCTCGTCAGTGAGTATAAATTCGGGCTTGACGATTTAACATTTTCAGCTACGGAATGAATGTGATTTCAGGTCTGCGAATCAGACAGTTTCTACAGAAAATTATTCAATCGCAATCCATCGCACCTCAACAAGTACCACCGGGTCTCTCCTCGTTGCAAGAGGAATTAACGGCCGTTGCCGCTCGATTTGTTATACTCGTTTCGCATAATCGCAGCGTATTTGGCGAGTATTACCAGGATATTGTTGCAAACGCACTTGCGAGAAGTGACGTTGACAATAATAAAGAGATACATGGGGCACACGCCATGGAATTGTAAAAAAGAAAAAAAAATAGAAAAATGGGAATTAAATATACTTAAAGTATAATGTTAATACACTCAGATCTCGCTATGCTCGTTTCTGGTATGTATGTAATATCGAGACAATTCTGTGGCTTCAAACAATCCAATTTTCTTCAACTTACCAATAGATAAGTAACGAATCATGCAACCAAGCACTACGTTTCATCTTCAGCACTATGCATCTCCTTCCCTAGTGACATAATTGCGGATTTTTTTTATTCCGAGCGAGACACATTGAAGATACGAGTGTACATGATTTTTCATATTTATGTCGATTTAATTGTATAATGGGCGACATTCGCAAATTATATATTGTACAATTAACAAAGTAGAAAAGATATCTGTATTTATTATTATCGTTCACACGTGATCAATTATGATCATTGATAGCAGTAATGTAAACTATGTTTTTTCTTTTTACATATTGCACATAGTATTTACAAAATATACGTTAACATATGATATCTTGATTAATGAAATTAGTAGCATATTAAAATGCCTTTTTTTCTTTTCTTCAATACTTCAAAATTTCTTATGTGAGATATTTGATTACAAAGATGTTATATACAAATACGCACATATATAATATTTTTGTAATCACAGATATCTCAACTCATGTTAGAAATTCTGAAGTAATGCGTGCAAGTACATCGAACATATATTTATCACATATATGATGATATTAGGTACAATACTTGTAATACTTCTAATCGCGCAGGTAAGTTTTATAATGCAAAAGAAATTGCTTAATTTATCAGACAATTGTCGGACATTTTGGAGCCTTTTCTTGATCTCATAATGATGCCTGCATTATTTTACATTCAGACTAATCTAATTAATCTTATGAGTTTGAATAAAAATATTTGTTAATAAAAATATTTAGTCTTTTATTAGCATATACTAAAAAAATAATATATAAAATCAAATAAGTAGAAATAAACATATCTTTAACACATGTACTATCCCTTAATACTGCTAAAATTGAGCTAAGAATAATCCTTTATGTTTATTGAACAATGCTTTATATATTTATATATTTACATAATTCTCAAAATTTGCCATATGTTGTTTTTTTAGAAAACTTTTAAATCCTAAAAGTAGAAAATGTTTTTGAGTGAATTTTTCTTATTTTATTCTTTATCGGTTCTTATATGTATCTTCATCATATTAATCTGTAAAACATACCTATAAACAAGTGTCGTAATTGTCCGGTAGGTGGAAATAGGTTGGACAGTGTCTTCAATAATTCCTCAAAGTTACCACTTTGTGTATAGCTTTGTATCATTCTCGCGAATATTTTATAATCGTCAACTGATAATACCCGTTTTACCTGCGAGTATCGTGTAAAAATTTAGTCTGTGTCCATTGCTCATACATATATATCGCTAAATAATTACACTTACATCTTTCAAATACTGTTTTCCTAATGTTTTCTTATCATCTTGATTCGCCTCCTCAACGTTTTGTGTGAAATTTACAGAATGATTTTTTGAAGCTTCCAACGAAGAAGTCGAAGGTTTAGAAAAGTATGAATCAACTCCAAGTGGCAAAATATTAATTTTTCTTCTTTTTGTAGCTGGTTCGTCGTTATACTTCGCTAATTCACAAGTACTCTGATTATCTTTCAGTTTGCAAGCACTAAAATTGATCGCAGTTTGCGATTTCTGTGGCTGTTTGTCTTTCGCATGTTCATTCAAATACATATCTATATCAAAACCATCTTTTGGACGTTCTGTTGCAGAATTGTCCTGTAGTTTCTGTCTTGAGTGAGATATCGTTGTCTCAAAATTAGCAACAACAGCGGGCAGTGAAATATCAATGTTTCCGTATTGCGTACGAGTATTATTAGGTTGTGGTAACTGAAATTGTTCAATAAGTTAAGATAAACCGTTAGACACAGTAGTTAGGTGTATTTAAATTGGAATAAAAACTTACAGTGCTCTCCGCATTTCTAAAAAATTCTCGCAACTCTTTCGTGATCATTCCGAAATTTGTGAATTTTTTTATATACGGCCTGAGCCAGGCAGACAATTGTTTCTTGAAGTTTGGATTTTCGAATCTACAATCGCAGAGTATCACAGCGCCATAGTCATTCTTGTGTCTTATTATTCTACCAATAGCTTGATTAACAGCTCGCGATGCTTCAAGTTGATACCATTCTTGTCCAGTTAAACCCTAGCCATTAAATTCGTTCATTAATTGTATTAAATCATCGCAGTCATCTTTATCGTGATTTAGGTAGATATGATTTATACTTCTTTTTCTGCAGTCCTTATTTCCTCCAAATATCTCTGCTTCAGTACAACTCGCGGATCCTTGAAGGGCGGAAATGGAAGGCCGATGATCAATACAGCCCTGCCATTTGCATTAGCAAAATCCAGACCCTCGCTGACTTTTCCCCTGCACACTGCCATAAAAATGGCTCCCTTGCAGGACGGATCTTTAATTTTCTGATAATACTCATTCATCACATTGACGAATCCGTCCTTGGAGTTGGGTTCGACATAAATAGGCTATATACAATTTAGATTAATTAGATGCGATAATAATCATGCCGTAAAACTGGTAATGAAGTGAACAGAAATTGGGTACATCAAGTACAATGTGATATTCTTACTTTACGTTCAGTGATTTGAGTCCACAAGCCCATATTCTGCCACTCGTCTCTGCATTTCCTCATGATTGGGTATGAGGGAAAGAATATTAACAAGCCGTGTGGGACAATGCAGCTAAAATTGTAGACTGTCCTTCCAAGGGACCTGATATACTTTGGATCGTTCCTGCGAGAGTGTACAAGGATAAAGTAAAGAATTATCGTTCTGCCCTTTTAGTAGTATACTTACCTCGTGTTGTAAGACGAATTTAGTGGATGACTATCTGGCCCCTGGCTAAGAATACCAACGCACACTTGTTTTTCTGTTACAATATGCGGATTTTCTAACTGGACCGCGATCGGTATACCAAGCTCCGATATAAAAGGTTTTAATGGGGATAGTGTACCGCTTGTAAGAAGTACTGAACGTACTCCTTGCTCTACCATTTGTTCCATACTGTAAAATAAATTATCGTCAACAAAGCAGAGATAATTGTAAAATAATACATGTTTTTCAATAGTTTACCTACCCAAAACCAGGACTGAAACACCAGTAACTGATAAGTTTCCCGTCTGTTTTCGTTGCCTTCTTGTTCTCCCAAATGTCGTTCTTGTAATTCTTCTTCTGTTCTTCCATTTGTATGTGTACTTTGTAACATCGTTTCACTTTTTCTCTATAACGCGCGACGGAAGCGCGACCGCTATTAAAAGCAGTTCTTAGTAAATCACTAAACTTTTGCAGTGCATTTCCTTTCCTCGCGAATGGCGAAGTATTGGTGGTCGTCAAGTATAAAATGATCTTTTCTAATTTTTCTACTACGAGCTGTTCCTTACCATGCGTCAACTATTACAAAAATTATGCAGCAGTAGTATGTATATTTTACCTTAGTAATTTCACCAGAAAAAATTAAACATTCATTACCTCAGCCTTCTCAAGTAATTCAAAAATGTATCCACCCGGAAAAGTGTCTCCTTCAGCACGATTCTTTAATTCGATGGAATCAATCGCCTTCTCCAATTCCAGGAACATCGTCTTCAGGATGCACAGGTCCTCTGCTGTGAAATCTTTTTGGACGGTATCTGACGAAAAGTCATTCTGCAGATCGTCATCTTTAGACACGTCTTGCATTACTGCGGTTACTTCATCGATACACATTGCAACGTCTGTGCTACTTATCTACATATAAATGTACGCAATATTTAATCACTATTGGTAAAATACCATGTAGGAAATAATTTATTCCTGTACCTGTAATGACGCTGCCTCTTCGCAAACTTTCTCGACATTGTGAGCCTCATCCAGTATAATTATAGTATTTTGTAAATCTATGCCTTGCGATCTTCGCGTTTTGGGATCTAACAAGTAATTATAAGGCATAAAAACGATGTCTGCAGTCTGCTTTAATTCTTTTGCCAAAAAGTATGGGCAACACCTGTGCTTCTGTCCAACTTTGACTAAATCTTCAATGTCCAATACTTCCTGTTTAAAGACAGGATCATCCTTTCTAAAGATATCAACATTTACATAATTATCTATCTTTTTCCATTATTTTTTAAATTAAACTTGTATATCATTGAGTTTAAATATACTTACTTAGTTTCAACGTTGTTGTAATAAAAACATGTTCTTGACTTTATTTTGGCATGGCACATGTGTATTTTGTTAAAAGTGCTTGTTTCTTTAGAAACTTCTGGATGAATGCACAGTTGATCACGAGATCCCAACACAGCTGTAGCCACATGTTTGTACGACGTCCTCTTCAACTCGTGCATAGCTTGAGACAGTTGAGAATGTGTTCGAGAAGCATAAATAATTTTTGGCATTGTCCAACCAAAGTTTTGGACGTTATCTGGGAGTCCTGCTGCTTTTTCAAGTCCATTGGTTAAATGTTTAAAGAAATGTCCACCAAAATCTTTCTTTTCAATTGCACCCGTTATTACTTGAGCTTGTAATTGAGCTTTCTTTGTCAACAACCAACTTAGAGAGGAACATAAGAGATTAAGAGTCTTTCCAGTCCCTATAAATTTAAATAAGTATTAATAATATTGATATAATTAATAATTAATATTATTTATTATTATATACATAAATATATTGGTTAACGTCAAAAGAAATTTTATTTATATTTAAAAAAGGCAAGGTCAAACATTTTTTAAATATTTTTCATTAAATAATCTTTATGTATCTCATAAAATAAACTTTTCAATTAAGTGTACATACAAGTTAACAAATAAATCTCAAACCTGTTGGAGATTCCAGCACACCGTGTTGATTATTTTGCAGACATTCTATAACCTTTTTCATATATTCTTCCTGCACGGGATACGGTTGGAAAGGAAAGCTAACAATTATGTCATTTATTATAATATCCGGCATGTCAGAAATTAATTAAAAACACTTTAACAGTAATATAACTCTATGTGAAAAAATACTTTTTCCCGCTCAAATGTCTTCTTATGAAAACCTAACCTACCCTTTTATTCGATCATTAATCACGTAACTTGAAAGATCGCGCAATCTTCAAAGATCATCGTACTATCCACCGAAAGCTCAAATTGTTCAACGAATTTCTCATTAAGAAATTTTTCGGCAGGTTTAGAACACGTATAAGTGCATAATAATTAATTAATTCATTTCATTTCATTAATTATAATTTATTTTATAACTGCATGTGCTCGCTCGGTTCGAATTGGTTCGAAACGAACCATGCGTATCACATCTACATGCTCATATATCATGATTGTGTTCACTCGAGGAAACAGCAACTTACATATGTATCTTACATTATTTTAATATCAATATTGATATTGATAAGAATTTATTAAACAAGAAATTTATTGTTTCTATTTTACGTGCTCTTATTCGATGCATCATTTAGTTTCTAGTACAATAATTCCACTATCTACGGCACTGATGTCTTCGGCGCTTGGCCGCTACAGATGCTTTAGGTGGGGAGATTGACCGTACAAGACGTGAGTTTTCGAATTTTATCGAGCAGTAATTATCAGTGCCTGAACTCTCGTTGTGCCGGTTATCTTTGTGGCGGTACACAGGTTTGCGCCTTTTCCTTTTTTTAGTCATTTTATGGTTTATTTGTTCCTACGCGACTTCATAGAATTCCTCTCCTGGCTTTATTCTGTTATCTAGTAGTAGTACTGATAAATTAAACTGCTCTTTTGTTCACTAAATGTTAAACAAAAACAGAAGGCACACTGGTAGGAATAACAGAACATATTATGTAATATAATATAATCTTCATATAATAGAATAGAAACAGGACAGGACAAATAAACTAGACAGTATTGTTGGCTTTATCTTCCACGTATTGTTAACTGAAGGTCAAATATGTTGGTTGTTGACCCCAAAAGTAAATTACTATATACGTATGTACAAGTCAGCAGATGATACATTGGTTCTGCATTAATGTTTTATGCTTCCAATATGTAATATATTCGATTCGAAAAGTGCCTGATGTGGAAGTACAAGATGTGACTATAATAATCAGTTTTAAATACTTTAATATTTCTATTTTTTTATAAATTTGTATATATAAGTCACATAGAAAAATATAGTTTTCATTTATAATTTATTGATATAACGTTCATTAAAAATTCTGCTGAAAAACATTTAAGAATGATATATTTATGAAAAGCTTTTTTCAAACTCAAATGTTATTTTTTGATAGTCATATGTAAGATAAAAGTCAGTCTTGTGAGCTTATCTTTAAAAATGCACATGTGCAGACTGTAGATAAAACGGATTGTAATAACTGCTCTATGTTGTTGCTCATACGTTTTGAGAAACATTCTTCAAAAATATATAATAAAATTTTGCATAGATCAGCATTGATTTATTAGAAATATTAATCCTATTTATTTTGCAGTGTCTGATTGCAATTTACATCAATATTCATCATGCGTCTGGTGATTTGTGATACAGTGGACTATGTCGCAGAATGGTCAGCAAAGTACGTTGCAAAGAGGATCAATGACTTCCAGCCTAATCAAAACAAATACTTTGTCCTTGGGCTTCCTACAGGTACAGAATAATGTGAATTTAAGTTTGTATTTGTTTAGTTAAATCATCTTACTAATCCCTATTGCTTTTTTTTCTTATGCAGGTAGTACACCTTTGGGAATGTACAAAAAACTGATAGAATATTATCAGCAGGGCAAGGTCTCCTTCAAGTATGTTAAGACATTTAACATGGACGAATATGTAGACCTGAAAAGAGACCATCCAACGTCCTATCACTATTACATGTATAACAACTTCTTCAAACACATAGACATCGATCGGGAAAATGTGCATTTACTTGACGGGAACGCGGAAGATCTTGAGAAAGAGTGCAATGATTACGAAAGAAAGATCAAGGAAGCTGGCGGAATAGAATTATTCATTGGAGGTATGCCGATGCCTTCAATAAGCACTTTGTTAAGTCCTGACGTCACAACTTTTAATTATTTCTTTTTAATGTAATTTTAATTTAATTTACAAGCTCATCAATCATCAAGTGTTTGACGATGTTACATGATTGATTTTGTAAAATTAGGTATTGGTCCAGATGGACACATAGCTTTCAATGAGCCAGGCTCGTCGTTAACTTCCCGCACGCGGGTGAAGACCCTCGCGCATGACACTTTGGAGGCTAACGCGAGATTCTTTGGTAACGACATCAACAAGGTGCCGAAGCAGGCCTTGACTGTAGGCGTTGGCACTGTGATGGACGCTAGAGAAGTGATGATTCTTATCACCGGATCTAACAAGGCTTTCGCTCTTTACAAAGCGATTGAAGAGGGTGTCAATCACATGTGGACGGTCTCCGCGTTCCAACAGCACCCTCGTACGCTCATAATTTGCGATGAGGACGCGACTCTGGAGTTACGTGTGAAAACGGTGAAATATTTCAAGGTAACGTAAAGATCAGTATTTCAGACAGTGATCCAGTGATTTTGTTTGCGTTAACATAATATTTCGTTTTCATCGCAGAGTGATATGCTAATTAATATCAAGCTTCAGATAGATTATTAGGAGTTTGTCTTTAATCTATATGCTATTTAGGCGCTCAGTGAGGTACATCGCAAATTGATTGAGGAAGATGGAGATGCAATTCCCCGCCGTAGAGTGCAATATAATTGAAACGGTAGTTATGTTTGTGTGTTTTACGATCAATCTCGAAGTTCTCTGAATTCTATCAGTCTAATATCAATAATACATATCCATTTTCCTTTTTGCTCCGTGTAAACACCTTATGTGATGTACGATATAATATCTGTTTCTTATTTATCTCACAAGCTGATTATATCTGAATGTTACTATTGGAGTTTATCCATATATTTGTTTTTTTTTTACAGAATTTATGGAGTATTCATAGCAAACTGATCGAACAAGAAGATCGAACATCATAAGCATTTTACCATCATCGATGATAGGTGAAAGTCGTAATAAATTTACATAAAAGTGATAAAAAAAATTTCAAACGAAGTAAAGTTTTGTGAATGATAAAACGTCGGATAAGATAATAATTAGATATTAGATGCTTGTCAAAATTCGTATGATAAAAGCTATTTTTATTGATTAATAATAATAATGAGATGACATGTGTTTTAATCAAAGTTGGTCGTTGCTGTCAATAACCTTTTGTCATCTTCCAGGCAAATTTGATCCCACGCCGATAAAATAACTCATCTTTTAAGACAATCTATTAATTTGTGAACTATAAACTTTTACAAGCTTCTAATATCTAATATAGCATGCGATTTTTTTATTCGTCATTATATTACGTTTAATATGTTTGTTACTTTAATCATCTATTTCATATTTCTATAAAAAAATAATATTAATGATATACTCGATGCTTGCGATATGAATACATGTCAGAAAGGTACATATTTTTATACTGTTCTATCATTTTATAGAAATAAATTTATCCTGTTTATCACCGTGTCTAGAACAGTAATTGCTAAATAATCTAATCTATCAGTTAAATCGGTAAACAAAAGCAGCAAGATAACTTTTTTAACGTTTAACATTATGTATCGATGTTATCTAGGCGATAGCGAGATTCGTGCGAGAGATGCTTGTTACGTGGTATAGTGTGATTGCTAGAACGACAGCAAGTAGATTGTAGTTTGCGCGTGAATCATGGGAAAGAGAGCGAAACGAGGACAAACTGGCGGATAATCATCGCCAAAGGACCGAAATAGAAACGGTGAAGCAGCGAGTGTGCCGTGAGGCACGTGGACCCATTACGGTCTCGGCCGGAGCGTTGGCGCTTGGGCTTGTTTGTCGAGCGTTCCGCGCGTGAATCGGTAACGCACGTTTCTGCCTTTACCTCTATTTATTTTTCTGCCTATACCTCGGTCTCTGCCTCGACCTCGCATGCGGAGATTAATCTCATCCGGCACATGAAGCACGTACAAGCGTGACGGTTGCGCAATCGTGAATACGTGCGGTGCGAAAATTGGTCGCTCGCATGCGGTCGAGACTAGGAAGGAGTCGGACCGCTCTTGCTGCTTGCAATTGGAGGAATGATTATTCCTGACTGGTGTTGAATCAGGGGCGCGCGCGCGATTATCTCACGCCCGCTTCTATCTCGATTTATCATCAGTGTCGGTCTGATACTGGTGGATACTGGTAACCAGCTCTAGCGTGGACGACGAGTGAATTATCAACGCACCTTGCACTGTCAATTATGAGCAACGAATTGAAGACGATTGAGTTGCGCGAATTGCAGCCAATACTTAGCCGCACGTTTGGCGATCGGTTGATCGTGATGCGTTACACAACTGACAACCTGTTGCCGCCCGGCGAGAATTATGGCAGTACCATCTTGAAGGTTCACGCGGTAATTAAGCGTGACGATGACGCGGAAGAGGAGGATCTTCATCTCGTGGCGAAAATGCCTCCGCCGACGGAGTACCAACGGCGAATCTTCGACAGTCCGTATACCTTCAAAAAGGAGATCTTTATGTATGAGCACATCTTGCCGCATTATCAAGAACTGGAGAGAGAAGCCGGATTAAAAGAAGACGAGCTATTCGACGTACTGCCCAAATATTATCAATCCCGATTCTCTTTGAGCCCAGACGTGGAATTCGATGACGATGCCGTTATCTTAATGGAGAATTTAAAGGCGCGTGGATACTATACTGGTAACAGGGCGAAAGGTATGAAAAATATGTTTTTTATACTTGAAAAATAATCGTACGCTGCAAAAAACTTTAATTTATTCGTAAATATTAGAATCAACACGATGTTTAGAATTATTATGAAATATTTAATTTTAACATAAGTTTGACATAAGATGAAATAGTAAATTATAAAGTTATATCTGATAAAAATGCAGATTGCAATTGAAATGAAGTTAATTGGCCTATTTAAAGATATCAGTGTTATTAAAGATAGTAAATTGATTATAATCGGTACAAGTTACTTTACGTCACTCGTTACGTAACACATAATGCATGTTTTTTCATTGTCAACCTGATTTACAATTGTGTGAATAAAGAGAATTTATTGCGTTAATCCTTGACGCCATTGTTTCCTCGGGGTTTTACACAAATTTCTCTTGACTTCAAAGAAATATACGAATCAAGCTATAAATAAGTGTTTAATAAGAAGGAATTTCGTTGTTCTTTGAAGTATGTTTTTTTAAAATGTAGAGAATTCCTGACTTGATTTTTTTACTTTAATTTCTTGAGAGCACGCGGCGTCTACAGCGCCTACCCTTTCAGTCTGCCCCTGAATGTTATATAATTATATAGAATATATAGAATATATATAGAATAGTATACTGCATGAAATCATACATTTATTTTAGTTAGTTTCTTGTTGCCAGGGTATGACCTCGAGCACTCGAGAGTCGCGATACGAGCGATGGCCAGATTTCACGCGCTCGGAATGACTAGTAAATATAAGCGTGCCGACTATTTCGAGATACTGAAACAACGTAGCAAGTGTATAGATTTCAAGACCGACGAATTTGAGCAAGTACAAAAAGACATGGTAACTAAGATGGCAGAGGATCCGCAGATAGCCGTTCACATCGATCGCTGCAAATCAGCCTTGAGCGACATGATGGACACTCTTTGGACCGCCGTGCCCGAGGAGCCCTGGTCCACTATTATCCATTCGGACTTCTGGGTGAACAACATTATGTTCCACTGCGATGAGAGCGGTCACGTGGATGACGTGAAATTCGTGGACTTTCAGAACTACCTGTTCTTCAGTCCGTTGCGCGAGATGATATTCTTCGTGCTTTCCAGCACGAACGACGATGTGCATGATGAGAATATCGAGGAACTAATAGATCTTTATCACGAGACATTCGTCGTTGTGCTGAAACGAATGGGCTGTGATACAGAGCCGTTCACAAGGGAGAAGTTCGACGCCAAGCTGGCAAAGGATGCCAAGTACGAGTTTCTACACGTGTGCTTTATGCTCAAGGTAGTCACTCTGGACGTGCAGGAGACAGAGTTTAACTATGATAAAATAGAGAGCGTCATGTTATCGTATCAGGGTAATCAAGCGTTTATTCAACGGTTGCGCAGAGTTGTGCTATATCTCATTAAACGAAATTGGATCTAGGAATAAAATAAAATGGGAAGAAAGCATGGCGCTTTCTTAATATGCCTATGTACGAGGGTCGTTTGATAAGTCCTTAAAAAATATACACACACACACACACACACACACACACACACACACACACACACACACACACGTCAACTGTGTAACAGTCAATGTGATATTAGTGCGACCCTCTCATATATTTTCTAAGGACTCATCAAACGATCCTCGTATAAATATATAATTATATATCATTTATTATTGCGCACGTACAGTAACGCAATGTAATTCAAACCATTACTGTATATACGCGTTGTTTTATTCTATTTGCCTTTGTATTTTATAAGTATAATTTCTAAGAATAAAGAAATATAATTTTATAAAAAGAAAGAAATATATAAGAATGTTATAAGAACGTGATAAATTATGGACAAACAAGGTGGATGTAACAAGTTTAACAAATATAAAGTATATTTTTTACCACGCTTTACTCTATTTCTTAAATTTTACAAATATCTACGCGATAGGTATTTCGTATATAAGCACACCTGAATATAGTGACTTGCAAATTTACCGATCCATTATTTCCTCTTGGTCCTCGGGACTTTTCTATTTCTGTTTCTGTTCTTTACGTTTGTCACTTCGTAAAAGTTGCTTCCTATCTTTTTCCTCTTATTGAGACGTTCCATGGCCCTCCGTTGTTTGCTCGTTAATTTAATCTTCGATTGTGCTTTTTCTGCAGAGGATATTGACGAGACAGTGAACGTGCCGCTTCTTGATGCAACTTTATAAGAATCTACTTCATCGTCACTCGAGTCAAAGTTATCATCGAGCACACTAAATGCGCTTTGTTTCAGATTATCCTGCTCAAAACAAATTTCCTTGTCTGAATAGCCACTTTCGTCCATTTTAGATTCTTCTTTGCTTGCATTTTCATCATTATTTTCTGTAACATTTTCGTCATCATTTAAGGAACATGTTTTTTCTTGATTCTGCACATCTGTATCAAGTTTATCGTTCGTTGTACGTGAAACGTCTTCTACTTCAACGTCTTCTGTTTCGCTTTCCGCGCTACTTTCGTCTTCTACAATACTCGCACCGAGAGACTTGTCCTGTTCTAGATCTTTTCTGACATCATCACCCGAGTACGGCAAGCTAACGTGTATTTTTCGAAATTCTTGCACTACCATTATTTGATTCTTCGCTTGCTCTTTCGTAGGTGAGTTACGAGTCTGTTGTTGCTCTTCATCATTATTTTCATTCGTTGCATTATCTTGCGTCTTACTCGTAGCTGTCTCATCTGCATTCACTTGTTTCGGTAAAGGTTCTTCGAAGCCGACTGGTGGAACGTAAAACGGCAGTTTACCACGTTGCCAATCGTTCAGAATCATACGTGCGACGATCGCAATGTCGGGTTCTCCCTTTTTTAGGAGCTTACCGCTTCGACGCGCCAGCTTCTCTAGGAAATCGACGTGATCTGTCCATCCCTGTATTTTGTACGTTTTACGTATGTACTCGGGCTTTACTCTTTCCAGAACGGTAACAATGTAATCCTCCGGGTTCTGAATGAGTTCCACCCTCACAACTCCCTTCAATACCTTCTCCGTGTCGGTTTCCGTCGACGGATAAACGACACCTGGACAATCTATCAGGTAGATACGGCGCATGAGAGTTATGTACTGCCACACCTTCGTCTCTCCAGCTATAGGCGCCACTTTGCACACCTTTTTGGAGCGCAGAGTGTTTATGATGGAGCTTTTCCCCGTGTTAGGATACCCTATAAAACCCACGCTAATCTGCTTCTTGTCCACGTGCAATTTTGCAAACTGCCTCAGCAGATTTATCAGCGAGCCCTTGCCGAACGGATGCGTCAAGGATGCGTGAAAGGCAACCGTCGGGTATTCCTTGCTCAAGATTGCCACCCATCTTTGCGTAATCCATACCGGCACCAAATCCACTTTATTTAAAATGAACATCAGGTGTTTGTGAGGTTTTTCGGTTTTCAGATATCTCTCTACGGGAGGGGACCTGGTGCCCATTGGATCCCTCGCATCCAATACCTGCAGAACAACGTCGGAAGAGTCGATGACTTTGTACAGCTCGTTCCAAATTCTCTTGCTTTGTCCCGCTGCCATAATCCAGTCTCTTTGCGCGTCCTTCACACCGGTGTCCTCTCGAACGAGATCGTGGTCCTTGATGTCCTTTTCCTTATTGTAAGTATCTTCCTTCTTCTCGGCTAGCGTTTTCAATTCGTCGTACGATGTCACCGCCAGATTCGGCCTCTTTCTCACCTTCTTCGGACCGAACACACTCCCGAAACTTTCTACGTCCAACAAATGTACTCTTGCGTTCGCTGCTTTCTGCTGAAGTAAAGTTACAGGCAACTGAGTGGGTTTCAGGACCACTTTGTAAGGATCCTTCATAGCTGTTCCTAACGCATCCTGAAACTTTTGTAAAGCGTTTTGTGAGATGACTCTTGAATTGCCAAACCACCTTTGGGATGGTTCAACACGCGACATGGTCCCAGAACTGTGCCAGCCTTGAAACGGTGCAGGACTGATGATTTCTCCAACACGATTGCGTTTTGGTTTCTGATTGCGATACATCTGCAATCTTTTGATAGTTGCTTTTGTTCGTACTTTAGCAACTCCTTTCAATCCTTCCTTAGGACGTTCAGGGTTCATACTGTGCCCAGAACGATTGAAGCCCTGCTTACGCGGGGCTTTATTGGTGGCGTGTGATTTAGCCATTGTGCCTGCATTAGAAATATATTATTTATAATATAAAATGCATAAGAAAATGTGACAGAATAAAATAACGAGTAATACAATGATCTTTTTCAAGAGTATGATAGTATGTAAAATTATGTTAAAAAAAGTTTGGTTAAAACGTATGTTTGGTTGAGTTTTTGATACTTGTATGATTTATTATGCATGAATGTATAAAATATCAAATTCAGTTTGAATTTAACTTGAAAAAACGATAACTGTAAAATCATTATCTTTTCACAATTTGTGCCAAGAAAAATATCGCTTTTATACTGTTTTATACGTTTCATTGCTTTAAATATAAAAGGCAAATATAATAAAATAAGAATTAATAATTATAAAGAATTGAAAAATATACTTTACCAATAATATATTTTATTTTATCCGATATTCAACACAATTTTAAAATTGTTGCTTAATAAATACACAATTTACTGTAAGAAATATTGTCGAATATTCGAGGTTAAATCGGTACCATGTGCATCTCATAGTCGAGTATGCATGTATGTACACTTGACAATAGTAATGTCCCTGTATTGCCTAGAGATTTTTTGACACCAAATTCCTGCATTCAGCAAACTCATTTTTATTCACTAGAATCTCTAGAAAACGGAGTCTTCTATTGGATAACGAAAAATAAAGCGATGTGAATCCACCATAATATCTAGTTCAACATCTAGAGAAGTTTTTAAGTCAGGCAGTTTACATAAGGTTGGCTATCTATATTGTTAGTATTTATGTTAGTATTCAAAGTTCGGAGTGTTCGGACAATTCGGAGCAGTTCGAGGGTGTAAAATATTGTTGCAATCTGGTTAGCAAATAAATTTTAACGAATTCATAACAATCAACATTAAATATCGTTAGTCATATAAGATTTCTTAATTTCTTGAAATCTTATAATTAAACTATTTTAATTTGGAACGTCGACGACCAATACTCGTCATGCCGAAAGTCAAATATAATCATCATTATTATTAGGATTGCAATCTAAAGATTCTTTTTTTATTGATTTAATCCTTCTGTACCTGCACCTGTAGTCAACCTTTTAATATTTTGAATTTTTTGACACCTGAAACTTCTTAGTCTATAATCTAACCTTTACTTTTTATATTATTTTCCCCACACTAAAAAAAAATATTATTTTCCCAATTCTTTTCAAAAATGTGATGCATTTCCATGACTGATATCTGTTGACTTTAACCAATTAAACATTATGTTTTGATATCTTGTTATTATAAAGAGATACAAAAATCTAAAGAAAAAAAGTTATGTTAGTATTTACGTTGTTTAGGATAACGTGTAGGACCTGTTCTACATATGTTGTTTGACAGTTGATATGTAACAGTCTGTCAGAATCTTTAATAGTTTTACAGTCTCCAGAGAAAAGTATTGTTATCCTTTCAGATCTATGAAAATTATTCACTACAAAAATGGATAACAAGAGGGTGGCTCTGTCAAAGAGTATATTAGAAATGAAGGTGAGTTAAAGTAACAAACTATGCAAAGTTGCATTGCTATATGACAATACTTATTCACAGTTTATGAAGCGGACAAAGGACAAAGTTGAGAAGGAGCAATTTGAAGAAGAAGGAGAAGAGTACTTTGGTAGCCAGTTGAAATCACGCATGAAAAAGACATCGTAAGCGCATTATCTTTCATTACTTCTTCCGAGTACTAAAGCTTATATACAGATTAATGATTAACATATTAATATCAATTAATAGAAATTTATAAATACTAAAAACAGTGTGTTATTACGTATAATTTCAAAATAATTTAAACATATTATTACATATTGGTATTGTATATCATTTCAATTGTGATATTAAGATTTAATAAGTTATTCTCATTTGATGTTTAAGTAGAAAATTCCTTGTGGAACCAAGCTATGTTTTCTGCGAGGGTCTCACTGATGGTAGGTTAAGTTTCCAAGGGATGAATCCAGCGATAGAGAAGCTAATGGAAGCAAGAGATAATGCGAGAGCTCGAACAGAAGTAAAACCAGAAGCTGACATATCAGACGAGCAAATGACTGTAACATGGCAAAAGATGCGAGCGAAATTTGATGCCGTAAAGAAACTTAGAAAGTCACAGCATAGAAAAACGAAGACTGAAGACGAACCAGTGGAGAAAAAGCTGAAATTCCTGAAGCCAGTAGATTAAGAATTGTGTGTAAATAATTATAGTAATTGTATAGTTAAGTGTTAATTACTAATTAAATAAGTAGTTAAGAAACAAATATTGTTTATGGTAACAATCTGTCTAGTAACATACTGATCATCATAAATTTTGATATCGTAAACCGATCATTATATCACTTTTAATATAATTGTTGGAAGAAGAATGAATAATTGAATAATTATGACTTTCCAAAAATGTTGCTTGTTTATCTTGTTTGAAATATATTGTTTACAGAGATACTTCTTTCTGTTTATAAATCTTTCTTTTATGGACAACTTTTAGGATTATGAGTTCGTATTTTTATCCACTGATACATTTTTGCATCCCACGATCTGGTGAGGCAAGTAGCTGTCGGAATGTTTCCACAAACGTGCTGCTAGTGCAATCTGTTTGCAATCCTTCCTGCCAAAGTACATCAAAACTGTCCTCTGGAAACTCGAAACTGATTTTCGAATATATCTCGCATTTATTTCTTATTGCGAGTAATAGATTATAATAGACAGATTTATGTTTAATTCAAAAGCAGTTAAATGTATATTATTATTTAAGAGTAATTTAAGAGTAACAAAAACTATGTATTAATGCAATAATACATATAAAGGAACTTGATTAAAAAAAGATCTATTTTGAAAAAATCTATATATGTATGTGTCGAGCCGTATTTCGTGAAAATGTTAGGCGATATCAAAGCATAAGGTTTGATCGCCCAAATCTTTCTTATCTGGATGAATACCAGCGCGCGGTAACATTGTCGTTAAAAAATCTATTCTTTCAGATGGTAATCCAGCTGTATGAATTTCTAAAATATTTTTCAAGTTTGTATTCTAAATACTCTGCTTATATCACAACAGAAATATATTAAGATATTCTTAAGAATATAGAAATAATAAATAATCTTACCTCTGCTATCAGTAATTATTTGAACATTTTCTATGTTCCCAGCATACGTGATAATTAATATATCTTGAATTTCTCACTGATGCTTCTAAAACAATATTTTTCAATGTTATTGCTCGTATATCGCATATCGTAAATTACATTAACATTATAACATATTTGAAATAATTTTAAATTAGGTATTATAATAATTTTTTCTTTATGATTTTCCTAATTAGTCAAACTTTATTTTATTTTACAAGGAAAAATTTATGTTTATCCTAAAATTTGTTATAATTTATTCATGTTTTATCTTTGCCAGAACAGACAAGTTGCGTCTCCAATTCAAGAGATTGAAAAATTCTCTGTAATTAAAGTTCGTACTTTTACGTAATTGCAGCGTGTCCATTAATGGTGTAAGAAATTGTTTATTCGGAAATGTACGATATTTCTCTCTCTCGAAAATTGCAAAAGCTTCGTTTTTAAACAAATTCGAACGAACTTCTGAATAATAATTTTGTAATAGTTATATATTTATAATTTGAAGGAATAAGAAACTATTTTTCACATGTACAATAATAAGTTAACAATTAATGTTTCTGTTTATTCTTCGTAGAAATTTCTAACTTAATTTACATTTGAGTTATTGTTGCAGTACATGAAATAACAATTAATATATATGTATAAACGTATTTAACTACAGTAATAAGAATGTGTGTCTTTATCTAGGGAAGAAAAATTATTTTTTACATCCAAGAATGGCACTTCCCGAACATGTTTTTTGATTTTCCGACAAAAATTAGATAAGCATTGCCACCAAAAATGTATTTGGTGTTTTAAAGTAGAGTCGCGCGCAAAGAGTGAAATTTGTCTCTCGAGAGAATGCGTCTCTCGTGCTCTTCTATGTGGTATCGATCTGCACAAACATATTTCTGATTTCCTTAAATAAAAAAATCTATGAGAAAACTAGTCAGTTTTTTTATTTCCTGCAGTATATATTTCACGATTTGAAATAAATCAAAGCAGTAACTAATATTGCTTTGTCGTGTTTTATGTTTTTTGATTTACAGACGCTGAGTTGACTACCTGAGTAGGTGTGTACTCGCGCAACAAAAGTTTCGCGCGTATAACTGTAATCTGCATCGCATCGGGAGTGCCGTATATTAAAATAATCGTATGAAAAGCGTCGTTTTTTCACGAGTGCTCTAAAGGACCGTACAGGACAAGAGAAGGAGGCTCGGAATGAATATCGAACAACGCAGAATCAAAACGAAAAGTAAGTCCACAAATCTTTCGGATGTCTGTCGGATTTGTCGAGAAAAATTACATTTGATTATTTAATTGATATCGCGGATATCGTGTAATCGAGTGTATTTTTCGCACCGTATCAGTCATTATATACACAATTGTATAATTATAATATTTAATAAAAGCATTTGCTCCCGTTCCATATACTTTTTACATTTTTGTACTACGTGTATACTCAGGCATTCGACAAAGTATATATCTGAGATAAGGAGAAAAAATAGAAGTTGAAAGATAGAACGAACTGATGCAAATAATTTATACAATATAACGAAATCTATGAAACTAATATTTCCTTTGTGTTTTTTTTATGTTTTACAGGCGCTGAACTAACTGAGTAGATGGACGTGCGCGACAAAAGTTTCGCGCGTAATTATTTTCGCGTATTCTAAATCGTGCGTAACTGTTACCTGCGCGTCATCGGGAGTGCCGTATTTTCGCGAGTGCAATCAAGGACTGAGAGGAGGAGGAGGCTCAGGAAGGGCAATGGGCGACACCAGGGCAAACGTAAGGTGAGTAATTGGTAGATTTATTTAACAAAAAGTCGAATTTCCACGTTTTATTATTTATGAATGAGATAAATACAATTTCTTTTATAAAATTTGACCTGCATCATCAATTAATCACAAGTTTTAATTGCAATAATAAAAGTTGGAATAATTATTTCTGTTCCAGATTAAACGGATCTTATTAAGCAGATATTTTTTATTTTTTTTTTATATATTTATTTTATATTTTTATTAAATTTTTATTAAATTTATTATATTTTTATTTACTTTATATATTGTTTAAATGCGTGTCTGAAATTTAATCAGCTTTTCATTATTTTTGTTTCAGAAGTGAGTAGCAGAATGTGTGTGGCCCATCCTGAATTGCGGCTGGTGAGTGATAAGCAACAGTATTTTCTATGGTGGTGGATATATTTTTGTAACACTCAGTGTGATTTATTGTAATAGAAGTAGATGCTTTTCTATGTAGATTTGTGCATGCATATACGAATTATTGATTGAAGATTGGTAGAAATCTTAATGTGTTCATTTTTAAAAGTTCATTTTCATAGACAAATTTGATTTTAGATCCAATATATTTTTCAGTTTATTGAATCTGTATTATATCTTCCTATATTATATCTGTATATATTTTCATGATGGATTTATACCACTTAAATCATTAATTTAATTTTTCGCCGTAGACATGCATAATTGTCCAAATACATGCATAATTATCGAATGAAGCGGTACTGAAATTCGCTGCAGCAGTTGCGCCAAATATGGCGCCACACAGATTTCGTAAATTTCTCGAATTATATTAATTATTATATTATTGCGGTATTTAATTATTCATCCACTTAATCGAATATGCATAGTTTTCGCGATGCTATTAGAGACACGACTATTAGAGACACGGTGCGATTAAATACACGCGATCAAAGAATAGTTAAGATGAAAAAAGTTTCAATTATTTTATTCATATTCATTAAAAGATGCTGCAATCTAATCATAATTATAGTTTATTGTTCAATTTTTCTCGTTATATTGGTTGATATCATTTATATACTGCTCGCGAATATATATTAGAAGACTTCGCGATCGCGTTATAAATTTTATTTTGAATAGAGAAACGTAAAATATTGTTAAATGTAATAAAAGTAAAATCGTTCTAAAACAAAAATAATAAATATATCGCGCAAACAATCTTCGCAAATACATTGCGGAGCCAGACTTCACAAATACATTGCAGAACAATGTCCGCTATTGCGGAAATAAGCTTCGCCTTGTTATGCGGAGCACTTCATCGTGGGATCACGCCGCCAGTCAGTGAGTGAAGTGAAGTGAATTTTGTTCAGACAATATTCGTTCTTATAATATTCGTTCGATAACTTTCATGAGTATCGCGTCGCGAGTGTTAGCGCGAGTGTTAGTGCAAATTAAAGACTAAAGACTAGAGTGCAGACTAAAAATGAAGGATGCACAAAGAAAGGAAGTCCAGGAGGTGAGGAGGTTTTAAGTGGTCACTTTCATCGATGGATGGACTAGGATGGACTGCGATTTCATCGCGCATTGGTGAGTGCTGAATTCTTTCGCTTGTAGAATAGTAATAATGCATGCGGTAGTTTGTAAATCGCACTAATTTTCACTAAAAAATTTATTATAATTAAATATGTTTTACACTTTTTCATAAAGAAAATAATTCATAAAGCATTTCATAAAAAACTAATATTAATGTCTAATAAACATTTTTTTACAGTGAAATTTAAATTTAAATTACAGTGAAAGTAAACATTTTTTAAGTCTTAAATAAAGTATGTCTTTAGTTGGATTGATATTTCACTGTGCATTTCAAGGGCCAGTCCATTATCTTTCGGGCGATTACTAAAAGATCACTTATTGTCGATACACGTTACACAATGCGGAATATCATGTAACGAGTCACCATATCCGGTTTTGCAATAGAATGGCAGAAACAGAATATAACCTAATACCTCGGCGACGTAATGTTATAGGTAAAAGATATCAAATGAAGTTGTTCAGCTAGTCCCGGCTTTTTTTTCATGTGCTAATTCGAGATAGACTTGCAACGTTTAAAAAGCAGCACCTTGTTGCATGTCGCGTCTAATCCGCTCACGATTAATTACTCCGTTAATTATCCTATCGCATTACATAACAACATAAATTATATGTTAGTATTTTATATTCCTTTTTGCACGTGTGCATATGTTTAAATGTGACTTTCCGTTTCTTTAGCATACATCGTACATAACAAATAGAGCAATGTGGATATTTCTTTCCAGATGGTCAAGTAGTCGAGAGTAAATCTTATCGAGAGCAGATTTAATGTCTGCTACAAACTTAGTCAGCAAAGGATCCGGAAGAATTATTTAACATAAAATTAATACGTCATTTGTTACATGTATTTGATGTTGATGATCAGGATAATTTTAATGGAAATCTAACTCTTGCTGATAGTATGACGGCAGATACTATATAGATACACTACATGTACTATACTATACTATATATTATATATTATATTATATTATTATTATATAATGTTATATTATATTGTACTATATTACATTTATTATATATGGATCCATTAGCAAACAAATCAAAAGACAGTACAGTTTGACGATACATATTTTTGGCAAATCGAATGTGGGATTTCGTAATTATTCAAATGTGGCTGCATTTAAATAGTATATTATATGATTTATTATTTCATTGTTATGTATTGCTACAGAGAATAAAATTTTATTACGCCATTGTGTGTGCTCATAAATTAATAAAGGATCATTCATTTGTCCAACAATGTTTGTCTTTCAAAATAAATCAAGGTTAACAAATTCAATTCTTTGTTATTTAGCATTACAATTTCACGGAATTTACATAATGCAGTTTTTATAATTATAATCGGCTTACGAGCGCCGTTATCTGAGAGAACAGTTTGCGCGCTTGTGCGCTCGTTGCACCACTTTCCGAGATTTAATGTATTCTTACAGCTGCCATGTCGACCATGATGCAATAATATTGGTTGTTTCGCCTTGTTTTTCAGATGAAATATCGGACCGTTAATTGCGGTAGCATGTGGCTCGCCTTGAACGAGTCCCGGCTCTTCCCTTTAAAAACATAGCAGGATGGCTGCAAATCGAAAATTGCGATCCGCCAACCGCGAAACTCAATAAAATCCGCATCGTAATCTTCGATTACACCACGCCGTCGTTATTGCCTTTAAAAGCTTGAAGATATCGTGAGAGTTCTTACGTTGATTAAGCTGATCAACAAGATTATGGAATTTTCGGTTCCATGGTTACGATTAAAGATAGTGTGATGCAATCCGAATAAGAAAGAAATCTTTGATATTATTTTGGAAATATATTTAAGATAGGTGGTAATTAAAAAATTGCTTTTGTGTATCTGTATGTACCTGTTTAAAGTAGTTTTATACACACGTAATAGAGAAAGGATACAAAATGTTTGTAATCTTCTTTTAGAAAAAACTATGCGGTCAAAAATATTTCTTTCTCTTTACATCAAATAATTAATATACAGAAATAGTTAACGACGAGACATTTTCTCTTCCTATCTCTCACGTTCATGCAGTCGCCAATTTTGTATATAGGCTCTAGATAAACTGCAAAATCTATGTTAAAAGCGGAGCAAAGCACCGCAATCACCTCATCCGTTCTGAATGCATTGTTAATCAACGTTGTGCGTGCGTTTCAATTTAACTTAGGATAAGCCTAATCGTTCGTGCTCCTTCCACATCCTATCGATCCACTGGTACGGTATATAATTAAATTCTGATAGCATTTAATGTTTGCGTTGTAACTATCGGCCACGGTGCCTTGTTTCTCCAAAAGGCGGTGCACCAATTTAGCCAGCAACGAATAAAAGCATCGCAAGCCGAGTAACATAGTTGCAACCGTACAACGTGGTGCGGATGCGCTCGTTGCGGCGTACTCGTGGCGTGTTATTTCCAGAAAAGCGGGCGCTGCCAAGATGATGGACAATTTGCGAGATATGCCGGTGATTGGAATCGTGTCGGGGGAAGGGAGAGGGAGTGGGAGGATCTTGATACAAATCTTGGAGGCACAATATGATTTTCCTTCCTTTCTATACCTTCTCTCGCTCGGCCGGAATCCCATAATTGTCCCTGGAGCAATTAAAGCTCACGATCCATTGATCGAAGAATGATTACCCGCGAAACTAATCACCGTTCTCTCTCTATTTCTCGCTGGTTTTTTTCTTTCTTTTACAGGAGAGGAAGCGAGGAGATTGCCGCTTCGTGCTGCGCACTTCGAATTGCGGTTCTGTGTCAAAAGGCGGATCAAGGAAAGCGACGTGGTGCAATCTTCTCTTTATATATTTTTTTGTATTTATATAGAATATTTTTCTGTGCGTGACAGGTATTCTAAAGTGAAAGATATCACACCATGCACATTAATGTTACATTCAATACATTCGAAATATTATACAGTGATCCTGTACAATAGAAATTCTGAACAAATATGCATCGTAAATCGATCTTAAACCTATATATTATCCTAAAGTATTCATTTATGTACACAGTTATCGATCTTCATTAATTTAAAATACGTGCTAGTCCACTCAGTGTGTCCACTACACTTTTTCACATTAGCAAGGAACATGCATCGCCGAGTTTCACGAAGAGAGATGAAAGCTTGGACATTTCAGAACGGTCTCCTGTTCGTGTTGCACGTGCTAAATATTTGAGTCAGGTTGTCGTCGGCATTAAATGACGAGCAAACATCGTCGATACACCATGGAAGAAAATGGTGCTCCTTTTGCTGCCTACCAAGCGCAAACAAGACATCGTTCTGTCTTTTTCATATTATTCTCTAGAATAAGTTGTGTATTCAGGTCATATTGTTCAGATAAATTTCTTTGCAAACGTCACTGTAATCTAATGAAAATGATCTTTCAAGCAAGTCAAAAAATTGTAGGAAACGAACAATATGTCTGAAGAAATCTATGTATCTATAAATGCGCGCAGCGTGAAAAGCTCGAGATCTTAGTCTACACTCAATATTCCATCCAGCTGTGCAATAGTTTCTAACATGCAACATTGTGCAAAAGAGAGAAGTGCTAAATAGCTAAAGCAACATTTGGAATTCACACGTGTTACATTTAAAGCAGCAGTTCCCAAACTGCACAATAAAAGTTTAATTAAATTTACAGTAAAATAGGGAGGAAGATATTATACATGTATAAATTACATCTTTCTTCTTATTTTACTATAAATTTAATTATTATTATACTTTTATTTGTACAGTTTGGGAACTGCTATTATATACATATAACGAGGCAGCTAAAAATGGTACGTGCTTCATGCACTATTTCTAATTTCAAAACGTATGATATTAGAGCATGAAGAATTGATATCTCCCATAAAATTCTTGTGACAAATCTTATGCTATTTTTCGTTTTAAGAGAATCGTTAAATCATATTAAATAATTTAGCATGTTATTGATCAATCAGAAATCGATTTAACATAGACATTATTTCTTGATCAATCATTTTTTATGGACGTAAAAATAGTTTTTTATGCCGTACATGCTACATGAAATATTGTGCAGATCTCAGATAAGCTCATCTCTGCCAAAAGTTCTTCTTGGGAACCGCTGATACTCGCGTATAGCAGTACGTGTAGTGCGAAACAGTGTCAGCGAGCGGGGTCAGCATGCGAGTATGAAGCGGTAAGCAAGCGCAAAACAATATTTGCCCGATAACCAGTCTGGAAAACGTTCTCTCCGCATGCTAATGGATTTAGCAGTGGAGATACCACGTGCTCCGTTCCGATGAACGAGCGTGCTCTACACACGCGTGTTGCGTGCGAGGATCTGCCTGTTTGTCGTGCCACCTCGTCCTGTTTCACTGGCGATGATTGATGTGAGTTTTATTCGTACGAACAAACAGTGATAGGCCGCCGACAGAACGTCTCATCCGCCGCGAGCGAATTCGATCATCGAGATCAGTTATATGGCTAGAATTTAGGTCGAATATTAATGAGCTCATCATTTACGTCGTATACTTACCCATGGAATGTGTCATATCGTGAGAGAATTTTTAATAAATAATTTAATAATTAGTATATAACTTTAATTACAAGTACAATATGCAAGCATTGCCATACTGTTCAATCATGAGAATTTATGTGTATTCGTCAGGAATAATCTAATTTAGAAAAGAACATTGTGTATGAAACTTATGTAACAATATAACATATAATTTGGGAAGATAGTTTTTCTCGAGAAACGAAAGATTCTCTTTTTTTGGAAATTAGGTCTGAACAAAGGATTTTTAATTTTTTGAGTACTGTATTCTCAAAATATTGAATCACGTTTATTGGAGCAAATTAGTAGGTCAAGATGAAGAACGACTTCAAAGTGGAGTTGATCGTAGATTAATCATTTCATCAGGATAATCTTCCTTCTTATGTCCAACGGATCTAGAAGATCCGTGCCGTTCGCGTAATTATCGCTACTTTGCTAAGATACACGACCACGTGGACATGCTTTGATACCGCTTTCACTTCAGATCAATATTTCTTTCGAATTTTTATAATATGAGAAGAGAATCGACTAAATCCAATCTTGATGCAGCGCTTGATCGCACGATCAATTTTGTAAATGTTTCCGCGGGCAGGTTTAATGATATTCAGAAACTTCTCCGAGTTGCTTGATCAACCACTTGAGATGATTATTATTACATAGCTATCGGTTGCTTGGAGTGATAAACTGTAGCTCGGAAAAGTAATTGATGCTAGCATCAAGAATAAACACAAATAAATTGAAGAAGAAACGTATTACAATTTTATAAACGTAAAACAATTTTGATACATATTCCTTCTCAATTAATCGCCATTTTTCTAATCATATTTACTAGACTTATTGTTATTATATGATAGACTTTTCATATTTATCTAGAAGATAAGATCTTTATCTTTAAAATAAAACTAAAGAACATTATTCAATTTTGTATGAATATAATTCTTTTTTTTTAATATAAGTTTTTCTCTTTGTATTTTAGTCCATCAATGAGACATTAATTTGATGAACTCTCAATGTAATTCTTCTTCAATATAGCTTTCTAATATAAAATCTCTTCTTGCATTTAGAATGGCATTTGATTCGATATTTGGTACTGTCGAAATACTCACTCTCTGGTTTATGCCGTTATAGTGTATCGCTTTTAAGATGACTTTGAAGCAGCAACAGCGCCTTTAGCTTATCCTTCATCTGTCATACAAGTTGCAGGTCAAGTTCATCAATTTGGCAGAGAAAAATGAAGAAATGGAGATGATCAATTTTCCTTCGGCAATTTTTTAGACATATGGTCGAAAGTAACGTTACGTTCCTTGGTACCTATAATCACGATCAAACTGGTAATGATAAATCATATAAACCTGCCTATTATATATATACATAGTGTTTCAGACATTGAAGTTTTGAATGACCTCAAGGCTAAATTAACGGATTACGATTGGATCATTTATTTTATGAACGGCATTTGCGTGTACGTATTTACGATTTCGGAAATTTTATTTGGATGTAAAGTACATTCTTTTTTTTTAAGAAAAGGGGGTAATAACATTTAGTAATACTTTCACAAGATGCTTTATTGCTATAAGGATAAAATCGTTATTTTAATATAGAACGACATATTTATTCACGCGTCATATCGGAATTTTAATGTTACACGTATCACTTTACTTCCACGAAACTTTATTAAGAACTATTTCCGCTAAAATTCATCAATCATACAGATAAGCCGCGAACTTTAATGGATGCTATTCAGGCAATGGAGCGTGTAATTGCCGGCATAAAAAGATGTCGTGGCTATAAAAGAAAAATCGGTGTCATAATTTGATGTTTTGCGGTACATAGAGTATACCTTATACGAACTAGTATGCGATTGCAGCTGCAGGCCGTTATCGCCGCGTGCGCGTAAACGACGTAATTTTAGAATCAAGGAAACCGTGCTAATGATATCCGACGATATGTCATTTCTATCTTAGACACTCCCTACTAATTCGGTACTATACATCGATTTATATTCTCTTTCTCTAGGCAGATAAGATTCCAGGAATGCACGTGTGCAACTATTGCAATTTTTGTCACAATTTCTGTGTCACGAAATCATTTCCGTGAGATACTATTCTACATTACTAAGTTATCGCAAATTAAATGTCATTCCGTATTCAATTATCAATAAAATTATCAATGAACGCGTGAATTCTTTACTTTTCTGATAGATAATATAATTTTGTTAATTTTATTGAGATTCTAAATAGTACAGATTGGCTTGAATAAATTTAAAGTCAAAAATAAAATAATTAACATTTAATATGTTTGCATATAGCTGAGAGAAAAAATGCATTACACACACACACACACACACACACACAGATTTTATTCGTATATCTCAAAAACCAATCGATACATATCAGTCAATTATACTCGATAAACGAGTTGTCGGATTGCGATAACGTGCTTGCAGAAAATTTCGCGAGCAATTTCGCGAGATAGCGACTTGCTCTTTCAACAGCAATGTTCTTTTTTATTATGCCGTACTGTCAATTATAAACACGAAGCGCTAACGATTATCTTAACTCACTGACGGCTGACATTAGCACGCAAATTCACATACGAAGCGGTCAGGTTCTCGCGCGTATACATTGCTTTTGATACACCCCATTCTATCACTTCTAACATTCACTTTTCTACAGGTGCTAATGTGTACACGTTATTTCAAATGCTATATGGAAGCACATACTTTCCTTATGAAAAGATACAAGATTGAATCTTTTGCGGAAGAATTATGTATGCATTGTTTTAATCGCCCTCCTCTTTTTCCTCATCATGAGAATATAACATAACATATAATATTATAAAAATATAATACAATTGAAATTTTTTATCTGAAATAGAGATAAGACAGGCATAAAACTTGTATTTGGCGTTAAAAAATAATTTCTCTTTTCTTATTCTCTCATCTACATTTTGAGGAACGTTTACATTCTCACAGATTGTTTTTGATGGATTTTTGATAAATGATCAAAGTATCGAAGTAAAGTTTATTTGTCTACATGTCCGGATAAGCAATCTGTGATTCATTGGCATCTTCAATTTTCTTCGATTATATGTCTTCGTCGAAGGAAGTATATCGGCACTTCACATCTCCATCTTGTGCATTTGTTTACTCATTTACTTGTAACTGTACTATTTATTTTATTTTTGTAGGTGGTTTGTTGGAAAACGTGATGTGTATGATGAATTAATAAAGTAATGCCATATATTTCAGAAAACCGAGAAACACACGTGATTCTCGGCTCACTGTTATCGCTAGCACGCTTTGACATAATCGGATATTATCGTGAACGTGCAACGTCGCTAACAAAGTACCGGTATTAGATACATACATACAAGACGAGTACACGCAGGTGACTCGTTCGTAGGAGGGATATACAGCAACGAGATACGAGAAGGAGGAGTTCCCTGCGAGTGCTCTCTCCGTCTCTCTGGAGAAACCACTCTCGCGATGGCAGAGGTGGTCTCTACTCACCTGAGCGTTTCAAGTGGCAGTCGCCCTGCTGAGTCGCTCAGCGACGGGTTCTCCTCGGTGCGAGCACTACGAACGCGATTTCTCAGGAAGAGAGAGAAAGATCACAGACGAAAACTCTGGGAACTCGAAGATCGACGACGACGTCGAGCAAATCCGCGCTCCGGGAAAAAAAACGCGGATCTTCCTATTGATGATCTAAACTTCGCGAATCGATGAGGCTGACTCTGCCTCTGCCAATGCAACCAGGAAGATAAAACACTTCGATCGCGTTTAATTGTTGAAAGACAGGAACCGCTCTGTAGGACTATTTTGTTAGAATAAAAATTGGTTGTAACCATTACAAAAGAGTTGGACTTCCATGATCGACGATCGATTATCAAATTCGATCAGTTTAATTAGAGGAATGTTTCTGATGGGGGAACGGTTGATTAATTTGATGCAGCTGTTAATTTTATTTATTGAAACGGAACGACATTTTCGGTGAGACGATTATTCTGTAATAATTATTTCTGTAAATTATGTCGATAATTATTTCATTGAGTTGATGGACCAAGAGGGTTTTTTTGTCCCTTCTGATTATTCTGTTATTCGAAGATATTAAAGTCGCCTAGTCGAAGAGTTTGGAACATTCCATAATGGACAAATGTAATGTATCGCAGATTACAGCGTAATCAAAGAATCAAGCGGCGATCCTCGTGTACATGTGATCGTATTCATCACGATTGTGATCACACGTTACGACGCTTGCCGATCGAGAAGATCGATTGTGAATTGGAAAGACTGGCGAGTGAAGAAAGTGAACATCTTCGGTGATTTCAAGATTTCGATGGTTTCAACAATAATCGGGAAGCTATTATTTGAAAGAAAAAGTGATTATTGATGTTTAATAAATGAATCATGAATACGTTTAATGCGAGATCGACAAATCGATGTATGTAAATGTCCTCAAGCGATATGTAAATTTGCCGCGAAATCGACTGGTTTGACAACATTCTGGACTTATCAAGGTAGCGTATAATATCGAGCGAAGCTGAAAAAGGTGCTCATTAAAGAAACGATTGCGAGAAAAAGAAACGGTTGAGATTTATGAGACTGCATGCAAAATGATGAGAAGGAAGAAAATGCTCATTAATTAGCAACCAGTCTCATTGCAAAAGGATCAACGAAATCCATGTATGTGTTAATTATAAACTTGTGGCTATAATATGCGAACAATGTTATTTACGATCAAGACGATGTTGCAAATATCTTATTTAACAAAAATTTGTTCATTTTACATGCTGGATTTTATGATTTTCTGACGAAAAAATAAATAAGTATTAAAATATATAATTACATACATAAAAGCTTTCACAAGTTAAACTAGAAAATACCTTTTGAGTTTTCTTCTGATGTATATGACAAAATGGGATATTAGTTAATATGAAAGAAAAGAAGCGAATTATCAAAGTGTTGAAAATCTACAGAATTTGAATATCTATAAATATCTACGAAATTTGACTCCCAAATGAGCCGTTTGATTCCACCAATTAGATAGGAGATATAGTACCACCCACCATAGGAGTAAGAGAATTAATTAACATACGATGTCGAGTGGAATGTTTTACAGGGATTAATTCGGTTGGACTAACTCTGGCTAATTGTAACGATGAGAATGTGAATTAAGTATCGATCGAAAAAAATACGGTCGGTCATAAATCTTGTGACGATAGTGCGATAGCGGATGCCGACAACATTATCATTATATAATTGTATCAATAATCACGTGGTCATAATTTAACGTTCCACGACAGAGCTGCCAAGTGTCACTTATAAAGGTGACCGATCGATCATATGCTGAAGAAGCAGGTTTAAGCACGAATCGTAAGCACGTATCGTTCAACACGAGTCAGGCTTTTTCGCAAAGAGTACTTATTAACATCGCAATCAAATGGCACCGCGTTACGAAGAATTCAAGCGAAGAGTGATAATGACACAGAGTAGCGATCAGACTTAAATCGATCTTGCTCGACTTTACCTGTTTAAATACAAAGTGTACGAGGGAGTACATATCGTACGATCCCAAGAATTCCGCGGACAGTGTGCACGAACTATGAACTTCTGGGACATGAAAGTTGATAATGTGAATTAAACAAGGACAATTCGTCAAGAATAATCGTTAGAAGTTTTGCAAGTCTTCACCGGAACATTGTTTCACGTTCCAAGTGCCGAACTCGCATACAGATGAGTGAATCAGCCGAAACTTCTTATGAAGAAACACGAATCTTCGTGAACGTCTCCAGTGAGCGTTGATCATATCAAGTGGAGCATGATGGGAGAGGTGATCCGTGTTTCTGGTAGGACGCCAGACGTTGGTGATTTCCTAAAGGAGGCCATGCTGTCACAGAGATTCGCTGATGTGGCTTTGTGCTGTCCAGGAGGCCAAAGATTCCTTGCGCATCGCCTGGTCCTGTCAGCAGCAAGTCCTTATCTTCAGGTATAAAAAAGTTTAAACAAAAAGAAACAACTGATTATATATAATAGCTATTAATTAGTCATTGTAGAAGTCATATTTATTATATTTAAGAGATAATATAATCTGAATTTTTGGTCGTTTATTTAAAAAGAGAGAAAGAAACTATGAGAATTCCAAAAATTTATATAATAAATTTATATTATATAACTTATTAAAAATTTTGCAATGATGTAACTTCAGACATATTCATCACCATTGAGAAAGACTTCCATGATGCCTAATTTTTATACTTTGCCCATAATAAAAGGAAATACAGCTTGCCTTCCCTACTTAATTAGCAGGTTAATTACTGACTAACACGAAGACGCAAAGTTGTTAATCTCGCACTGAATGTGGGTGCATTTCGCGGCGGATGTCTCTCTTGTGGCCGCTTGTTCGCCGTGCATCGTCACATCGCGATACAAAGCAGTTATATGCGCGCACTGACGAGTGTTTAATGCCACCGAATTATGTCACACGGAAATAAAGATAATACGATATCTCGCAATCTGCGTGAAGTCTCTTGAAACCGCGCCGACACGTTACAATGCTCTTGCGACCTCGTCGAGTTGCACGATTGTTAAACTATTGCGCTATTAGATTGGAACATGCATGCTAAATTAATAAGACGGATGCTAGGCAGAAGAAAATATTATGTGTGTGATGTGAGCACAAAAGTCTTTTTTCGTATTTCTCCGTTTTTAAAAACTTTTCGAGAATCCTTCGAGAAGGATTGATTTTCATCGATTCAATGGAAAAAGAGACACACTTGTTCCATTTTGGATAGATCAATACTTAAATATAGGAAATCGAAGAAATGAAATTTAAAAAAATTGAGAAAGCATTGTTTCTTTAGGTCCCTTTAATCTGCTTAATTCTTTAAAGTTTAAGCTTTTTCATCGCGTAATTCTGTGATCATATGTAATTCGTACAATATGTATTATTAGCTATCGTATCTTTTTATATATGATTTCTTGCATGTGATTTATAATCTTACGCATTGTTGTTCTTAGCGAACAAAATATTTCTGGAACGCAATTTTGCGTAAATAAGATCTGCAGAAAGAAGGCCGAAACAAATTCCGACGCACCTCAGCAATTACAAGGTAACGTCGCTGACGCGACGTGAAAATTGTCAATTATGCGTTGTTACGCGATTCATCCGACGAATTGCGCTTTCTACTCTCTAGCAAATGGAATGTCGAAAAAGATATTTCATCTTTGCAAATGAAAATTCATTAGATCACCTCCGTGTCTCATTTTTATCCATCTCTCGCTCTACATAAGTTCTTGGTCTCCTGTTTAAAGAAGTATTTAGTAGCAGATACACAAAAAAACAATCTATGTTATTTGTACTAATTTACACAACCGGTTTATTAAGACCAATTGCCTTAACTGATCGCAAAAAATACATTGCGATCGTATCTCAGTAGAAACGCGACTATCACACGGATTAAAAGAAACGGTATCCCGCGAATGCTTCTTCTGCTTGTTACAAAGTAACAAATATGGTAACCTTGACCTTGAATGTTGGCAGATTCTTAGGCCTTCAATGTAGCTCGTAGTTGCAAAGCTCGCACGACGCAATCTTCAGATACCTCGGGCGGTGGCCCTTCTGCGGTTCTCGAAGTACATCGGAACGGTTCGCTGAGGTATATGTCTTTCCGGTACCACCATTCGCGGATTCCCGAGATCTCGACATCTCGATTTATCGCCATCTGACCCAGTACCTGTTTCTTCAACGCGAGATTTCCATTCTCTTCTTTTGGATTCCTCCGTGCGTCGCGTGGCATGAAAACAAAAATAATTGAATTCCACGTACGCTGAAACTTAAAAGCGTACACCGCGCGGAAGAAGTAGCAGCAAGAATTAAAGAATCTCCAAGTTGCAAAAATTTTACATTGAACTTTCATTTTTCTAGAACTAGAAATTTACGAATTTCACATGCTGTACATATTTGTATTATGTACAGCATATGAAATTCGTAAATTTCTAAATTAATTAAAAGTGTTGGGAAATAAAAAAAGAAGATATGTGTATGATTATTGTATAGTTTGTTAGTTAAAAAAGTATATTTCTCATTTTATTAATATATTTATGACTAATTCAAAAATTGTATTACAAGATCATTTTGAAAAATAATTTTGAAAAATATTATTTGTCTCACTTTTTTATCAAGTGAGAATGTCACATTGTTCGGAGAAAGTTAAAAATATTATTCTATAAAAATTCGAAAAAATTAATATGTGCAATATTTACTTTCTTCAATACTTGAAGCCAATTCTGCATTGACGCACGTCTTGTGTAATTATTTAATTCATAATCATAAAGGATTGATATCCGATTTGCAGCAGATAATGTTTTCTGATAATGTTTCCGCGCAGTAAAATAATTCGCTTCGTGCAAAAAATGAAAAAAAGATCAAAGAAAAACGTAATTATTTTTTTAATTATTAAATTATTAAACATTAAATTATTAACATTATTAAATTATTATGTTTCCGTCACGATATGTGATGTCATTGATTTATGTCTATGAAATAAATTGCGTAGTCTTCCGTATTACTTGAAAATAAAAAATTATCTTAATTAGTATAATAATATAACATTAGATATATAATTGAGATATATATTTGAGATATTGTGTTGTATTTTTGTAAGGAATACATTGTTAACACATTGATAAAAATAACGTTTCTAATAATGTATTGCAAAATATTAATTAAAAATTGAGAGATTAAGATTAATCGAAAAGTAAAAGACGAATGAATTAAATATGAAAATCACAAAAAGGAACATAAGTGATAAATAGATTCATTGTCATGAAATACATTGCGCGATATCTGTGAACTTGATTGCGCCACTAGCCTTTTACATCTGACTTTTTCATTTCCATGAGCATGGAAAATCACGTGTGGTCTAATTACCGCGAGTAATATAATTCGTAAAATGCACTGATCTTTGCAATCACATGCAACAATGAGTGAGAAAGCATTATCATAAAAGTATTTAATGCAATACATTGTATTCTTAATACAGAGAATTTTATGAAACTGTAACGAGATGTAAGATATGGCAATTTCGTTATACGTTAGGAGATCTACAAGATTTAAAACTTAAATATAATGATAATTATTTATTTACGTTTCACCTATTTTATGGCCAATAAAGTAGAAAATTATATGAAATTTTTACGTTTATTTAATTGCTGTCTGTCGGATCATCGATGTCCAGTAAATTCCGATAAAAAAATCTAAATTGGGTTTATTGTAAGAATATGATTACGTTGCGTGTATGCATTTTGCTCGTTCTGGCGCTTTATGGCCTCTTTATGGCCCCTTGCTAACATTAACAGCGCTGTAATATTTTCAGATAATTACGGATAAATTATTTTTTTCTTTTATCTTTTACTTTTGAGAATTAATTAATTAATTAATTATCAACGGTGATTATTTTCCTCTGTTACAAAGTTCCTAAATATTTTTAAGTAAACATTATTTATGAAAGATGTAACAATAACACCGACTACTTAGATTCTTCAATATTAGATACGTAAATATTAGATACACACTGGTCAATTAAATGTTTTTATTGTAGATACTTATTGTATCTACAATAAATATTTATTGTAGTGAAATGAAAGTGTAATAAGAAATCATTGCACTTTCTGCAGCAATAAAGTGTAGTGCGCAGATTATGGTATACTAGTTTTAGCATTTTATTAAGCTTCACAAGATGATGTTTCCATGATTAGGCCCATCATTAGAATGCGCACACGAGATCACGTATTTAGTGATTAATTAAGACTCGTAATTTGAACGGAGCGGCAAGTCGGTACATCACGTCAACTTATTGCTCCTATTAATCGCGAGAAAGATGCAGTATCGGCACATGTACGATCTCTCATCATTCAAAGTGCTTTTTCGACACGCGCATGCCCTTATTCCATTACATCTATTACACAAGTTTACAGCAGAAACTGGGTCATATATTCGAAACATAAATAAATTAAAACACATACATTTCACTACTTCCTGTTCACTATTTTCAACATTTTCGATGTGTCTTAATGCAATTGAGAACAATTGAAGAACGCTGCAAGTAAGAAGAAAACAAGACTGAAAATGTGCTTATATACGTTTGATTTGCATTAATCAATCAACGTTGCTATAATAAACTCTCAGCTATTAATTTCTCTGGTGGCACACATAAGAAAGATAGGATAACGGCAAAGCCACGATAACATGACGATAGCAAGGTTTGAATCGTGGCAATGTTTCGCCTGCATTTACTCCAGGAGATACTAATTAAATGATGTGGAGATGAAATTCACTGAGAAATTAATTAGCAGGGATCAACAGGTTATCGCGGAAAGATTAAGATCATAACTGACGTAAATACAGGATCCTTAAAAGCAAACTTTTTGACTTCTAAAAACTCGATGATAGATACTTTAGTACATAAACGAGCAAAGATTATAAGGAACTATCAAGGTTTAAGTTAATTAACTAAACATGTTTATGTAACTTTGATCGAGCACGACATTTAACTTCTGGAAAATAAGGACATGACTCTTTTCCTTACGTCTATCAAACTATGAGAAAAAAATGAGTGTTAAGTAATGTAAAAATATAATTAAAAAGGAAATGATTAAATTTAACTTATTAAACTTATTCAGAAGTAACTTCAATATATTTATATTTGGAAATACACCATTTACACAAGAGCCTCAAATATGTTCCCATTCAGCTTATTAGGAATATTTTGTAAACGTAACATTAAAAGATTAGTTCTTAGCAATTTTAGATCTACTGGAAACTTGTACCGTTCGAGAAGAGACTTTTTGCATAAAGAACTTTTGCATACATGCATAGCGCGTTAAATCTGAATCCATCCTAATGCCGTCTGACAGCGACTGGTTATTACGTATTCAGCATACTAATCTTACCGGAAAATTCCGATATACCTGAAATACCTAATATATCTTACGTGATATAATATCCGTAGTAGAGCTAAAGTATAAATGATTATATTACTTTACATTGAAGAGTAAATAATAAATCTGACCACCCACATTATAATCTATGGATAATCGCGATAGCTGCAATAAAAATTATAAAAAAATCATACCAGAAATATAATTAGACAATTAAAAAAAAATTTTATTTAAAAAACTAAGTACACACGATTATACTTGTACACGGAAGATACGTGGTACATGATGTTAATATTGAACCACGATATCCCACGGTTTTTTCCGTGCAGACGATGAGGGAACGATCTCTCGCGATCTAGTTTTGCCTAAAGCAAGTTTGTTAATCGGCAACGTATCGTGAACACGTCGCTATAAAGTCCAACGTAGAATAGAGTGATCGGTCGATCGCAATCGCGCGCAAAGATACGTTACGAGGCAAGGGAGTTTTGTAGCGATCCGCGCGAGCGTTTTATCTGCGGCGAGCATCATCCGCGATCACGCCGGCTATTAATTCAATTGCGGTGGCCTGATGATATTCCCGGCACGTATCCGAGCTGCTTATGCGTATAAATCGGAGCTCCTCTAACGTTACTCCAGGGCAGTGTCCCCTAATTCGAGAAAACACTGCTCTGTGGGATTGAATGCAAACGCGTGTATTTGTTTTCAGCTTTGCTGCTTTGCAGAAGTAAAGGAATTGTGCCAAGCAGATTTACGTCTGAAATAAATCTCTCTGAATTTATTACGCGTAGATCTTTATGAGATAAAGTGGTGAGGTGTGAACTTCGTAAATTCAGATATATAACGATGTTGAGGAAGGGAAATCCTCTTTGGTGCATGTAAAGCGGTCACCAGTCGGCCCTTCGAGGTTGTTAAACCTTCAAGTGCTGGTGTTATCGCTAGAGATCTTATGAATGAGCAGAGTAAGCCATAACGGTGTATTAAATTAGAATAAAGATAGGAAACCGCAGTTAGCACGTTATAAAAATGTGATGACCACAAAGAAATTTGAAAGTCATTTCTTTCTTCTTAAGAGATAGAAGATTTACTCAATGTGTTAGAAAGAAGAAAATAATTCAAGCTCGCCTAAATATTATAACTTTGTTATCTAACAATCTTATATATAAAGAGGCAATGTACTGGTTTTAAATAAATGTATATTTTAAACGAAAGTCCATTAAATGTAATTTTCTCAAAACTTAAAGTGCCGACTTCAGAACGAAGATACACAATTTTATGGACATCGCGTTTTGCATCAGCAAAATTCTCACATTGACATAAAAGAGATATATATATATATCGGCACTTTAAGTTTTGGGAAAATTACATTTAATGGACTTTCGTTTAAAATATACATTTATTTAAAACCAGTACATTGCCTCTTTATATATAAGATTGTTAGATAACAAAGTTATAATATTTAGGCGAGCTTGAATTATTTTCTTCTTTCTAACACATTGAGTAAATCTTCTATCTCTTAAGAAGAAAGAAATGACTTTCAAATTTCTTTGTGGTCATCACATTTTTATAACGTGCTAACTGCGGTTTCCTATCTTTATTCTAATTATTCTAATTTGATATATATATCAAAAGATCATTTTTTACATAATTTCTTCTCGATTTAAAAGATAATAATCAGATATAAACTTTTTTAATTTTTAATATTTTTCTGAACAAAGCGCGTACGGCATTTATTCGCGTAAAAAGAAATACATTGATATCGATCACTCGCGAACGTGAGTGTCTAGCCGTATCATTTATTGGGCAACGTTTGCGTTGTGCAACAGTGCGGATATAATTGCCACTATTAAGATTAGCCGTCAGTATTAATATTGATTTTTTCGGTCCACTGTATTTAACACGTTAACTTTTAGAAATTCACTTAATAGTTAATTTCGGAAAAGACAAAAATGTTCTTTCGTGATGTGAGTAATATTGAGATATCTTGTAGATCCTGTAACGTTTCCCATTCCCGCAAATAAGCTAAATCGATACTGCTAGATTAGAGTTGCGCAAAAAGACAAAATGGAGCCAATAACAACATGATGACAAATTACTTAATCTAAAATACAGTTGCATTGACAGAGCACTAGGCAATTGAGCGTGACAACATACAAGAGTGTTACAAACTGCGTACCAATGTTTCCTATCTATGTCGACATTAAGATACCTTTACATTTAAGCAGGCTTTCAGCCCCAAGGTTAATATTGAGCCTAACACAAAGTAGCTGCTGAGAAGATCGAGATTAAATACTTTTATCTTGTCTGTGAAATCATATTTTTATAAAAACATTATTGAAGTCGCGATACGCACAGAGAACAGGATTGCCACGCCGATTTCCATTTTAAAGTAGTTGGAAATTTTATAAATTACAGCCTTTCTTACAAATCGAAATCATAAATCCCCGAGGCTCCGAACGATACTCAAGGTGCTAGTATTATTAACTGTAAACTCGACTGCAAACTCGGAATATTACAATTAAGATTAATTATGTTCTACCAATTTTCCATATTCCATTGTATTCTAATATAATCGCATTCTGTTGAGCCTAATCACATCAGGTTCCAGGAATTTTGTTGTGCTGCGCGCGTAGATTAATGGACCGATATTGTCCGATAATACTCTTGTCTTACGTTGGCAGAAATCGTTATGCTTCACGCTCGTAATTCGCTTCATCGCTCGTCACGTTTACGGTTCATTCGATTTCGTATCTCTCTCTTTCTCTCTCACTTTATCTTTCTGCATAGAGACATTGAAGTTCTTGCTTCACACATGATTTGTATGAGCTGATCTTAAAACCGTCTCTTAAACACTTTTACCATTTCTTAAGTGCATTACGGGTACTGTTCCATCAATCTCAATATATCCCATTATTTCGCAATCGCGAATATTAAAAAACAATCGATATGATAATAAACGATGTCATTTTTCTTACTTTTACTATAATATACGTCTATCAAATAATGTTAATTAGTTGGACAGTCCATTTGATTTGGTTTGCGACCCTTTATTCCCAAAATTTAAAATTTCGATAAATAAGACTTGCTATGATGATGTTTCAAAAGTTTATCCACACATTAGTTGACATGGCCCACACATGGTGCCTGATGCTGCATCGATGCCAGGATGAAAGAACATCCTGAATAAAACAAATGACTTTTACACATATGTTTGCAACTGCATTTAAACATTAATACTATATTAATCCAGATATTTTTCAGATATACTGTTTATCAATCAATCTAATCAATTACAAGCACTCGGATTATAGACATGGGATATTTTGACGACATGTAATTAATGTACAATTGATATTGTGCAAACCGACCCTTCTGCGCGCAACAAAGCTTGCATCGCTTGATACAACACCGGCCGATCATTCCCCCTTTCTCATCTCGATAATTATTTGCAATTGCGCATACGTTCGTCGATTCGAGTAATTCTAAGCGGCAAACTCGTAGACGTGATTAAATCGCGGCTCTCGGCGTTTTCTCGACCACGAAATCACATAATTATTGTCTTAGGTGCAACACTGAGCGCGCGAACCGATGCATACGTGCTGCTTACTCGCGATGCTTTCTCGTAAATGACAAGATCGTAAAAAGTAAGTGATATTCGTTCGCTGCTGTAATAAACGTGGATAAAACGACGATGGTATTTGCGCTGTTTACGCCAGCGTCACGAAGCGTATAAAGTGTTACATTAAATACCAAAGAACCTGGATATCCTAAGCACTTGCCGGTAATAAAATAATCATTGCTGCTTATTATTATTAATTCTTGGACCACCAAGTGAGCGAGATTGTCAGATAAGACTGACAAAATCTAGAATATAATGAAATTCTAGAAAATTATCTACTAAAGTTAGCCTTTGCTAACTTTGATATTGGCAAATATATGGAAGAACAAATACATACACAAGAAAAAAATTCAATAAAAAGATACATGATTTAATGTTGTTAGAAAAATGAATGTCCGTTAAGAAGTTTATAGCAGAAGGTTTAATCAACTCCAATTATTTGTACAGCTTTAATGATACCCCTTTCATATGTTTTACTCTATTCTTTCGTAAGAGCTTGTATCCGGTAAACGGTAGTAACTTCATTTACGTCCTCTTGCTTCTTTGCATTAGAGATGCATGTTTGCAGAAATGTCGCAACGCATCGCTGCGCGCAACCCATCATGAGATACCCGCAATTACGCGAAGTAGGTGTGAAACTTCGCGTTACTTTGTGGGAAACTAAAATCGGCCGAATGAAAATTTACTTAACCGCTCGCCGCTCTGATCTGCGATTACTATAATTATGACGATCCGATCAGTTTTCTCGCACCCTGAATTTCATAACGCGCGGGTACGAAAGGCGAGGGATAGAAAGCGCACTCGTCAGAATATTCGCTATGATTCTGATTGATTGGTAGATGCCGACGGTGATGTTTCATATAGGATAGATCGGTCTATAAATCTGCGAGCATAAAAATCCTGCGCAGCTTGAAACGGATAATCGTTCAGTCAAGATACCATTCACAGATATTTGTATTATTTATGTAGTAATTGATTAATAGATTTCAATGACGTAATTACCGTTTTGTGCAGGATGGATCGATATATAAATTGATGGAAACAGTCTGAAAAATTTCGCACAGCTTGAAACCAACAGTCATTTATTGCTCATTGATACCAGTCACAGATATAAGTGGTTATAAACTGTTAAGTATTCTAACGATGATCATCTCTTCATGCAATTAAGGATGATTTATGGATCAATTTATATATGAAAACAGAATAGAAAAGAAATTGGTGCAAAAGTTTTAGAGATGTATAATTTATGAGAAATAAAATTTCATAGAGACATGTACACATCTCTCGATAATTAAAGTTTAGATTAATTTTCCGAAAATTAAAGACTTTAATCTTATCTTAAAAAGGAACTTTAAGTTTTTTTTGAAATTTATGATCATGTATGGCTTAGATATTCCTTTGTGACACACTTTTCTGTAAGTGTTTTAGTAATAAATTCTAGTAGTAAACGCTAGTAGTTACATAAATATAAATTATACAGTTATGTGAAGTGTGAATTATCTGGCTATGTTAAAAGATTCATAGCAGACTTTTAGATATCACATCTGCTTTTCATTTAACAACACCGCCTAAAGAATTCATGAAATATGTATACATTAATATCAACGACGCTTATTATCTGGTTAATTACATCGACGATGTTCTTTGATAAAATCGCGCATTATCCTTGATTCGGATCCCATTGAACAAGATTCCGTATTTTGCGTATTCGCGCTCGATTTTATATCCGCCTTCATACTCGCTATAGAATATATTAAACTGGAGGCGTTGCAATGTGCTTCCGGAAATAGTTTACGATTAAGTGCAATACGTGCAAATACTGATCCTAAGTAATTGCGCCCGAGAGGCCACTTCTAACACGAGAAAGGAAAAAAAACAACATGGCCTTGTGGCACAGCCAAGGGAGTAGCTATCGCGTAATGAGGATATGCATATATAAATGCATACGAAAACCAGCAACCTACAAACCTATATCTTCCTCTCCTCGAAGAAATCAAAAGTATGCCATGAATGAAATTTCAAAAACGCTTTTGATATTAACTATATTTTTATTATAGAAATTCGTGATATTAAAAATAATAAAAATCGTAACTTAATTGTAACTTTGTTACAAGTAAGTTTGTTCAAGTAAATAACGAACGATACCTAAGCGCCACTTCTCTTGCAAAAGTAAAAATAATTTAAAGATTAATTAGATCTACTTACACTTAAAATCAATCACTTTTGAAATATTAATTTTATTATTCAAATTATTTATTTCATTGCCTGATAAAGTTACCTACTTTTTTATAAGCATTTGGTTTACATAATGCCACTTGTTTTGTTAGATTTTCTGTTACAATCATATTTATGAAAAGAGAAATATGCGAGATTGGTGTTTAAAGTTTAAGAGAAACAAAACGATAATGGCCTGCGGCCATTATCGAATAAGATTTGAAAAATTCTGCCTACGCCACTGAACGCAACGATGCAGCAAAGTTGCATCAAGCCACCGGCAAGTGCGGTCGAGCGCGTACCAACGTTTCATTTGCGTTCTACGTGCAAGAATGATGCTCTGGCCGTTTTTCGCCGTCAACGATCCGTTAAACTGGTTGCGGAACAGTGCGAAGAAGAATGATTGAAGACTTGAACATTTCAACCCGGCAACACGCATAATACCCACTGATCGAACCCGGAAATTGAACAAGTGTTGAGCTTTTACGGAGAATACATTTCGAATTTTTCATTGATGTAGAAATCGGAAAGCGTTATAGGTGTATAATCTGTAAACATTTTACATGAACATGTAGGTCGATCTTATCAAAACGGAATTGAAACGTTTGTGATTTTACAGAAATTCCTCATATAATTAAGAGTATCGATCAAATGTATCGATTATCCTATGAATAACATCGGTGTGAACGGTAAAGGTTGATACAAGTTGGTCTCTTGATCGCGATGAGCAACCAATAGCAGTTAATTATTGCGATAAAAAGTCGGAAAGAGCCGTCGAATCGACCGCCAGCTGGGTAATTACAGTTATCACGATGCAGCACGCTCTTCAGACTTGCAACAATGAAACGCTCGTAACTCATTGTCTATGTTCCATTACGCGCTCAAATAATGAAAGAAGGATGAAGTAAATCAAACGCGCGATATTTACGAGCACTGAAAATGAACCTTTGAACGCTCGAAGTTTAATTATACAACCTGTATAATTCTGATAATTGTTAATACTCGTATACTTTAATAAGTCTAAAGTGCGTGTGTATTTTTGACTTTTTAGATATTTCTTAGTTTTTATCTTATTTGTGCGTACGTGTGTGTTTATATAATAATTGTGCATGATTAATAATATACAAAATTTTTGATAAAATTAAATGCAATGTTTTGCTAAAGAAGATATTAAGGTATTATTAATAGTAATAAGAAGATATTGATTAATAATGTTAGTGCTATAAAACATGGAAATTTTGTTTATAGGAAATGTTGCTGGCACATAGTAAGGCTACCGCTCATTGCGAGCCAATCACGATGATCCTGGCAGAAATGGAGGCACCGGAACTTGCTGCGCTTCTAGGCTTTGTTTACACTGGAAGTGCCACGGTGCCGCGCGTGCGACTGGACGCCTTCCTGCGTGCTGCCGAGGCTCTCCGTATCCGGCTTCCGCCGGTACCAGTCGTGATGACTAATTGTAGCGAGCAAGCAACAGACTGCAAATCGGAGGACGTGAAGGACATTAAAGTCAGCTCCAAATACTTGCAATGCGATCAATATCCCTGGTATCAATCAGGAAGAAAAGCTTATGAAGATCTGCTCGACAGGAAGGAACCCTGTAACAGAATACTGTCGACAGACGACAACAGAGTTCTCAGGAACGCTAGAGTATCTCATGAAGTCAGCAATTCTGGTAGAATCTCGTTTGACGCTGGCTGTCCAGATACGTGGCCGGTTAACCATTATCTGCATCAGAATAGAGCAATAGATGATCTTTCCGCAGAAAAGAATCACGACTCGATGACTTTCGCTGATAGGAACTCCGCGATAGTTCCTGATAGCGAGTCATCCTTCAACGTATATCAGCAAAGTACATGCTCCTCCGTAGGACCACATCTGGAAGAATATGGCGGTTCAGATCCTCTGGAAAGGATCAGGATGGGATACGAGAGACTGCAAGCGAACAACACGGCCGAGAGGCCGGTAGACGGGGACGTCTTTGTGGGAGGATCAGCGAACGAGTTTCGTGGAAGAGCACGAGATGAGTGTCCGTATCAGAACAGGATACCTGCGTCGTCGTCCTTGCAATGTGCCGCCGTCGATCGGACGAGGTCGTTCGATTACGCCTCGCAGCCGGTGACGGGCGAGGATCTCAGCTGCGGCGAAAGTTGTTGTAGGTGGAGAACTGCCCGCAGGCACGTGGCTAATCGAGTCACCGCGTCACCGTGGCGCCAGATCGTCAGGCCCCATCATTCACCGAGGACGCCACGGCCCGTCATCATGGCCCCACGTCATGCTGATGACGTGAGTACTCAGTAATAAGAATTTTAGCCCGTTGATTTCGGAGTCATCAATTGATTGTAAGATCTATTTTACACGTTCCGTTCGGCACAAAATGTAAGTTACAGGTGTTTACACAAGGGTCCAATTACGTATCACCATTAATAGCATATTTCTGAGATAATTCCAAGATGAAAATTTTAATGTCGATACGTCAAAACTGTATTTAGAGAAGTTGCATTTTTTTCAATAAAATAAGTAAAAAGTTTCATAGAAAAAGAGTTGGTGTTGTTGGATTAAATGGTATATTAATAAAGTTTACATTGCAAATATCCAAGAAGAATCAATTTTATACAATCAACGGCATTTTGAATCGCAAAACAATAATTATTAAAGTACGAGGATTTAATCGTTATTTAATCATATTACTTGATTACGACGTCAGAATAGAATTTCGACCTACTTATTGAAATTGTCAAGGAATTCCTGTTCTCACGAATCTACGAAAAGCTTTACCATTATGGAAACTGTACTCACAATGAGGTGATTGTCACCGAACGACATAATTGAATATGTTCTTGTCCAGTCAATGACATAAACGTGCCAAGCAATAAAAAGAGCAAACATACGACCGCTATTGCATGAATTATTCAAGAAGATCTAATTAAGTATTTGTAAAGAGGAACACGTACATCAACTCATAGTAAATATTTATTGACAATGGTAGAAACGTGCCAAGTACTAAAAATGCGTCTATCTAATTTAATTATAATAAATAAATATAAAGTTTCTTACCAATGAAACAGAAGTAACATTAAAAACGTTAAGACATTTAATATTGTTAAAATAATTAATATTTGTTATAATTTGTAAAGTCTTCCTTCCTTCATCGAAGGCTTATGTCTAAAATCTTACAATCTTAATTTATTAATCCAAAAACTAGGTATATCTCGTGTTATAATCAACTTTCCACTAGAAATTTATCGAGGATCACGGTTGATCAATTCACGATAACACAGTTAATATTCGCAAAATAGTTGCAAAGTCTCGGGGAAAATTATTTATTACACGCTTTTTAACGTGACAGAAGTGAGCCATTTTGAAGTAACACGGATGTATAAACTCGCTTGATTTATCTATCATCATCGTAATATTTAATATGTAATAGAAGAAAATGATTTTCATATTCCGGTTCCTATAGATCGCTCATGATGCAAAGTTAATAAGTTAATAAAAAGTTAAAAAATTATTTTAACGCCATAGATGTAGTAACTCTGATCAAATGATTGTCGTTCCAATCAGTTAACATAGTAGCGCGAAATAACGGTTATTTGGACTTTATTTCGTTTCTACATACGTTAGTGATCCGTTTAATGATTTTCTCTTCATAATACGTAAGCATTCATGTTTACACCACATAATGAAAAACGGATCATTTAGCTCTTAACATTAACCAGCTTCCGATATATATATTTTATGCAATTTTTTGAAATATTAACAGATACGGTGTACGAACGACGATAATTAGAAATGATCTAGAAAAATTAATTTTTTTTATAATATGTATATGCAAATTTGTAGCTGCGACTAATTGAAGCGGATATTAACCGCTTATCACCTGCCAAGGTTTCTTATCACAATCGTAAAAGTTTAAGAATCAAATATCATACTTCGTTATGTGTTACCTTAGACCAATTTAGGTTTAGAGCTATTGCTTATACGCAATTCGACGTCTCATGATTGCTTTAGTCACGGTCTACATGCATTTTATAATCAGCTTGTACGAACGGAACTAGAAGCGATATCATTTGAATTTCACTCGATGTGTAAAATGTAATGTGTGGATGTCATATATTCCTTCGTAAAATCTTCGCTTGAATTGACTGAACGTACGCAACATGCGTGATTCTTTTGCTGAAATCAGATTGACTTCATTAATAAAACGTGATAAAAATATAAAAAAACCGACATGGTGCTCTCGTGAGACAAAAATGCGTGACACAAAGTTTACACGTGACACAAAAAGATTTACAACTTCCTCCTACTCATTGATAAATCTATTTTTGTCTTCTTTTGAGATTTGCTTCATTCTTTCCAATCGCGAGATAACGGAATAAACCTGAACCTAATAATTAGAGAGACCGTGCGTTTCCATAAACTACAAATTAATGAAGATGATGTGTCACGCGTGATGTCACACGCGAGAGAAGAATTGATCAGAACTTGTGGACGACACCAAGACGAGATTGTGCTCGCGACTATCGCTGAGATCTCTTTTCTGGAACACCGAACACGAATTTATACTCTCTATTGAGAGAGCACACAGAGAAGAGAGAAATATAAAAACGTTATTTGCCTTTCCAGTCGTGGAGGAGTGCGAATGCAACGAGGGATCGTTGGTTGCTCGTTCGCTCGGTGCACGCGCATTTCAGCACAGGTGACAGGGTACCGCTTTCAGCTGCGTCTTCGCCCTTCACTTCGGGCTCGATGTCGTTCCGCTTAATGCCGCTATCACTTAGCTTGCTCCAGGCCGTTTATCAGGTCGACGCGTCGTGATTGCGCATCGCCAGCTGGCAATGCCAGCTGTGCATGTCCGTCACTTTATTACGCGCACGAATCTGGGAACGCGTTTTCTCTTTCGACGACAATGACGACGACGACAATGACAACGACGACGACGACGGGATGCGTGCCAGATTTCGTGGATCATCTCGCCGTGTCGCAGCCACCGTCTTTGCGCAAGCGAGCAATCAACTTGCAGCTTGCACTGAGATTGGCCGAGATCTCGGCCGGATAAGCAGGAAGTCGCGACGAGGTTGCGCCACCGAGATTTCTTTTCACGCGATACGAATTTATGCGCTCTGTAAAAAAAGGACAGAAGGAGACAACCGAGAGAAATTTGAAAACGCTCTCCGCCTTTCCAGTCCCTTAATTTAAAACTGTCAGAGATTTTGACAAGACAAAGTACTTTTAAAAGTATAATAATTTAAAGAAAAAAAACCTATTAATGCGGATAGGTAGTGATTGATAGCAAAAGGTTCGACTAAAAACGAAGTGTGAAAGTTATGACCAACCAGACGAATTCCGCGCGTGTCCTTTGATCCTGCCGGCTGCTGCTCTGCACGCGGAGAACGCGTAAAAATATTACAGTAATCGATATCATGCTTTCGACATGAGTTTTATCTCGTGGATCGTGGATATGTATTCGGCTTTACATTCAGCTACCGTGGAATGCAAATACGGTTATTAAGGTATGAATAATGTGTCTTAATAAGCTTACCGTCTTTGTCACAACGATCATTACCATTACTATTCAGATGGTCGATAGTACTCGTCGAGAATTATCACAATCTAACTGCTTTCTAATTGCTGCTTTCTTCCGTTTTCTTCTAGTTGCTTATTATGCGATTGGAAGAAATGCATTCCCATGTACGACTATCACTATGCACATTTACTTACTTACAATTAGCATTAGAGATGTGGGAAACTATCGACGTACAACTTTCGGGGCGTGCTATGTTTGCCGAACGCAACGGTTCAGAGAAACTATTAAATTAGAAACCGTTTTTCAATGCTTCACCCGAGTAAACTTAGAATGAAGATATCTCTTTCTGTAAAATAAAAAAGTACGTACATGAATTTACTATCTCACAAGAGAGAAAATACCGTAATTTTATGCATGAAGTTATTGACTGATTTGTAAAGAGAGGATTAATTGCTCAAGAAGATATTATCGATGACTGTTACAGGACATTCAAAAGAACTCTTTGACTTCGGAGCCGACTCGATCCACGGTAATCTCGATAAGCCCAAAGGTTCATTCCCCGAGGAGCGCGTCAAGAAGCGATGGACTTTACGCGTTTGAAGTTTCCAGTTGTGAGACGAGCTTCAACAGCGATTCGCGATCGCGTGAGATGATCGGCAGTCCAGATGTAAAAACGCAAGAGATCTATCGATCTCCAGCTCCGTTCGCATCCTCTAATCAGATCTCGCCGCTAACGGGCACGTTGCAACGGGGCAACGAACCGCCCTTTCAGAATACCAGCAACGCGTTGGCGCGATTATTGCCCACTAGCAACGACAGCATTATCACAAGCGCCAGCAGAAATAGCGAATACGCGACGCCGCTGACACCGCAGATACCGACAAAGCCTGAATTATCCCATCCCATTAGTCGACTCTGCGACACGATTGAATCTGACGAAAGGAGAGAGACTTCGGTAGTGGACGTAGAATGTTCTATAATGAATGTAGAAAAGAAGAACGGGGAAGAGAAAATTACGAGGATCTTTGTTAACAGTGATAACAACAATAATAACGAAACGATTATTAGCACAGAAGTAACTCAGCGCGGACGACCGACCGACAATCACAGGTGCGATCAGTGCGGAAAGACCTTTGTCACGAGAGCATCGCTCAAGGTATATATATATTTGCTTATCAAAATAATTTCGTAATTATATTATATTAATTTGATCAATTATATTAATATATATTAATCTCTAGACTACGTGCATTTCCGTTAAGAAACGTAGACGTATTTATAAATTTTAAGATTAAAAACTATTCAAAATTTGTCTAATAGATAGATTTCATTTCATGCATTTTAAATACTTAGAGCATAAATTCTTGAATTTTTTAGAAATCTTGGAATTCAACAATAAAAGAGTGACCACGTAAAAGTGTTTCTTATCGAAATTATTACAGATTGCGCAAGTCTTTATGCAAATGACGGTCTCCCAGCTTTCACATCCAACAAATCATTCTTCGGTTACCATCAGTTCCATCAATTCCAATCAATAAGATATTAATGTAGTCGAAAACATTCAAGTATCTCATCGATGCATTCACTCTTGTTGACATTGTCTTATTTAAAAGATATATCATCAATTTTTGCCAGAAAAGTATTCGCGGAAATCGATCAGTCGTGTAAAAAATATGCTGTAACGTTTTATTTGCGTGAGGTTGCTGTACTGTTATGTTAATGATTAATAAGTAAACAAATGATAAAATACCGCATCTCACATTCGCAATCAACATGTTAAGCTCTATTTGTTTAATACGTTCTTTTTTCTCGGTTCCATACTCCTAAACAACTAGTTCATTTTCCATCCTCTTGCATTACTGTCTATATTGATTGAAGTTGATGGAAATCCGTAAGAGGACGTAAAATATTGTTTCTTTTCTTCAATTTCTTTACTTTTTATCTCAATCGTCCTCAATCGCGTAAACAAGCTGGATGTTGAATTAGCCTAGTTACATCGAATCGTGTCTACATGCTCGTCGCAGGTGCACAGCCGTACGCACTCCGGCGAGAAACCGTTCCGCTGCTCTGACTGTGGCAAGCAGTTCTCGCAGCTACGCAACTATAAGTATCATCGCAGCGTGCACGAGGGCACGCGGGAGTTCGCCGCCACGTGTCCAGAGTGCGGAAAGTACTTCAACGACCGTGGCTACCTGAGCTCACACATGAAGATTCATCGGAACCGCAAGGAGTATGGGTGCGCAGAGTGCGGCAAGAGCTTCAACCAGCGAGTGGCCTACAATATGCATGTGCGCATACATACGGGCGTAAAACCGCACCAGTGTGAGCAATGTGGCAAAGCGTTCTCACGAAAGATGCTGCTGAAGCAGCATCTGAGAACTCATTCTGGCGAGCGGCCGTACCAGTGCCAGGTGTGCCAGAAGGCTTTCGCTGATCGCTCTAACATGACCTTGCACACTAGGCTGCACTCGGGCCTGAAGCCCTACCAGTGCACGTTATGCTCGAAAGCCTTCACCAAGAAGCATCATCTGAAGACTCACCTCAATTATCATACCGGCACCAAACCGTATTCTTGTCCCAATTGTGGTCTCAGGTTTTCGCAGAGCAGTAATATGAGGACCCATTTTAAAAAGTGCAGTATCAACAACCCTGCCGGAGTAGCCAAATCCAATGACGAAGCTGGCGTTGATCGCGTTGACACCGAAGGTAGCATGGCAGTGCAAGTAGACAGGAGCCCGGCGGACACTTTAACGCCGCCTAACTCTGATCAGGAGTCTAGCATCCTGACACCGATCTCCAAAAACGTTGTTGCGATTGACGGCAGCACGTAACGGTTTTTCTTACCTGTAAAACAATTTTATATTTTGAAAGTAAAATTATTGAAGAATAAAAAAAATACAGTTTTATGATTGTATCATTATAATAGTAAATGTGATGATAATAATAGAAAATGTTGATAAAATACAACAGGTTTTGACAAGTATTTATCAAAGTATCAGTAAGTTGACTGAAAGTGGACTGCGAATTTTTGTGCTTTATGTTTGCAGAATTGCTACAAATCCATAAACAGTTTCTAGGATATCCTTTCTCTATAACAAAATTATTTATTTACATCTGCATTGAAATAGCAATAAAACAAACTAAAGTTGATACTAAATATGCAGTTTATTTTCAGACAATCTAGTAAATTGAAATAAGATTGAAGAAAGATTGTGTATCTTGTGATGCAATAGTTAATGCATTGTGCCTTCCAGTTCCTGTATTTATTGAACTAATCTCAATGTACATATAGAATTATGTATTCTAATATAACATTTAACAATTTGAAGAAAAAGAGATTTGATGTTAAAGTGATAATATCAAATTAAATAATGTCAAATTAAACTTTCCACACGGAAGGCTTGTTCCTTGATTTGATAAAAATAATTACTTTTATTTTACAGATGATTTTTATTTTTAAAGGTTGACATTTACATGTACATTATTTGATATGTCTAATTTAAGTAGATATTTATAAAATATTTAATTGAGGTAGTATTTACTAATATTTTATGATTTTGGGGGGATTCTGATATAATTATATGTTTTAATAAATTTTTAGTTAATTTTTGAAAATCCAAAATAAAGCAATTCTCAATTATATTAATAAAGTAACAATAAAATTAATATTGAAAAAGAGTAACATCAACTTTACCACTATTTATTATTAAATATCAGTTTGCGAGCGAAGGATGAGATCCATAAAACCTATAGAAATCATATTATAGAAATAGGAAATCGGAATGTTTGATTATCTTTTCTTATTTGTCCAGTTGTTCAATTTTTCAATTATTATAATGATATTATTTTTATATCAACGCAGATTTTAATGAAAAATTCAAGAAATACATCGGTTGCTTGTTGCGTAATAAACAATTAATCTTCTTTGCTGAAAGTGCAACATTTGATTACGACATAGGAAGTCCAATTGCCGACTAGGACATGGCAATTGAAAAGTCTATGGTCACTTGTAGGAAATATCTCTTGTATTTGAAAGTATCTACCGTACTTTGAAGAACAACCGAGCTTTCATATCAGCTCAAATAATGTAGAATAATTTTCTCTAGGAAATGTTCCTAACAGCATTTAAAGCACCACTTTTAGAACAACGTTGTTAAAATTCAAGAGCTAAAGATTACGACAATGTGTTCTTACATTAAAGATCACGTGAATACCCTAAAGTCTTATTGGGAAGTAATATTCGTACAACTCCAATTGTTTAATCAAATTCTTATTTAAAAATATAATAGCTGTAAACTCAGAATTAATAAGAAATTGTATATTAAATATTTTTTTAATTTATATTATACATTATTACATTATAGAGATTATAAAGATACTTGTTACAAATTAAACCAATAATTAAAGGATATGTGATAGAATCGGCGAGATGTTTAAAAGATTAATACTATATATATTTGGCAATGTATTATATCAATGAATTCAATGTTAATAAAAAGACATGTTTAATATGTGCATATATTAAACGTATTTTATAGAACGTATTACATAAGTTAAGAAATAATAAAATATAAATCAGCATTTTTATTGTACAGCTATGTTTCATTGGACAAATTGTGGATAATTTGTTCAATAAATAATATAAAACAAAATATATTTCAACATTTTTCTAATTTATATAAAATCATTGTTTTATTTATCTTTATCGAAAAATAAGACCTCTCTTACCAAAAATATGCTATTAGAAAGTATGAAGTACGTAATGTCAAAGACAATCCAAGACCGAATAACATGATATAATCTTATAATGAATAAGTTAATTTTTCAATTATGTGTAAACATAGTATTTATGAATTATCATTTCTTAGTCCAAGTATAAAACAGAACATCTATAATGTTTAATATTCCTATATAACTAAAAGTTTTATTAAAAAATTTGCACTATTTATATTTCTAAAAACAAATTAGAATTACATGCATAGTCGTTGCAATTTCGTTGTGAAATGTCAGAAACGAACCGGCATCTGATTACAGGATGCTGGGCTGAGACTCAGGTATGCGCACAATAATGGCAAATGGTCCTCAGCACGTGATGGTTTGTATCTCCAAGCATATCAGATTACGGAAACGATCCCGGAGGAACGTGCATGATACGAACAGATAATCGTGAGATGCGAAGTAACAGGTCCACAGGAACGCGTATAGCACGTGCAAGGTCAAGCATGTGTTTGACATGGACCACGAACGATGAAGCGCATTCGAAATGGAAGATTGAAGCAACATCTTCTTAGAAATATTAGGAAAAGTACGTATTACTATAGTTATATGCATATCAAAATAAAATAATAAAATTCAATTTTACTTTGGAATTGTTATAGAAAATTTTCATTAATTTTTGAAGTCCTGGCCAGAATTTACGATCTCTCGTTGAGCTTTGCTTACGACGTAGCAATGAACACCTTTTGCAAGCACCGCGCAAGAATTGATCAAAATCAATGCGTAATTATGCATTCTGCGTTCATTCATTAATACCCTTCTCATTCTTTGTTCCTCCGTATCTTGCTTCTGTCACTACAGGCCATTATTAGCTAACGATTCTCTTCTCTTCTTATTCGTTTAATCTGATCGAGACAAATGGCGTCTTTAGAGAATACGGTATTGTAAAGAAGATCTTGAACCTGCAGGCGTAGCAAGGATTGAACATACACAACAAAGCTATTAAAGCGTTGCGCCGTGGGTCTCAACCGGTGCTTTAGCGTCGAATCATCCTGGAGTCATATCGTTAATTAGGCTCACGACTCATTAAAATTTTTATCACGTGCAACCCGTAACTTGGCAGACTGCTGACCCCGGGTCGAAAGTTGTCTTAGCAGTTATATAATGTCGCTTGAGAAACGCGTTTATCGTTGACACATAGCACGGATGAGTTGGTGATTTAATACGACTCCTCCTTCACGTTTAACGCGCATTTCCTGTCGATGTCTGAAGACCTTGTTCATATTTTTATTTTGAGCCATATGCTAGTATCACTACAAGCTTGTCAAAATTGGAGGGCAATACTTTCCTATGTTTTCTTAACACGAGAGTTCCTTTTGCGAAACTTCACGAAAGAAACCTGGCGCTCCGCGTATAAATGAATCTGCACGCAGGCTTTCTCTTCGTTGACTTGGAAAACACGGAATTAGATGATATACGAATTGCTACTTCCCGGAAATAATTGACCCCATTTCAATTACATGGACTCGCGCGAAAGTATCAACAATGTTTATCTACAATGTTCAACGTAGATTTTCATCGAACTGTGCAGTAAAACAGGGAGGAGAGAGAGAGAGAGGGAGAGATAGAAAAACATAAAGAACAAATCTTAAGTATTAAAAGTCACTGTGATACCTGCTAGATTTGCAACTTTTATATTTTTTGAATGGTATCATAAAGGTCGTATCTTTTAATTGTTACTTTATTTTATTACTTTTGGCTGTTAGTTTCTCCATAAAATCTTTTACGAATAACATATCTGTTTTGGTTCATTTATTTCTTAATGACGAGAATGTATTTCAATAGATACTTCCGTATCCATGACCTACGCGAGCTCGGGAATTGGCATTGATGATACAGGACTACCTGTTTGACCGAAACATCAGATAATGCCCGTTAGAACTGGTTATACCAACAAGGTGTATCACGATCCTACAGTGCGATACGGAAGATAAGCACCGGAAAGGGGTCCAGTTTGCCTCCGGCAAGTGACCTCATGAACTCGATGACCGAGAAAGAGAAAATCCACCTGATCGGCTGCTTCCACATAATTTTTTTCTTAATTATCCGTCCTACTAATTAGCGATACTCGCAAATGACATGGAGAATTTTTGGTATGAACGCATGATCCTTCAGTAAACATGAAACGCGAAAAATAGAGGTCACATGTAATTTATGGTAAGTAGAAAACATATATATAAACGCATATAAAACGCATGTATAAACGCATATTCTACCGCATCAAGTTTTACGACATCGTAAACATTGTAATCAAATGTTGACGATTTTATTGTGTAGTTGCACGCTTTATTCGGCCATCCCTCTCTGATGTTTTCTAACTTACAATTAGTGAACATTATACTATATCATCGCAATTATCGTATGCAGGTCACATGTTTCTTGTACCTGTACTGAGAAGCTAGCACTATAAATTTCAATTAATTAATCTTTATTATTTATTTACTTACATATTTTGAAAGATTGAACCCTCCAGATACTGAAGATGATTCTTTGTACGCAAGGTAGTGTCAGATAACTATGAAAAGAGATTAGCCACCAGGACGCTAATCAACAATTTACATATTCATGACATTTATCTTGCACTAACTATTTACATATTCATAATTGAGTTTCTCACAAAATTGCAAGCGGGAAAAATAGGTTTCCCATTTGTCGTAGAATGCATCGCTTTAATGAAAGTTCCGCTTTGCATGTATATATAATCATACAATTGAAATCAATTGACACAATCGGATTGTAATCTTTTAAAAACACTGTGATTGCTAAATACACTTAATTGGCGTGGCAAATGCAAAACGTATTCGGACGATACAGTTGACTTCAAACGATTTAGTCGAATCATTCGATTTCCTTCTTCATGCAATAAAGACGGCGAAAGGATTCTCGCGCGCGGTCAGTTAAATTGCGAATCTTTCTTACGTAAACGTCGAGCACAGATCGTGTAACGCGCTGTCGTGAGTCTGAATTGCATCGGAATAGTTGCTCGCTGTTTAGTTGAGAGTTTGCATTATAAATAAAATATGTTATTATATAATATTATTATATAAAATGTCATTTCTTCCTCTTACGTTAAATATTTTTCAATTAATATTATAAATGATACATCTTGAAATCGTTAAATGTTCTTTCGTTCATGGAATCTTTGAATGAATTATTGGATTTAATTTAATATCGCCTTTTTTGGGATCAAAACTCTTTATTATAAAATACTTTATATTATTTAGATAAATTAGGTTAATGTGAAGTATTTTAAAGCTAATTGTCGCTCGTACAAATTTTTCACGGATTGATATAATAATAAATGATTAAGCTTATCAAAACATAGTTCTGATTGAAGAGAATTCAAAACACTGTCTCAAAGCTGTCTATTTTCTCTCATTCTCTCTTCTCTTTGCAGGATCCGGTTTCTCATGAACCGGATCTGGAAGATCCCTTTTTCCTTAGCTATGAGAATTTATAACAATCCGTCCACATTTCTTTACTGGAACAGCATTGCTATTGCCGAATATTTTTAAGCCGCAATTTCATGGACTTAGAGAAATTCAGAATCCAAGTAGTAAAAGTTAAATATATCTTCCTCTCCAATGAATATATGGATGAATGTTTGTTAATCGGCATAAAATCAATTCTTTTGATCATTAACCCGGACCTGTCAGATTTACACCTTACGCCATGCGGCTTTGACCTGTGAGAGAGTTCTTGCCACAGGCAACCCTCATTAGTGGCTCTTAATTGCTTTGGCGTGGCTTGACTGTAACACAGGTTTTACGCAACAACTGTTTTATATCGTTCTTCAAACATGAACAATTATTATTTTTTTAAATGTTGACTGATTGTTTCAATTAATTGCATGCCTAAAAAATATACCTTAATATAACGAATTTTACAATTGTAAATAAACATTTATCACATAATGTAATAAATTTTTTATGAACGACAAAAAAATAGAATAAATCATAAATTTATGGATAAAAATAAAAGTTTCTCCTTTCGACAAACATTTATGTAAAATTAATAGTTGCAAAATCAAAGATCTACGTATAGAAAAGTTTGTAGTAAAGTCAGAGTTTCAAGTAGTGCGTGTAAAATAAAACTATTGTTCTCAACACAGACGCGAAGCTAAGAAAATCAGGACGATCGATGATCTTTTGTTACAGTAGCAGGACACTCATTCACTTGACAAGCAAATCGGCAGGTTTGGTTACGAAAGCTGGACCAGTCATAAAACCGGTCTATCTTCTCTATGGAGGACATGCGGATCGAAATCATCGATAAGCGCGCAGAAAAATAGCATAATATAAAAAATCAATCGCGATCCATGGCAAGGGAGAGCAGTGATAGACAAACAATGAATCGTGAAAGTGAACATCCTTTGTCCCATAAATTCATTATTATCATTCATATTGTGAATTACTGTGTATACGATGTCGTAGGCTGCTGGCACTTTCTTTGCAGATTGAGGATATAGACTGAGATTGGGGCTTTATAGATCGAGTATTCAAACAATCTAAATCAAAATAAGTTTTTATTTCTTTCATAAATAAGACCTAATAAAAATTTCGATAGAGAATATCGAAAAGAGGTATCAAATATAAAATTTTGCTATAATTCGGAATGTTTTTTATTATTAACTAAATCAAATTAATGACTAACGTTCCTCCTTCTGCTACTTTTAAACTGTCGTAGAAAATCTAGAGAAGACTTGCTGCTTCATACTAAGGTGTTATCGAAATCCCATTGTCGTTATGCTATATACGATTGACAATACGACTTTCTCCGTGCAACAAAGCCATGACGAAAGCTACATGGAACTCGAGCAATCGGAATCATTCAGTGACTGCATGAATAAACCTGATCTATTAGTGTTGCACAATGTGTTTGGTGGGTGTGCATGTGATTACTTGTTTCACGATACTTCGATCTACTGTGCCAGTGACACAAATGAGTTCTAAGTACCGGGATGTTATCTCTCAATGCAAACGATGTTACGTTTCGAGCACCACCTCCATGAAGCGGTTTGTATGGAAATATATATGCGTGTATATGAATATTATAAATTATATCTGTTTTCTCTACGAAAATTTTGTTTGTACAAGATGAAACAAAAGAAGACATGTGGATTGTTCAAAAATAATTAAGTGATATTTGATTATAATTAATAAGTGTTTAAAAACTCTTATTCTTTGAATAATTTCAAACCTTTATCTAACTTAAATCTAAAAAAAACATTTATTTATATTGTTAGTATAACAAAGTTATTTAACAAAATATTATAGCATTTAAAAAATTATATTCAAGAAATAAGAAATTCGTTAATATGATAAAAGAAATTCCGATTGATGACTCAAGTATCTGCAGGAAGAAATGATGCTTTCGGAATGCATTGATTAAGTGCGTATTCGTGCCGTGACTGTAATCGCTACTGCGTAAACGATTAATTAAATTTCACTTCAATAAACGATTACAAGACGCGGCGTTGGGAAGCATTGCCGATAATTAAATTATTAACATCTGTTATATATCAATGAATAATGATCATTACGTAACAGTGACATATTTAAGGTAAAGAACGGGCAAGTACTCCAAGGTATGTATGCATGTATGTGCATGCATACACATGTATATACGTGTGCACGTATGTATATAAATCTAATATAAGAATAATGAAAAGAAAACTATTTATTTAATCTTTTTATATTAAATACTGATTTTGCAACTTTTCACTTAATAAATATAATGCAAGTATCGAAACAGCTAGCGCAATTTTGCTGGAATTTTCTTTAGTGGCAGGTGCAAGCAGTCGGTTGGCAGGAATCTCAGCAATTACAGGGTTAAAAGCGAGCAATGCGATATCGAGTGATCGTGTTATTCGCAGAGATAAGTAAATCTCCGGGCGTTCTTGGATTACATGCCACATCTGCGGCCTTGAGGGCCAAGGCGACATCGTATATTCGTGGTCGATAATTTCGTCGATCGAGTGCAATAAATATCACGGCATGTAATATGCCGAAGCAAACCGGTAAACGAGTTTACAGAGTTATTGCCCAACGCTCGTTCATAACTAAGGCTCTGGTTTTCATAAGTTATTTCCTCCACGAACAAGTGCTCATTACTTAATATACTTTCTTATCCTGGATAGTATATATTTTTTCTACTGATCAAACTAAATTCTACAAATTAATATGCGTGTGACTATTAAAGAAGGATGATGGATAAAAAGTAAGAAAGTAAAAAGATATCTAGCTCAGTTTAACTTACTATCAATTTTATCGCGATGATGTGATAATGAATATTTATTATGGCATCAAGTTATTTTTATAATGAGTTAAAATTTATGCGAGTTTTTAGATGAAAATTGAAACTAATCGACGGATTACCGTGGTAATTATTTTCTCGAGATATTGAACTTGAAGCTGCTGGCTATGCAACCGGTCAGAACATCTAATAGCTGCCCGCATCGCGCAATCTCGACAAGTAAAAACATGTGGGACAAAAAGTAACGTGTTATAAGATTTGCACTGCACACGAGAAGCATGTCCCAATCTACAAGCTCATATTAGAAGCCTAATAAAAAAGTCATTAGCGTCGTTGACGATATAGTCTGCACTAGCAATAGGTATAGTAAGCACTAGGTATTGGTCGGCAATGAACGTCAATGCTCTGTAATTATTAGTCGTACGGGTGACAAGACATGAATGACATATTTACGCATAAAGTGTCACTCCGCAACACCACGTTACACCTTGCATTATGCATTCGCGAACACGAAAGCGCAATCTTCTCAAATTACCTGTCACACGACTCGATACGAACTTTGCAACGAATTCTGAATATTTTACATATATTATATCACAAATATTGTAGACTTAATTCTAATGTAAAAATTAATGTTATATCTTGTCATTGATAGCACGTCTCATGCCGGTTTCATTACATTTTCATTAACATGAGTGCGATGCTAATAGAAAATTTTAATTATATTGTGTTAATTATAATATGAGTATTGTATAAAATTATGACAATCTTTTTGCATAATGAATTTTATTATTGTGGCATTCATATAAGTACGTTATTTTATGAATGCACAATTTTCTAGTTTGAAATATTGTATAATTTTAAATGTGAGGTAATATTTAATATATGTATGTATACGTTACATTAAATATTGCCCCCGAGTCATAGAATATTTTGCAAGGAAACAACTTGTTCCCTTCATACATCAGCTAGTTTCACACGCCATCCTTAACGTCAATTAATGACAATGTATGCACGCGGCAAAAAGATCAATGTGTTAATTATTAGTTGTCAACTAAATAATATAATAAACCGGTAATAAACCAGACGAATTAATAAAATCTTGCAAAATAAATATTTACGATAGTATCTCCCATGATGGATCTTTTTTTAGCGATTAATTTTTGTTTTCGACTTTCATTTGATTGATTGCGTCTTTTTTCCATTTAATCAAACTCCAATTAGTCAGATATGAGACTCAAATGCAACTCACGTAAACAAATCAACTATTAGATATTAGTTAATTAAACAGAGAAAGAGAAAAAAGGCGTGCATTGGTAATATTGATCAGTGCCGCGTTATCGATTAATTACAGAGTGCAAACAGTCGAACCTGTGAACTGTGTCGGACATGTCTACACGTTTCTGATCAAATTATACCTTGTTACTCGTCTAATCATACGTTATTATAAATCAATACATACCCATTATTAAATATTACGAAACAATTTGTATACGCTATTCTCGTACTGTATTTTATAAAAAAGGATATCATTTCTTTATTATAAATATAATTTTAGATATGATCCTGAGTGTAATTATGAGTCTTGTTTCGAAATAGTTTTATTTATCACTAATTTTTTCGTTATCTTCATTTATAACTGGTTACTTTATCAATTATATATAACTATTAATTTATCATCTATATATTATATTATATAACATATTATATAATATATAGGTGACAAAATAAATAATAAAATAAATAATTTTCAGTTTACTACTTCTTTTATCAGACATTGTAAAATATACATTCTATATAAAATTATGACATAATCAACAGAATAAAAATATATCTCAATCTATCTATTTTAATAGCACAACAAAACGCAACTTCGTATTCTTTTTAAAAAGTTTGAAAATGCACCGCATGCATATGTTATTTCGTTCCTTGGTTTTTGCGCTTCGCGGATTGTGAAATGTCTCCTGAAATATCTGTGACACTACTCGCTTGTTCCGGATCCGTTGCTGAGATAGCGACCTACGTCGTGGGAGCTGCGAACTCAAAAGAACGAGAGAACGAGGGAAAAAGAAGAGTGGCGGGCTCGGCGAAGGCTGATTTATGTCATTTTGCGAGTCGGCACACCCGCTCGGGTGTGAAACAAATCAATTTCAGGCGAAGCCGAGGCGTGCCCTCCGAAAGTGTGCACGTACATATATGCGGTTAAAGATCAACCTGACTCACATTTCGGTCATTAATCAATCGGCGAAACAAACGATTGAGGAATCAAATTGCACCGAATAATATTACGCGGATCATTATTCTATTGTTATTAATTCACACGCGCACACACCCACATATGATACATACATAGATGTATATTCGAATTTCTATAAATTGCTTATAAAATTAAGCAAGAAATCGTATCATTCTTTCACTGGAAATGATGGAGGATCTACCCAAGCATTTCCGGTCTTTCAGATTAAAATCCCTGTGATTAAAAGGCAAAATTATGACAGATTCTTTTATGATAAAAATAGACTTTTGTACAAACCGAACAAGCAACTGAAAGTTAGCCCATATAATTAAATGAAAACCGCTTCTGGACGCATTATTAATCAATTTCATGTCGTGACGTGTCGCATAACTCGTTTCCGATGGAATGCAAAATTGAAGCACACTTGCAAAACTTTCGAACGCTCGAAGCCATCAAGGAGAACACTTTGTCTCTTGCTGGATTTGAACGGCTACCTTACGTCTGATCGATCGATGCAAATGAAACTCAATCGCGATAACTCTATTAAATTATATAGAAAATGCAAAGATAATACTTGTATACTGGAAAATATACATAATCCTATTTGTTTAATTATTTTATATATAATTAAAATAATATATATTTTATAATAATAGTACATAATAAGAAAATACATTGCATAAATATTGAATAAAAATAAATTCCTGACTTCAGAAAAGATGAAAACGTGTGTAGGACGTATACGTCTTCATTAAGAGACAATGTGGGAGCAAGAAAGAGCAGCAAACTGCGAGAGCAGTAACGGACTAATTACTGACCACATATAGCCATTCACTTCTTATGTACGCGTCCATACAAAACAAGGTTCGTCACAGACCTTCACTACGTGTTTTACCGCTTAACGGAGTGCAAAATTAAACCACTCTTGCGAAACTCTTCCCATCGCTCCGAGCTACATCCTGCGAAAAGGAGCGTTGCGTTTCTTATCAAGATTGAGCGGCCACTTTACTTCTTGTCCATCGATAATGTTAATCGCGACTATTAAGACGGGATATTAAAGAAATTCTTATCTACGAGAATAAATAACGAATATATAGAACCTAGAGAAACAGCCAGATTATCGAACAAAGATTCAAGTGCAGATTAAACATGCACTAAACGAAATATAAATAATAAAGCATACCAACACTTTTTATTTAATATAGATAATAAAGCGTACTAGTACTAAAAAGTATATTAAATTGAAATTGAAAAATAATATATAAAAAATAAAGAGAGACTTCGTCCATATCATTATTTATATTAATTACTTCACGTAGACTTTTTTTCGAATACAGAATACAGTTTTATCGTGCCGTACTCTTTGGTATCTAATTATCCGCAAATCCTGAAATTGATTGATCACATAATACCACCTTTGTACGTCTGACAGAAACCGACACAAAAACACTTTGCAGCAGCTATCGATAAACGATGTCAAAAATTAAACGCGAAACGTGAGACGTGGAATGTTTCCGGCGATAATTCATTATTTTTTAAGGCATACCTTATCGGGAGGATGCATGTTAATAATGATGAAATTAACTGCAATGAGATCTGCACAGCAATATACTTCTGTTAGTAGCAGTTCCGACATTCTCTAAGAGTGCATTCGAGATAATTTAATGCCATACTCTCATCGAATGTTTACGGTTCGCGAGCCGCTCGGTATTCCTTTAATCGAGATTCTCCAGGGAATAAAATAAAAGTATCGAAGAAATATAAACGAAGCAGAGCTCGGTAGCAAAAAAGCCTAATCTTCTCGCACGAACCTATCGTGTTGTTACTTGTGTGTTGACTATGCTCCTTTTTTCTCCGTCCATAATCACCTCCAGTTAAGGATTATGGATGAAGCCAAGCGAAGCTGCAATTTTGCTCGCGAAGCAATGTAAACCTTGCCATCATCGCTTTGGTTTTTCACTTCATCATAAACATATTAAGGTTTACGTTACGTTCTCTTCCGTTTAAGGAATACGTGTGTTGTGCGTATGATGTGTACGGTACCTTATTAGACGTAATCGGTGCAACATGTGATGAGGTAGAAAATGATAATAAAGTTTTACAGATGATAATAAAATTTATATACAAAACTTTTTTAATGTAAAAAATAATAACAAAATTGTATAAATTAAAAATTAATGCTTTCGTTAAAAAAATATTAAAACATCATTTCTGATATCTATTTAATATATTATAATAGGTTTAAAAAATATATCTTTTTTGTTATATTCTTTGTGTAATTGTAACATTTTAGAAAAACAATAACTATAAAAAAGCTTGCATCTAAAATAAGCTTAAGTCAAACAGAAGAATTGCAAAAATACTTAAAAATACAAAAGTTGTGAAAGAGAACGGTATCTAATCTCATTGTTAAAATGAAAGTAGACAGCCATAAATTGATTAAAACATTCATAAATGAAAGTAGTTTCTGGAACATTACATACATAAACAGTAAGTACCATGTAATAAACCGTATATATATATGTATATATATATATATATATATATATATATATATTGTATATATATATATTGTATCTGTATGATAACAATATCTACGATAAGAATTTTTAGCATAACGTGCAGATCAATTCGCATTTAATATTAGCGATTATATTACAGTTAAATCAACTATATATGAATTCATAATAGATACACTACTAATATGTGACGTATATAACTTTTCTCCTCTCACATTCTACAATTGGCATATTTTACTGCTTAGATTTTACCTGCATAATGCATACATGACAGACTTTACAACGCTACAAATTATATTACGAGACGTTATCGCTATGTTTATTACCTTCACGATCGTTTCTACGTAGTGTTTGATAAGACAGGAAAATTACAGAACAAAATAACAAATACATGGTGTGCCTGAAAGACAATAGTTTAATTCCGATTTAGAATCGGAACTGACTCTGTAGTGAAGCTATCAAAAAACCTGGACTTGGTTTATATCGCGTTTGCCAGACGTTTTAAATAATACATATTCCTCAATAATTAATAATTGTTAAATAAAAATAAGATCTAAAGGCACAACAAGTCTTCAATGATCCCATGCTTTATCTTTTGAGGTAAACTTATTTAGAGTAATCGTATAAAGATGTTCTCCATCCCTTTTGCGCTTAACATTTATATAAAGTTCATTTCAATGTACTCTCAACAGCTTTAACAGCTTGGTTCATGGACATGTACACCCTGTATGTCTCATTATCATGCCGCGGGCAATATTTGCGCCTGCCGTTTAGGAACAGAGTATAAATCCACTGTGAAAGGTATTTAACATATTCATCGCGTAAACGATAATCACTCACGCTGTGCTTTCGCGTTCACTTATGTCGCATGGCTACGTATGCGATCATCCATTGATAGCTCCCGGATAGCTCTTACGTGAAATAGCGACTTTCACCACGTTTAGGATAAACGCGATAAAGATTTTCGCCCGAGGCGATTAGAGCAAAATTTCTCAGATAATATTCCCTCGAATACCCGACTTCCATAAAGTGGAACTCACGCAATAACCTTCCGTTATATGTAGATAAAAGTGCACTCCCGTGTGGAAATGTTACTCTTTGCATTCAGGTGGATACCTTCTTGTGGCGATCCTTTTTACTATAATTTGAAACAGTTCAACAGATTATAAATAATAAGCTATATTTTCGAAAATTCTATAACATTTTTTTGAATGGTATAAATTAGACATTTAGCTGAGTATAAAAATAAAAATAAAATTTTTAATATGCTTGTGTAGTTAATCATGGAGATTTCCTTAATATATAAAGAGATATAAAGATCACAAAAAATTAAATCATTTTCGAGATAACGGTACTAGTTCAATTCACTTTGTATGTCATAGCTTGTAGCTTCGGGGCTACTAATCAAAAAGAGATTTGCGCAAGGATGAAGAGGACGATTTAAGTACAAGTGTCTGAGGCAAATTTACGTACGCGAAATCGATCTACATTCTCCGGTATTAAACGCAACTTTCAAAATAGTAATCTTGTGCGAATGGCATTAGATTATGGCGACGGAGAGGAATGATTTGAAGAATTTTTTATCTTCTTTTCTCCGAATCTTTGCGGTCGATCATTTCACGTGTATCTCGTTGTGCTATCTATACTTATTAAAGTGCTGTAGTTTATAATTTACGTTAAGTGCATATGTAGTGACACCCGTGAATTTGCAAATTGTTTTCATGCCCGAACAGAGAGGAAGTCTCGGTAGTCCATTGAAATAAATAGTTTTCCTACAATTTTCTTATTATAGTAAGATCAAACTCAATCGCAGTACAGTTATCTCTCCACTATTTTTCTTTACAAATTCTTAAATCAAGCTGTTCAGATTTGAAATCATAATTTGGAGCCTAAAGATAACTTGTTAAAACCGAAGTGGTTCAATTTTATAATGACTAAAACTAAAACAGATCTAAGAGATATGTAAATGCAACTTTCCATTATGTAACAACTCAACAATGTAGATTAATCTAATTTAATCTATAAGTTTTCATGAATCTGTAGCCATGTCACTCATGATATAAATATTGTCTTATTATTAATTGTTTTTCTATTCAATTATAATTTATCGTTATGCGTGTTCCACATTGCGATTAAAAGACTGATTCTGTCGGAATAAAATTTCCTTGTCTCTGGAATTCCTCTTGTCATCTGCGATGCGGTATGCATCGAAAATCTGTATAAAGCAGATGGTCCTTGTACATTGCGAAACTATAACGTAAATGCAACAATGCGACAAATTATGCGTGTGTCACGCAATTAAATATATGATTTATGCGTGACTCAACAAACCCTAGAACACACATATACATATACGTATTCAGGCAAATTAAGAATAATTAGGCGCAATTATATGTGCATTGCATGGTGCATCGTGATTATATGAATGTAAAATACCGATAATAATAAAAAATTAGTATATGGAGCGTTTAGTCAATTACAACGAAATGTCGTTGCACTCTCTTTTCTCACGCGATACGCACGCTGCGAACGCATGCGTCTTCGTTAGGAATTCTCATCTCGTGCAGTACGCAATGTCCATTGCGTAGATGTGTGCGAGACGAGCATAAAGATTATTTCAAAATACACAGAGATAAACGTTTTTAAAAACATGTTCGAAGCAAATTACTGTTAAAAAAATTATATACATATTCTTACGTAATTATATACGTATCCTAAAATGTATACTTTGAGATACAAAATTCTTGAATTTTTATCATGTACCTTGCATATAAAAATGTATTTAAACGTCACAATTATCTTACAATCAATTATTAAAATAAATATGAAAACGTTCCGAAAATTTCTTTTAGACACTTCTGTTTATTAAATAAATTAACAATTACATCCTTGATTACAACATTTTAATTACACACGATATTGTGTATCATCAGTGTATCATCTAATAAACTATTAAAATTATTATTATACAATGAAGTGCAAAACACGTAAATGATAACGATAATATATCCGGAAATTTCAATCCATTTCTCATTTATCTGATCACCTTCTTTCCGCATGTCACCTGCGATCGCCACCAGTTGAGACACCATTGTCTCAGGTCCAGACAAGAGGATCCCCATGAATCTCCGAGGCGATGACGAGGAGGCCGAGATGCGCATCCTGTTCGGGACGAGCTTAATTAGTGGCATGATTTACGTGGTGTTATGTTTTTTTTTTCGGGCCGGACGATAATAGAACCTTTTCCCATGATCCCGCGTGCGCACCGCGTGATACCGAGCTGGCTCATGTTCAATAAAACACAGCTCTTAATTGCGCCCGACAATTAACTCGGATGAGCGAGCGCGCGAGCTGTGAGCCCTGACGTGGTGCGCCTCAGATCATTACATTTGTCAGCGACTTCTAGATCCTAGGCTTTAATGGGTGCCCATCACGCTCACGGGGCCACCGTTAACGTTTCCTATCCGTGGGACAGGAGTCAGCCGTTCCAGCAGTTTCGCTGTCTATGCCAGCAAAGTTGTGGTTGACACGCGTCGTCTTCAGGGATCACGGCGGGTTGCGCTGGCAAATGTCCGAGATTGGAGAGCGCAAAGTCTCCCGGAAGAACGAGCAGGCAATTCTGTATAAAAGGACTCTGACAAGCGCTACGTGATTCGGTTGTCCTGAGACTGACATAATTCAATTTTGGAAGTGCCGTTATGTCATGCGGGAAGAAAATAAAGTAATTGTCTTTCTGTCTTTTTGTACAAATTCTCTAAAACACTGTGAAAAATATGTAGATTATAGGATTCAGAAATGTAACAAATGTTTGAAAACATTACTTTCTCATAATATAAATCTTTTTAAATGCCATAATTGTCCATGAAAAAAAAAATATTTTAATCACAACTTATACAAAAGATATCTATATAGTATGTTTTACGTAAATCTTAATAAAATTTATTATGAAAATTCTGCAAAGAGTTGCCAGGCTTAATACTCTATTCTATAAAAAGAAAAATTTTATTTTATGATAAATATTCATAGATGTAAAAGGCGTTTATAACTCTTTAATATTAACGCATGATAAAATTATCAAACGTTTTCATCTGGACATGACTATCGTTAGATCATTGCGGAAATAATCGCAATTATGTACTGACACTTGATTCCTCTCTAGCACATTAGCATAATATATTTCATAATTTTTTTCCCTTGGTCCACAACGACGTATCGAATGCCAATCGATGCTATTAATCGAAGAAATGGTATAAATCAGATAATCATAAATGTCTACCTATCTTACAATTAGTCCGTTGAATAGATCTGGATAGATAGCTGAATCTCGCGCTTTGTAATATTATAACAGACTTACTAATTGAACTTAATGAAATTTAAGAACAAAATTAGAATAACGTTGTTTAAAAAGTATTTGTTAATATCTTAGAAATATATATCACGGAAACTATACCTATAACTAGTTTATATATATAAACAATTATTATTTCATTATTATTATTACTCTTACATTTTACAATCACTAATATGAATTTAATATTAATTACCTCTTCTCTTCTTGCATAAAGTTGAATTGCACATCAGTCACAACACTGTAAACTATCATTAATCCATTATCTTCTGAAATTATTATTTTCAGTTGTAAAGAAATCACTGCAGCATCCGCTTCTGCGTTTCGTCATTCTTGCAAATGATCCTTGAAATCGCGCGCTCCTTTCAATTTCATCGGACTCGTGGCGGTCGCTATTAGATCTGCGACGGTTATTAATTTGTTAATTATTCCTCGCGAGGAATAGAAAACGTGAAGTGGGCTTGCCCGCCGCGGTGCAGGACGCGTCCTTTCACTCGAGGATGCCTTGACATTTCGCGGTCCATAACGATATGTCTGCACGCGACCAAGAGGATGCTAAATCGTCAACTTGCTTCGCGTCTCTACGCATGCACTTTTTGATTACACATTCCATTATTCAAGCCAAGAATTCGTTCATGGAAGATCATTGACAATCAGTTTATCGATAAGACTTATAAGGAAAACGATCCATTTCAAGAAAAGTTTGTAAGATAAGGAAAACTAGATGGACGTTGCCTTAGAATCAAACATTCAATTATTTATAAATAAATAATTTTATATTCATTTCGTATTTTTAGCGCCATTTTGTGGTAGCAAGATATTAAGGAGGAAATGTAAAAATTAAAAACAAACTGCTTTGAGTAATAAATTTCTTCGATGAAAAATACTATACAGCTTCGTTAAAAGATTTGACAAAATATACTATTCTTGCTATGCAAGTAAAAATGCTAAAAAATATATCAAAAATTTTGGAGACAAGGAGGTACCGTCGTAAGTCGACCTGCTTGCAAACGCGATTAAACACCTCACATACGTTTATAGCGCACTTCGACCCTCGGTTTTTATGACGGAAGTGACGCGACAAGGAAGAACTGACGGCGTGCTTGTGAGAATCTCGCCGTCGAGATTGCGATAACACCAACGGCGAACGCGTTCACGAGCATAAAGATCCACGAGCATCCACGAGGGGAGTACGGTGTATCCCTTCAGGAATAGAGCAGAGAAGACGCGGAGAAGCCGAGTCGAGCGTCATTCGTTAGTTAGATAACCTTTAGTCCAGGATTAGCCTCGCTCTCAACCTGCCAACTGACAGAGGCTAATACGGCCACCGTGTTGCTGCGGGGAATTGCTCTCTCGTGATTCGCCTCTGTACGGCGCAAATTGAAAATAATATTATTTAATCCCTTTGTTCCCCTGCGATCTCTCAAGCGACAGGTGGCCCAAGATTCTAGGAAAGTATTGGATTGATCGCAAAATCGCTGCAGATCTTTTTTAGCAATTTTTTTATTAATTCTTAAAACAAAGTTTTGCGTTTGAATTTTGTTGAAAAAAGATCGGCACGGACTTATTGGTCAACCGAGTATTAACAACGAAATAACGAAAGTGTAATGAAAGTGAAGGACGCAGGAATGAACAGCTAGAAATATGTTGATCGATAGGATAGAAAGCAGAAAGAAGTAACGACTCATACGTTAAAAGTGCCCGAGAGCGTTTCGCCCGCTCATGCATCTTGGAATAACGAAAAGTTTCGTTGGAGGCCGTATCACACGTGAGTTCACGTGTCTGAACGAATTAGAAATCGGTGTCCCGTGTCTCGACCTGAGTTGTATGGGCCCTAAAGTTGTTATGTTGCACGTTGGGCCACTTTTCAGGTGCCCACGCCTGTCATAAGTGAGTCCATGGTATCGGATTACGCGGGATTCGATGGATCGCGTTGCCCTTTCGAGCATTACGTGAACGATGAAATTTGCTAGTGGAGTAACGAACCGGCATTATGTAATCTTTCGGATGAAAATCAAGCAAACTTCACTCTCCAATTAAAGTGACATTTATTTAAGTTAATTAGCTTCGGTTTGGCACCTAACGAGACCAAACGAAACTGAAAACACCAAGACTAATGTTACTATTATTATTAGAACCAATGTTGTATTTATTATCTGCTAATATTAAGTATATAATAGTATACTTAAATGAATATTTTTATACATAACTAATGAGTTTTTGCAGAATTAGTAGCGGTTAATAATCCATGCAATTTAATGCAAATTGATAGTACAATTAAGTTTAGAGACAGTTATAATATTCCCTATTAATTAGGCGATCTCTATAATATGATACAAATAGAGTTAGTTATGCGTGATACGTGTTGGAAACGGTTTCCATTTTCGTGAAGTGAATGTGCGACCGCTGACTAACTAACATAAGACTGCTCGTCCTGCGTAAGGATCAGTGAAAGTCGTCACCGATCAAAAGTCAGAGAATTCATAATTAATTCATGAAACTTGGATCCCGTAGAATATCAGCTGCTTTTTTCCTTATTGTGTGAAAGGTTAATTTCATGCCGGATAGACTCATTTGCCGCGCGACAAAACTGCGTGTAAATTACGTGATTAATAACTGTCCGTTGTTACCCGGTACTGGTCTGTTCTTCGTGCATGGTATTAGTGTAAATTACAGATATTCACCGGTCGTATATTAATGCACTCGAAAACTGAAAGACGACAAGAATCTATCGACAAATGATTTATAAAGCCAAGCATTCGCGAAATTAACAAGTTGCATAATCAATACGCTGTATCATCATAAAACCGCGTAAACGAAGATTTACCGCTTGAAGAAATTCTAAGCCATTTAACTATGATCCGGAAAATTTATCTTATAGCTTATAATACATGCAACAAAAATGTGCGATGCCTAGCCTAGATTTGCGCCAAGTATTAACATAAATCACAGCGACGGGCACAGTGCACGGCTTTGGGAAAAGGTGATGAAAAAGGCGAAAGGCGAATAAAGAAGCGTAAAACAGAATTTTTAAGCGCATAGGAAATTCAAGCATGTAATTCGAACGGAGCTCTGGGCTCTTACATTAATGCGCTTGCGCGAATTGATGCGTTTGCCGACTAGCTTCCCAGTTGCATCGCGCTAATCTTTATGTGAACGATACTTTACTTTCACCGGTTACTACCGTAATCGGGTTTTTTCTTCGCCTCTTGCTACCGCGTGTGACGACACCGTGGTCGATTATCCATCTGTTGTACTTACACCGTAATCACACAGTATCGCGTGCGAAACAAAACGGGGTTGCGACCCAACGTGATCAACGAATGGCCGCATCGTACAACTACTCGAGAACATAGACGAAGTTCGCACGTGCAAACAATCAGCCAAATGGACCGTGTTATGCAATACGAAACTGAGAAACAATTTAGGTGCCTAAAAATCCATGCCTGGACCATTGATAAATAGTTGTAAAATATCAATTACGTTTTAAAGATATTTTTATTTATAAGGTAAAAAGTATATAGGTTGACTTATTACGCTTATAACTTAAAAAGGATTGCATCACGCTACAAGTGTCTATATTTATAAAAAATTCATTAAATTTTTTAATTTTCTAGACTTTAATATATCTGCAATAGTGTAGCTAAAGTGTTTTATTACAATCAATGCAATAGAGGACTCGAGACTACTCTTAGCTAACTGACTCAGTCTCTCCTCGTTATTCATCTCAGATTGCTCAATATACAGTTCTAAAAGACATAATATCGCTTTTAAAGTTTCTGTGTCGCGATATGGAAAACGGTCGCGATGGCAGGACACTCGTCTCCGATCTAATAAAAATTCAATTGGAGCAGACTTGTCTCGATCGCGCTTTTACGCAATCGCCGCAGGCAAATAACGTGCGTCTAATAATAAACCGCGGAGAAAGATCGAAGAGAGGACAGCTCTTCGCTAATATATGATCAGAGTCGCGAACGAGGATTGCAAGTGAATGGGAAACGCGACGCAGCAGTTCCGCGAGTCGAATCTCGATTTTCAATCCGAGTTAGACATAGTGAATTCGCGATATCATGAGTTCATATCGCGTAACTCCTGGATTGCTCGGAGACATAAGTCGGAGATTTGTGTATGTAAAAGTTTGCGTATATGCAACGATATGTAAAAACAAATGTTTGTGGGCCTATCAAATTGTCTAAACAATTCATGAATTTAAAACTAAGTCGTAAAAAGTCATAATCATAAAACTCACTTTGAATATATGGAATATATTATAGATTATTATATAATATTATAAATTATCATTCTGACACAGTATTTACATAATATTAAATAGATATATAAAATTTATATTTTAAATTTGTGTATGATTCGCAATCAAAGTTTTAGTGATCTCCGATCGCTTTTGCCACACCTCATACAAAATAGCTCATGATTGACGAGACATAACAAGCAGATAAAGAAGCTATGGACATAACGGAGGGCGATCAGGGCCTTAATAACTTTGCCTTCAATGATTACACCCTGTCACTGAATAATATCGTAATGATTTAACCCGCTCACTCCCTGGCCTGTTCGTTTCGCCTGCTGCTAAATGACGGTTATTGTAGGAAATAAGAGCAGCTTGCAAACATTCGCGAGAATTGGTACGAAGAACGTTTTTGACAGCTAAATAGTTGCGAACGGGTATGAGTATCGCACGATTACGTAATTCGTTGGCCAGGTAATTGCGCTAACGAAAGGATTGATTCCCTGATTTCAGGCGTTACCAGAAATACTTCCCATGTAGAAATCGTTGTTACAATCTCGGTCTTTCGCCGCTCCAGCCAACATTTCCTTACTAAATCTTGAAGGGGAACTTTTAAAAATACAGTTTCACATACAAAATTTATTAATATCATTAATCTCTATCTCGATCTTTCTTGTTCTAAAAAAAGCCTCTGATCTAGTAATTTGTAGGAAGTTACGAGATCTTAAATCTATTGTAACTTCACTGAAAATTTTATGAAACGGAAAACATTCTCTCGCAGTGTAAACATTGCAATGCAATATTGTACCTCATCATCTACCTTCACAATTAGAAACTTATAACCCGCAGCAACCCTCTCTTTTCGCAATTCAGCGATTAATAAGAGTGATTTATCCCGCTATTAGAATGCGGAATACCCAAGATTACGTTCATGAACGCGTTATTAATTACCGACAATTATCGCGAGTGCGCAATGCGACCCGTCCTTTCCTCTCTTCCTTTCACAATCGATTTGCCGATTCCGAGGTTTTCCGAAAAAAAACAAGATATTCTCTTCCAGCGAGGCATGCGGAGGCAGGAGTTACGCGTTCGCCGCAATTAATGGAGAGCCGAAATTACGCGCGAAACGGATTTATTAATTGCCGGGTTACCGTACGGACGCGCGCACCTGAGCATCATGCCACCGTTTGCGCGCAATTATAGAAGACGAGTTGAAAGGAGAACGTGCAACAGACCGACGTGCAAAGATAGCTGGCAATATGCAATCCGTGGATTAGCGTAGCAGCGAAACTAGTTTCTAATAGCGTGTGTGCTACCTAGAAATACTTTCGTATTTCTTCATACATTCTTCTTCCGCTTCTTCCTACTGATTTTGTTCAACATGATTTGACTTTTGCGTGACTGCATGATGCATAGAAGAAGCGAGAAGTTCATTAGAAATCTAGTTACAAGTATGACAAATAAATATATTTGTTATTATCATACGAGTGCAACAATTAGTATATTTAAGTTGCGTACTCTTTGTTAGATGGAAAAGCAGGTATTAATTTTTGACATTTCTCCTCTTACAGTGTTGGAAACTGATGTAACTGATTAATAAATCTTTCTGTTAAATCAATTTAGAATTAAATTACAGATTATTCCCTTACTCACGATTAGATATGTATCGGACATGTGTTAGACACAAAACATTTTAAAAAATGTAATAGAAACGAAAGTAGCTCAATCCACTTTTATTATAGGTAATATTCTATAATTAAAGACCTCAAAATGTCTACAATTTATCTTGTATCGAGCAATTTCTAAGTTACCTTGTTACTGATTATCATTAAAGAAAAAGACACGATTTACTAAAACAAGAAACAAGATCGAGTGAAACGCAAGACGAGGAGCAAATAGACACGCTAATACGACTAATCGTGTCTCTACTGAACTTTCTAGTAACTCAAGACTCAATATCGACTAAATGATACTGGATGAACACGTAATATTCTTTTCTAGGCGTTAATTGATCACACAAAATAAGGTTTACATCTACCCGCGTACGTCTGCGTCCGAGATTCTGATCAAGAGAAAAGTGAGAAGTATTTTTGAAAGTAGATCGTCCAGGTCCAAAACTTGAAATATATTGATCAATAATTGTTGGAGATTAAGTAACACCGCAACTTTGATTAACAGTCAGGCAGAAGTCGAAAGATTAGTATAATTGACATAGTTGCCATTAAGCTATCGGATAATGAAGTTCAGATTCGATTGTGAAAAACAAGTCAATGGACGATCGAGATAAAGAAAATTAGCTCTCCTTTCCACCATTGAATACATTTTTTCGCTCTTATCGAGCGCTTTCATAAACGATGATTTGCACATCTTAAAGATTGATAAGATGTATAGGACGGAAGAGAATTTAATACAGCATATTGCAATTGAATATTAAAGAATGTAAGTGGAGAAGTAGATCACCTCTATTAAATGGCGATCTTATCGATCGATTCATCGTGTTTCTTTTAATCTAGATGTGATGATATGACGCGTGCGATTACGATAACAGAGAACATGAAAACTTGAAATAGTTAATCCAATTGAATAAGTTAATCTGGAAGCCCACGGATTTTGAAATCTAGACATCTAGGCATGCAAAGAAATTAGAATTGAAGGTGTCTTCATCTATGTTATTTATTCTTGAATCTATGTCATCCAAAAATCTATTTACTAATCATCTGCGCCGACAAATTTATAGTATCCTGTATGTAAAGTAAATTCTGATTACAACACATACACCGTTAACTACCTAGTAATGCTATTACAAAATTGCATAACGAGTTTCCAGCATCAAACTGATCAACTGAAGGAATCCTCTCGCTTCTTAACGCGGAGGGATGTCATCACCGATATCGATAGATCGCGTGCTGCACGTACGCGCGAAACATCTTCGCAGCAATGCTCGCTTCTGCAATCTTACGTTCACTCGAGCTCTTCCTTGTCCTCATCTTTTTCTTCTTCTTCTCCTTTTCCACGTCCGTATGAAAACGGCACGAGGATTCTTCACGTTATTGGTGCTTTGAAACGGCAAGTAACAGTTGAGCAAGAAACCGGCTCGCGGCTATACGTATAGATCCTCGACCCTTGCGGATCGTGAATCACGTTCTCCAACGGAAACTGTTGTTGTGCATTTGACCCGCTCAACATTCGCGCTCTATGATCAGATCAAAAATCATTTTCTCCTTACGCAGTGGTTACATGATTGCGCAAACGGTTTCGTCTATCTTTAATTCTTTACAAAGTATTTTAATACTTGTTTAAAGGAGAACGTGCATTTATATAATATCAAGAAAGATAATATCGAATCCAGAAGAACTGTGAACTTTCAATTTAATTATATATAAAATCAAGGACTTTTGCCTAAAAATTTTGACATTTATGGAAGTAAGAACTTGTATCTCACGCGATCCATAAAATTTATTTACATGAATAAAAGAAGATTAATATATAGTAGAATAGCAAATTTTGAAACTTAAGTTATATTCCTGAATGTATTTCTCAATATTTTCTATAATTAATTATCATAAATATATTTCTTAAATGCTTAAACACTTAATATAAGTAACGTTTAAAAAACTTTCTTAATACTTGACAATACTTAAAAATATCTTTCAAGAATCATTGTGTCATCTAGAACTCCATGTGACGTGCATCAAGGACTTTTAGTACCAGAAATTCTTACTTCTACGAATTCTACGTACATATCATAATATGCATGCTGGACGGAATTCTAGTTCACTATTAATATTCCACCAAATAACAAATCCTCCGGTTACATAAATTAACACGCCTCCAAGTTTGTTGTGACAAACGATCACTGTCACCGTGTCTCGCAATGTGATCGGAATATAAAGTACAGATCAGATCTAAACTACTGACGCAGTGTGATCAGCTACCTCTTCCAAAGTGAAATGGTTATAGGGATCACAAATGCTGCCATCCAAATAATAAACATTAAAACCACACTGTTACAATTTGTAACATTCAACTATCGAGTCACAACTTTTTAGTGAATATACATGCTGTCCAATAAATAATCGATATCTGATAACAATGTCCTTCGATGAATTTAATTTATGATGATCATTCTTAAATCAGATAGAGTGAAACGTACGGAGAGCCTGCGGTGCTCTTTATCGCCATGATGAAATATACGCGTTTCTTTATCGTTTCTTGATCTACAAAAGAATCATACCTCATTGTGAATCATGACTCGAGCATGGAATTCCTCTGATCTGGAATACCTAAAGCTATTTATCAACTATTTACATTTCACTTTCTATCGACCAGAAATGTGCGAATGAAATAACTGCAGAAGAGTTTTTAATAACGTTCACAGTATGTGTTTGTATATGGAGGGAGGGAAGAGGGGTATAGACGCAATTCATTAATATCCTTTCTTATAATTAATTTATAGGTATATATCCTCGCAGGTAAAAGTTAATAGATACTAACAGCCTCTCCAATTCTCTATACTTTTCTAGTAAAATGAAAAATGCTCATATATGATTACGTATGATTTTTGTTAAGGCTACCACGGGCCGCGTTAAATCACTCTCGATTTGTCGTTGCTCGGAAAGAGAATTATTCACGATCGCGCATTTGCATACCAGATTGTTCGTTTGCTGGCTACAGATGCTTCATACCGATATGACGCGCACAAAAATAAAAATTGAAAAGGGGGGAGAAAAAAACGCGAGAAAAGGAGAAGGATGAAAATGAGAGCAACCGAAGTTTCTCCGACCCAGATTTTCGCTTTGCCATAATCACGGCACTTTAAATGGCAAAAGTAAATAAAAAATGCCGGACGCGCGACGCATCTGCCCAGGCTGGGACGCGAGTGCAGTCGCACCTGTACGACGCCCGATATATTTTCCCATTAATTAAACAGATATGAGCAATTTGCCAAATCACGTAACCCATCGTCCTTCTCACCCAGTGGGCCCTCCAATCTCTGAAGTTCAGCTGGCGCCGCATCGCGCACACTGGCGAACTTTCGATTTTCTTTGGGGCCTCTTACACGCGCCGTCCGTAAAACGAAACGTATACTTAAAATAAATCTGTTCTTAATTTGTGCTCTCTCATGATCTGAATTATGATGCACGTTATTCAGCATCACCTGTGACTGTTTGATCAAAATAATAAGTAAAAATACCGGACATACAAGCTGCAGCATTTTGTTACAAAAACCGTTGCAAGTAAATTTCTTTGTTTTTATTTCTTTTTCTCTTCACATAGTTTTACAAAATTAATAACTGTTAACAATTATTAATAGAAAATGAAAGTGTTAGAAGTTTCTATTTGTAATAGTGATATTTATGATATGATGAGTGTAGAGAAATAAATCGTAAAAGTTTTAAATTTTATTTTCTTTTATAGAGTAACTGAGATCAATGATAATGTCGTTGTCTTATGTGACATGACAACGGACAGACTATAAGCTACCATCAAGCTTATTCTGATATTGACTCAGATATTTGAAATGCAAAATTTACCTGCGTTGAAAGCGCGAGGCCAATCGAAAATTCCGTTTTACATATCAGATTTGTTACAAAGCGCGATCGTACGACGCGACGGCCGCCAGAAAGTCGCCGGGATTATACAGGCCGTGGGCCAGATTATTCCGGCCATGGAACATGATATCCTTTATGCAAATTTCGTGGGTGCGTGCGTACGTACGTGAAAGACCTGCGTAGCGGAAAGCAATATTGTGCAATCCGATTAAAACTGATAAAAAAAAGTCAATTAAGAAGCGCGAGCGATTAAAGCCGAGCGCAAATGCAATTATGCCGAGAAATCTCTTCGCGATTCCGACGTCGCGATAAATTAAGAGAAACACCAACTATGCGTTTGCGTAAATACAATATAATAATATTTCGATCATGATGATGATAACTTCTATGTGTAGAACAAAAGAATATAGACAAAAGGATTAGGACATTTGTAAAATTATCAAAATAAGCATATATGTAATTCTTCTTAATATAATTAATAATACAATTCTTTTTTAAAAATAATGTTTAGTTCTGCAAAAAATGCTTCCGCAACAAATATAATAATAAAAAATCTTCAAAATATTTTACAAAAATCGGTCATCATAGTAAATAAATTTAAAACTGTTATAAATATTTTTTCCACTCTTATAATACGATCGATTCAACTTGTGGGATTTGGATGGCGAGACGAAAATATCAAACTTGAAGATCGTCCCTGATTCTGCGGGTGTGGCTTGGCTAAATGACTTAATAAAGGCGCACGCATATGCGTGACACGCAATATCACATGTAATACGCATATAACGGCGATTAGCATCAATGCAGAATGAAAAAATTCATTAGCATGAACACGACTGTCCTTCGTGATTGTATCGATTTTGCATTTGTCGTCTGAATCTCTGTCTCTGTCACCTCTTTTTCCTTCTTTATTTTTCAACACTTTCGGACCACTTTCGGTTTCGTCCCCAGCGATTTCGCAAACTTTCTCGAGAAGGCAGCTATAATTATATAAGTGCAAAATGGCAAAAATTATGTGCGAGGACTTATGCGGTCGAAACGTGTTATTTAGGTGACCGAGAAGTGACAATTTGCAATGCTAATCGGACAAATGCGGAGAACTTAATTGATTAATTTCCGAAACCCGATCGAAGAGAGAAAGAAAGAGACTTTTGCTTTGTGATTTTGTTCTCTGTTAAATTATAGACGTATCTTATTATTATTTAATAACAATAATTGTTTACTATTAAATAAACTATTTACTATTAATTAATATTGATATATTAATATGTCTGTTATTTAATCATTATTAATTTAAATAGGAAATATCCAGATTATTTCTATCTATTGTATTATACGCACATGTATCTGTATAAATCATGAAATTAAAAGCCACAAGTAGTTATGTAATACGTATCACGTGACATGATTATCAAACGGCAGCTGTCAATTGTATCAGCGGAAAATGTCGTGATTATCCTGATTTGCGCATTATGAAACGTGTTTCAGATTTACATCATGTCTTGCTCATGTTATGCATCATATCACGACGAGTACCGGCGTCGTATCAGTGAAGAAATACGAACAAGATTGGCATTAAAAAACTCCTAATAAAAGGGCATTAAATTGTAGGACGAATGCGAGATCCGTGCACGCTCATGCGTGCAAGTGTTAAGCTCCGAGATTAATAATCGGTATTCACGGCCAACGCAATCTGAACCCAGTCAAACTCGCTCTTATTACATCGACTAATCCACTCGCCACACTATTTTTATAATTAGCGTGATAATGCGGGATAATTGCAAGTCGGTTGCAAATTGAGAGATCCAAAAAGGATCAGCGACGAGCGGAGCCGATGATATTACTGATTTATTTAAACCTGAGATAAAAACACTTGTGTAAAAATGCGTAAATAATTCGTAAAGCACATACACATGAAAGGAGAATTATTTTACATTATTGTGAGAATTATAGAGGATTGCATGGTTTCAATAATGTCATCTTATCCGCGCAAATTCGCCATTTGCATCATATTACTCAACGAATACTTCATCGGAAAAATATATCGTCTGAAATTACTTACATTATTCGGCAACCATGTATTTTGATATTTTCGATTCGTATTTGTCACGTTTGTCCTCATTCTCCACGTTTGCGATAACCTTCGCGAGGATTTGCCAAATTCGGAAAAGATTGCGCGAAACCGTTAAAATCACGTTCTCGTGCGCACATCGCGTACATCGATACGTATATCGAAAGCGGTTTTAAGGGTATGCGCATGAACGCGACGGACGTGCGCCCGAAAGCGTGGGCGCCCGCGGTACCCCGCAAGATACCGGATAACATCGTGTCTTCGAAATATACGGCGGCAAAAGTATTCATACCATCTTACGAAAAGTAAGATAAAATATAAATAAAGATAAAATAAAGATAAAAAAATATATTTATTACGTCTGGAAAAATAAAAAGCACATCCAAAAGAACTTTTGAAAAGTCCAAAAGAAATGAAGAAATTTAAGATGTAACATAAACGAATAGATAAGAATATGTTTAACCCTTTGCCTGTAAACGGGGGTCGTTTGTGTCCGGCCGAAAGCGACTATCTTCGGTACCTTAAAAACGGAGGAAGGGAGCCGCCTTGGACTATGTCGTGTAAAATTGTATCCAGACAGTGTACACACTCCCCAAGTTTAGTAAGCTTAGTCCACATACAGCCAGTACAGCAAGCAGTTCGAATTGCGTCTGGACGTAAACGACCCCCGTTTACAGTTAACGTATACCAAGTGTGTAGGTGAGTGACTTTTTCATCAACTCTTTTTACATTTTTTATAAAGATTTGTAATATATATTATTAGAAAATAAGTTTCAAGACAAAATTTTTAGTGTAAGTACACTTTTTAGCAGTAAAACATAATTATTTTAATAATTATTTTTTCTCATATCAACAATTTTTATATGTAAATATTCTTTACTCAAACTATTTGTGTGAATAAAATAACATTAAAATAAAAAAGTATTGATTTTCTTGTACTTGTATTTGCATGCTTAAACAAATGTTTTAAAAATGCTTTTTTCATGCTCAAAAATTAAGCTTTTGTTTTTATCGTGCCATATTGCAATATTTTTTTATTGAAAGTATTATCCTTACGCTTTAATTTCCCGTTTGATTTTTTTTATTTCGATAATTTGTCCCCAAATTATAATTTTTTAAACAAAATAGTACGTTTTCCGTGTTTTACTTTGTTTACATAAACACATTGTTTAAACAAACTATTTTTTACTTGGTTTTCCGATTTATTTACAAAATAGAAGAGTCAATATAACTATACGAATTGTTTCAGATTTTTTAAAACAGTTTAACCTATTTTTTAATGAGGTGGACGTAAATGACCCCCGTTTACAGGATAAAGGTGCCATAAAAACGTTTACAGGCAAAGGGTTAATCATATAACAAATATTAATAAAAGTTCAACAAATGACAATTTTAAGAAAAGTACGGTAAAAGAAAGAAATTTATTAGATAAATTATTTTTATGCAAATTGGAATATATGTGTGTGTATGTATACTAATATACATGCTAGTAGAAGAAATTGCTTCAATTTTCAATGAATCGAATGTTTCCTTACTTTAAATTTATCTTAAATTATTTCTCTATTAATTTTGAAAAGAAATAACACGTATGATTTTATTATATTTATTATATTCTCGTGTTTTGTTATAATAATCTTTATTGTTATATAATATTTATATGCGATAAGTATAATAATACTATCATATAAAACAATAGTTTTACTTATTGTTTATTTATGCAGAGAATCTCCTCGTATAGAACGACTACTTGCAAATGACTACCAGCGGATTTGGTTGCAAGAAAGGCAACTTTGGGATAAGGTAGTTGCGACAAAAATTGCGACAAAGAAAATATTACCTCGTATGGTTAGTTATTGTATTTGTTATTTGTATGACAACAATTATTAAACTTTAATATATTAATTAAAGATGTTTACAGTTAATTAAAAGAAAAGTACCAACATGTGTGACTGTTAAATATCTAACAAGAGCAGAACAATTGAAAGAAAAAAAGAAGAAATCGTTTAGACAAAATTATGATGGAAAGTCTAAAGTAGAAGAAGTGGCTTTTGCAAAACATGGTGAGACAAAATTAGAAAAAGATGAAGAAGACAAATTTGAAGCACACGATGAAACAAAATCAGAAAAGTGCAAAGACACAAAATCAAAAGAACATGAAACAAGATCAGAAAAATATGAAAAAGCAAAAGTAGAGAAATTTGAAAAAACGGAATCAGAGAAGTATGAAGAAACGCAATCATCAAAAAAGGATGAAGAATTAAAATCAAAAAATTGTGAAGAAATAGAATCAGAAAAGTGCAAGGAATTAGAAAACCATAAAGAATCGAAATTAGAAAATGCGAAGAAATAAAATAAAAAAGAAACGTGAAGAGATACATAGAGAAAATGAGGAAGATATACAAAATTAGAAGAATATGATAAAATGAAGAAAACAAACAATTAATTTATATTATATGATTATTTCTTTAACACGAAAAACTAAGAACAAATTTTTGCAAAACTGTAAAAGGTCCCAAAATAAAGAATTTGTCAATCTTAATGTAAATTCTATTTATTTCGTACAATTCGTTTTTTATTTGTGATTCCATTTTCTCTTCTTCAGCTAAAATTCTCACAATTCTTTCAACCTTATGGCGCCATCTAACAACATTTCATAATAACCTATATAAAAAAGCCTATTAATTTTTTGTTATAATACCGGTGATTGCAAACTGAAGATTGTTACATTCCCGATAAATTTCCGAAAACGTTACTCCGGCTCCAGAATGATGATAGAAATACATATAACAATTTGTCGATAAACATCGATATGTATCTTGCCGATTGTGCATTGACACGTGCTTCAGAAGATACCGCGGAGGTATCATAACCTCAAAGTTATATATTTTCTCTCCACGAAACTTTTGTTTCTTACAATTTTAAAATGAGAACTTGTACGAAATAAACATCATATAAACTCTTACGCTTTAAAAGTGAGCATTTTTCAAATAAAATACTGAATCACAAAAATTTATGAAATACTTGAAGTTACCTAAATATCTCAGTTAAATTTGTTAAAAGAATTTGAAATAAAATATTTCTTACATGTCGCTTATTTGATTTTAAACAAATTAATGAAATGTTTGCTTAATACGACTATGTTGTACCTTTAGGTTGACTAAACAGTGGACGAGTATAATGCAAAGTGTATTTGTGGCTAGATTGTTCGTGCACAGAAGTTACAAAGCTACTACGTTGCTTTTCACACCATTTCGTAGAGATTTGCAACCGCGATACATTCTGAAAATGAATGAGGCATTTCTTCGCTACGAGGAAGGCAGTGATGTTTTTGATATTTCGTTTCGTTATATGGATGAGACAATGATGATTGACCGTCGGTTCAACTTCTCCAGACAAATCACGGAGAGCATAAACAAATTTCTCATCAGAGTTGATGCGAATATTTGCAAGATTATAAATAAAAAGGTGAGACAAACATATACAAGTTGAATGAGAATTAGAATTTATAAATAATGTGAATGATGCACAAAGATATGTTTAAAAAAATAATGCTTCTTTTTTCCAGATAGAAAAGAAGAATAAGAAAAGGAAGAATGACGATGCTTCGGATATAGCTACTTTGCCATGCGACAATGTACAAACTGGCAAGATCATGCTCCTCAAGGATGATGCCAAGATAGATGGCGAAATGCCCTGTGAGAGTTTTCTACGGGATTCAGCGGTGCTCAAACTGATTATTTTCGAAAAAACGTTCTTAGTAAAACGAAACGCACCTCACGTTGTCAATATTTCATTGTCGTCAAGTATGCTAGTGGGTTTTCCGACTTATCCAGTCAAATTTGAGTCATTGTACACTGACAAGAAACGATCAATATTCAACTGGTACAAAAATGATGCTGTTAATAAAAAGCCAAGCTTATGGACTCATGTAGGCAATGGATATCTGTATATACCAAACGTATCTGACATTGGTTGCAATTTAAAACTTAGCTGTGAACCATGGAATGAGTCAGATCATGGTTGTAGTATAGAAGTAGAATCGAAGAACATTGTAGAGCCTGGTCCTGGACAGTGTCCCTTCGATATTCGGCACCAATTTACAAAGAATAGATTGTCTGGCAGAAGGTATTCTCGTGATATTAGCAACCAGCAACATTAGATATATCAGTTTGAATTATAGCCAAAAAAAGTTAATTTAGTTTCAGAATAATGTGTTATAATCTATTGGCTGATATATACGCCGATTCTGAGTTTTCAAAGGATGTGTTGTACCCATATTGTCCATCGTATGCATTAGACATGGACTACAGAAAGCAGTTGATATTGAAAGAGATAATTGGTAGGCACCGAAACTATGTAAATCATTTCATTTTATATGAGAAGTATTTTTTTATATTTTGTTATGTTATAATAGAATGGTTACTTGACAAATTTTAAAAATGTGAAATTGACGATCTTAATAGTTATATGTATATGATTAAGTCAAGATTGATTTCCCATCTTCAAAATTTGCAATTAAAGTATTAATAAGGTATTAATTTATTAAATTTTGAAGTAATACGAAGTACGATAGCTTTTTATTAGTTTAAAATATTTTATTTTAATAATTAGTATAATTTTGCATTTTGCAGGATTTAATAGCGATATAATTTGTCTGCAAGAAGTAGATAGGACAGTATATGAGCGTGATTTGTTGTCATCTCTATGTACGTTGAATTATGACGGTGTGTTCGTCACAAAGAACGAGATTAGTGAAGGACTCGCTACATTTTTCAATCAAGAGAGATTCGAAAAGTTAGGATTTCAATTTAACGTAATGGCTCAGAATACTGACGTTCCCAGATTTGCCACTGTTTGGTCCAAAATTAACAATGAGAAAACGAAGGAAAGATTTTTGAAAAGAAACACAACTATTCAGGTAATCATATATATATAATTTTTCTGATATCAATATTAACATGTTGACTACCATGTGAGTCACTGGTGATAGAAGTAGAGACGTCACAGCCGTCACAGATCACTTATTTAAAGCACTTTTAACAAATTAACTCTGTTTCCTAAAGAAATTTAAATAGCATAAGCATGTGAACACAACAGTGTACATTTACTGGACATGGTAAGACCTATATATAAACCTCATTGTCAACGTGTTAATATCCCAATTATGGAGTGAAAAAAATAAAGTTTAGCATTGAATTAGGTCACAATATTACGATCAAAAGAGCAGCCATCTGAAATTTTGATTGTTGGCAACACACATTTATATTTCAAACCTGATGCGGATCACATACGTTTACTGCAAGGATATTACGCAATTACATATGTACACGAAGTGGCAAAGAAAACGTTAGAAGAGGTAAATGCAAAAATACCGATTATATAATTTATTATGATTTAGTACGATAGAATTTATTGATAACTACGCTGAAAATTATATTCGCAGAATCCTGAGTGTAACGTAAGCGTGATACTAAGCGGAGACTTCAACAGCGTACCAGAATGCGGCATTTATCGGCTAATGACCGAAAATTACGTTCCGGAAACGTGCGAAGATTGGAGAAGTAGTGAGTGACTTTTCTCACGTAGCCAATTTAATTTAAGGAACTTTCTTCTTTAATTCTGTTGCTTGCTTTTTTGCATATACTTTACATATTCATATAGTAATTTTTGTAGATGATTACATATACTGGTATATTTTCTAAAATAACAATAAGATTTCTGTTTCAGATACCGAGGAAGCTATAAAAGACATATCTCTAACGCAGGATCTTCGTATGTCTAGCGCATGCGGCACGCCTGAATATACAAACTATACGCCCGAATTCTCCGATTGTCTAGACTATATATTCTACGAGAAGGACAAGTTCGAAGTGGAGCAGGTAGTCCCGATGCCTAGTAAAGAGGAGCTCACTCTTCATACTGGTTTACCATCCGTCGTCTTTCCCAGTGATCATATATCCTTGTGCGCTGATTTAAAATTGAAAGGATAATAAATATTGGAATTACTATGTGACATTATCTTGCTTATTAAGCACATGATGATTAAATGTATGTACAATAACATAGGCAAAGAATTTGTAACTTTTAAGTATAAAGACTCTGATGACGTTATTGGAATATTCTGCGCACCATTATTTAATTACTTGCCTTTTACTGAAAAAAATTATTCAAATATTTTTTTATACCGTCACATTAATTCCGATTGATGTGTCGTCATCGTGTCGTATTTGTACTGAAGGAGGCATTTAGAGCAGGTTTCATATTTACTGAAATATGAAACATGAACATTATATTTATTCCTTCTTTTCTAGACAAAGATATTTTTTCTTGTTCAATTATTTGGAGATTAACATATTCCACATAACAAATTTATTTTTTAAGAGTTACATTATTGAGTTATTGATAATAAGTTTGTCCCGTTTATAAAAAAAATGGCGATAACTTCGAAGATTCTTGCTAGTGAGAATATTTGTCCCTTTGAGTCAAACAATTTTCTCTTTTGACTTTGTTTCAAATCATAAACAGCAACCGAGATATTCTAAATATTAAAGTTGGAGAAAAACACATTGTATATATGTATGTATGTATATATGTACATGCGTGCATATAAGAATTATATATTTCACATTTTGATCACAATAGCTTTTATTAAAATCGTGTTTATATCTTATTCTAATACAGAATATCATCTAAATTATTTCTAATACAAGTATTTTATCGTAAAATTGCGAAATAATCATTCAATGGAAAAATTTTTAATAATTTAGAGATTTGTTTTATCACTCATAGTTATTTCCATTTCCGTAACAATATAATAAATGTGCTTGAAGCAGCTCTTGCTATTCCTAATCCTTTCTTCCTTGATATAATCACAGAAGTTCTAAATAAAGAAAAAAATGGTTATAGAAATTTTAATATTTTATAGTTTCGGATAAAAGTAGAATAGATTTTAATAAAACTAAATTTTTGTTTATTTCGTAAATATAATCTAATAGTATGACCTAAAAATGACAGGAATGAGAATTAAATAAATAGGCGATACTATAGTAAATACGGCAACAGTAATTTTTATTTTTTAAATATTTAAATGTTTCTCATATAGTAAGCGTAAATTAAGTAGATTAGGAAAGATGAGAAGATTAAGGTTGTCACTTTTTTTCTTTAACATTGTACACATTTATATTGTTACGAATTAATGAATTCCATTAAAACATATTTCAAAATGTCATGCTATATTGCAGATATTTGCAACTATGGCATATTGATATAAGTAAAATATTCTCTCGCCGCATCAATAAATATTTATATCTGTAATTTAGAAATACAAATGCGATGTTTGTTCCTTGGTAAAGTGCTCCCGTGTGCAACATCGTAATTATTAACACTTTAAACTTGTCATTTGTTTTATGTATACGTGTCCTTTAACTGCCATCTTGTAATTTCAATATTTATATTATTTCATGAAATGTAAAACATTCAATTTCAAAGAATCGAGTTATGATAATATAAATCTTTTTTTCTAATTTTGCAATATTTTATTGTATAATATGTATTACAGCACTCCCTCTTGAAAAAAGATAAATTAAAACAATTAGTTAATCTTACATTATTACAAGAAAGGAAACTAAATACAAAATTATGGAATAATATACAGCAGAATGTGACATATAAATCATATAGTGTTGAAATTCTTGAATTTCTTTATCTTTCATGAAATAAACTAACAAGTACATGTTACAAAAACGCAAAACAGAGATTCTTAAGTGTCTATATAAAATTTTGCTATAATCTACAAGAAATATATAACGAAATGGCATAACAATTTTATGTCATACGTATCCAAACATCTATATGCAAAATATTGAAAAAAATTATACAATTTTTTGCCAATTTTCATAAAGTAATTTCTATTATTCAGATGCGTCTACATGTGCTGCATATATAATAAATGTATGTAATATTTGGGCAAGTAATATTATTCTCAATATGCGATCATCGAAAGTAATTGTTCAGACTTCTATTAATTTAGTTTGTTAACAAATAAAACAAGTTTCATATGATAGGAGAGTGAGTGTTTACAGAGTGTGTTTAAAGAGAGAGTGTATATGTGTAGAATAAGTTCGTGCACGAAAATAACTTCTGACTAGACAAATGCTGACTGACATTTTATTTGTGTCCAAATGCTAGCAAATAGCATTTTCTTAAAAAGCGTACCGAAAAATGCTATTTGCCTAGGAAAATAGCATTTGACTACGAAAAGTCTTAATAAAGAGACACGAGCCATTTGACCAGGCAGATAGCATCTAGTCAAAATCTATTTTCCTGCACGAACCTATTATCCTACAACATATACATGACATAGAGAGAAGAACGTAATACTACTAAAGATTTACACATCAACAGATGACGATTACTGGTCACTCGTTTATCGGTTCAAGATTATCACATTCCTCTTCGTGGTGCGCTCGGTACCAACAACTGCAGCGCAGTCATCGCGTCTGGGAACAGCGAATGATAATTCACCACCGGCACGTAAGCGGCGGTTATTACACGGCCGGCGAACCATCGACCGTGCAACGAATTCACCGCTGCCACGGCAGTCGCGATCGATGGACATTTTACGTATACGTTTCCCTGTGGTGATGCCTGATCCACGTACACATGTAGTACGCCACCATGCTTGTTACATTCCTCGATTACGTCGTCGCGGATTTCCTTCGCCCAGTTAGGATTTGTCTCACTGAAAGTAATAATGTTCAAGCTATAATTTTCACTCGATTTCACAGAAAAATACAGTATTATTCGTAATTTTAGAAAAATAAAATTTTTATATTTAACAAACTTATTAAATTAAGTTTAATTATATAATTAGATTAATAATAATCATTTTTTAAAATTATTTTCTAATATGTGTTATGTTATCATAGTTTGCACATGTTTATGCATGTTATTTGTGATTTCAGTATGATAACATTTTTATTTTGCATATATATTCCCCCTAGTGAAAGTATGGTATACGTAGCACCAGGTCTACAAATATGCAATATATAATCATAAATGATTATTTGAAGCACGAAAAGCGGAACTTACTTTTGTGGATCGAACATATTTGACAACATGAAACATTGTGTTGCAATCGGAGGAGCGGCTTGAGGCGGTGGTTGTGGTTGTGTCATAACTGGGGCCATATTTAAAGCATTTGCTGCTGCCGGCGGAATTTCCAGACCGGTACCTTCCGCCAATTTGAACATTAATTGCAATCTGCAAGAATAATACAAATTTCAACACGTTAGTTTCAACTTATTTCATTTATTTATTTCTCGGTGCTATTATTTTACACGATATATTTATATTTATACATAAATACAATATTTTATGTACCTGCCAGTCGCACCAAGATCGATGCCACTACGATCTAGCTCATCCGTGTCGAGAAGAGACGGTCCTTGGATCAAATCAGTGCGTTCCGTTACGTTTCCAACCTTCATAGGTCTACCAGCGAGCTCGAACCCGTTAAGCTGTTCCAATGCTTTCTTTGCGTCGTCCGCATTTCTGAACTAAGAACACAAGTAAAATTGAATTTCACATACATACATGTGGCGGAAAATATTAATTATTTAAATCAATTGCATGATATTCAGAAAAAATATTTCGATAAAATGTCATTGAGAACTTACTGTCAAGAACCCGTAACCCTTGCTTCGCCCTGTTTCCGGATCCATAATAAGTTGTATGTTGTCGATCTTTCCGAATGGCTCGAAGATTCCGCGAAGCATATCCTCCGTAATGTTAAAGTGCAAAGATCCCACATATAATCTCATTGGTCCCGTCTGTCCCTTGGGCATTAAGTTTGGCATCGAATTGCCCATACGATTTTTCTCAGCTTGAGTGTGTTGTACTACAATAGGCACTCCAAGGAGCTTCTGACCTGACAGACCAAGCGCCTGCAAATACAATATTATAATGTTAAACAAATATATAATTATATTTATTTAACTCTTTAGAAGATTTCAACACCAAATATAAAAAAACATTAAAAAATATTGTTTTACAAAAAAAATACTAATACAATCAAGACTCTACTTATTATAACTTAATAAGTAGATAATATTTAATATACCAATATACTTAATATAATTAAAACTCTATTCCATCAATAATATTAATAGGGACATGTAAAAGCCTGAAAATGTGATTGACGTATATTACAATACAATACTTGATTAAATAAAAGTGATTAAATTCAAACGTTCCGATCCGGCTTTGGACCTTTGTTTAATTTTTATTAAACTTTTATCCATTTACAAATTGCTATTTATGAATTATTATCTAATTAATAATGACCCAAATTAATTATACTCACCAATGTTACACTTTCTGGATCCTTAAACTCAACATAAGCAATGCCTTTGAATCTCCGAGTTTTGTTGCATGTAATTAATCTCACATCTTGCACTTTGCCAACGCTCGAGAAGAATTCTTCCAAATCTCGTGCCCGAATTCGCTGACTTAATTGCATACAAAAGACTGTTCTAGCATCCCGCTCTTCTGGTGTTAGTTCATCATTTCTTCAAACACAAAATAATCATATTCAAAAAATGTAAGAAAAGAAAGGTAATACTGAAACTCCTCAGAAAAGTCCTATTTTATAAATTTCTGAATATTGCTATTGTGTTGAATATTAAATCATGTTACTAAACTTGAATAGTAACAAAATCTACAAAGTTTAATATTCCAATTGATCTTGCATAAGTAAATCCCCCAAAGTCATAGATTGCAATTCTAGGACTGGGTCTAGTCTTTTATGCATTTCAAGATGTATCAATGAAATCAAGTTAATAAAAGCTGATAATTACAATTCGCAATAAAGAACTAGCGTTGTGCATGAACATTAATTTGATTTTCAATGAAATTTTCAAGTTTTATAAATGTAATGATGGGTATTACTTACATTCCAAGGGGACTGTGTCCTTTTCCGAATGGCGGTCGAGCTCTAGGTAACGTTAACGGTGTCAATGATCTTTTTCTTCTTCTATCTCTATCCCGATCTCTGTCCCGCCTGTCTTTGTCCCTATCGCTATCACGATCTCTGTCTCGGTCCCGCCTGTCCCGTGAATTGGAGCTGTGCCGACGATCGCGATCACGATCGCGGTCCCTATCACGGTCACGATCCCGATCCCTGTCTCTGTCGCGATCCCGTCGATCTTTGTCTCGACGATCTCGATCTCGAGATCGTGAACGAGAACGCGAACGATGTTTGCTTTTCCTATAAAAGAGAAGTACTTCAATTAAGAAGATCTGCCCAAAATGGGAAATATCAATGCTTGCGGTAAATCCTTAGGTTTCCCCAGTTAGGTATCAAAGATGGAGATGTAAGATATCTTGGGGAAGAATTTCTATTTCAAATGTATCAGCTTATGTTACACGGCAAACAAAGAAAAACATTTGCTTTAATGGCAAGACACAGACGACTTCAGAATCATAAATATGGTTAATTATTAAACAATTTGACAAAGATAAAATTGAAAAGCGAATAATTTTCAAAATTATCAAGAAAATCGAAGACAAATCTGAAATATCCCAGACATTTAGATAACCCTAAACTTTCGAATGCTAACTTTAAATGAAACCTATTAATATTTACGTATCGATGTTCACAGTTATAAAATTATTTTGCTACAACATTAGAATATTATTGCAGCATTATACTTTGTAATATTATGATAGTAACGTGAAAATAAAAGCGCTGAAAAATGTTTTTGAGTTCCACAATACTTAATATCGAATAAAAAACCAAGTTATTATACATATTGCTAAACTTTTTAGTATTCTTCGACATTTGAATTTCCTAAGAATTGATTGTCAAAGCAGCACAAGCAGTGCTACTTTATAATTTTACATAATCTTGCCTTTATTCGGAGCTATTAAGAAAATATGTTTCAAGCTCGCAAGAGATTTCTCTGTAGTACAGATATTCTTCCTATATACTTACCATGACCACGTCTAGTTTGGAATTATCAAATTAACCGGCATTTACACTAATTGTATGGGGTCTATAACAAAGAGAATAAAACTTCAGATGGGTCTGTTAAGCGAATGGCTAACGCTGCTTCAATTATGGCGTAAGAACATAGTTATATGCGACATCACACAGTGTTGCAAGAAACAATTCTTGTTTTCAACCTAACTTGAATGGACAGAGCAACATCGAAAATGACTTGTATGTTACATGTATGTTAATATGATATTCTAAAAGTAATCACAATATTTTTAGTGATATTTTGTAAATTTTGGCAATTTACATAAATTGAATATGTAAATCCGAAATAAAGGCATTCTAACAATAATGTAAGATAAGCAAATATTTTCTAAAAATCTTTCCATATTTAATCAGGTAAGTTAGAAAATTACTAAGTTTTATCATATTATTAGTCCCTTTAATACAAGAGTATTGATACAATAAACTGTTCCATATATTTGAAAGTGAGCAAAGTAAATTCTCAAAATGCATGAAAGCAAAACGATGGCAAGTCGATTTTGAGAAAACATATCAAACTTCTAAAATGTTTCAATGCATGATATGGGGGTCACCTAGTCTCACCGAGTTCCAAAGTTAAAGATGAGGATCGTGCAATGAAATCTTGCAATTGTTATCTACACACTCTCCAATTTAATCAAGGCTTAATCTAGGTAATTCAAAATAGATTTTACTCACCCAGACGATTTACGGCTAGACCCATTCTCCTTGGAGGACTTGTCTTTGGAGGAAGAATCCTGCTCCTACGAACAGCAAACAGTTGAATGCCATGCCAGCCAGCCGATGTGGCAGGGACGCGCGAACAAGGGGACAAAAAGCAAATCGTAGAATGTTAGTAAATCTCGTAATGACAGGTTTTTGCTATATATAAAATATATAAATATATATTTCTTTTCTGCGTTCTTATTTCTATCTTTTATAAATGTCAAATTCAAGTAATTCAAAACGAAAGAATCTTTTTTTCTATTTTTTTTTTTAATCGCCTGTCAATACTACAGTAGCAACCTTTCCTTGCTGCAGAAGAGCAATGCTTTTATTGATGCTGGATGACAGAGACAGACGTCGGCGTCAATTCTCGTGCTCTTTCTCATTTTTTGTTTGCGTTTTATTTCCAGGACTCTATGGATCTCTGAAAGCGCTGAGGGAGAGGGGGCGAAGGCATAAGAAGAGAAGAGCGAGCGTGAGAGAGAGTGTGTGTGTGAGAGAGAGAGAGAGAGAGAGAGAGAGAGAGAGAGAGAGAGAGAGAGAGAGTCGGGGCGAGCATAGCGATGCGACACGGTCGCATGCACCTGGCTCAGACTTACCAATCGCTTTATCGGGTTTTAGGAAAGCATTGCAATCTTGGGTTGAGCATGCCTTGGTCTTTAAACTACCAATGGCCAACCATACATCCTTTTTCTTCTGCAAAAGAGAGCCCTCATCAAAGACAGCACGATTTCAAAACGAATGTAAGCGCGAGAAAGACGCGAGTGAGCAACCCAATCGCTAGTCTACGATTGCCCGCGCGCATTTACCGATTGGGGAGCATATCTCTCTTTAATTATATGTCGTTTTAGATCATCTCCTTTCCTCGATACGAGGAATTGGCAGATCGACCGTAGTCTGCAACCACCCGCACAAACTCGTCATCTGACTGAGAAAATGTTTCCTTCATTCTTGTTATAACACGTGCGTAATGTAATACGCGCACCTGAATGATGATGCGATATGGTAGTACAAATATATATATATTTAATAAATAACTTTGAACTACTTCAATTGAAATTCTGTTGCAATGTTATTAATTCAATGTTATATATGATTAAGAATTTAATCAGCAGACTTTACTGATAAACAATAAAAAGAAATTCTTGAAACATTTTCTTAAACAAGTTCAATCTTCTTTCTAAGGTTCAATCTTTTTTTCTGGTCAAATTATCATATACCTTCATGTGGTCACTTACAAATCCGAAACGTAATATTCCTGCTTACAAAATTCCTATCCAGTTTCATGAGTAGTCTCTCAGCATATTTTTTCATAAGTCATAAAATAATAAATTAATATTTAAATTTATATGTAAATCTTCAATACCAATCTTATATTTAATATAATACTCGATATTTAACTTAAGTAATACTTATTCTCAAGTATTAAGCAATACTTAAGAAACTGAAATTATCGAGATATTAACCAGACCTGAATAAAGTTAATACAATGGATAGGTATTTTATAAACAACTCAGCAACGCCAAAGTTGATAAAGGATAGGTAAGGAGTTAAAGACAATACAGAAATTTTTGAAGCCTGACGTGTCTTCTGTTGTAATTATGAGTTGCGATACTTGATCGATGGCATTACCTAGAAGGCAAATGACTATCATTATAAGTTGTACAAAAACAATAGACAGGGGTTAAAGATAGTATAAAATGAGCTCGCCATGAACAGTTATAAGTAAAGCACTCTGAGGTTCCCTAGAAAACTATGTCTTGGGAATTTAATATAATAATACTTTATATATCTCACAGTTCTGTTAAACACAGAAAATAAAAATATAAAATTACTTCATTATAATTGATGTACTGATGAAACGTCCTAACGACAAATATAATATAATAATATAATAATGAATTGAGATTAAACTAAACCAAGACAGAAATTAGTTAAAAATTTACAGATTACAATTAAATTGACAGTTTCTCTATTCACAATTGATATTAAATACAATAGCATATGTATGTATATGTAATAATGACATAAGCATTTGTCGGATAGAAAAAGAATATTCTTTCCTTGATTAATTTAAAGTAATTTTAAAGAAAATAATTAAAATAATTATAAAAATATTTTTTCAAATTTCTAATAGAAGTTTATTTTTTCAAATCAACTTATTCTTGAAGAACAAGGAAGACAGGATATTATCAGTGTTGTTAAATACTTTTTACACTTTATTTATATCTTCTAGATGGATAATTTTTCATTTTAGCACGATTCGTATTATCGTTATATAATTCGTTTATTTTGTTGAATCTGAGCGACTCAAGTATGATCGTAGTACCAACCACATCTGTCTTATATTCAGTACATAAAATTCCATAAATAAATAATATTAGATTAATTTTTGTATACATGTATGAAAGACTTAAATCAAGGCATGTCTTTAAATCTATGAATCACAAATGATTGCTTGCAGCACTTGACCTATTTCAAACAAATAAGTATTAAAACTCATAAGTCCTAAGATCGGAAGATACGATATATGTATACACTTTATCAAACTCACCATCATACATGCTTCAATTTACATATATTCACGCATCCACTCAACTTTTACTCATACACAACAATCTTTGAGATTTCTGCAAACGATATATCAATGTCACCATATCTATAAAACGGCTATCACTGTCTCTAAAACTGCCTCCACTTGAAGTTACACGGCCATGATAGCAACGCGCTACACTTTAATCAAGTAAGACGAAACTTTGGGAGAAAAAAAAGGAAAAAAAAAACAAAGGTTAGTCAAAGTAAGGAAGGAGACAGAAAAAATAAAAATTAAATAGAGAATGATGTTAGATGATTGCTATATCTTAATACCTCGTCTTTCAAGTGCATTCTAGGAACTCGCTGGCGAACATCCTACGAGCGCGAGGGTACATGTTACGTACCATCTATAAGTACAGAAAATGGAGGTGTTGATCAATAGTTGGTACATCAGAGACAAGGGCGTACTTTGTTACATATATACATGTACATATCTATATATGTATAACCTATCCATAAATCACACAGAGTGGATAGAGCAAGAAATGGAGTGAGTAAGTGAGAATAAGAGAGAGAGAGCGAGAGAGATAGAGAGATAGATAGATAGATAGATAGATAGAGAGAGAGAGAGAGAGAGAGAGAGAGAGAGACAGAGACAGAGAGAAAGGACGGAAGAAAATGGTGAATTCTCTTTCACTTACGCGGGCGAGTGCACACATAAAAAAAGGCACGCCTTGCGCATCCAGACAATAGAATTCGCGAGCTCAGCGAGACGAAAATAGTGGGCGATAAGAATGAAACGGAGAGGCAAAGAGTAAGAGATAAAGATAGATAGAGAGAGAAAGAGAGAAAAGGTAGTGAAAACAGACAAAAGCAAAATTAATAAAAAAACAAAGCTTACCCCTTTTTTATAAGGAGCTTCCAGCATCGCTTCGACATCCAAGTCCTCCGCCATTGCGTGAGTCGGTGAGCTCTCTGAAACGCCACGCATTAGCACACCACACAGACTTCACTTCTGTTCGCAGATAAGAAAAAGATACATGTGTATATATCGATAGATAAAATACACGAGATTAAAGAATCTATTGCGAACTGTAACGTACAGACGACGAGCACTCTACATAGAGCGACTCGAATACCAATCTTAATGCAATTATACGACGAACGATCCAATAACGACGACGAAACGATGAACGGCACGAGCGAAATAAAATGGTCGACACCGGATGCAACGAGTCCTCCTTCGGAAGTGACGTTTGTAATACGCGAGTCATTTCGAGACTGGAGTCGCAGGATTTTTCGTATTTTTACGTATATAGAGTAAACAAAAATAACTTAAAATCACTGTTTCAATCATTTAGTTTACGAATTACAAGAATCAAAATTAGGTCAGATTTGTGTAGTCTATGTTTCAGCATTTCCGAATTAAGCGTGCATTGTGCCTGGATATGTTTCTCGTTGATAATATTTAATTTAAAAATCTTATATTTTGTTTATTATTATTGTCTAACTAGTTTTTAAATCTTTAGGCTGCATTCATATTTTGATATCTGACTTACATTTTGATAGCCAATAGGAGACTGTATTTTCTAGGAAGTGACTTTGTTATTTGCCAAATTCCCTAGTATACCAAGGCGTCCATTGGACATCAAACATCGTGTCAGACGATAGATAGATAATATAGATAGATAAGAACCTACATGACGGCATATTTATTATACACAAATATATTTATACGTTATAATCTTTTTTATTTATTTATTACATATACATTTATTTGGATATACAACATTTATAACTATAAGAAATATTCCTCGCGCATATGCGAGGACGGTGATTTAACATTCGCGCAAATTTGCTGTTCCCAAACTCATCAGAAAAAGTCACGTCAATCATTTAATGATCGTACTGTTCGCCGAGAGTGAGGTTCGTTTATCGTCTGCAATTTGACACGTTACGTCAGAATCTGACGGTCAGATTCGTCGTGGAGTCGCGAGTGTGATAATGTATGCTCGCACAATCTTTACATGATAATCACCCACTGTAGTTCAGCGGTGTTCCGCGTTACGTGGGCGCGGATCTTTCAAAAGTAGCACACGTAGGCAACAGGTGTCCATGTTAAATATCGCAAACACCTGGCAGTTGGTCGACGTTAACGTGATCGTTCGACAACGTGTCGAAAGGCGGAGCGCGTAATTAATTGCGTAATTAATTGCGACGTTATAATTATTATTGCCTTTTCCGGCAAATTATTCCTTTTGCTGACGTCGTACTGACACCTACGTAATTTCTTCACCAGAATACTGATATTTTTACCAAGAATCATCGTCAAAATGAATTACGATTACTTGATAAAATTTCTGGCACTCGGCAACTCCGGCGTTGGCAAGACGAGCTTTCTTTACCAGTATACCGATGGTACTTTCAACTCCCGATACGTATCCACCGTTGGAATCGATTTCAAGGAGAAACGAGTGGTAAAGCGACATAAGGAATATAGCTTGCATGATAGCATTGATGTGATATAAAAATAATAAAGTTAACATAGTTTTGAGTAAGCTTCTTGCATATTTAAAGATAGTACAGTAATAACAGTTTCGCATAATGAAGGCTTCTAGTAAGAGCGTTGCGTATTAACATATATAAGTATGACACATATGTTAGCCATGCTTGGGTATTTATGTACATGAGATATCAGCAATGATAAAGAAGATGGCTCAGGTATGTTCGGCATCGACATTCACTAGCAAAAATGACTTGTTATTACAGATATATCAAACAGAAAATGGTAGAAGCCAACGAGTACACCTGCAACTTTGGGACACGGCTGGTCAGGAACGGTAAGTATATTGAATGACCTTATGCGCATGCAGTAGTAAAGTATCTTGGTAATTATGGGTAAATATACATTTGTAATACTCTTTAGTAAATTATTGTTAAATTTTAATAATGTTGTAATATTCATATATCCATATACTATAGTATCCAATAATATATGCAATAGTAGATTCATATGTAAAAGAAATAACATATAACGAAGAAGAGAGAATTCTCTGTTAATTATATTACATTTACTATTTAAATATTATTGCAAAACTTGACAAATTATACTGTTATTATATGTATTATTATATTGGGTTGGCCAAAAAGTAATTGCGTTTTTTTCCAATAGATGGACATACATGTCTTGAAATGTAACTAACTTCATTCTAAACCGCAAATTCATTATGTAGGTTAACAACTCACAGTTCAAGCTTGTTTTACAAAAAGAAAGTACACGATTTCGTTAACAATTGTTTCTTTGCCGTCGATTTCAAAATGGAAAATCAAAAAGAACATTTTCGTCATATTTTGTTTTATTACTTCCGAAAAGGGAAAAACGCTGTGCAAGCTCATACAAAGTTATCTGATGTATATGGCGAAGATGCTTTAAAACTGCGGCAGTGTCAAAATTGCTTTACTAAATTTCGATCTGGAGATTTTAATGTGAAAGATGCACCACGCTCAGGAAGGCCAATCGAAATTGATGATGACAAACTAAAGGCACTGATCGATTCGAATCGGCGTTTAACGACACGAGAGATTGCTGAGAATCTTAACATATCGAAATCGAGTGTTGAAAACCATTTAAAACGACTTGGATACATCGATATTTGGGTAGCACATGAGCTCAAAGAAATTCATCTCACTAAGCGTATTGACATCTGCGATTCTCTTTTGAAACGTGAGGAAAATGATCGATTTTTGAAACGTATGATAACAGGCGACGAAAAATGGATCGTCTACAACAACGTCAAACGAAAAAGATCGTGATGAACCTGCTCAAAGCACTTGAAAAGCAGATATTCACCAAAGAAAGATTATGCTGTCAGTCTGGTGGGACTGTGTATTTTGAGCTGCTTGCAAGGAATCAAACCATTCATTCAGACGTAAAACGTCGAGAATTGGTGAATCGCAAAGGTGTTGTGTTTCACCATGATAACGCTAGACCACGTACAAGTTTGGTCACTCGTCACAAATTGTTGCAGCTTGGATGGGATGTGTTACCATGATGTTACCACATCCACCATATTCGCCAGACCTGGCACCATCAGATTACCATTTGTTTCGTTCTTTGCAAAACGCCTTGAATGGTAAAACCTTGACTGCTGATGAGAATATGAAATCGTTCTTGGAATTGTTTTTTGCTGAAAAAGATAAGAACTTTTTTGAGCGCGGAATCATGAAGTTGCCTGAAAAATGGCAAAAGATAATCAAACAAAATGGACAATATATTGTTTAATAAAGTTTTTGTTTCCCATGAAAAATTCGCCTTTTATTTATATAAAAAAAAAACGCAATTACTTTTTGGCCAACCCAATACATATTATTATAAAGAATATTTCAGAATATTATAATGCAAAAGAATATAAGTAGAAATAAATAAATATAATATGCAGATATTCTCTTGATATATGTATGTATATGATGCTGTGTCTCTTGCATGTAAGAATGATAAACTCTCAATCTAACATTTCATGCAAGTGGTTTAACGTTATCGATATCCAGGTTCAGAAGTCTAACTACAGCCTTTTACCGGGATTCCATGGGTTTCCTACTAATTTTTGACCTAACCAATGAGTCATCATTTCTTGAAGTTAGGAACTGGCTGGAGCAGCTTAGGGTATTCATCATTTATTAACATTATTGTAAATATCATACAAAATTGGAAAAATTCTTCCAATTGAACGATTCTTTGCGTTAACTTGTGAAAGTTTTGTATTTACTTGAATTCCTCTCAGTTGCATGATATTCAAGTATTTATTTTTACTAATATGATACCTAAATGTGATTATTCCAATTACACTATTGTTATATAATGCATGTTGTATAATGAGTTTGAATAGAGTAACATATCTAGATACTAATGGAATGGATTATATTGTAGACTACTAATTTACTATTTCTATAGTTTGATTGAATTAACATATCACATTTTTATATACATGCATACATGTAGACCCATGCATATTGCGATAATCCAGACGTAATTCTCTGTGGCAATAAATCCGATCTTGAAGACAAACGTGTCATTAGTGAAGAGAAAGCTCGAGATCTTGCCGAAAGACACGGGTAAGTTAAAAATTAAAAATACTGATATAACATAACAGTTGAGAAAAAGAAATTAATGTATTTTTTAATGTATTCATTCTTTTAATATATCTGTTTAAATAAATACTCTCTTTTCTAGCTTGGTTTATCTGGAAACGAGTGCCGCGACTGGGCAAAATGTTGAACGAGCTGTAGAAATATTATTAGATCGCGTAATGCGCAAGATGGAGGCTGCGGTGGACAAGTCGGTGTTACCACATCAAAAAGTTTTAAGATGCCATGAGCGTGATACTCCGCCGCCCAGCAATTCCTGCTATTGCTGACAGTGCCGATACATGTAGTTATTTCACTACTTTACATCTATACTAAAATCACAGGAAACAACATATTATGAAACTGACATTTTTTAGTGAAATTGTCAATTTCGATTAATTCCTTGATTTTAGCGTGTTCGTTGCGGAAATTCTATTTATTTATGCAAGATTGTTCCATAAATTGTTTTTGCATTTGCAATTCACATTTGTAGCAGGAATCTCAACTGATATAGTTTAAGAATCGTAAAAAAAACAAATGGACAAATTGGCGAAATTGAAAATGGATGAAACTTGAATGAAAACTTGTGTACAAGATGACATGAAAAAATCGTTTTATAATATTTAAATATTTCGGTATTATACATGAATCTCATTATGGTGGCATTTAGAAAGAAAGTATAGTTAGATGGTATCAAGGTTGTGATCAATTAAATTAAATTTGAAGAGAGTTTGTTTATTACAAGAAGTAGCTTTATGTAGTTTTATGTATATATATAATCAGAAATTTTAAGTTTCCCGGTAATGGGAATGTTTATTAAAATCTTCTATTCTTCTTGCTTAGCTTCGTACTGTACACGTGTTTTAATAGCAGCGACGCAACGAGCATGCTAAGAAGATTGTCGATGCATATATTTCAAAACAAATGGCTGTCCCGTTTTGCGGGAGAACATATAAGATTTCTTGTTATTCTGCACATATTAAATGTCTTCCATCATCGCTTACGATCGAATGAAAACATTTTTTGAATTCAGCGAATCTGCCAATGAACTCTCGATTAATATAATGTTTGTACAATAATGTTGAATCTTCTACGGACAGTTATCCATTGTCTCTGAAAACTTTGAACGAGTTTACCTTTTCCCAAGACATTCCATTTATACTGTTGTCGTCTTCCAATGTTGCTTGTTCTTGAGAGATTGACGACGTTCACCGAATTTAAACGTTACTCGACTAAAAGTGTCTTTTATCCTGCGATAACGCTGACCTTTTCTATTACTATTATCATACGCACAAAGTGTTCAATAAGTCAATCTTTATTACTTATCAAAGTGTGATATGCGATAATCAAAGCAGCAGAACTTCTGGAATAAGATGAATCACTTTCGACTGTATGTGATGTATTTTTGATGATGTTATTATATTATAACCAATCAGAGTTAATATATTTACTCGTAAGTAAATAATATATTCAGCGCAACCAAAATATATTATATATATTGCATAACGCGTATATACAACTAATCAACTAATCTCTTGTGATATTTATATCATGTATTAAATGAAAACTATTATTGTATTGTGATGAAACATTAATGCCTTAACTGTGAAAATAAATACCACCAATGTTTAAAACAAATTAGTACATAAGTGCTAATGAATATCTGATATTTGTAATGAATGTAATATTTCTTCTTTACCTTGCAAAGTCTACCACCATATCGTCTAGATATTGCAACTATTAGTAATATTATCATATAAGTAAAAGTGTATAAGAGTTTTGACAATCAATCAAAAATTAAAGGCGAATTTTAATAAATTAAGCCTTGAGGTAATAAATAAATGACAAAACTGTGATTTATAATTTGTAAAAATCAATATTCTGTCAAGAAACTGGTACTTCGTTAAAAATTTTATATTAAGTCGATATTTACTTTTTAATGTAAAGACATTGTTATGCAAAAAGTTAAAAAATCGTAGTAAAAAAATAATTAATACTAAAAAAACATGCATTTCTTCTCAAGAGAATGATTTTATTATCTTCTTTTCTTTATGTACAATGCAATATACAATTTACAACTTATTTATTAAATATACTAGAAGCATATAAAATGTAAATTTTATTAATTTATCTTAATATACTTGACCTAAGAATAAATGCGTATAAAATACAGTAAATAAATATTAATAGTTACAGTAGCTCACAGCTGAGAGTGAGCGTACAATTATTTCATACAGTGATTACGTACATTACGTATAAAGAAACATACAGATAAAAATATAAACACGATTTATTTTAAATTATTTGGAAAATACATGTATTGTAAATTAAATATATTTTATTCAAAGTAAAGAATAACAAAGTATAGACAATATAATTTTACAAAATGATACTATAATATTGATATCAAATCTGTACTTTTCACTGCATTTTTTTACAATTTATCTCTTCTCTCTTTTTTTTATCTTTTCCCTGCTTGAATATATCCACTTTAATTTGAATGCACAGTGCATATAAAGTGCACAGCTAAGACATAATGTTCGATTGTCAACTACTGTATGCGTCATTAAACACGTGCGGGTAAAAAATGCTCATAGTAATTCTTTGTGAAATCTATCATGAGATCCAGCGTGCACTCGGGCAATTCCTCAACGCATGTCGCCGGACTACCGGCGAAGCGAGTGAAGGAGGGTACAATAGTTTCCGGTGGCACGACCGCGCCGTCTTCGATATAGCAGCAGTCTTTCAGAACTGATCGTCTGCCCTACAGCGATACAAGTACAATGCATTGAAGAACTTGCGACGAAGAACGTTTGGTGATCGAATAAAGATCATTATACATACAATTATGGCGTTCTTTCCTATATAAACATAAGAACCAACCAATGCTGCATTCACGATTGCTCGCTCTCCCACAAACACGTGATTTCCCATTGTTAGGGGAAAAAATGCAACCCTAATCAAGTAATTCATCAATTTGTAATGCAGCACTATCGATGTGCACTTATATTATATATAGTTTCACATATAAGAGTGCTTAAATAATTGTTCAAATTTCAAAGTTTTTTGTTTGCTGTACGTTACAAATAGTTTCAATGTGTTGGCTAGCAAGATTCTTAATAGGCAAACTATCAGCCAATGCGATGCATATTAATGAAAAATTTGGCTTACCCTCTACTGAACTTCTTGAAAGGTGGTCGGATAACAGCATTCTTGCTAATGATACAATAACGACCAGTCCTGACATTGGCCAAGTCACCTCTAATGATAGCATCCGACTGTACTATCACTTTCCCGTGCAATACGATATTCTGTGAGCCGCACAGAACAGTTAGCCTGCTTACCTTGTTTCCTGAAGCCTGAAACGTCAAAGAAAAGAGGTTATGTGTCGAGTTATCAATCATAAATGATTAAACTAAATAGTTAGACTTATTAAATCACTTAGTTTTAACAATAATTAAAAGACATTCTTTATTAGCCATAGTATGTATTTTTATTTAACAAATATTCTTTAGATATTATCACTTTACTATGTATTACCGTTTCAACGTATTCGGCTTTGTTATAATAAATGTCTTGGGGTTCCATTACGAAATATTTTTGTACAATGCAATTGTTTAATACTTATATTATTATAAACTAGTATTTTAAATCGAGTATCACTTGTAAACAGCAACGACAAGTAAATACGACGGCTGTCAGCTGATGAATAGGCTGTCGCCATCTGCTGGCGAAACTGGATATCTTATTAATATATTTGATTAATATTGATTTTATATGATTAGCATGTCATTCAACTGCATTCATCATTCAAATGGACCGATGATAAATTTTTATATTAGGTTAAAAACATATTCGAACAAAGTATCAATTTAACTTATACATACATATATATGTATAATATATGCATATATTATATTCAACGGTGCAGCTACTATATATATTCAATAATATCGTAGTATTATTCAACAATAATTTTCTTCGTTTCACGGAGATTGCATAATCTCCGTGTAAACTTTGCTTCCATTTTTTATTTATAGAATTATACGAGAATCTAAATGTAAACTGAATGTTTTGTACATGAAATGTGAGGATTATTCAAGAAAAAAAGCGTGAGAAAGATGAAGTCTGACTGAAAGTCTCCTATAACCGCACATTATAGCATCAAGAGTGCTGAATATTTTACATGTAGCAATAATGCTCATTGCACTGATTGCTCCATCGCATCGCGTTCTTATTTCCGTGCGAATTTGCAAACTTTATTTGCAAATTACAAGCGAAATTATACCCGGAAAGATTACAGTGTGCAGATAATCAATGCTGCCGACAGTCTCAATGACTCTCCATCAGTCGATTGTGAATACAAGAGCTGACAGAATGCTCCTCGCAATTTTGTGCATCCTTGCATTATTGCTCAGCGATAACACAATCGTATGTTCCCACCGAATCGATGATATAATCCTAAAGTTTATCGTCAATGCAACGCCCGTTTTATTTCCGCCGTCGAGGATATCTGTGCATTTATGTATCGATTATGGTAAGATTCCCGAATTATATCTCGAACATGAATGAAATTCTTTAAAAAATGCAGATAATTTAAAAAAAAAAGTATACGAGAGCACGTACGAGAAACAATTGTATCTATATCAAACAAAAAATTTTTATATTTTATATCACAGATTTGCATCTTAGTACAATATTATGGAATATATAATTGTATTGTTAAGATAGATTAAGATTATGATAATTTGATTTTACGTCGATTTGAGTAGAACAGCCATTAAAAGTACTAGAATAATTTTGATTGATATTTTACTCTTTTTCTTTCTTCAGAAGACACGATTAGATTGTCGAAGCAAATGTCGAATCATCATTTGACACATGGCATTAATAACTTTATCAAAGATTTTGACGGCAGGATTTACAATAACTTGGAACATCAAAATTTATACATGTTGGATTTGAACTGCGATTACGCCATTGAAGTTTTACGACAGGTATCGAATGTTTTTTGTATGTCGCAAATACGCCACTCAGTGTACATGAATGTATCATCATCGATTCTCGAGTTAAAAGAATTGAAAAAATAAAAATAACGATTCTACTTCGCCACTCACTATTTATCGATGCTAAAATATTTGCTCAGGATTAATAATGTATATTCCGTTACTCAATTATTTGAATTATGGACTGATCAGCGAAAAGATTATTAATATTTTAATGACTAATAATAGAGTAAAAACCATGGAGAATTTTCTTTTAAACTAATTAATCACTATTGTTAACATTACTCGGTAGGCACATTCGAAAAGAATGTTTGTTGCTCCGACGAAGTGGTTGCTCGTTCAAGATCGTAGAATGATAATCGATAATACCAATGTGACTTCTACGTACAATGATTCAATATTGGAGGTTTTCGAGGACATAGCGGTCTATCCTGACAGTGATGTCATCCTTGCCCGAAGGTACGACAATGATTTTCTCGAGCTAATATCCATATATCGACCAAGTCCACAGAAAGGAGTAATATGGGAAGAGCGTGGCAATTGGACAATCCAAAGTGGCTTACGAATGAGAACTTTCGACGTAGCTTCAGCAAGAAGAAGAAATCTTCAACAAACGGCTCTTAAATCTTGTATTGTGGTGAATATCTGCAAATTCCAACGCACTAATACATCAATCAGACGTTCAAAGTGATATTTATAAACTAATATATATAATATGTATAGCACTCAATTTATATATTTCAGCACTAAAATTTTATGTTATATACACATACATATCAAACGTTCACGTTCATTAATTTTGGTACATTTTTGTAGCACAATGCAACGTATTATAACGTAAACTTTTTATAATAATACATAATATATAAATACATATTTTTCACAAAATTGTTTATAATTGCAGGTGACAGATCCTGATACAGTTAATCACCTGACTGACTTTGAAAAAATTACTATAGATACAATAACGAAGGTCAGTTATCCCTGGATACTTCATTTAGCGAACCGGATGAATGCAACGTAAGTTTTGTCCCTCGATAGCAAAGTACTTATATATATATATATTAGAGTTAAAAATTAAGCCATAAAATTGTGAGCATAACGTATATAATTGTAAGCGATTATGATTGAGTTATCGAGTTATATTTGAATTTTGCTTAGCAGTATAAGTTTTCAAGTTTCAAACACCTGGGGATATACCCCAAACAATGGGTCCTGGAGCGGAATGACCGGAATGTTACATCGGCGTGAAATCGATATCGGTGGTACAACTATGTTAATAACGGCAGACCGTATGTCAGTAGTAAAATTCATCCAATTGTACACACACACTAGGTAAAGTTGCAAATATAATTTGCAACGACAGCCTAAAATCTTTAATTATTTTTTAATTATGTTATATTGTATGCTGAATCGATTGTTATTAATCAAACTAAAACAATATCCTGGGCAAAGTGTAATTTTATGCAAAATACCAAAAAATATAAAGCTTTTGTTAACGTGTTTTTGTATTTGATAGTAATTGCAAAACTATTTCTTTATTGTTACATGTCTTCTACATGGTACATGTCTTCTATAATAAATACATTTTTCGCACAAGAAATAAAGATATAAAAATTTGTATTCATGTTTAAAAAGATAGTAAATCGCAAAGATATGATGCTAAATATGAATTATTATTATTAATAATATTGCAATATTACTTAAATGTATTATTATTTTATCATATTTATAATTTAATATAACATATATTTACATAGCGCATGTTTTATATTTCGACGGCCGTTAGTATCAAATGTAAAAAATATCTTTACGTTGCCTTTTAAACGAAACGTCTGGATTGCGATTGCTGTATTTCTTGCTCTCGTACTTTGCTTACTATACATATCTATGAAATGGGAATATCACACTGTAAAAAAATCAGCTACCTATCGGAACCAATTAAATACTGGTGAACATGCCATTGGCGAAAATCTTCTCGTCCTTTTAGGGGCGTTTACACAACAAGGTATATACAAAACATTTTAATAACAATTTAATCACTGATCCTTTTTCGCTATTAATATATAACATAAACTCTTTTTTTTTAAGACAGCATTCCATTATTCTACTTTGGAATCTGACTCAAAGAAGCAATAAATAATCTAATTTAAATTAAATTTTGTAACTTTTAAACTTGTAACCCCGTTTATGATTTTTAGAGTAAACTCATTTGTTCACAGGGTACTCGTATGAACCATACATAATCTCAACTCGAATCATCACTTTCATGCTACTAATAGCTTCTCTCAGTCTTTACACATCTTACACGGCGAATATTGTGGCTCTTCTGCAATCTACCACGGATTCAATCAAGACTCTTTCCGATCTCTTGCACAGTTCGCTAACTTTAGGTGTATTGGACATCGTATACTTTCGATATTATTTCACGGTAGATCAAAAATGATGTGGAAGCTAATTTTCTAAAATGGAAAACGAGAACTTATTGAAAGAAATTATTTTTTTTTCCTGTTGGAACGTAGTCCTTTGAAGATCCTATTAGGAAGGCAATTACAGAACAGAAAATCGAGCCGAAGGGACGCAAATCTGGTTGGATGAGTCTAGAAGAAGGAGTAAATCGCATAAGAAACGAGCCTTTTGCATTGCACGGTGGACGGGGCCAAATATATTACGTTATGCAACGCACGTATCAAGAAGAGGAAAAATGCGGTTTGAGTGAGATTGATTATTTAGGCATGACATATCCGCTTCTTGCAATTCAAAAACAATCGCCCTATTCTGAAATAATAAAAAATGGGTAAATTTAACATGCAAATATTATATAATTGCAAGATTATTAACACCAACTTCTTAAATATTATATTACTGTTAATATTACTGTTATTGAAAAGCTGAATGCATATTTTATAAAATTATTTATAACATATTTGAAAAATATTTTTCTCTATCCTTCTAAAAAATAAATATCTACAGAAAAAATTTGCATTGCGAATCTTAGTGATATTCTTTTATAGTATAACAAATTTTCAATCTTTTTTTCAAGTGTTGTTAATGTCTTATAAATCAGTTTGAAAATTTGTACTACACAAATTGCAAGTGCCAGGATAACTCATGGTATAAGTTCTTTAAAAGGAATATTTTCAGAGCCTTGAAACTGCGAGAATATGGACTCAAGTATCGAGAAGAATACAGATTATATCCGCGAAAGCCGGTATGCTCGAACCAGGCGGGCTATATCAAAATCGGTTTTACGGAATGCTACTTCGCGATGGTCATAATGGGTTACGGAATGCTGCTCAGTGTTATTCTGCTTATATTGGAATTCTTGTGGTACAAGAGGTAAAATTTAAGAGATTTTTGTTACTGTTTGCGCTATGGCTACCTTATATTTGCTTTTACAGACAGAATAAGGATGTGATGGAAAAAACAGCTTCAGCTATGACAGATAAAGTGGATCCTGGAACCATAAAATATATTGGATAAATTGCTGTCAGAATATGTATCCGTTCAACAAAGTAGAAACATGAAATTACAGTAAACCAATTATGTTACCTTCTATTATTTTGCAGCTTTAGCAAAGGAAGGAACAATCAACAAAAAATTAATTTAGTTACATTATAATATAATATATAAATAACATATATAACTAACTAAATAATACAACTAACAGTGGAAAGTACACTTGCAATCCTGCTTGCTTAAAAGAAAATAATAAACTTTTGTCTAGCGATAAAATGTTAATACAATATAATGTATTGTATTTGTAAACACGTTGATTTTAATAAAGATCATTGTAGATATTATTTTAAATAATTTTTTTTAAATCACACGTTTTGTGTGATCTACGCACAAATAATTTTTATTATTACTTTGTTTAAATATTATATCTAAACTGCAAGAGATCTATCATCCCGACCGCTGTCATTCGTACATCGAATGTAATATACTGCCATCTTCTGATAAAATCACGCATCGCTTTATGCGACACAATTGAATGTAAAATGAAAATTACATAACACATAAGAAACGATTTACATATTCTTTATAACATTTATAATAAATAAATACAATAAACATATATAATGAAAAATACAACAATAACATTTGTATCTTGTATTCCATAAAGTTCCCTCTACTTAAAAATTTATTGTATATACTTACTTTTATTAGGCTATTACGAACTTTATAATGTCAAATTTTATTTCATGCACAATAAATAGATTATAAATGATAATCATGATAATAGATCATAATAAATTAGCTCAGCACGTATCACTTGCCTTTAAAAAACTATTAAAAATTCTGCATTAAAAATTTTCCTTTATTTCCATTATCAAAATTATTGCAAGAGACATAAATATTTTCGTAAATTAAATGATTCATATTTAAAAAAAGAATATGATTTTCTTTACATTTTAAGATTCCAGTGAAGCCGTGCCGTGCCTATACATGTAATCCATCACCAATTGCGACGCGTAGAAAGCACTTCTTCGAAAAACACACATCTTCGATATCTATCGAAGATAATGCGATAATGCAGGATATCGGTGCGATTTAGTTATGCATCTTTGAATAGCTTTAGCTTTGAGAAATCTGTATTACTAACTTTTATTCTACAGCCATGTGTTGTGGCCGCGCGGCGTCATAGCAACCCCTCGCAAGAGACTCCCGGCAGTTGTAATTTACCCTCGATCACGATGCCACGTTGAAATCTTGATCTTGAATCGGATATGTCGCTGTTCAAGACAAAGGAATGGTGGAGAACACAGTGCGGAGTAAACGAATCCTTCGACAGACATAGTTTGTTGGTTGCACCCTTGTTTGGCGCTGAACGGAAAGACGTGATTGTTGTCGGTAGCCATAGCGGGTGTCTCAGGATATACAACCCGTCATCGCAATGGATAGATGAAAGCAAGTCGCCGAGCGGCTACAAGTCTTCAGACCTGATAATTGAGACGCAAATCGGTGACTGCATCATTGACATGAAGGCAGGAAAATTTGTCTCGTAAGTAAGAATTTCTCAAGCTTGTGAAGAAAGAATTATTGATCACGAGAAATTCTATGCGCTGCTTTATTTAACCTTAAGAGCTAAAATTAATTTAAAATACAGGATTAGTTCGAATTCGAAAAAGCTATGAAATACATTTTATTTATTCATTAAATTAATTAATTTAATCTCGTATTTCTAATATTAAGTTTTATAAAGTGTTAATATTCAAATATCTGTAAGTCTTTTTGGGTTCTTTTTTCTATGTTTATTGTCTTTTATATAATTTTACTTAATTTTTTTATGTCGTTTTATATAATTTTATATTATTTTATCTGTTGGCCGATTGCATTGTACTCGTATCTAGGTGCTCCATTTTGCAATTAATCATGTCCATTCGTTTAAATATCATATCTTTACCAACTGACAATATTGACAAATCAATATCGATATTTGTTTCAGAGGCTCGCAGGATATCCGCCTCGCAATACTAACATCAACGAAGCTCATCATTTACAGTATCGTGTTGAACCAGGGTTCAGTCGAACATGGTTTGTATCCAACATAACGTCACATTAGGCTACAATAAACAATAAATTAAAATGTATGTCTCTGGACATATTCTTAAACACATTTTTTATAATTTACCGCACGGGGTTTCTATCGTCTGTTATTGTATAATTAAATTCGTAAATCTCTCTCTTCCTTTCTTTTTAGAAACTTCTTAACGTGTTCTCTTTTTGTTTTCGTTGATTCTTTCGAAGAAGGCTTCAGGACCTGAGGCAATAATCCCGTAAACCTACCTTCTGAGAGCTTGTCCTGGTCGTATAGATAAAATTACCGTGAGCGTTGCGTTACTAACGAGCCGCGCGCTGCGCATCACGCGCTAAATTATTCCCATGCGTAGAAATACCTGGCGGAGCAGGAGATAAAGACACGCATGAGGTGCGACGATATCTCACGGTGCATCGAAATCTATTACAGACAGAATGATTTTTATTATATTGGCAGCTCATACGCGAGTCGTGAAATTTATGGCGTCTCACATATAGCATATCTTTTGCAAGAATATGTAACATATTGTGGTACCACATATAACGATGAACAATTCTCATATTTACTTCCATGTACCGCACTTGGCGCAAATGTAATTATCCAATTCACTCCTCCTTAAGTTTGCGCCCTAACATTGTGACAACCATTTACACGTGGAAGAAACAAACCTCGTGATTAAATTGTTGATGTTAATTAAATTGAAACAAAATATATAATTCGCTATAATTCATGCTTAAAGATACAGTCTTTGATAATAGCTAATATATGAAAAATACCGATCAAAATAACTGGTTCGATCGCTCCAGTGTTAAAGGCTGCTTTTGCGCTACGGTTTGAGATCAAGAAAACGCCTCGAGCTAGTATCTCGTTAAATCCAGCCGATATTTGTCGCAGCAACAACAACTGTCGAGCGTTTCGCAATAATTCGCGTACGCCGTTACGTTGTCGAGCGCGTACATCTTTTGAACGCGCGAAGCGCATAATTTCTCTTGGGGCGGGAAGCGAGAGAACGATTATCTGTCTTGGTGAAAAACCGTCCGTGCCGATTTCTGTTCCGATTGCACGCTCGCGGGAAGAGAGCAAATTGCACGCGAATTATGTTCATGTGCATAAATTGCAACCATTTGATTGATTTTTTGTTGTAAAATTGTTAACAGCAGTTGTGCACCCGTACTCGCCGACGTTACATAAGCGTCAATGATTTTTATAATATTTCTTCAATTTCTTTATCCTCTTTCTTGAATTCTGGAAACATCCAATTCCACGCGCAAATATTGCGGCTATAACGGACGGGAATGCAAAGTGAAATAAATTTTTAACTCAAGTTAAAACATTATTGATCGATTATAGAGTCTTTATTCTGATATGATTTTTAAAATCCAATAGATAATTATCTTCCCCCTTTTTTGTCATTTGTTTAATATCATCGATATGTTTTTTTTCTTCATTCTATTCTATCCGAATAAAGAAACACGTGTTTGACTGTACTTTGCTCTCGCTTTTTTTTTTAGTCGTTCGTTATAATACTGCGCTGTGGTATATGTAGCCCGCAAAACACTGATCGCTCTCGTCCGGACGCTTGAACGCGGCCACGATGAATTGCGGTTTGACCTATATACAGACAGGAATCGCGATTGTTCGCCGAGACTCAGTTTGTCTAGCGCCGCACGAGCTCGCACATCAGGCTCGCATATTTATTTCTTCGATTAACTGCATCATACATGTCTATGAGTATATATAACCGACCTGATTTAGTCTTCGAGTATAAAAAAATCTCTTCTTCGATAAATGTGGAGCAACTCTTGCCTGCCTCGATAAGGGGGGTTGCCCCGACTTTGAATATTTCCTCCCTTTAAGCATATTAACAAATTATATAATACATTAAGGAATTACGCAATTTTTATTTGCATTTACATTTAGTCGGTCTACAATAGTTAAACCTTTAATTTCCAAATTAATTAAGCTACAAAAAATATATTGTTACATATTCTATGACAAAGAATTTTCAAATACTATTTGATGTTTTGCAAAAAGAAATAGAAATAAATAAGTAGATAAATACTACGTAATACGTGAATCGCATAACGATTGGTTGACAAGTTTTGACGGAAGTAACACAAGGAGCGTTATCGCATCGTTTCGCGTTCGAATGACCGACGCAAAATTCCGTTTCGATAAATGTGGTGCAAGGGACACCCACCTATCACCCTACCTACTAGACCGCAATCTGAATCTCAAACTCTGAGAAAAACTCATATTTCATTTATTTTATTCACCTAATTATATAGCAATTACAACAGCAAAATAAATATGACAGTATAAAAGGAATTTTTGTAAATCAACTTCGGTTAGAATTTAAAGTTTTAAGTTTATTAGCTGAGAAATAGTTGATTTACTTCAATTATTAATGATGGATATTTTTGTAGGAGATCGTTGTGACTTGGAAGTCGCTTACGAGCATGTGCTGCCGCGATTTCCGGTATCCCTTACGATGGGTTCGTTTGGCGGTGTGCGGAACCGGGACTTCCTCTGCATTCAATGCCTGGACGGCACGCTCCTTTTCTATGAGCAGGAGACACCCACTTTCAATCTGGTTCTCGGGAATCGGTTGCTGCCGGAGCCGATCGTCTATATTTCGCGGAATGACGTCTTTGTGACACCGAGTTCCTCGTGGATCCTCGAATGCTACAGGCAGGTTGTTCTACCGTTCCGAGTAGACTGTCAATGAACACCTGCCGGTGTTCAGATAACACAGCCGCAAGATATCAGATTACAGCCTCGTCTTTCGGGATTATATACCGAGAGGACGAATGAGAAAAGAGATATACGGTTCACCGTCTCATAGCAGTGATGAGGAGAGTGGTTCATTATCAAAAAAGATTAACTCAATGTTTCAAGTTAAAATTAATTTCTTGTAGAAAGAATGGTGCACGATATGTCTCTGGCAAAGCTTACAAATATGTTTCTCTTTTTTCTCAAAATTTTAAATATAATTTGCTTGTTTTGCAAAGCTTTAAAAAATTGGCGTTAATGGGAAATAAGATTCTACGAAAGTATATGTGTCGGTCCGTAGATATAAAAGTATGGCGGAGTTTGGCAACAAAGATCGTGCGGATGGACCAAAACACCTGGAGCCAGACTGGAGTTACAACATCGGGGAAGCCGTTCTCGATATCGACGCCGTTACCTTGAGCAGTTTCGAGGTCGGGATCCTCGTGCTCGGCGAGAAAAGTCTCTACTGTCTGAAGGACAATTGTGTTTCCCTGAAATACGCGAAGAGGCTCGAATATAAGGCCCTTTGCTTTCACGCCTTTGTGATAGGTATATTCTATAAATTAGATTAGAAATTAAACTAGAGAGAGACATTATTTAAAATAAGGGAGAAAGGAAAGAGAAAAGAAAAGCGTAAGCTAAATTGTCTTGTTAGCAGAAAAAGAGAAGTAAAACGAACAAATCGGAGAGAATCATAGATCGCATAGCCCGCGCATGACGCGACACACGCCTTTACTTTTAACGGATAGGAAATAAGTGTGCTAATTGATGCTTATAGAACCGGATGGCAAACTGATGGTGCTCGTAATCGCCGACACGAACACCCTGATGATTTACGAGGGTACGACTCTTAAGTGGTCAGCTCAGTTGCCACTTACTCCAGTCGCCGTAACTCGAGCGCATTTTCAGGTAATCGATTGCATAATCCTGCAACTCGTATTCTCACTCCGAATAACATTCAACGATGTTATTTCGTAGAAAGCGTTATAGTTCACGACGTCAAGGAAAAGATTTAGGAACCTGACGTTTAAATTGTAAAAAGCGACAAATTGTGATTTTTCTATTTGTTTCTATATTAAAAACTTTTTGAATTAATATTCTTAAATGGATAATTTATGTTTGTTTGTACATATACAAAGTCGATTATTAACATAGCAGGATATATTGAATATTTCAAATTCTCTTTTCGGTACATACGTGGTCTTTATACACAAAACTTCTTATCAGTTTGTTACAAATTGTATGATTTTATATTACAATTTACCTAACGTGGCAGTCAGAGAGATAAGATAAAACTACATTACTTGTATTATCAATCTTCTTGCGCGATTAAGAAAATTAATATACTTCTCTAGAAAAAACAATTTCAGCTACTTTGAGCTCGTAATGAGGTTGATATTGATAAGCATCCAAATTTTCATCGCGAGCATTATTATGTTTTATGATTTCGTCTCTGACAAGGGCATTGCAATCGTGAAGCAACAGTCGATGGTAGAATGATGATGGTAGAAAGTTGTCCCTGCCGATAGAGCTATTAATCTTCGCCGACAAGAAAAGACAGAGAGAAAAAAATTATCGGTCGAGACGAAAGAACTATCTTATCCGAGTAACCATGCTGGGGAGAATAAGAAAAGGAAATATAGGAGGACGACTCCTTTTAGGAGAGAAGAGTGAAGAAAAAGAGAGAAGAAAATAGAAGAAAGGAGACTCGTAAAAGCGCGTATTGGAGCACGTATCTACGTTCACCACGATAGCCCACAATCAGAACCGATGGCATTTGACAAAGAAATGAGCGAGACCTCTGCCATATCGGTGTTCCTCTTCCGTGTCGGCATTATCGACGACACCAGCCATTGTTTCTCCGACCACGTTCGGTCAGGCTCGGATCTACCGTGTCCTTGCTAGTAGAAGCTAAAAGACTTAATGTAGCTTCCAGCAGAACCTCTAAATAGTCCACGTGGAACAAAGTGTCTGTTTTAAAACTTTTCCAACGATTTTACGAAACAGATAATTCAGATGTGATACGTTTCGTTACCTGAAGCATTCCATTCCATTCGTTCATTTAGAAATATCGGAAAAATTAGGAAACAGGGAAGAGGAAAAGTCAAGATAAAGGCAAAGAACTTCATGATAACGATCAAAAGAAGAATTCAAGGCTATAAGTATCGACATCGGCAATGAAAGACCGAGAAGGAAAAAAATCAGCATGAGTGCAGGGAAGGACGAGGAGTTGGCAATTATCATCCTGGTTTTATCTTATCGTTCTGCCGCAGCTAGTGCGCGGCTAGCAAGGTTGCCATTGTTGTCTTTCCGGAGGACACAGAGCGCGCGCAAACTCTGCTAGCTAATTAACTTAATACCAAGAACTCCACTTGATTAATCAGCGAGCTATCGTCACGGCAGCTAAAATTGTCCTGCGTATATTCCCGACGAGAAAACACACAGAAAACGCTTAAATCAACTAAATGTCAATGTGAAAACATTTTAAAAACAGTTTCTTCTGATTAAGGGATGCTGAAGAAAATCTACTATAGATAAATATACGAATTCTAGAGATTCTACACGCAAAAACAGTCCAGCACACACTTTCCTAATTAAAATGGGAAATACAAATGTAATAAAATGAATTTATAATTAGTGTCATGAAATGGCACTTAACTCTCCTTTTCTTCTTCTTCTTGATTCTAAAAGTTATACCATTTTTGCGCGTAAGCCTTTAACTTAGCTCTCATCTTTCTTTTGCGCACCTGCAGGATAATGACTATAATATACAGACTGCTCCAGGTTTTTCGCGGTTCTTTTTATCTGCAGTTTCTTTAAGCAATTTGTGGCTGGGTCTTCGTTTTTGCGGAGACGTCATTGTGATTAAAAATTTAATGTGTACATATTTTTTGAAAGCACTTAGACGGAGTGATTGTCGTTTTGTCCGAAGAAGGCCAATTGGAGGTCTGCTACTTGGGTTCGGAGCCATCGTTATTTATCGCGCCTCCCCTTCATCGACGCGGTTATGATTACGTGGCCGCCGAAGATGAGCTCATGGAGCTCCGCAAATTAGCAAAGAAACACAAAGCTTCCGGTATGAATAAACATCTACCAACATATGCTTGTAATAATCATTAATGACACAGGCAACGATGCATAATTAAATTAATTAAATTTCTCTGAAGATCGGATTATTATATTGATATATTATATTAAATGTTAATTAATTACATGTTACAATTAATGTTACAAGGTAATCAACTAAGTAACGTCACCCTGGATGCTGAATTGATAATATCCGTGACTGTATCTCCCGATCTGGAACCTTATCCACGTGCAAACCAAAGCGACTCTAAAGACGACTCGGAGAGCCGTAATTTAATGTGCAGAATTACTATAGAATTATCTTCGTATACAACGCTTCGTGATGTTCAAGTATGTGTGAACGTCACGAAACCATTCGTCGCGGAGAAAGATTATCATATTATTTCCAATCTATGTAAGTAAACTTATACGTTTATTTATGATGCTGGCTAAGAATATCGTTACAGAGCAAAGCCAAAATATAAAATGTAAAATAGAAAAGAAACAAACATATATCTTGTAAAAAAAATATACTTTAAAGTCTCTATTGAAACGATAGAGTTGCTACCAATATTCAATAATCAGTGACTGATTCGTCAGAATTCACATGGTCAATTAACCAAGCATATGCAAAGGTGACCGGCAGATTTTACGCACGATGATCTACACGACGATGGACCTGCCAGCGATGTCGCCGGACGTGAGAATCACGGCAAGCTATGAAGCGACGGATCGTGGGAGTCTGCGCGTACTTCAGAAGACTGCCCAATTGCCTCTGAAGATGATGCTTAGGGCTTGCCCACCCGAGAACACATCTACCTTCACGGCGACCATCAAGTGCAGCGAGTCCCTTGTCGCTTTGAACCAGCTATTTCCCGGTAAATACGTCCGTACTGTCATCATGATGAGTGTTATTGATTTACATGATTTGAGTCGATTAATGTTAACTAAAATCAATAGCTCTGATATAAACGAAAAAATGTATTTATTTGCATATTTTTTTATTTCCATTACTGTACGATAATGTGCCAAGAGATCTCGCGAAAATTTGGAAGACTGTTTATGGAAAATATAGAAACCATTTACAAGTCTCACACTATTTTCATACGTAACAAAGAATCGTAATTGAAAGTTCAATAATAAATCATTTAAATCCTATGAAAAATCCTATGAATTTCATCACGTGCAAACATGTGAAAACAAGAGAAATATAAATCGTTTATTAAAACATGATTCACACACTCACTCTGTGTGACTTTGCGATCCTGCCCTGTGGTCCCATCGTCGTAAAAGATTCCCTAAAAACTCACGGATCTTCTTTTACTCCCGCTGCCTCGTATTTCGCCCCGCTATTCCCCGTCAGAAATTATGGGTCAGGAAATTGTGGATAGAGAATTAGGATGTCTCGTTTGTGAACGGCAGTATTAAGGAATCCAGCCACTCTCGTTCGAGGCCCACCTAATACGATAATCAGGCACTGAGGGTCCTGGGAATCTCACCCGGACCTCTCCAATCACGGCGTATTTTCTTCCTTTTATCGGTCTTTTGACTTTAAGCCTCGCACATCTGGTAAATTCATAATTTAAAACTAGTAAAACTCTTGTAAATTCTTTCTTTCTTTTCTATAATCCCGCATTCAGAGTCAATCAACGTCTGTTTTGTACATCAAATGTTCCCGGACTCAATCATTAGTTTTAATCATGGACTTTCTAGAATTAATCCCAACAAAATATTGACAAGCGTGAACAGTTGTTATACATTTTTAATATTCACTGCTTTTTTTCTTGTAAAAAATGCCAAATATTATATCGGAAAAAGATAAAAATATCGTAAATTTAACTAAACAGATCTCTAGTTGAAATACTCTCCAGAGAAATTTAGTTTAGAAAAAAACTCTCAATTTATATAATTATTGTCTTTTAATAGAACTTACAGGAGATGTACAGAGGCAAAACTGGAATGCTCTCGGCTTACAGCACATACAAACTGGCAGCGTGGTGACAATTGTTTCCGGTGCTACCAGTAATCGGTATCGAGTGCAATCGAACGACAGACTCTCGATGGCCTTGGTAGTCCAGCAACTAGTGAATAGGCTCAAAGACAAGGCCACTGGAAACTTTACGACAACCATCGCGCAAAACCATCTACAGATGGTTCAATCTCAGATGGAGGCGCACTTTCATAGTCGCCAGAAGGCCGACAAAATCGCAGTAATTTATATAAATAATATTTTAACGCAAATCATTCCGTGATATAGATAGAACAATTAGTCGACTATACATCTTTACACGCATATTTTAGATAAACTTCCAATACCAGATTTTCTCTAATTTAATTTCCCATAAATTTTATGATGTTAAACATTTATCCGTTTCTTATATTTTTATTAATTTTTCAATTGCAATGTCTCATCTTCCATCTTCCTAGATCTATAGAATACGATCGAAACGTTACTTTCCGTACATACAGCGATGCAAAGTTTTATGTTAAAACGCATATGAATTCTCAGAATACGTGCATGTCTTTCTTACTCTTATTTATCTCCTTCTTGAAAATTTATAATTTTGTGACGCATAAGATCAACTTATCATGCAACCAATGACGATGATGACGATGATGACGACGACGTCAGTGGTATCCGATTCATTAACATCGCCGTCGCGGTTAATTAATTACCCCCCTCCATCCTCCGCCCCGTTTCTCATCTTCTCAGCGTGGTTTTTTGTTCGCAAATGCAGAGCGAGATCGGGCTGCTGTCGTCCCAGTTGAGAAATATCGAGAGGAGGATGCTGCGCGCCGCGAGGGAGAGGAACACCCGATCTTTGGCCGCAACTGGACTACCGTTCCTTTTGGAATTGAGCTATCGCGCGATCTTCGCGCTCCTGGACGATCTAGCGAACGCACGAGCGGTAATTGTCCGATATCCTATCATCCGCACGCGCGCTCTAGGATCAATCTTGGTTCTGGAACATTGTCCGACCGAAACGCATCTGATATGTGCAATTCTGACTTTGTTTTACCGTGAAACTTGCAATGATCCAGAACACGACAATTTGATTTATATAAAGAAGCGTTCTCTCATTATTATGCGTACCAGTTAGTCAGTTTGCATTCCGCTGATTAAGACGATCAAAAGAGTACTCTCTGAACATTCTATTCTCTTCTGGCACTTTCTTTAATATCAGAGCGGGTAGAAATGCTATCATCAGCGAAATGCATAAAATCTGATCCTGATAGTGCTTGATTTCTACCTAGAAGTTACGATATACGGGAACTCTTATTTCTGCGGTTTGCAGCCAATTAACTGAGAAATTCTCGTTTATATCCTGCGTTATAGATATATTCTTGTTTTGGTACTTTCATCAAGAAATTGACGATCACCATATTGAACATTCTGCGTGATACCGCGACTCCAAGCGTGGTCTAAGAATTTTCCCGCTTCGGTAATGCTCGCGGGTCGCATACGGTAATTGGCCGCTACAGTTACCCTCGCTTATGTTCGCCGATGCTGGCAGCGATGGCGAACGGCGACCATAATCTCGGCCGAATGAAACACGCGAGAGCCACTCGCGCGATCGTGGCTGATACGGTACGTCACGCTTTATCGCACGCCAATCTAGAAGCGGAGATGGCAATCGCGCCAACGATTTCGCGAAACCGTATCAACACGCCCGGCCTGTTGCATGTGATCGTTACTCGAACCCTCTCGTCGCGCTCGAGTGGCTTATTATTTGCGAGATTTATGGCACTCCAAGGAAGGGAATTCGATGTGAGCACCGCGATATGCGAGCACCGCGTTTAGCTGGATAATGAAGGGAAAGACAACGCAAGAGAGAAGGATCGTTTCTCTGTCATTAGGTAGCTGATCCACAACGAAAAGAAAATGAGAAAAATGCAAAAAAAAGGAAAATGGAGATGAGAATTAAAAGTAATCAGCGGGGAGAGATTCACTTGAACTGGATTCGTAGTTTGCGATCTGCAGAATCGGAGGGATTAATTTTATAATTATTGTACAATCTTGTTCTATCTATACATCTCAATTTTTTCTCTGACGAGCAATCGGTGATTAAGTCCTGAGTAATTGGCGGGAGTGGAATCGGAGAATGAATCAAAATTAATAGCTGACGCGCTGGAGAAAGTAGGGAGTGCGCGAGAATAAAACGCTGCTTTCATGTCTCCATCGAGAGAGCACGCTGAAGCGAATGGATGTAAATGTCGATGTGTGAATTTTTAATTTCATTCTAGGATCGAGATCTTTTGTCGATGATTTTATTCCGAAGGTTTCAGCATCAAAGTATTTCTGTATACTTCTGACGTAATCTTTTCTCGCTGCTGCAAGTGATTAAGAAACGAGTAGCATGGAAAGATTAACGCAAAAGGATTATGAAAAAACGTTGGGATCTCAAAATTGGACAGATCGACGACGCGCAGTCCGCCGCGCCGGAGCGGCGTGATGTAACGCGGTGTGAGTGATAATTGGGTTTGTTGCAGGAACGGGAACGCACCGGCCACGGTCTGCGGTGTGGCGTGAGGTTACTGCTCCTGCTGTTGCGGCTCAATGTAAACGACGATAAGTACGCGATGCTCGAAGCCGCAATCGGATTCGAGCCGCAACTGCGCGACGAGTTCGTAAGTACTATTGCGTCGTACAATAGCCGATGTTCCTAAGTTACACGAATCAATATTTGTCTCGGATAAATGTCTTATTAAAAATAAGATCTCGACTTAGCAAACTTTTGTAATTTTTATATTTTATATACTTTTATGGAATTATTAATATTGAATATCTAATGATTTTTATTTAAACTTTTTAGATTAATTTATTAATTAGAATTAATTTCTGTTTTATTTAGAAATTTAATCTCTTCAATTTTTCACGATAGTGAAAAATTAGATAGTGTGTCACTCTCAATATAAATTTGCTTTTACACACATTTAAAAATACAGACATAATGGTAATTAGTTTATAGAAAATGATTTTGTAATCGGAAAAATTAGATTGACAATATATGTTGTCGTAACGAGTTATCGTATTCGTGAGTTTACAACATACTTGATGTGTCCTTGCTATTCAATTTTCGATAAACATTTTATCGATCGGTTCCTCAGGATTGGGAAGAGATCGCTGATGTCGGCCTGTGCACTTTCTTGCGATCCACGTCGAAAAAATCCATCGGCCACTTGGACACGAAACCGGTGACACTGAGCAAGATGACGTCCAAAGAATTCGCAAAGCTAAAGAAGCGTCTGGTTCATGCTGTCGAACGCCTTGACAGTTATCGGGAGACTGATATGGCTGAAAACGAACAATTGGAAGCTGACAGTCGCGCTCCTGCTTAAGGATTGCAACGTCAGCGAATGTTCCCATTTTTTACAAATCACTGTATTTTTCCTCAGCTCGCTACAGTGGACGTTCGATAAGTGGACAAAAGAAAAAAAACATGAATTATTAAATATTATTGTCATCTTATAATTCAGGTTTTTATTTCGATAGTAATAAATAAAACTTTATTCATGATTACATTACAATTTCAAATTTAGGAAAAAAAAGAGATCACGTTCCTCCAATTCCGTTGCATAAGCGTGATGAGGAAATATTTCCATTTCATAAAAAGGGAGAAAATGGAAAAAGTGCAATTTAAATGCAAAAAGGCGTAATTTAAATTGTGTCAGATGGATTCCCGGAATTCGCCGGGACGTGATTGATCGTTTCATCATCCTTAATGAAATCTCCGGAAGTTATCTGCGCATATCAGGCGTATCTCAGCTCTTGCGCGCTCTTGCGTGCACTCACGTATTAGCACGCTACGCAGGTGTAGCACACGTGCATTATGCACGGACACGGCAAGACGGACGCGGGCGCGGTTTACGTAAGTGCATCTATACGCGCCGGCGCTGCGGCGATAATTTTATTCCACGGCCTGCGGCATATTATCGAAATAGGCGAAGTTAAACGGCGGAACATGTAGTTTGAATGATTCACTGACTGGCGCCATGATTCTGCTTTTTCGAGGCTAATTAATGGGAAGAATGTACGGGACGGGAGGGTATGCGTTTAACTCGACGGGATCAATAACAGTCGCGCGCTTTGTTCACGATAATTTTCTTACGAGAGCGTTCGCTGCATAATGTATGCAAAGTGCCCACCCCGTGCAGAATGGAACGGATCGGAAGAATTTTTCAGATCTGTAAGCTGTGCTGCTCGATATCCGCCGCGACAGTAAAGAGACGAACAACGTATCCGACGACTCCGCAACGTTCTTATGAAGGAAATAATTGCACTTCTACTAATTCTCGTTCCATTATCAGAAATAGTCATCTAATTACTCCAGAGAAGATGTTTCTTTATGCGGAATACATTCTCACGATTTTACCAAATTGTACTGATAGTATGCTGGTGTTAGTGCAGTTGTTTGATAGAATCACCTTTTGAGGAACTTTAATTAATTAATAAAGATGCCTTTTTCCACTTAATTATTTAATGCTTTCACTCCGTGACACGCACAGCTTGAAAAAAGTCTTTTGGGCACGAATTCATCGTGTACGCGTTCCGTTCCCGTTCGCATGTCGCTTCCCACGAGCATGAAGAAACAAATAGTCACGAGGCTCGCGAGCAACCATTGCCGAAGTGCTCGGCAAATATTTGGACAGCAGCACTTTTCCGTTGTTGCCATTGATGTAACAGATTGAAATATTTGCGGTCGTAGCTTTGCGGCCCGAGTAAACGTTCCGTAGCACCGTAACACTGCTGGATAATCAGAAACGAGCAGCGTGTAAACAATGCAACCGATAATGTTGCATTGATGCAGAGTTTTACAAGCGTGAAATGTTCAATTATAACATAGAGGTAATATGCACGAATGTGCGCTACCGATTCCGTTTATTTTAGTTTCATTAGATAGATTTTTTCAGATAAAATTAGTCGATTTTATTTTGGAATAATCTGCGAGATTATATATTGTAATTGTTCTAATATCTAACATGAAATATTTTAATAATCATATTTTAGATTAAATTTCCGAAGAATTAGGATTTATTGATTTATAAACATTTTTTTTCCTAATCGGAAAACACACATACACACACTTGGAAGAGAAATATTTTGCGTAAGTTGTAGCCTTTAGCCAATTAAACGCGGAATAAATCAGCGACACCTCCAGAGATGTGGAAGAAAAATTACGGATCGTATACTGTTACATCGCTTTATCGCTTCTTCGCTACAGGAAATTAAGAAAAAACACCAGTTTTCTTGTATCGCACCAGCATCATCAGCAGCACCATCATCGTCGCCGCCAACATCATTGGGAAAAGGGAAGAGAGTTCATCGAGGAGGTCAAATTCCGATGCATTATATTACCGCACTCCCAGTTTTCCATAAATGAAGAATTACGCGTGCTGTTCCTTAATGATACGAAATACCGCCATTAAGCTTGTATCAGAGCATGCATCGAAGATTGATAGCGTTTTCTACTGGGAACACTAGTGCAACACTGATGCACATTCAGTGCAATTTTTGCAGCATTTTTGTCAGTAGAATATTAAACACTGGAATATATGAACTGATTTTCACAGTAAAATATTAAAATTGCACTGAGTGCAATGTTTGCATCACTTTTTCAGTAGAACATTAAACACCAAAAACATGTGAACTAATTTTCATACTAACACAGTTAAAGTTACGCTCAGTGCGCACTAATGTTGCACTAATTTTCCCAGTGGAAAACACTATGAGATTTCGATTTGGAGATCGGGATTTGACCAATCAAAATCAGTTGTTACACTTTTATTAAGTGGTTCAATCTTCAAATCACAGTCTCATTGTCCAATGCGTAATCGAGCCTTATACTGATTCATTGTGTGTTTGCATTAAACGTTTGATTACGCATTGCGATAATATGATGTTCGATAGGCAACAAGCCTGTACAAGTCTTAGCATGTTTGTCACATTATAAATGATGATGCTTTCCTGTAACTCGCCACTTCCAATGATCATTATTTGTTCCTCGAATCAATTTCAAACAAAAACTATTACGCTCGGTAAAACAAATAAATTTTGAGATATGAGAAAAAACCCACTGATTTAATATTGTTTTTGTTTTTGTCAGAAAAAAAGTATTGGTAACTTTTTATCAGATAAATCTTAATTAATAATAATGGCTTACTCTAAACCCACAAATTTTCGTTTATCTTTCTTTGCTATTTATATTTGCTATTATCTTTGTTTACTCTTGATTTTTACTTCTGTATTATAAATTATTAGACCGAAACCTATCGCACCTCAGACCGATTTGTGTGTGTATCTATCAAATTTATACGTTCTATTCTATATGCAGTGTTATATCTAGATTCTAGCTTCCCAGTATATATGAACATGTTATATATTTGTCAATTGACACATAATAATTACAGCTAGAGTTATAACTGGAGCGGAAAAACATGGGTTTCGTAGAACCCTACAGCAACATACGTACAACGAAAAAATAAGTATGCTAATATCGAATTAACTTTCCTCGGGAACATTTTGCGTGTATACATATATCGTTGAAGAATTTTCTCTTGCAAAGAATTAATAATTTCCTCTTTGTGATAGGAGAGGATAATTGGCAAGAGATAATTTTCTAGTCCAAGAAAAGCCGCGGTTTCTTGCTAGTTCGTCCTTTAAATCAAAGATTCTTTACATTCTCAACGTGCAATAAAACATCAAATTACATAATCACAATTACATAATTATGATTTATGCAGTTATACAATCTACATAAGTAACATATAAAAGATAAGATAAATGTAAATTAAGAAAATCTCGTAAATAAATAATTCTTGTTAGCGCAAAAAGGAATTCCGTGCAACAAGGATGAACATGTCCGTCTCATCATGGACCTCAAATGTCATTAAATACCGAACGAGAGCGAGCGGCTCTTCGTCTTCCCTTGGTCTCCCATTGGATTACGTGGAAATTCGCCTGCGGCTTTGCACGACCGACCTTCCCGGAAGAACTTGGCGAGATGCGACAGACAGGACGGCTTCCTGCGATCCCGCGGCATGAGAACGCGATGGCAGGAGCCGCGTGCGCCACGCGATTATGGATAGGATTCTTTTATATCCCGGCGTGCGTCCGCAATATGCGCCGTCGCCGCCGCCACAGACTTGCATATAACATACTAGACTGACACGGAATGCGGTGTTTTTCTATATAGAATCGCAAATTAAATTGTAAGATATTTATGAAATTGCAGAAATGTAAAACAAATTTAATAACAAATAAAAGTAAAATAGTGAAAATCACAATACATACAATATTGCATAGACTAAAACTTTTGCACATTCTTTGTATCCTTTTAATACATACTTTTTGGGGACACGAATATACAATCAGTATTATAAGAAGCTCGCAGTCTAGTATGTTATATAGAAGTCTGCGGCGACTGCCACCACCGCTTCGTCAGTCAATCCAGATGCGTAGCTTTTTAAATGCGCGCGCAGAAAAACTGGTTCCGAATGAAGATGCATATTGTATGGGGCGCATAGAGAGGTAGAATCGAACACGCGGCGCGGCCGCCCATGTACCGTCTATCGGAAAGTTAATCGCTACTAGAAAAAAAAAAGAAAACGATGCTGTGCAACGTGGTACTTATAGAGGCCTCAGGCTCGGCGCGACCTTCAAATTCCGTATCTAACATGCTATTAAAACTTGAAGATAAAAGATGTCGCAAAAAGTCTTAATTATGTTTTTTGCCCCGCAGTTCATAAAACAGATTTTGTGTACTGCATCTTTTTCGGTTGAAGCGGCAGAATCGTTTGGAATTTCCGAGCCTGTGATATGTGCAGTTTTCTATGTAGCAATTTACTCGGTTTAAATACTATGGTCTAACTGATGAAGTTATTGTTGAGATCTTCTCAAGTATATTGATTCAATATTATAATGACTCGACTTTCTTGATATTTTCTTTAACGTAACCGCAATAGTTTCGACATGTACTTTCGAAAAATCCTCTACGCAGATCCCGCGTTCAGTCCTTGGGAGATGAGACGTGTAAATAAATCGTTTAATGATTCGGAGGTTGCAGCAGACGTCTGACCATGCAAGGTCAAGTGGTTCCTCGTCGCGGCGATGCTTGAACCTTCTCGGGATTCATTGAGCCGATGTATTTGGCTGATGATTGATGAGCTCCTTTAGCAGGCTGTCGCATTTGGGAAATCTAGTGGAAGGAAATATAGATACACACGCATCATCCTACGTTCCAAATTTATATATAGTGTTGAGCATCTATCAGGATACCCCTAATAGATCCTCTCCTATCACAAATCGATACGTTGAGCCCACCTGGTCGTGAAGGATTAAGTAATACGCAAATCGAGCGACGAAGCATAGTCCCGTGCGATGATGATCGCGTGCTGCAGCCAACCTGCTCGGTTATATTGTACAGATCAAAGATGCTTATCGAGAGACGCGGCATCCACGTTGTCTTTGCTCTATCTTTTTCGCCGAGTTATTCCGCGAGCGGCTGTTAGCGCGACCCGGGTATCTACCTGACCGCCTCGTTAACTCTCTTCGTGGAAGCATGCCCCGACTCTCTCCCGTGTAAGAAATCGAAGAAGAGAGGCCGCCGGCTCTCTCCTTCTCTCTCTTTCCCTCTTTCAATCTATCTTCGTCCTCCCTCGTTGCACTCAGTGCGGCTATTAAATACAGCCATTACCGCTCAAATGTTAGCGTTACGTCTTGTTACACGCGTCTCGTCGATTTGTTGCTCCTTTGCCACGCTTTATTATTATATAATAATTGTACTATTTCGCCGTAGCCGCCGTGAGCGCGTTACTCTTAAGAGCCGAGCGATACGATTTGAATCAATTTCGCTGAGCGTTTACTTAGGACAGGAATGCGCATACGCGGAGGCGAAAACAACGCGCAGGTACCAAACTCTCGTTTAATCGTAGTTACATATATCTTCCGTATGCAAATCTGCTGATCCTTAAGCAAAAAACCTGTTTATTTTTTACTCAATGTTCGTTGAAGAGAGAGAGAGAGAGAGAGAGAGAGAGAGGAGACATTTAATGTCACTTTCCAATCACACGAAGGATGTGAAATTTTATTTAAGATTTTATTCAATGTGAAATTTTTCATCATTCGCATTTTATTGAAAGTTCAGTTGCGTTCGGTAGCGATTTCTCCCCTGTCGATCAATCGATCAGCATACCATTCGCGGTACAAATTAAACTTCAACGGATCGAGAATGCTACAGTTGGTTGTACCACGTGTATCACGCGGAATTCCTTACATCCACCGGCGCAGTGATTGCGGAAAGCGCATGGGAGCTCATGCCGTCGTATGCTTTTGCTTTCTTTTCGCGTAACGGGCGCAAGGTCGCTCGAATTCCACGTTTCGCGTCCTCCGGCTCTTTTGCGCGCGGCCGAAACTAAGAGAGGAATTTCACGAGCTTGTCTGTGCCACGTTTGAAAGACCCGCCTTTTGTTTCTCTTATCAGAGAGAGATCGCGGTTCTCTCTTTCTCTCTCTTTGTGTTACTTTGCTTTCATTTCTCTTCTCAATCGGAGTTAAGTTCACCCGCGTGCATGCGCGCGCGTGTGTGGCCCGGATAATTAATCGTGATGTATTTGCCCCGACATTGTTAATTTTAACGAGCGGCAAAGTATTTTTATTGGGTGCTTGAACCGCACCGCTTGGGAATAATCTGTATGTAAATGCGCGTTTAATTTAATTTATTTGCGATGCGAAATGTCAGGCGCCGGGATATCCCGCGTGCTGTTTTTACAATTGAACATCCGCACCATAAACCACGTATTCGCCGTTTATGGTCTACTTGAAAACTGCAGGTAAATACATTGATGATTTTTCCTGCGCATAATTCTATTATGATCTTTAATCTGCCTTAGAGGCACAGCGCATATTGATATTCTTTATTTAAACTTTAGTAATGTGCTAATTTCTTTAACTCATTTTATTTATTTGCTTACGGGTAGAAAAATACTTAACGTTTATATTAAAGAGAGGTTATATAAACATATGATTCTTGAAAGAAATAATTTTCGTCCTTTTTTACATAATAATGCCGATTTAAATAAAGAAGACAACATTGTTTTTATGGCGCCTGCAATAGCTTTTAAAAATAATTGCTTTAATTGATTATCGTATTTTCATCTTATGCGCTTTCACACATTTTACGCACGTATTTCGCTCGTAGACCTGCGAATGATTCAGAATACATTCCACGAACAACTATCATAATGTCCATGAAAGCGTAATCGTCTTACGTCAAAGATGCTTTTCATTTGTGTTAAACGCACAACCTCTTGGAATATGCGCGTCTCTCGCAGATAGTTAGATTATTAAAAAGGCATGATACGAATAACCGGAAGTGATTCACTCACAGATCGTCATGGGACGACATACAAGGAAATCGTCGCTAATTTTAAAGCTTATTGACGAGTTCGTAACGTCGCAATATGTTGTCAACACCTCGCAATAGGCGCAATGTTAATAATAATTAATAATAATGTAACAGCATTTAAAAAATTTTATGATAATGAATGCATAAATATAAATAATAAATAAAGACAAATTATTATTTTCAATTATATTTTATATCTTTTTATATTTTATCTAATTAAATTATTTTATTGATTAAAATTAATTTATCGAATTCTTTATAAAAATAAAAAATGAGATTTATATATACAATATATAATATATAAATACAATATATATATATATATATATATATATAAATCTAATTGCTTCGAATGCATTATTATTGTGTTGATCTATGATCTTTGAGATTTATAATCTCGGAATACATCTCGTATCGAAGGAACGCGCAGTTATATGTACATGTATGTGTGTGTGTGTGTATCCGATATCAATCTTACAGCCTCTCCATACGCAAGCGATACGTGTCCAATGTTATATCGTGCGTACCCTGCTTGTGGCAAGGTCGTTTCGGAATATTTCGCACGCGCCAAACACCTTTCGCAGCCTCAAAAGGCAAACCGTGCTCGCGACGGATCACTCGCTTTCGATTCCTCGAGTGCTTCTGCGCCATGAAACACGGCGATATGTCCCATAATCATGGCAGTACTCACAGTATACCGTGATTTTTAGAAAGACATATTAAAAAAACATGTCAGTTTTCAACTTGTTGTAAATTATAGTAATATCCGTTGATTGAAATCAGAATAATTCTATATATCAGTTATCTTGACAGTATTAATGCAATAAGTCTTTGTCTGTCACGAATAGAACATGATTGGTACGATCTTATCACGCGGTAAGCCTATACGCGCGACGTCCTCCGAGAAAAGACAAAAAGAACTATCGCGCGTAGATTTCGACAGAAAAGTAACATGTGCGTGTACCGCGCGAGGAAAATGTTCCAGTCTCACGCATGCGTCGGTAAACGCTAATTTGTTTGAGCGAGAGCAAATAAACGATGCGGATAACGTTGCGCAGATGCGCAACGTGGGCATGCCGTTAGTTTCTTTGAAACCCTGTGTCACCGGTTACGTGTTTCTAATGAAAAAAGAAATACACACACACACACACACACACACACATATACACAATTGTTTGTTTTTTTTATCTCGCAGCACTCGTCATTAACGATCTTTCGCGATGACTCGCGTCGAGAATTGACGTGCTTCAGCTCCGATTCTTCTTTATCGGGTAAAAATATACATTATCGCTTAATCTCTGCCGAGAGACAGGGAATGTGCTATGCAATTAATCAATACAATTAATCGATACAATTAATACTTTACGCGTTTTCGTCATTCATCTATGTACAAATTACATTTTTCTCTCACAGGGACATATTAATTTCATTGAAAAAGTCAATCTCCGATTTAATTAAGCTGGATTACACGAATAATTAATCGCAGGAATTAAATATGGAGAAACTAGCAATTAGTCGTGCAGATGCGCAAACGAGTCATGCAACAGCTTTCGCAACGGCTCATATCACTATCTTATGTTTGCGAAACTATCTGATGTTTACACAAATCAGCATATAAATTATCATAGAAAGAATTAACGAGCAGATAATCAACTCGAACATATAATAATTGTTTGCTATTATAATTATGATCATAGTGATGTAGACAGCCACTTTTCAAGTTGACAACAATTTCATTGGTTTTTACATCTCTCGCTTAACGAACGGATAGAAGGAATTAGCGACGTGGTTGTTTAGATTTAGACAATTCTGGCAATGCGTGTCACGCGCGACTATCACGTTTTTTACCGATTAACAGGCATATTCTTAGTGCAGCGTGTTCTCGCGCTATGATCGACTTCTCCGAACAAGTTACTGCCGTTGAGATTTGTTTTCTCGACCGAATCTTACTCCTCGGTGCGCAGCGAGTGGTCCGCCGTGCACCGTAAGCGAAAACACATAATGCATCGCGCAGTGCGAGGCAGCACGAGTCTATTTTCGGTTTAATTGGTTACATTAAGCCCGGCAGGCCGATTAATTTAACGGAACGGCGGCGTTAGTCCGCGCTCATTATCGCGCGTCGATCGACCGCATAATTTCTAGTGCGCGTTGCGTCGCAATGGATGGTACACGCACGCACATCTTTTTCCGATCAATGAAAAGAGCTTTGCTTGCATATCGAGCGTCGTCGAGTTCAAAATGACTTTAAGCTTCCATCAGATCACGTACTAAAGAATGAGATTGTGATTTGGAAATTCGATGATTTGCAGATTTGACTAATCAGAACGTTAGCTGTCGCGTTTTGATTGATCAACTCTCAATCTTTAAATCACAATCTCAATGCATAGGCTGATACGGACTTTTACGATGAGACGCTATCGCGCGTTACGTACAGGGCTGTAAATTTTGCGGAAGTGAGTCATTAGGGCATGTCGTAGATCTCTGTGTCCGTCTTGTCAACTCCTCGTCGCGCATTCTTGACAATTTTCATAAAGAAATCGCGTCTAGTTAGAATAAATCGGGCGAATCATAACACTTATGACAGACTCATTAGGTGAATATTTTTTTTAAATCAATTGACCAATAAAGAGGCGAGTTTTCATGCTGAATCGATCTTGTGACAAAATTCAATGATTCTTTCGCGATGCAGATACGGATGAAATGATCTAAAAATAGACATGACATGTCTATTTAAAAATAAACACATTGTGTGTTTTGCGCTCTCTTATTTGAGATTATTTATTATATAATAATAGGAAAAAGAGAGGAAAAAGCTTTTGCATCAAGTTAACCATGTAAAACATGAAAAATATAAAGTAAAATAAAAAAAATAGATTAATAAAAAATTTATCGCTTTTCTAATCTAAATTTATATTTAGACGATATAATGAAAATCGACAAAGAAATTTAAACAAAGCGTCGCAATTAGATTTGATGATAGTTTATCTGGAAATGTTGCAATGCGTAGTATCGACGGATAACTACCTGACTAACTCATAATGATCGTATCGAACACGCAGAAAAAAAAGCAACTGCTAATCGGAAAACCGATCTTCGCCGTAATTTCCGCGATGGGAAGATAATTCAACGAGCGCACTATTAGTTGCGTTCCTATTCACCGTCATTTGACTTTTTGCGTCCAGCTGCGCGGCAAAAAGCGCAGGTGGATCAAGTTTTTTCTCAGGCTGATTCAGCAGATTCAAGCGATTAATAGGCGAACCTTTCAGAATCAATTTTGCGATCGGTGCAGATTGACTGCGCTTCCAATCGTGACTCCTAATCGAATATTATCTATGCACGACAAAAAAAAGGGCATTAATGACCTGCGCGTGTTCTTTGTTATACTCCAATCGATTATGCTGCCCGTCAGCACTGTGAATTGCCAATGTGATGCTTGGATCGACAACTATGCCGTTAATAATCGCCGTTCTCTACGCGATGTAACAAAAATACGCATGTACATACACTGACGAAGCATGGAAGCAATACACAAATTTCCCATATTAAGAAAAAGGGGAAATTCTTTCATCTTTATGCCGTCAAAATCGATATTTATTTTAATAAGTTGAAGAAATGTAATACGTTTGACAGAAAAGAGACGTAAACCTAAAAAGCAAGATGAAAGGAAATCGGTGTCGACAATCTGTAAACAAGAAATTTGTACAGTTGCTTAAATTCCATAGTAAATTTTTACTGCCACGAGAGTGCCGTCTGTCATCGAGCAAATAGAATTGTTAAGAACGTTCGGGCAAAGATATTTATCTGTGGGTATTTTCTTTTCGGCTTCGCTTGACAGGTAGGAGATACCCGAGGATACCATAGAATCGTGGTGGGCTCGCATCTGGATCCGTAGGTATCGGTCGACCGCAGGAGGGCAATAAGTGTATATTTAGAGTAGGAGTAAAGGAGCAAGCGGTAAAATTGGACACAAGCCATTAATTATCGAAGGACAAGAGTCCTGGGAGAGAAGCCTGGCTGTTTTCGGTCATTCCCGCCCCCTTTCCCTGCCTCGTTATCCTCTGATTACCGATCTCTCTATCTCTCTCCTCTCCTCTCTCGCAGAAGGGCCCTTAAACATCGCTATTGGTGGTCCCGGGGTTGCGAGTTTTAGCAAGGTGGTCCGGTATTAAATCATAAATGTCAGCAGGAGAGTGAAGAAGTGGGAGGGTGCATCCTTCCGTCGAAATATTATTGCGGTGGTAACTGACGTGTGTGCCGCTGAGGGTTTCTTATGTCTCGCTCGGCCTGTGCTCGCACGAGTAATCAACACGATTATTCACGCGGAATGATATTTGATTAAAGTAACATCTTAATTTCCAGTCGCTCGTAAATCACAGCTGTTACCGTATAATTTCTGTTCTTAAACATACATCTCGGGTTTATGCGTGTAGATATTCGATACGTTTGTCAGTACATTTATGTATTCTTTTATAATGAAAATAATGTCATAAAACATTTAATTGTAATTTATTTATTCTTTTTAATTCTCAACTTTCACTTCAGCATCGATTTTTATTTGTAATGCAAATATCTATAGTAGCCAGGCAATAAAGAGTATTTCAAAGTTGAAATCACTCCTTCGCAATTGTCCGTACAGCATCGGCTTTCTCCGCGTCTCTCGTTTTATCGCGCGACCTCTCATTTGCGTAACAACCGTTTGTTGAGCGATACGATCTCGATTGTAAAGGGGAAAAATACTATGGCTTATATATGGCCTGTTCCCGTATCTTGAATCCGTTTCCGGTAATAACGTATGCTGCGGTAGACCCTGAGTAACTATCGGTCGAAACGCAGATGAGAAATTCCTATCGCGGGATTTCACACTCAATTAATTCTGAGTTTAAACGCAACCCACTATTTCACAGTTCATTATTGCATATACGTGCAGCTCTGCTACATGTTTGCCAGTCTTAAATTTACGTATAATGAATATGCAATAAATAAAATTTATACATTTTCTCTCCTTCTGGTTTCCAGAGTTATGGCAAAAATTAAAATTAAAATTAAAAAGATTACGTGCATACGTGTTGAAAACTACGAATCTACGTTAATAAGAAATCCTAGAAATGCGCGAATGTTATTAAATTTTTGCACGTGTCTAAATAAATTTAATGAGTTGAGGAAACTCTTTGTTACTACCAAAAGATATTATTCTTCATATGTATGATCTATAGTAAAAAGTATTAAAAAAATATTTGACACAAAATCACGTTTGTGATATTCTCGATTAACTTTGCTCATACTAAGAGAATGCGTACAGGTCTCTTGATATTGTTGTCAATTCAGTTTTCGACATGGTGCCGAGAGCTCTGAAAGCGTAGAAAGTCCAGTGTCCGCCTTGGCTTTTACCTAATCGCGACGGGGTCAGTGCGGAGGCATCGCGAGAATGGCGATCAATGTGATGGGCTATCTGTCGGTGTTTCTCGTGAAAGCGGCATTCCCAAACGACGCTGGTTCGGGGAACGAACGGGCATTCGGTATCTCGAGGAGGCCTCTTCTTCGCGGCGTGTCGTCGAGCGTACACGCATGCATACGCACACAGGCGCACTTTGTCCGGTACACACTCTTGACGATGGGCCTCTGAAGTTTACCAGTGATTCGCTTGGTCAAATACGTGTGAATACACACATGTACGTACACACACACATACAACATGACGCATGCACGCACGCACGCACGCACGAAACCATCTCCTTCTTTCCCTTGCTCTTTAGGAAGAGTGAAAGACAAAGTTTTTCTCTTCCCCGTTGATGCACGAGAATACCCCTCTCTTAGCCTCCTTCTCTCTCCACTTATTTCAACCCGGACCAACTTCCCTTTCCGTCGTACGAAGCGACGGAAGCTCTCCTTGCGTCCGTGATTTTTGACGAACAAGAGTTTAAGAGTAACTCTTCCGGATAACTCATTATCACTATATTCACTAAATTTGATTGCTTGCTGTACTCATGGAAGATTGTGAAAGCCCATCGTATTTCTTCGAATAGCGCGTTGCATTACGACGTGCACGCAGGAACGTGTTGCGAGTGCATCGGCGCGCGTGCAGCTCACACGTGTAGCATTCTGATCGCGTCGGTACTTCAATCTAGACTTGGCAATACATTCTGTGAGATGCGTATCTATTCTTCATTAGGTTTCAGCTATATATATATTAGCAACGTGTAGACGAAACACACATCTCTGAGAAGTAATCTTGGAAAGAATGAATGAAACAACAAAGGAAATGCTAATAGTATTTTAATGTTACTAAATTAGTTACTTTATTACTTATTTATTATTATATAGGCGGGAGAAAGGACTGTACTCCGGGATTCTATCAGACCGGTTAAAACAATAAACTATTTCCAGCGGAGAAATGATATGATATGTTTTGGATATATTAATGTGATATATTTCGATTTCTCGTACAGTCGGTTCGAGTCAGGATTTCGGACTAACTGTTTTGTTGTCTCTCGTTTTTCCATCTTTGTGTAACGGGTGTTCGTCAAAAGGTGTTTTCCCAAATCCTCCAATAGCACATCGACCCCGTCAACTTATTTGTCTCGCGTTACAAATATCATTCTCAGGTGTGTGTCTTAAAGCAGAGTTGGCGCCATGGTTACCTATGTATCCCTGATCGAATAAAATACGCCTACAATTAATTGACTACAAAATTGTATACTTTGATCGAAAAATACATCCATCATCTGGTAGTCTAGCGTATAAGCTCTTTCTCTTTCTCTCCCGATACCACCTGCAACAACTATTTATACGCGTTTCGCGGATCCCGTGTCGCGCATACGCTCGCACCCGCGCGCGTTCTCTCTCTCTCTCTCTCCCTCTTTCTTGACTCGCGTTTACTCTTTCGACTCTCTCAAGGAGGGAAACTCTCCGCCGCTTCTTCTCCTCCTCCTCTTCCTTGACCAGTGCCACCACCAGAACCACCACCACTACTACCGTCACTTTACGTCTTCTCTTATCTCTCTCTTTCTCTCCATCTCTCTCGGCAACCGTGCGCGATCCTCGTTACTCCGCGTTGGCACGGTGGTGGAACTCGCAACGGAACTTCAGTGCAGCTGCGGCGAGCAGCTGACGCGGTATCATTCAGATTGGTAGTAGAGTTCGCGCCGCGACACCACACGGACACGCAGTCAGTGCGCGGCGTACGTAGGGCACGCACGCAGGGCACTCACGCAAGGTGGATCCTACCGCCTCCCAGGGCACACGCGCATCTCGCACTCGTCGCAAATGAGCTCGCGTCGCGAGCGCGCGCGCGAGGGAAACGCTCCTGCTGCCGGTCGTCGTGACTGTGTCTTCTTGGTCGCAAACAGTGCGGTGTGGCGTCGTTATTGCCGCCGTCATCGTCATCGCGTGAATCTGCGACGAGGTGCACCGGCTGCGGCGGCAATCCGCGGCCACGATAGATTCGGCGGTTCTTCGGAGGAAAACTGTTAAAAGCACGGGCGAACGCGCGGCGACGACGAGTGCGCGCGCCGACGAGGCAATATCCACAGGTGAGTGTCGGCTCTCCGCGCGTTCACTAGGGGGTATCTATACCTCGCAAGGAACAAAATCCTCGAGAATACTTTGAAGCACGATACCGAGCGATGATCGCATCGACTTACGCGCGCGCACGTACATTAGGAAAATTAATTGTGGTTTACAAAAAATACCTTAGACGAGGTAATAACAAGATACATAAACGATACATAATCAAGAATACTATTAGTACGTTAATTAAATCGCTAAAAATAATCATCAAAAGATGCGTAGAGCTTTGCATTTTTATTTGCAATAGTTGTAATTATTGATTATTGAATCTCGATGAAATCATCGACTCTTGATAATGTTTATAAATACAATTACATATTTTGCCGTAAAATATATATGTCGTGATTACTCTTGGTGATAAAGTCCGTATCTTATTATTCAAAGTCAACTCTTTTTCTCGCGACATTGAGACTTATAATAAGAAGCTGAAAAGATGATATTTAAAATCGTTAACATCTATTCTGCATATTTAAAGAAATATCGTTCCATAAATCAGTCGCGCAACGATCTCGCAATCGCAGATGCTGAAGGACCTCGCAAAGTTCAGCGCAACATATACGGATAATTAAAGTATCGGGACGAGTATGAAGGAAGAGAGGGAGGAAATGGCAGGACCGAGAATGCGGATTACGGTTCGTGATGGATGGATCAGGTTAGCGAGCGGATTTTTAGCATGTGATATCACCGAGAGAAAAGCGAACCGCGTAGCGCAGCCGCGGGAGTACCGGATCTCGCTGGTGGACACGTGCAAAGAAACGAGGATGATACGTGATCCTTATTGGATGCTCCTGAAATATTTCGCGAAATCTTGAAATCTGATTTGCATTCCTTCGCTCGATTCGACACGCGTGCTGATCCATCCGAAAAAAAAACACGTATTTTTATACTAGGCATTTATTGCTGAATATGTATCTCTCAGAGAAGAGAAAAGGCGAGAGGGAAAGAAATTCTGTGCAAATTTTCTGTTTTGCGAGGTTGGTATCCGATACAACCGGAAGAATTAAATAGGCTGAGCTTGGAGTTACACGATCGGACGTACGACAATTTTATTCACTTTAGACACGTGCAAAATATTTGCTAGCTAATCGCATTGCGAACTTGTGAGTCACGCTTAGCAAAATGTGGGATGAAAGTACTGGTCACAGCTTTTGTTTACGTCGAGCGTTCGGCATAGCATCCCGATGAGATTTTAGATCTGCACAACGGAAATAACGTTGTAACATCGGTTCGCGGACTTGCGAAATTGCAAGCAGCTCAAACGGGAGCGGAGAAACTCGCGGGATTGTCAGTATCAGCTGCTCGGTGTAGGATTTGTATCGCGTTGCGTCGCGTCACTTGATTAATCGATCGCGCGTGACACAAGTGCGGGGGCACTTGCAAAAATCATCTCGTCGCCCTGGTACTGCCTGGCAAAATACCCGGGAATGTCGCGTGGGTGCCGGCAGAGAGAACTGTAAGTTCGCAGGTCGTGAAATCAATCCACAGTTCACGGTATTGCGATCCGCATCGGTATAATCGATTCCATGACGCGTCATCACCTCGTGGGCGACGGAATGTTTCTTTTTGTATCTAATAGCAGCAAGAAATTGATTAAGATGGTTTAGAGATGGGTCGGAAAGATAGTTTTGTTCCTGTTAATACAAATAGTTTTGCTTTTATCAGTTTTTTTAGTAGAAATACAAGTACGTAAAGCAAACGTTTTAAATTTTCAGTAAAAGCAGAGAATTGATTATAAAAGGAAAAACATTTGAATGTTTAATGAAACCTTGTAGCTCCCGATTATCCGAAATAAAAAAATGGATCCCGTAATGCGAGGAACATTCCACGTAATGTAAACCGCACCGGTTATACATATATGTTACGCATATAGAGATATTTATAAATTATACATTTTATACATATATAAGCCCGCCCTTGCAGAGTCTTATACACTCACTCCCAAAAAAAGCGGTACACTAAAATTTAGGGAAAAACTTACCAACCTTCAAATGATCATAACTTGGTAAATAATGAAGATAAAAATATGTTCAAAAATGCAAAATGAAGCTTCAAGTATCCACTTGAAGAATATTTGAATGGCAATTATGGTCGGCCATTTGATTCAAAATGGCGGATGACAAAATGAGAGGATGCAAAAGTGATAACCGAAAGTCCGAGTTTGTGACGGTGCATGGCGTGAATTAGATATCGCAGCCTAATGGGACCAAATGCAAATGAAAATATAGAGTGTTATCTTTAAAATGCTTTTTACCGAGCTCGATGCGATCATTTTTCGCTGAGTTGTGCAACTTTAAAAAAGAAAACACTCTGTTAAATAAATTTGGAGTATCTCAACAAAAAATGATCGCATCGAGCTTTGTAAAAAAGCGTTTAAGACTCCAAACCCTCCTTGTGGTGTGTGTGTGTGTGTGTATCACAAGGATGAGTGCGCGCGCACATACACACACCACAAGGAGGGTTTGGAGTCTTAAATTACTGTGGAACTGACGAACCACGGGGTCCTCATCCTTGTGACACACACGCGCGCGCGCGCGCGCGCACACACGCACGCACGCACGCACGCACGCACGCACACCCACACACACACCCACACACGCACACACCACATAAGAAGGATTTGGAGTATAAAAAATAATGAACGCAGCAGTTGGAATTATAAAAGAACTAAACGAACCGCAGGGTTTTCTAATTCCTGAGGCCTTGCTGAATCGACGATATTGTAAATTCGAAATTGAATATCTCGGTACCTAACTATCCTAGCACAAAATTTCAAAAACGGTTTTAAAGCTTTGAAACCCTACTTTTCGCAATTTAAATCGAAATTGTGCACGACGAGTTTTTTAAAATGGCGGAAAGGGAGAGCATGCGAAATTGATAAATGAAGATTCGAGTTTGCGATGGCACATGGTGTAAAGGAGGTATTGCAGCCCAATGGGACTAAATGCATATAAAAGTATAGAGTTTTATCTTTAAAACGCTTTTTTACAAAGCTCGATGCGATCATTTTTTGTTGAGATACTCCAAATTTATTTAACAGAGTGTTTTCTTTTTTAAAGTTGCACAACTCAGCGAAAAATGATCGCATCGAGCTCGGTAAAAAGCATTTTAAAGATAACACTCTATATTTTCATTTGCATTTGGTCCCATTAGGCTGCGATATCTAATTCACGCCATGCACCGTCACAAACTCGGACTTTCGGTTATCACTTTTGCATCCTCTCATTTTGTCATCCGCCATTTTGAATCAAATGGCCGACCATAATTGCCATTCAAATATTCTTCAAGTGGATACTTGAAGCTTCATTTTGCATTTTTGAACATATTTTTATCTTCATTATTTACCAAGTTATGACCATTTGAAGGTTGGTAAGTTTTTCCGTAAATTTTAGTGTACCGCTTTTTTTGGGAGTGAGTGTATATACGAGGCTGATTTACCAAGCACGGTCCCAATTTTTCCGTCTTGTTATACAAATCCGCGTTATGCGAGGGTCTACGGTACTCCAAGTATCCACGCACGGAATCACATCGATGTGTCGTGGCAATTGTTATTATACAATGATTTAGAGCACGGGGAAATGTTACTAATAGGATACGGAATAGCTCTACGCAGCCGTGGGATATCGGTTTAATCTCATTCCTGCGGATCGTACACGCGCGTGAACGCCAGCCCTTCCTCGCCAGTACGCACCTGTTATGTTGTGTTGTCGTCCCACTGCGGCATGGCTGCACGCGACAGCTCGTGCCACTTACTTCCAGTTACCTCTCGGCGGTGCGAGCCATCGGTTACGGTCGTGTTGCTATTCCTCGCGCTGAATCGACCGACGACGCTATCGCGGAACCGCTCGTGATCCTCGTCATGGGGAGATTGATCGCCCCTCCCATCTGATCGGAGCCCGCCGATCCAGATAGAATAGAGCATAAAATAGAGTACAACACATGAGATTATCATGGTGAGATGTCGTCACGAGCGAGACTGGAAACAGTCGATGTCGTTGCGTACATGACAGTGTTTCTTAGGAAGAGAGAGACACTTTTATCATCATACAGTTGAAAGTATCTTGCGTTTCTTTCATTATCCTCAGGATTATGAACTGTCTTACCATTGTGCTATTGTGCGTAGTTTGAGAGAAGATCGACGTAAACAAACGCAAATAAACTCGACGAGTGAAACGTCTTCTAGCAGATGAGAATCACAATACTGTAAACTCCATGAAGATGGTAAAGTCGATTTTCGCGTAACAACGGGAACGCAAATTCTTACCGAGATTATATCGGGGTTTAGTGGCTGAAGAACACCGTGACTTAAAGGTACGATCGTGGAAGAAGGAGATCGCGATCTCTCGAGGACGATCTCGCGAGAGCGGCTTCTTCCTCGGAGGCCTCGAGATCGAGCGGCTGAGGAGCACTTTACTCCGGTAAAGCCGCGCAAGCGAGCGAGCATGCGAGGTCGAAGCCTTCTCTCTTTTTCTCTCTCTTTTTCTCTCTCTTTTCCCCCCTCTGTTTCTCTCTCTTTCTCATTCTTGCTGTCTTCCTTGCCCTCACTCGAAAGGAACTTGCTATCCTATCTCTCTTTCTCTCTGTTGCTGCCAACTCTCGACTTACACGCGTTTTCTCTCTCATTCACATGCGTCTCTCTTCCAAAGAGCGCACGAATAGCGCACGAAAGTGCTTTTGTATGGTAAGCAGAGGACTTTTGCCGATTTCGACTGTCTGATTTTTTAGAAAAAGCGCAGAGGGCAAAAAAGAGAGAGAGAGAGAGAGAAATAAACAAGATAGCCGCAACAATCAATTCGGCGAGATATTGGTCGATGTACGAGAGAAATTAAACAATGCATTGGTACATAGATTTATTGATCCACTTGATCAGATTTGTCACGTCGTAAATCACGTGCGCACACGCAAACATTAATAATGCTATAACCGGATGTGCTAAAGGGCCAAACAACCGTAATAAGTACAAGAGATTCTAATTCTGGCATTCATAAATCCCGGCGCTGACGTAAAAAGGAAGCAGATCGTTGTCGTTGATTCTCCATTATACCGGTCATTCTCCACATTTCTCCATGTAACTGGCTCCTTTTTGCAAAATTATACCGAGTATCATGCAACATCGTACTTCATTATACATCGTAATAATTAATTATTAGGTTACTAAGTCGGTTATTATAATGTATGCAATTCCTATAAAATCAAAGAGAATAAAGAGAGCGACATAAAAATAATAACAAAAAAACATAATTTTTAAAGAGTAACAAAATACTTTCAAAACATATTTCTGCAAATAGAAAATTCAGATCAAATGATTTTTCCTACAGTCCAGAATATCATTCCTGATCCTTAACTGAAATCTTTTCTTCAAATCACTATTATGAAACAATTCTGCAATTAGCGTTTAAAATATTGTTGAAATGGTTAGTTTAAAAAATAAATTAATTAAGGGTAGGAATCTCCCTAATGGCAGTAATAAGTATAATAATTTCTCTCGAGATTCGTGATATCCAAGCAACTTAGAACGCGATACGTTCTCCGTATCTAGCGTTGACATTTCCCGATCGATCAAGAGCTGCGCCGCCACATCAGTTCGCATATATATTGGACATTTGCATTTTAATCTACTTCGCTTCAATTAAGCAGTCGCGAGTTCTATATATCTTAAGGCGAAGCAGCGTCTCGTCAGGCTATTGTTGCACGATGAAATTCGTGCGGCTTATCGGGATCTTATGTTTCGCGTCTGTACAGCTTCCAATTCCGTTGCTCGTTGTCATCGCTTTCGAAGACCATAACTGTCAATGGCGTTCCATTCGTTGCGAACGATAATGAGACAACAAGACTAATTGAGAAACAAGAAACGATGCGTTGCGCTGATTGCTATTCGCGTGTACAAAAAAATCCAATTTCCGTATGATTCATCGTCTCGCCGCGTATTATGCCAGATATTCATTGGAATATCTATTATCGTTGCAAATTTACGCTATTGTGATATGTACGATCCGTTGGTGGCAATTTTCGATTTCATAAACGAACTCTAACAGTCGGTACAGCATTTTCTCGACTTAATTGGATCCGTATAATCCGCGCGCGTTGTTTCATCTTCGTCGTTGTCGATCTATAGTCTCCCTTTAACCGCTTTGAGAATGGGCAATGGATAATAATCGGTTGCCGCTTCGAAAATGAAGTCCCGCCTTCTCGCGACGAAGTGGATTATGCGTTACGAGATTGAATTTTACAAGAATTAATGACGTCTAAAAGTAAATTGAACCTTACCGTTGCCGTGGCATATCGTGCCGCGTCATGGAAAGTTTAGAACAGCTCCGTGTTGCGCGATAAATTTCAACATTTTAATATCTATGTAACACATGCGCGTATTATGTACATTACTGCGTCATGTAAGTTTTAATTGAAATTCTTCTCCAGGCTACAACGCGAACGGCTCTCAAAACTGTCACTAATTGACAATCAGAGAAACAAGTGGCCGAAGTAGGTACGCGCTACATTCTTTTTTAATGTTGCACAATTTTCAATTAACGAAACGATGGGAAATTAAAAGGTTAAGATTAAAGGTATATTACAATCAATAAAACGCATCAAACATTACTGGGATCGTTTTTTTACGAGCGCTCGGGCGAACGCGATATCTCCCTTCGTAATTGCCGTCGTGAGCGAATTTAATTTAAATAAATGACCGAAGGTGCAACTTAAAGATGCAGTCGTTGGAAGTCGTAATTCGGCAAGAGACGGCCGAAAGCAAGCGCGCACTCTCGGCAGCGCGGATATTTACTTTCATTGCCCCGATAAAATCGCCTCAATCAAAATCCATTAAAGTAATCGTCTTAATATTCATTTGCTTTCCCCCGATCGTTTTATTATACGCCCAGACAGCGGAGCAAGAGAAAAAAAAAAGAAAAGAAGGGATCGGAGGAAGGCAACGCGGAGTAACGTAAGGTCGAATTATTATTCGTGTGCCGAACCACATCGTCCCCCGGATGCATTCTTATATGACGGCGAAACGATCAAAGGTGTTATCCTTTGCTTTAAATCAGAGATAAGCGCGACTCGTCTCGTCCATTAAGGAGGAAGGATACGCAAGATACTATTCGCTTGAGTGGGTGGAAGGTCACGATAACGAATTGTGCGCGCATTATGTCTTGGATCCAGCAGCGGCCTATATATACATGAATTTCTAAGTCATATTAAATCATGGAAGAGATTAAGCTCGGATAATTAGACCCAGATGCTTGTTGAATTATCAAGTGAGATTTTCCGTGGTTGTAAATGAATTATGATTGCGGTTAGTAAGATGAGTATAGCGAAAAATGTGCTTCTGTAGAATATTCCAAAATCGTGGAATATAATTTTAATAGTGGATTTTAACATTAGCTTGATTTTAACATTAGCGTGATGGATATAGAGAATTTTTGAGTTCAAAGTATCGCTAAAAGAGTAGAAAATAAAATTTTATGTGACGTAATGCTATTGGAATATAATATAGTTATAAAGGCTAGTTGTTCATTTTTTTAAACTTTGATTTCTCGGAATTCAACGCTATCTGCTAGATAGCGTTGAATAATAGATGATGGTTAAATTCCTGGTTTCTAGATTTCCAGGAAAAAGTTAGCTTCCAAAAAAATATCAATCTCAAAGATTACCAGTTTTTCGATTTTTTAAATTCTTTTGCGGATGTTTATAATCGCAGGGTGGAAATGGATTTAAATTGCATCAAACGCTCGACGGGCGCTAGTCATTATCTAAAAATAGTCGCTGTCTTACCATGTCGTGCTTAAAACTTTACGACTAAATGATAAGTTGCAAACAAAGTAAGTCATTTACACGAATATAAATTAGAGCCGCATGCAGGTATGCGATTCGTCGTGGCATTAGAGACTAAATTTCGCAAACTGCCGTTCCTACACAAATTCCACGTTCGCATTTCTAACATTTTTCCACCGTGTGTAACGCGCACGGTCGTACTTTACGACGAGTTTTATTTCCATCATTCAATGCCTCCTCAGCAGCGACGTGATTCGCTCCCGGATCACAGGAATCCTTGCAAATGAGATACTGGCCAGCCAGTGTATTTCTTATTCGCATATATGACACGAGTAACGTTCTCTCTTATTTCGTCTGGAGCATCGCAATATTTTCAGAAGATTCTAGAATAATTCTGATTTGAAAATCAGTTATTCAATGCAAACAATCTTTCAAAAGACATTACTTTTCATGGAAATTTGAGAAAAATGTATAACAAACATCAGAGAATGCAGTTACAAAAAGTAGTATGACTTTAGAATTGAAAAAATTTTCATCCCTTTCGCAACGTAAGAATCCGTTGTATTTGCTACAAAATCATTTTTTTCTCGAAGGATGTCAATCAAAGCATTCGATGTCATGTCAAAATGCTGCGCGGGAATGATCACGTATTCACGTACTGCGGCGAGCAGCGTGAGAAATTCTAAGCGCCATTGTTACGCGATTATATAGCGCGAGCGTGGTCAGACTGGCGAGAAGTCAAGGAAAAATTCCGTGCATCGGCAAGTGATCAACATCTAGCTACGATCGGCACGATTATGCGATTGCGAAAACGACGCCGCGAGTTTCTCGCTCGATGACGAGCGATTCCATCTGTTCGCGATTCCATGGTAGGTACACACAACACAAACGCAAGTGGTAGAATATGAAAATCTCGGATGTTGATGCGAAACAGGCGCGATATTGCTTGAGATTACGAGTATCTACCCTTTCGTCGCTCTTTACACTTTGTTACCATTGTCATCCCCTAACAGAACTCTCTTACACATAGCTCACATTTTCATAGCTATTAGGAGTGTCAGTTAATTCGGGGTTTTTAGTTTTCTTATCCGTTCCTGATAAGTACTATATTTTAAATACAAATATTTCCCGGCTAAATTGTGGTTTTAATGAAAAATCATGAAAAATAATGCAGATTACTCTGGATATTAAGGTTGTATTTATACTTTTTGCATAAATAAAAGTTGTAGTTTTGTAAGAGAAAGCATCAGATTGATTTATACATCTAATGCTTTCCTGCTCCTAATGCTATTTTATTCATCAATTAAAGACTGGTTTTTTCAATGTTAGTCTTTTGCGCGAATTGACTAATTTCTTGCTTGGTTGTCTTCTTCCGTTTCAAGATTCTAGTCTGCCACTGTCTCACGATATATATATATATATATATATAGTTTATAATCCCTAATATTTGAACGGTTTCTATAGAATCGTATTTTTTTCTCATGAATAAGCATGGGGACATATTTGTGCGTTTGTGACATCGAAATATGAATTCCTCGAAATTATAATTTATTCAAATTTTTACTTTTGCGACGACATTTCGGCAGGATCGTATTATATCATGATGTCATATCGTTGCGTGCGCAATTTGATTGAAAAAAGTCCCGTTCAAGTGGCCTGACGGCCAGGTGTAAAGTTTTATTAAATTTCAAAGAACAACCTTGTAAACAATCACGTTGATGCTATCCAAAGATATCACCGTGAAATACTGTGACGTTAAATCAAGTTCTTAATATACGTATGACAACGAGATGAAGAATCCTTCATCTCTCTCTTCGTCTCTCCGCCACATTTGCGCTTTGCACAAGTAACTTCAATGAGCGGTATGACAGTCTCACGAGCACTCGAACGGCTGAAATATTGGAATCTCAATATTGATTCGCTACAAGAGGAGCGGTACGGAGCTGCGCGTTTCTATGTGCATAAATTATTACGCACACAGTGCAAAAAAGGATCCCCTTCTTCGAAAAAGCCGCGTCTTTTACGGCTTCCGATTATCCAGAGGCGGATGGACTTTAGAGAAACTGGACAAATATTTCTTTAAAAAAAATTCTCCGTAAGGCTTCTCAGGCGGAGGAGAGTGCCCCGAAGCACTCGCGTTTCATTAGTTTCCATCGTGAGTAAAGGAAACAGAAACAAAGGAGACATGATCGCTATTTTGCAGCGAATGACAATGAATGATCGTAATGAGCGGCTGTCGATACCGATCGATCGTTTTCCCACTGACGTTTGCTCCTCAATTATCCGAAGTGCGCATTATCCCTGCGTAAACACGATCGCCGATCGCGGTTGGCGGTCGCATAACAATATCAATAATTATAGCAAATACGTAAACGCCATACCGCCGCCGCAGAAAATCCGAAACACGTGTCTTATCGGCCGTGGCGCGAGGAACGCCCATATCCCACCACGAAGAGAGATCGTAAACGCTACCCGATAAAGATCAACAACGGTGGACTTAATGTTGCATTACATTAGCCTATAACAAACGATTGCTAAATGAGCGATTACCGTTGCCGCTCGCGGTCGATAATTACCGCGTCGAACAAGCAGTTATTACTGCTTAGCAAACGATAATTCATTATTACAAGTTGGCGTCAGTACGTGGCCAACGTAGCGCCAATGCATACGTTCGTATTACTACCCCTTGTGGCCCCGTAAAAACATGTCGATATTATTGTCAAACAAGAGGCAATTACCTCTTGTTCGGATGCTAAAAAGGCTCCGTTAATTAATTTAATACGTGCCCGGTACGTATTGCACCACTACTATATGGAATAGACGAAGAAAGTCGATAGCTCTGATAGACGAGCATGTCGTGCGACATATCTCCTGCGTCTTTCGAGATACTTTCACTAAAAGAACTTTCGGCATATTCCGTGATTGCGATCGGCATGAAAATTTAAGTACATAATCCAAGTATTCTATCTAATTGTAAGTAGATATCTAAGAGACGCAAATAATCTACATTCTCGATAACTTTGTCTACTAAGCAAGATTAAGTAATCAAACGAACTCTCCCTAAATTTCATTTATTGCCGTCAAATCAATTCAGAGAGAGAAACGTGAGTTGACGTTTGAGGTGACATTATAATCAGTTCTACAAATTTAAGTTATGTTTCAGAATCTACTTTATTAAGACACGACCAAGTTCTTTAATACGACCATAATGTGCAATATTATAAATAAGAAAAGCGCGCGTGTTCGGATGCTACTATCGATCAAGCAGTTACTTTGAATATATGTATTATTATTACGCTAGTGATACTATTATTGCGAACTAGTTTCATATGGCACGTATCGTAATGTGTAGAGGTTTTGATTATGCGGACATGCGTCTCACGCGTCGAATCGTTTCTTATCTGCGTCTGTTTTCTGGCTATTCGGGCTTGCTCAAATTAAGAGTTATAATCTATTGGAATGATTTCACGAAGCCGTCGTAACTGTCTTTCGCGGAATAACAACCGAGGAAATTACAACTTTCCTGACCAACGTGCGCGCTTCTCCCCTTTTCTCTCTCTCTCTCTTTTAGTGGCCTCCAATCCGCAAAAATATACAATCTACCCGAAAATATATCGCGTTAGCAGAAGGCTAATGCGCCAATTAATTGATCGCAATAATACAAACCGTTCGTTGTCGGTACGATTGCCTAACGCCTTCTGACCTCGTTCATCCAAATGGAATCATATCTGTTACATCTTAACTACGCAACTTTGTGTTACGTCCTCATAATTCGCACAGTCTAAAAATTTGCAGGAAATTTTAAAGGAAATATTTTCTACAGAAATTGTGAGACATTACAAATACACAAATCATAGAGTAGATTACATCAAAATTGTAGACTAATCTTAATAATATATCTTTTGTCACATTTAGATATTTTTAAAAATTTCTTCTTAAAAATGAGAATTCAGGGAAAGTAAAGATTATTTTAATTTGAATGAGAGAACATATAACAAAGAGAGAATATACATAAAACTAAAATTTTTAAAAAACTTTAACGCGTAGCATGATAAAAAAGGGTCAACTAACCATAAACTTTTGACTAATGATCGTCATCGTCGAAATAATGAAGTACAACGAGAATCATTGGGTTTAGAAGGGCCACAGATGAAAAAAAAGGTGAAGGGAACTACTGGCGATGTACACGGTCGACGGTGGAGAGTTACGACGTGAGTAATGCGTGCGTCAGTTTCTATTTTCAATCCCGTAACTTTGCGAGCTCATCCTTGCCCGAACGTGAAGAAAAAGCTACGCAATGTAATCACACGGTCTTACTGCTCTGGTGATTTTCTCTTTCCCCACTTCCCTCTTATACTTATGCACAATTGCAATGGTTCAAGGCGGGAAATTAGACGCTGGATACAGATTGACATCAGAGTTGAAAGATTAGTTTCTTTACAATGTAGTCTAAAGACTTTTAAAATCTCTTTTATGAAAAAAAAAGATCGTTCCAAAGCAGTCATCCGCAATCGTTTTTTAGGAAAATAAATTGTGAAAATATTTGCTGGATGACACGTACATATTTTATCTTTTACGACATGTTTTTTTGTTAGTAATAAAACCTAATCACAGGCAAGTTTTCTATACTTATAAGAGATGATACTTTGCATGTTAAATGTTTTTTCCAAAAATCAGTATTTATTCCTGATTAAAAAAAATTGTATAAACGTTTCATACGTGACCTGCAAATTGTATTAAATTCCTCAAAAATTTCGTTCATTTTCGTAAATATTCAGAATTTAGTAAATAATACTATATATATATGTATATATATATATATATATTATTTTTAATTTAATAATGTTTTATACGTGAAATACGTAATCTGTATCAGACTACATTGGATTACAACCAGATACGTATAAGAAATAAAAATTCTTTCTCTCTTCCTCCTTTCTCTTTCCTTTCCCTTTTCTCTATTTCTTTTCTCACTCACTTTTTTGTCGGCCGCACATGTGTATGAGAACGCGTTCTTTATCTTTCTGATTTCTCCGATAGCACGTTTTTATTCCACTGGCCCTTTGAGAGCTCCCATGCTTAAGATTAAGAGTTACAAGTCGCGCGAGCAATCTCGCGGCCGCTGTTGTCGTAACTGTCTTTCCTAGAATAACATCCACGAGAATCGTAACTTTCTCGACAAAAGTCTAATCCGGGACGCGTGGCACGCTCGGCAAAATATACAGCCCCAGTAAAAATATACTGAAGATCGTAGTAATATTCCGATAGTGCGGAAAAGACGCCCCAATGAGTGCGCGCGAAATCGCAAAAAAGAAAAATATACGCTACACGCAGTTGCGTAAGATATCTCTTTCAGCTTGACATCTACAGGATATAAATACGTGTTTAGGCGAGGGCAGTTCATGTCCGACAAGACTCGGGAGAACCGTGATTCGGTCAAAGCGCTTACTGCGCTTAACAACAAGCTTAGGCCTCCCGAGGAGCTCCACATGCTCTGGTTCTTCTCAGATGAGAAGAATTTTGATCAAGATCAAAAAGTAAACAGGAGGAATGACAAGTGGCTCTGCGCGACACCCGCTGAGGTCCCTACAATTATGCACACCAAGTTTCCGTCATCTGTGATGTCGTCTTGAAGGTTGTGAGCAACGAAGGCCATACCTTTCTTCCCACAGGGGCTTAACGTCAATACCATCACTTACATCGAGTCACTGAGCACGATTGTCCTGGATCGAAGGGGTGGTCCAGGGAAGACCGTGTTCTAGCAGAGAACTCTGCTCCCTCATACATAGCTTACGCGACCCAAGAGTGGTTGGCCGAAAATGATCATGGCCCCTAACATGTGGCCTCCTAGCTCTCCAGATTTGAACCCTCTGATTTATTTCAGTCAATTAATTACTAGAATCGTTTATTGTATTAAATTATATCGAAGAATGCTCCGCGTCTCTCGCGACACTCGCGTAACGCGACATCGTCAGGCGGTATCATAAATCTGCGTATATATCACGGTGCATCGGTATCCCCGACATCCATTTAAATCAGCCTCGCAGTGCCGCAGGTGTTTCTACCGCGATACACTTCTCGTAAATGCAAGCAACCGGGCTGCTGCCGATCCCCCTTCTTTGCCTCCTTTGGCTCTCTACCTGTTGTCGTTACCTGCACGTGCATTGCGCGTTGCTGCACCAGCCCGTAGGCTCGTTCGCTCATTCTTTCTTTCTCTTTTGCTCGCTCGCTTAAGCATTTGCGCAAGCTCTCTCTCTCTCTCTCTCTCTTTCTTTCTCTCTTTCTACCGCGTCTTTTTGTACTTTTTAATTTTTCTTTTACGCAGAGAGACGCACGCGCGTGCTTACGCAAATGAGCACATCGTGCAACGGCGCGTAATGCAGAACAAGAAAGAAAGAAGGAGAGAAGGAGTAAGGGTTACGAACGAGAGAAGTGCAGAGGAGAGCACATATAAACACGAGCACGTGTCCGTGAGCGGCATGTGGCAAAAGAGGAAAAAGGTGAAGGGCTAAGATAGGGCGAGAGGAATGCTACTGAGAAAGGTTCCCAGCGATGCGAACGGAGGAGGTACTGCTGTTCGGAAGAAGCGCAGTAAAGAGTGCGACTAACGTCTTGCACGTGAGACGGTGCCTAGATAGCGTAGCTCGCATTTCGCGTGACGTTTAAATTCAGCGCATGCGCGCGATACAGATTGATAAACATGTAGAATTTGTGTAATTAGTGCCTTAATTAATTATCGATTAGCACTTTATCGATTCCCACTGTGAATATTGATTTCGAATGGCAGTCGTGAAGAAAGATATCGTATATCGATAAGAATAATTAGCGCGGTCTTTCGAAACTGAAGGTTGAATACCTGAAAACAGATCGCCGCGACCAATCGTGTCCGGTTCAGAACATCCGGTTCTCAATTACCGCGGCATTAATTACCAGGAGAATTTATCATAATGCCCGTAATACAGTCGAATTGGTAATAAAGTACGAAAATGATAGCTGTTACAAGGAACACGTAAGAGAGAAACGCAAAGACTCGACTCTTCGATTCTACGGCGTGCTCGTATTTCTCCTCGCGTTATATCGTGCTAAGCGGCATTAAAGCACCTATCAGACTGTGCACTGGACATTAGGATTGCAATTTGAAAATTGGCATTCGACCAATCAAAATGTAGCGCAATAATGTTCTATTATTCATCAGCCTAGTCAAGCTTTCGATTTGCATGGATTATATACGCAAAATCGTGCGTATTGAGGAGACTTTTGGACCCTGCCGCGTCGTGACACTCGCATTGTTCGGATTCCGCCCCTCGCCGCGTGGTCTTCACATTACTTCATAACGGACGATTACACAGGCATTTCGGATCGAAGATCTTCGGCGACCGTAAAGTTGAACTAGGTTCCCGGATGGATGAGCCGAGCTAATCAAGCCGCTCCGCTTAATTTCTCTGGAGTTGGCGCACCGGGCCGCCTCGTAAATCAAACCTTGACGTTTTGTCTACTCACGCATACCCGACCGACCAATAACGGGGCGCATACCTGACGAATGGATAATTTAGTCCCTGCCATGTATCAGCCGAACACGTATGTTGCAAAGAGAGATGATTGTTTTACGAAAAAAGAGAGAGTATCTCGGTAATTTTACAGTACCGTCATTTTGAAAAGACATGAACACAAAGAGAGTGTCGTTATAGGAAATTATAGATATGAATTCAGAATTAAAACGAAAATGAAATAGCATATCACTTGTTTCATCCAAAAATTTTATTATGTAAAAGAGAAGGAATCAGAGAGAGAGGAATCCTGCGCATCCTAACAGAGTTATTGTTTATTGATATTCGATACAAAGTAATAATATTGCTATCAGTATTAATATATCAATGCTAAATGATTGAAAGAAAAATATAGATATTTCAGCATATGAATATCCAGCTTCCTTAGAATATCTTTGCATTCCTGCCGTATTTACGATCTAATTTAACGTAATACGTTGCAACGAGCCTAGAGCTTCCCTTTTTGGAGCGCCGCTTGTTACGAGTTTATTCGCCGCTGCTGAGATTTGATCGGAACGCTTAGTCGGCGAATTAGTGATGCGCTCAGAAAAAAACGTTCGTATTCGAAGCAGCTGGAGCCTGGCGCTCGCGTCATGACGGAATCCTAATTAAAGTCCAGAGCAAAACGAGAACGATGGTAGCGGTGGAGAGGAGTAGTAATAATAACGGCACTGAGTGAAAGTGGTAATGACTATTAATAGTGAAATAGTACTTGCGAAGAGGCAAAATTGCCACTATGAACAGTACGCTTCCTTAACGCGAAATTTTGCTGTAAATTCAAATCTCATTTTCCTAAACTCTAGCTGTTGAAAGTTTTCTATGAAAATACATAATAAAAAGAAATCAATAAAAAGAAAGATATAAGATAGAAAGATAGAAGCGAATATAAAATGAGATAGATACTATTAAGCCCAACAATATCTGAAGGAAAATATGTTTACCGTAAAGTGTGTTTTATTATGATTAAAGTATGTAAGATGTGTCATCAGATTCGATAGGCGCATGAATTGAGATCGAATCGAGAAAATATTTTCCGAATCGAAAGAATCGAAGAGAGACAGATGTAAAACGACACAGCGCGTGTACCTCGCTGATGAGTCATAATTTCTATTTAAATATACGTAATTACACTCGTGCGTATGCGAGTACAAGCGGCGGCTGTATGTACGAGCAAGCTCCGTCATGCTGAGCGCGTTTCCTTCCTGAATAAACGCTTAAAATAGTACGCGCACTCTTGTCTCCGATAACTGTTGCTCAACATTGTCGCCGCTAAATGCATCAATGACACGTGTCTACGTGTTGGTGCATACGTAGCAGGCGAGAGCAGGTCAGGTGAACCCGGCCCCTACCTGCGTGACGTGCGAATATTTATTAATCACGCCCCATAATAGAGCTGTTCCACTTAAGACCCGCTCCGTTCGTGAATTTGATATACTTTCATGCATGCGCAGTGCACCGGTGTGCACCGAGAAAATTTTCCACGCCGGTGTTTTACGACTGTCTACTTGTCTGTCGTACGTGTACGAGAATAATCGCGCGAAACGCTCTTGATCATAACAGTATGCTGAGATACTCACCGATTCTACCATTATCGCATCATCCCATGATGGATTGTTTGTCGCAAAAAACGGTAAAAAGATGATATATTCTTTTTATATTAGTGATGTATGGTCTTTTCGTAATTAGTTTTTTTATTTCTCTATTTTTAACTCACTATTATCGCGTGGGTGTTACACACACACACACACACACACACACACACACACACATATAATCCTTGATTGTAAAGTAGTTAAAGTCGTAAAGTTAATACCTATTTCAGCCTATTTAATAAGTTTGGTAATTATTCTCGCATAAAACTTTCTATTGTTATATGTATTCGAGCAATTTAATCTTTCTGTATTATCTTGCTGGGACTCCAGCCTGGGAGGCCTACGTTTCTTCACGTGTAAGCTTTATGGTTGACACGGGTCACATAAATTTATTTTTACATTTCCAACGATAATATAACCAGAATTTATTATACGCATACAAATATCAAAAAGACATTCGATAGGTAATATTAGCAATTTTTATTTTGCGTTGTTCCGATGTTTATTACATTTTTGGCGTTTATGGCCACTCTACTAAATTCCAGCATATTTACTCGAATATCTGAATAAATGAAATAGTATCAAACTCGATATTCCAGTACTTTGGACTTCCGAGTGTTTTCTAAGACTCTTCAATCGGCTTTTCTATTCGAGTAATGTCCGTATTTAAATATTTACACAGCCCTAATTCCTGCTCTTTATAAAAATCTCGTTTAGTTTACGTACGTAATCGCACGGGATATTAACGGTCCACTTCAATTGGCAGCATCTGCGATTTGGATTAAATCAAGTCTGCATGTAAATCGGCTACTACGTAGTACAAGAAGAGCTCTCTTACCCCTCACGTCTTTTGCAAACAAACGTCGCGCGAGCGTTATTTGTTCGCACCTCGCTCGTGCAAACAATTTGCGTGATTGCAAACGATCTCGAGTCGGCACGTCATTGTACGCGTCATTGTACGCGTCATTGTATGTACACTGGAGCAGAATTTCGCTCAAATTGTGCTTATGGAGAATGTACCTAATGAGTGATAATATTCCTCGAAATCATTGATTATCTTTTCCTACGGTTTTAATAGTGATACTCTGCTGCCAAGAACTTTAAATATAAAGTCATTTTTATTTCTCGGTATCTGCATGATTCAACGAATTCTAAATATGATCACGCACTGGAAAAAGAGTGGTGAGAGAGAGAGAGAGAGATTTTTGAATAACGTGGACGTAATGTCTGATAAAATATGATGCTGTTTACGTGGAAAATAAAAAAGGCAAAAGGGAAAAAAAGAGAAAGAGAGATGCGGGAAGTGAAACGCGAAACATAATTGACACATTCAAAATTATTCACATATTTTCCATACTAATTCACGATTTATTACCGTATCGTAAAAATGCGATGAAAACACGGCGATAGTATTGCGTAGCGATTGAAATATTTTAGTCGACCTAAACGACTTTCGAAATAAACGACTCAGGTAACTAAAGCTGAGCGTGATTAATATACTTATCTTCGCACTTGACGCAATCTATTCGCTCGTGCAGTGCAACGTGCTGCAACAATATTGCCGTCGTTTGTCGAGGCATGTGGATGCGATCCGCTTGATATAAATAATCGGATCGTCAATTTCTGGAATCTTAGTATCGCCGTCTCAGCATATATCTCTATTCTACTTTACCTTTTTTCTTTTTTTTCCTTACAATCTTGTCTATGATATCTATCCTGTCGATGTGCACACCATTTCAACGAGCGACACGTGCTTCCAGGTGTATTAATAGATTCGTCGAATCAACTTATCGACATAAAGAGATTTCGTCGTGGGCGTAATGATGCTCGTGTCAGATACAAAATAGTGCCAGTCGCATAAATATCGAATTTGTAATCGATTAAGGACAAACGCCCTCGGCGATCGGCGCGGCGGGAATCGTAAACGCGAAACGCTCGCAATCACTAGAAATGCCATTAATCAAGCGTGCAACGAGGCTCGTTAGACTCACCCGATGCATTTGGAGATTATACACTTAATGTATTGAATAATGTATCGAGCGCCGGTGTTCCCGATAAATGGCAACACTCGCGCGACATGCTACGTTACAGTATTTCCCTTTCAATCACGCGACTCGTTTTTCTCGAGACCTTCTTCCTCGATTTTTCAGGTGCAAGTAGTTAAATGCACGCGATCAGGAATCACAGCGACTGCAGTTTTCAATAAAAACATGAGCGCATACCCGGCAAAAGGTTAAATATACGTAAACCGCGTTACATTACGAAGTGACGGAAATTAATGCGTCTAAGGTGTGAAAATCACGGAAGTGCGGCAGACCATTATGCATCAATGTTAATAGCAATGAGGTGTATTTAATGATACTCTTAAATTTACTGTAGCTTAAAGAGATAAAGAGAGACAATTATACATATATATATATATATATATATATATGATTGCTTGCATTTTTGACATAGAATTATCCTTGTTTTATATGCGAATTTATTATTATCCTACCCAGCGGAAGTATTATATGTGGCATTTAATCTCATCTCTTCTTTTTTCAGTAAATCGCAAGTTTGTAACTGAATACGGAATCCGTTGTACTTAAAGATGCAGTTAACACGATTATCTTCGACACCACTGATTTTGGCTTTGGCCCTGGCCTTCCTTTCGACGGCATGTCGTTGCGACGCCGGGGAAAGTATAGTAGGTGAGTACTATGAGCACAAAGAGCACACGCGACGCATGCAGCGATTGCAAGTGTTATTTTGATAACTGACTAACGGACTTGGAGAATGGTGCCAGTATTGTAACGCAATCGATGTTACCCGATGTTCGATGGATTGGTATCGACAAGGGATGTTGTCGTGCTACTCTTTGAGAACGTCGACAAACGCGAAGAAATGAATACAGTTATGCAAGAAGCAATTGCATTATAAATTCCGCGCTTTGTATGATATCGTAAATTAAATCAAATTTGCCGTATTTATTAATAAAATAATGAAAAGAAACAATGTAGTGCGTTACGTTTTCGATACGTTTGTAGAACAGACCAAATCGTATTAATCAATTTCTTTTAATTTTTATCGATCTTAAATATTGCTTATATAAAGTCTTGGTCTGGACAGAGTAAGGATAAGCGGTACTACAAACACATTCTTCATACATTCTCACGATATTCGAAACGTGAGATGCAGATTAAGGCCAGAAGAAAAAGAAAAAGAGCCATAACATTATGTGTTAGAATCCGAGAACGCCAAAGCGTTCTCATGGCTCGACGTTTGATCGCGTTTCGCAAGAGACATCTCGCAAGAGCAAATCTTCCGTAGCGCGTAAACGCTCGCGCCGTCTTGGAAACGAACGTGCGTGCGGGAAGCTGACAAGAGCAGTGCGACGAGTATTGCCGCCGAAGTGATCGAATTCTCGATTCTGAGCTGACTTGCTATCTCGCGGTGCACCCGTCGCGCTCCATTTACGTCTTTTAAACGCTCTATTCTTAGTCTATGTCCATTATCTGCCCGTTCTATTTACGCCAAAGTCGAGTCGATCGATTCGAATCTCGCGATGATTCGCGCGAACCGGAGCAGGTCGTCATCGTTTCGCGCCGCCGCCAGGGCGCTTTGTTGTCCGCAAGTTTTCGCGATACTGGCTAATCAGGGGTCACTACTCACTAGTCAGTGATTAGTCTAGAGAATTCGCGCGGATCTCTTTCCAAGCGCATTATTGTTTCTGCGGCTACTACTCGGAGGACTTTACAAGTTTTCTTTTTCGTTTCATCGATCAAGCACTTCGTGGAAGTCGTTCTAGTTAAAGTATACCTCGGAAAAGTCGTGATCGATCTGTTTAAAGGTTTAGGTCTCAGGTGATTTTCTTGGATTTTCCTGTTTCTTTTTTTGTAATTGTTGCTGCCAGAAGAAAATAGATGAGAAAATGAGTTAGATTCGAGCATAGAGAACACAGTGTACTGGACAGAATAAGCGAATTGATCCCCTCTTTTGTTTTATTCATAACTTTATAAATTCATGTATTCACGGTGAAATTTCTTGAATACAGATTTGCGACAAAAATCTATACTTAGAGATTAAAGAGATCGAACCCAAATCGAAGACGAAGACTACATAAAAATCTTTTCGCATAATTTCGTATAATGATGTAGCTGTATTTAATTTATTTCTCTTGTATTTTTTCCAGATTCTACTAACTCAGTTTTATATGACCACGTAATTTCGACGTTTCCTAAATATCGTTGAGTGATTTATTCTCACAATTTACGATCGCTTACCATCACAATATCGTGCGGTTTGAAAAATCGCCTTTACCCGAGTACGAAAGTCATGAAACATGTCACGGAATTAGTCCAGTAAAATGTAATTTACGCCAGCAATCTCGTCCCAGCTTCCCTCGCGCACGTAGATGAGCCTGAATGAGCGTGAACGCGCGTAATTTTCGCCGGAAATTGCATCGAGCGCAATCGTATGCCGCGAAACAACGAGCCGAGTAAGTTCGGCCCCGAACGGCCACTTACCCCACGTGCAATGAGTGCGTAAATCTTCCACCTCCCTCTTCCGCGCCTTTTTTCTCGAATTACGCACCGGCGTGTTCTTACGGCTAACTGTATTTCAGAAATTATGTGTTCGTCGACGAGCAGACCGATTCTTTTTTTCGCGAGGTGTAATCGAGGACGAACAACGAGTCGCGACACCGCGGCACCCATACTACTCAGGAAATTGCATTCCCCGCGGTCGCTTTAGTCGAGGCTAATCGGCGACTGACTCGCACTGTTCGCAGAAATCGCGAGAGCAGAATACGACTTCTTGAACGCTTCCCGATACGCGGCGTCGCGCCGACGCCTGATGCTGAGAACGTCTTAGCGCCACATTTAGCGCCGCCCGAGATCAGATCCACGGCGGTTTCCTCTCGCTCGATAATTAATCCTAAACTTGCCACTATATCTTGCTGGATACGTCACCGCCTTTTCTGCAATCTGGTTTTGTAGATTCGTGTACTTGTAGTTATAATGTTGTATAAATTCAAATGTAAAAGAGTGTATGTATAACTTGTATCTTTTGTATATCTTTTCTGATCTATCGCGCTATGATTTTCTTGTTTATGTCATAAAATACAGATTACGAGTGATTAAATTCGTTCTCTTGTTGTTTCTTAAAGTCCGCTTTCTTAATGTTGCCAAGTTTAGACTTAACACGAGTTTCTTTCAACTTTTTGCCGAAGAACGAGTTAACACATCGCCTTCGTTAACAGTTTGGATTTTTTGCCATCAGTTGACAGTGAAAGTTATAATCGTCGAGAAAAATGTATGATTGTTAGTACAAATTAAGCTACTTTGGAACCGACTCTAATAATAGCCGAATGTTTGAAGAGGATTTTTCCAGAGTAAAGATAGTTATAATAACTTTTATCGGAGTTCAACGATTCAGATATAAAGATATAAAGGAGTTTAATTGTAAAGTTTAATTGTAAATATTTATAATTAAATATAAATTAACTGTGCTCTCTTCAGACTGCTCTCCGAGTTTTAATCGTGCAATCAGCTCGAGAAGTGCAAGAAAGAAAGAGGTAAGCACACGGAGAAGATGAGGAAGAAAGATAAAAAGAAAGTAAAGGAAAGCATGAACACGAAGAAATGAGAGAAGATAACAATCGTCGAAAGAAAAAAAGAAAGTGCGAAACTGTTTCGAACTTGTACACAAATGCATACAAACCGAGTCTTTTGAATATTTCGCAGTTTATTATGCGAATTTCGCCGTTTTTTTCGCAAAAGATCGTGACCGGAATGAACGTGACGGTAGAAGAAAGAAGTACAGATAAATGAATACAAAAAAAATAAGAGAAAACTTTAAGGGGGAACGGTCGCAGACATCAACGTTGCATCCTTTCTTGCACACGGATTCCTGCGCACTTTGAAATAACGTATCAATATTTTTTGGATAGCTAGCAAAAGCAACACATATATGAGATTGATAATTGATATTCATGTCAGTAATGTAGCATTGAAATAATATTAACATTGTCGAACACTCTCGAAAACGAACGAATGAATTTGATCGATTATTGCCACTTGCTTTTGCAACGTAATTTCCATGAACTCTCCTCGAGATGTTATTATCCATTTAATGGTTACAATACTAATCGCTTCCACTTTAATAATCAGAATTTGATACAGCTTTGGTAAGTTTCCAAAAGTTTCTAAATTAAAAACTTGTTTCTCTTATACTCTCCCCAAGAATATCTTGATTTCGAAATATTAGATATATTAGATTTCATTATATCATATACATAATGCTTCAAACTAGTGTAGAAAAATTTCTGACACCATAAACAGAAATTTTCAACTATTCTTACAAGAAAGAAAGTGACAGTGTCTGTAGTTGCACAGTATCATTCGTTCGAAATATTTCGAAAGTTATCGATGAGGCGAACGAGTAATTTTTTCTCGTGATTTTTGTAAGATCTTTGCGAGAAAATATAAATGAGTCGAAAGAACAGATGAAGCGAAACCGCCTCGAAAGCTGCACGACACGTTAAATCTCTGAGAGCAGTGATAGACTAGACAAGGCGCTTTCTCAAGAGGAAAAACATCAAGTTTATCGTCTCCATTGGGAGGATAAATAAAGAGAAGAAAGAAAAAGTGTTCGAAAGGCGATATTTTATTCTGCTCTACGATGATACTCATTCTGGACAAGTAATTAAAAAAAAGTACAAAAAAAGTAAAGTAAAGTTATAAACAGTAATAATACAAAGCGATCACGTGCTCTCTCGTATAGATTTAAATGGAAGTTCAGAAGTACAGAACGAGCGTTAATCGGCGATTACGAATTTAAGTTCGGTGGATTGCGCCTCGAGAGTGTAAATGGAGAGAAAGAGAAAGGAAAAAGAACTGAAATTTTACAGAAAAGTTGCTTAAAGTATGCAGGAATACGTGCGCGAGGGAACCGGGAGGGACGTTGATGGTGGCGGCTTCGTCAACCTAGCAGCGGAGCGCGACATGTTTTTCGCTGAGAAATGGAGAGTTTAACGACTGGGTTACGTCCTAAGGTACGTTCACGATGTTCACGTCGCGCTTAACTCTTTATAGGGTGATAATACGGAAACGAGAGGAAAAATAGTCAGAACAATGGATAGTCTCTCTTAGAAGCTTTTGGAAGAATTATTTTAATTACAAAGGAAAGTTCAAAATTCTCTAAAGTGTACTCCTCACATAAGTTTGCGAATATAAGAGATCATTGCGAGAAGAAGTTCTTTGCTACCAAATAAAACCATCGTATCGGCTTAATCGATAAAAACTCACAATCAGTTTTGTTTCCAATCATGATTTAGACAGGGAAAAAGCGGCATCTCGCATCCTTCGTAATTTCTAAGGTATTTTAATCGATCGCGTTAATTTAGCGATCGATAAACCGTAGTAGAACTTTATTAGAACTGATTCGCTCGTCATTAAAACCGCTCTTCGTCCATCGAGTACGATCGCTATACAAAATACGTAACAGTAAATCCTTGAGCATTCGACTCACGTGCGATGTATATAGGAACCAGGAAGCCTCTAACATATATGAACGTCGATACGAAGGTCGATCGATTGGAAATACTGCATTGTGATTATAGCGACTCTATTGCGTTCACTGGCATATCGCGGCGCGATATAAAACCGATATAAAACCAACATTGTGAACGAGAGCGCGCAGCACTTTGATTCGTATGTTTTTGCTTCATTCTGATTGTTGCTCTTCAATTGCAGGAAGACGGGAGACTTGCGATCTCGAAGGAGAAGACGTCACTGTCGACAAAATCCTGAATACGAGTTGCTACCGATGCATTTGTAAGGTAAACCATTGGCAGTCGCAGATGTCTAACGTGCACGAACAAATTTTCAAAATTAAGAAATTGAAAAGCTATGCAAGTTGGATGAAACGAAATGCTTCTAGATTTTACTTAGATATTAAATGCAAAATGCATTATTATGTTAATATAATAAACAGTTCAGAAAATCTTGCTTGTTTACTTTTAACGGAGACTTTAGTTGACAGAAGAAAATTAAGAAATACATAAACAATAAACGACATTACATCTAAAATAAGGAATTTCAAACAGATGAAAGAGATATAAATGTTTATAAAGTTTCCATAAACGATTCATTCGAAATTTGGCAAAATTCACGAAAGGGAAAGTACACATAAAAATATACAGTTTGAAATATTTCATATTGGAACATTGGAACACAAACTATCTCCGTACAATAGAGAAGAATGCGAGCGCGAGTGAAGAGAGGTGCGGGTATCAAACGTCGCGTCGTGCAAAACTAATAAGATTCGCGAAAGAGTTGACGCTTCGCCGAGATGCGACAATTTTCCTGAAAAGAGAAAGAATCGCGAGAGAGACTGTGCGCGAGAAAACGCGACGTGACCGTTTTCATAGTCCAATTCGCAGATTGTGCTGTTATCGCGCGACGAGGCAACGCCATGTGGTGACGGAGTGGTTAAAGGGGTTAAAGTAGCCTGGCCTGGTTCGGGAGGTCAAAGAGAGGAATTTCCACTTCGATCCATTCGCGCCGCGATCGATTCGCATCGTGCGCTCTCGCGCGACTCACGCACGCACGCACGCACGCTTGCCCGTCGCGTGTGCATCTTATGACGCGCCGCCGCAGCCTCGATGCATCTCTGAACGTACCGACTGCATCGCGAGTGATCTTAGCGCGACCGCGGCGATTTATCTGCGCGTTTGGTTCATTGACTCGTGGCCGACCGAGATGAGGCTTCTTGTTTTCATCCCGCTGCTACCGCCGCCGCCGCCGCCGCCGCCGCTGCCGCCGTCGCCGTCGCCGTCGCCGTCGCCGTCGCCGTCGCCGTTGCCGTTGCTACTGCTGCTATTGCGACGAGCGACGTGTGACATAATTATTTGTTTGTTGCGCCGAAGCGCTCGAATGCGATCGATCATTCGCAATTTATGAGGCGTGACCGCAAATCGTGCCGGACGAGTGAACATCTGCTGCCTACAGAAGTGATCCTCTCGAAGCACTTATTTACTTATGTTCTTGTTATTATCAGAATTATTCTTATTGCAACATGATAAATACAATGCTCGCAATGATGATTATGTAGCATAAAATGCAGTTATGCGTGAGATTAAGGAAGAAGTGCAGATCGAGTTACATGAATATTGAGGGAATGCATGCGTTTTGGGGAAACAACGAGTATTTTCGGTTGTCACGTTGTCATATCTGTCATGTCTGTTTAACCACTTCTCTTTAATTATCTTTCGTATATTTTCGAGTGTTCCTAGTTATACGTTATCGTTCCTAGTTATACTGTTTTCGTCCGCACGTAATTACGGAAATAATCAATTAATTTCTGAACGCGTTGCGTAAAAGTGATAGAATAACAGAGAGGTTTCTTTCGCAGCGCGTCTAATTAGGTCCGACTCTTACGCATATGTGACCGCTTGGCCTGGACGCTGAATTACTTTACGTAATTCTGACAGAAGATAAATCCCATAAAGGCTTAATTATAGAACTCGAGCGTGATAACGAAACCGGAGAAATAATTACTGGAACGCGATAACGCGCGGGTATTTACGTGGAATCAGAACAAGACAAGTGATAAAAAAATCAAGCCGGAATTTCACTGTCGCCGCTTCGCGCTGCGGTGTGATTCAATCGCCGCGCGTAGCCAAATTCCCCGATTTATAATGCGTTTTATTTAGAATGCCCACATTCCTCGTCGTTCCTTTTTTTTCTCGTGACAAAAGCTGACGAGACTACTTGCCAACGAAACTTCCCGAGTATCTAATACTACTAAATCTCTTAAAGTGCCAAAATACATATAATAAAAATATTAATACCGCATGCATTACTGCTACTCTACAAGCGAAATACAATAATATAGTTATAAATAGTTTGCTGCTTATTACTCACCGACTAGCCGCGATTCAGAACCGGCCGCATTCTGCTATTCATTTCTGAAACAAAAATGAGAAAAAACAAATTAAATTTCAGATACATTTAAATAAATATATAAAGTATTAAATCTTTGCGGAGTTACATTGCGCTTTGAATTAATTTAACCAATGCATTTCGGATCACAAAACCGCAAAAAAGTATACAAAATATGAAATAAAGTTTATAAATTTACCTTCGAGCCGATCCTGCTTGACCCGAACCGGATCCTTCGGTGCCGCAAATCTGTCGCAGAGATCGTAAGATCCTCTCAATCTGGAACAAAAATAATTATTCCAACTTTTATTATTACAATTAAAACTTGTGATTAATTGATGATGCAAGTCAAAGTTTATAGAAGAATTGTATTTATCTCATTCATGAATAATAAAACGTGGAAATTCTTTTTGACTTTTTGTTAAATAAATCTTCCACCTACTCACCTTACAATTGCGTCGCCCGTTGCCCTTCTTGAGCCTCCTCCTCTCAGTCCTTGATTGATTGCACTCGCGAAAATACGGCACTGCCGGTACTATTCTAAAACGCGCGAAAAAGTACGACACTCCCGATGCGATGCAGGTTACAGTTACGCGAAAATAATTACACGTGAAGCTGTTGTCGCGCGCGTACACCTACTCAGTTTAGTCAGTTCAGCGTCTGTAAAACATAAAACACGACAAAGCGATATTAGTTTCCATGCTGTTTTGATTTATATTTCAAATCGTGAAGTGTATTCTCCAGGAAATACTTGTCTGAATATATGTACTATACAAAACTTACCTTTTCAATAAAAAGATACAAAAAAGACGCCAAGTGCACGCACTGATTGATGACAAAAAGAATACAAGATAAAAGGATCTAAAAAGATCTTTCTTCCATAAAATTTATGTTATTATATTGTCTCATATATTAAAATCCAGCAGCGCCAAGTATTGTTCCATTAAAAAATTGTGTAAGGTTGTATTTTTGTAAGATAACTTATCTCATGTCATACGTTTTGTGTGAAAAATGATTGTAAACAGAATTGTAAATTATTTGCAAATCTCTAATATAATACTTTGTTATATTATATGTATATAAAACCAATCAGCGCGTGCACTTGGCGTCTTTTTTTGTATCTTTTTTTTGAAAAGATAAATTTTGTATGGATATATGTTCACGGGTGTCTCGCCGCCATGCGCGCTTTGTGCTTGCACTTGGCGCGAGACACTACTTAAGAGGTGTCTCTTGATTGATAATTTCAACAAGTCATTATCTTTGTGTGAATTTGTTATTACGCGCAACTGTATATTAACAATGAAAGGTTTTCTTTCCCTCCTTCAAAATGTTCTCTCTTCGTCTACAGATTACTTGACAAATCAGTACTTTTTCTGAGATACATAATAACATATCGCAAACGAATGAGAGAAGATGTGCGATTTCTGTAATCTGTGTATGCTCTGTAAAATTCTCACGTGTAAAAAAAATTAAATGTCTCCCATTTCTTTGCAGAACGGATTTGTGGAGTGTTTGAAACAACAGTGTCCAAGTGTCGAAGGCTGTTACGCGTTACTGGAACCGCGCAACAACGAGTGCTGCTACAGGTGCACAGGTGAGTACATTTGTCCGTGTGCATCCACTAATTCAGCTAATTATCCTAATTGTGCTAATTGGCTCGCGCGAGCTTGCGTCGTGACCAGGATAGAAGAAACGTGAAAGAAAATGAGGAGTGTCAGCGGTAAGAAGGAAAGGCGAGAACTCGCGGAATGCTTGGCCGGCAGAGCATTGTTCCCAGCCCGGCCGAGGCACAAAGGCACTTCTGTTCGCCGACACGGTGATAAACCCGAAGGAACTTGAGCGTCACAGCTTCCCGCGACCGTCTCTGTTTACGACACGTAGCTGACAGATGCTCCCCGTTATCGTTCCCTATTAATTATATGTATATATTATTAATAGTGACGTAAGTTCGCTTGTATAGCGCCCGTCGGCAGCAGAACTCGCTTGGAAAATGTCTAAACGAAGTACATGAATGGACCACAACGAAATGCCAAATTTCAAATGATAACACACGATAACAAGTGGTAACATACGGTTAAAAATAGAACTCCATTATTCGGGATGATTTTATATTATTATATAATTATATAATCTCTCTCTCTCTCTCTCTCATTTCTCTCTTATAAGAGAAAGATAGAAAGTTTTGAATGCCAATGATAATCATGTACGCGTTCAAATATCAACGCTTTTTCTATAGATACTTCTAATTTCTAATTTGATGGAGCGCACGGATCGATTGGCGGGTCTCCGAAACTCCATAGCTTTCATATAAATAAATGCAAATTTCGAGGAGTTTAGCCTTTTTATGACTTAGCATTTTTTTATGGATCATTACAGGATGCATACGGAACGGCGTTTATCACGCATCGGACACAGAATGGACAGAAGGGAACGACCCGTGCCGAATATTCACCTGCAAAGCGGGAGTTGTCACTGAATCGAAACTACGATGTTACACGCCTTGCTCCAATCCGATACCAGCCGCACCTGGTCAATGTTGCCCCGTATGTGCAGGTGCGTTAACATTTTTCTTCCTTTTTCATACGTACTGATATTGCTGTTGCTGTTGTTATTACTACTACTGCTACTGCTTCTGCTGCTAATTATCCACGCCAATCTCACAAATATTTCTCACGATTCCTGAATGCATCCCGCCACGCAATTAAGGCCGGAATGTTCCCCTGATATAACGAGGGAAGAACGATAATGATTGAAAATTACAGCGCCGTCTCTCTACTCGACGAAAAACGAACAAACGATATAATGCGTGTACTATAATTCTTTCTTTTTTTTTTATTCTTCTTTTTCCTCTCGATAAGTAATTCCATAAATCTAATGCTCTAACACAAGTACTGCCATAATCATTTACATTCTTCAAATGATACAACTGAGGAATGTGTTCTTGTCTATCATATCTTTTCTGCATTAATGTACTTCGTATGTGTATGTGTGTGTGTATCTCGGATAAACTATTACTCGCGGGGGTGAAACATTAATTTCATGTCAAGGTACAGAGAGAAACAAATTTAAATCGCATTTTACAGGATGCTTCGTGAATGGGCAAAAGGTCACGGCGGATAGATCAGTGACAACGACGGAGGATCCCTGCGTAACCTGCAGGTGCAATGACGGACGGCTCACCTGTGCAAAGCAAGCTTGTCCGGCACTCAATTGTCTTACTTCGAAGATTGTTCACGATCCTGGCGAATGCTGCCCGCACTGTCGAGGTGAAAGGAGTTACATAATTGTCATTATTCCTATGATGAATCTCGTGTCGGTGCATCGAAATTATCTGAATTTAGCATTCGGATTGTTTCGCAAAGAAACAATCTATCTTTTCAATTATTGTTTGTTTGAATCGTCCATTTAAATTCAGTATGCAATAATTTCATTGTCTCTTTACGCCGGATAATTGTCTATGTGGGTATAATATTATATAAAGGTACAACAGATTGGTTTTTTATTGCGTAAGCATCTCCATGGAGAGAAATAGCAGGCAGAGTTTCATTTTGCGAAAACATTTTTCAAAACGAACATTTTCTAGACAATTGCACGAACAATTAAAGTCACTTTGAATTTATAGGTTATTCCGATCTCTCTCACAATATCAGAGACGCGAACCGGTTTTGTGCGAATCTGATTATTTTCCAATGTCGCAATTGCGCAAAAATCAACTACACGTAATATTACGATTGTCATCTAACCATTCAAGAGCATAGGATGCCAAGTAACTGTAAATATCTTATCGCAAGTTTTAAATTTTACAAGAAAATATAGACTGTAAAACTCTCAATTTTCTTCATAATTACATTGAATCGAGATGCTATCGTCAAGAAATAGAGATCTCTTGAAATGCAAATTATCGTAATTACCTATCGTAATACATAAAATTTGTATAAAATTTAAAAATATCTTCAAATATAATACATTACATTAAATGTGAAAAATATACATATATAATTAATAAGAATTATTTATAAGAAACAAAATATCTCGCGTGTATATAACAGTGTAGTATACGAGAAGATAATGTTTCATTCTTTTTTTACGTAGGTAGTGCAAAATATTTCTCGCCTCCGAAAGGTGCGTGCATGCTCGGGACGCATTTGTACAAATCGGGCAGCCAGTTTTACGTGGATCATTGCACGCGTTGCACCTGCGCCAATTCGGCGATCTCGTGTATCAAAGAGACCTGTCCAGTGTTGGAATGTCCCAGCGAGCATCAGATGACCGTACCCGGTCAGTGTTGTCCGCAGTGTCCGCTCGTTGAAGAGAGCAAGGCTTCTTGCTCTTATGGTGGAAGAACTTACGAGGCGAGTATCATGCTTTTGTTTATCGCCAATGTTCGTGTCGTCCAATCTTATATTCCGCAACGCGACAATGTTTGCATCTCGATGCAAAGCAACAGGATGAAATGTAGCCTTGATATAAATTAAAAAATGCTATTTATCATAAGATTGAAATAACCACTTAATTAATTAATAACAATTTATTCATGACTATTAAAAATAAGAAATAAATTTTTTGTTATTATTTTCGTCGAAATATTATCATTTTATATCTATTGACCGCATTCCAGACTTAGGCTGTATCTTATCTCCTGTCCTGGTTTAAACGTTCTTTTTTGTCCTAGGCAGGATGGCGAATCTTGGAAGCTTGATTCCTGCAAGGCATGCGCCTGCAAACAAGGCAAAGTGCGCTGCGCAATGCCTATGTGTCCGCAGTTAAATCTACCTTGCCCGCCGAATTCGAAGTTGCAACATCCGGAGGGTCAATGTTGTCCGCGATGCGTCGAGAGTGAGTACATTTTATGCACTTTTTTCTCGCTGTCTGTATCGTATGAAATCGCATTCGTATCAAAAATCAAAAACTATTACTTTTCTAGGTGATGGTGTTTGTACAGTTTTCGGGGACCCGCACTATCGTACCTTCGATGGTAAATTATACAGCTTCAAAGGAGCGTGCAAGTATCAGTTAGTCAGTGATTGTGTCGATCATACTTTTAGCATACGTGTAACTAACGATGCTCGAAAAACAAAGTCTTCAGCGTGGACTAAAACAGTCGCCATAAAGGTATGTACAAAATTGCGTAAACACTTTAAGAAAAGTATGATATGGGATAGATCTTTCTTATAAATCAGATAATAAAATATTTAAAAACTTGACCTTGCAATATTCATAATTCATAAAAATATAGTTAAGAGAATTTGTAATTATATGTAAACGAATAAAGACTGATTGACAGATTGCTTGACAAATAATATGTTGCGAAATGGGGACTACCCTGAGGCAAGGTTTTCTCTAGCAAAGTGATGTTCTCAAATTATAAGAAAGGAAGCAACTTCCGTTCTTTCGGTTCACATCTCGCATAATCTCGTGTTGCAGATCGGCGACTTGAAAGTGAACCTTGGTCAGAAAATGAGAGTGAAGGTGAACGGGAAGAGGGTGGACGTTCCTTATCGCATTGCTAACCGAGTGGACATCAACCGTACGGTCGACAGCGTGATCGTCAATACGCAGATTGGGATCAAGGTCCTCTGGGACAGTATCAGCTTTCTCGAAGTGTCCGCACCTTCGTCATACAGGAGTCGGCTGTGCGGTCTCTGCGGTAACTTCAATTCCCAGATCAAGGACGACTTTACTACGCGACGCGGCCGACTACTGCAAGATCCACAACAGTTTGGTCAATCCTGGACCGTGGGCGCCAAGAAGATGTGCAGTCGAGCTCCAAGAATCGGAAATGGCGACAAGGAGAAACGTTGTCGAGGAAGAAAGGATCACCGGTAAATTACCTTACTCACGTAACTCATTAATTGTAATTCAAATATTTTATATATATATATATCACATACTAAATATGAATTAACATTTTTTAAGTTAATGCAAGATACATATATAATTACCAAAATAATTGACAATTTTTAATCAGTTTGTGTTATTTAATCTTAATGAAATTTTCATTAAGAACGCTGCAAATTAGCGCTTCATTACTTTACGACACTGTGTAATTTCTTTTTCGCGCGTACATGGATTAATTGCGTTTCTCCATTACAGATTATGCAATCGACTGAGATCACAAATCTTCGATCCTTGTCACAAAAAGGTGAACCCGGCGATGTACTACAAGGCCTGCCTACAAGACATGTGCGAGTGCCCGACCGAGCATTGCTACTGTGAGGTTTTCATGGCATACGCGCACGAGTGCAAGCGGCTTGGCATTCAACTGCCACACTGGCGAAAGGCCACGAGATGTCGGACCGTTTGGGACCAGTCGACGAGTCCGGCGACGAATCTTGCTCGCCGTTTACATTAATCGCGCACTTTACCCGTCGTCAGGTTCGGCCTCTAGAAACTCTATCTCGAAGGCAAAAACGCTCACACTGAAATTCGCGTACATTTTATCTGCATTTAGAGAAATTTTATGCCCTTTGTTTTTTTCTTTTCTTCTCGAGTATCTCGAGAAGAAAAAATTAACATTTTGCTATCGGATAATAGCAAAAAGGAGACATTAATTAAAGTAAACTAAAGTAAATATGCAATTTAGTGTGCGATCCTATTTTAATATACAGGCCTTTAAAGGGCGTCAGTTTAAAAAGAAATTTTGCTTGGAACTTAAAATGTTGGCTTCCATCAAAATCATGCATTTTGCACCAAGTAAGATAGTTAATATTTATTATTTTTTGATACTTCATATTTAAGCAACAGCTCACAAGCAGATGCGAATAATAATACGAAGAACAAAGCGCTCTTCTAATGGCCTGTAACACATTAATATTGCGACTTAATTCGAAATAAGTATTCATAAATGCTTATTTATTCGTCAAGCAACCGGTAGAGCACCGCGGTACTTATAAGACTGTTGTCTATAATGAGAAACAGCAATGGATTAATTATTAATGCGATAGAAAATGTTTTACCGCACACATCTTGGTGTGCAAATGCAGCATGAGCGATGGATCGCCATCGCCATCAGATTAATTGTATTATATCATGACAAACATAAATTTTACAAACGCAGTTAAATTTCATCTAGTTTCACAAATTATACATATTATACATTACACATATTACACATTACACATGCCTCCTCTTTGATATCTTCCGCGATATTATTTCTTCTTCTATTCCTGGGAGCTCTTTCTGCCTACGAGAATGCACAGACCGGACACGGACGGTGGAGTGCTCGGCGAGAATCTGCTAGTCACCACTTCGTATCAATATACATTAACGGTGAGTTCCTGTGTTCCCGTGTGTTAGTAATGTCGAGCTAATTGCTAGGGACGCATTCGAGCCAGAGCAGTATCTTTCTTTTGTATCAATTTTTATCATTTCTATCATTTTTCAAGATATACCTAAACACTTGTTATTCATATCTACATATATTTACTCTAATTCGTTACGAAAAATATCATATATGATTTAAAACTCATCTGTTACTTTATTGTGCATGATATATAAAATAGTGATAGTAAATTATTCTTCTATAATCGTATATTATCGTATTTCAATTTATGAAAAATTATGCTCAATTAAATTTAGTTTTTCAAAATTATCATGTAATTTGGAATTACTATATTAATGTAATTAATTAATCTTAAACTTATTGATAATGAACCATTTATACATAAAAATTATTTTGCTTCTGTAATGAATTCTTTCAGTCAGAGTCTCTGACTCGAACGTCTCTAATAACGACTGTTCATCGATGTAGAGTAGCGGCAATTTCGCGCTCACTCGCACGGAAATCTCACACGGGTCACAGCAGCACAAGTACGCAGCCATGACGCCCAGGAAACATGGATCTCACGTGTGTATGTGTGTGTCTCAAGATTTCATGCGGAATTCCATAGATCCGACAAAAGCATCGCGAGTGAAGTCGCTCGCGCACTTAGGAACGTGTGTAGCGCGGAAAATGAATGGCTTTTGTGTGTCGCAGCGTGGAACACAAAAAATGCAAATTTATAATTTACACTTGACGCTAAGTATAGTTCAATTCTGAATCTTACATAGATATAAGCTTGCGTATGCTGTTATCACAAATCGAGGATGACACCTTTAATGCTAGACATCCTATACGTGCGCGTATGATACGTTTTATGAAACTATTATCGAATAAATGCGATATATAGTAATTAACGAAATTGCATCATTGATTAAATGATTGTAATTTGGTAATTCTCACTAGCATTAGAAGAGGGAAAGAGGAAGAGAGAGAGAGAGAGAGAGAATTTATATTTTAATAACTGCGAATTTGTTATATACTTCACCGAGACATATATATGACCACCTAAAAATATAATAGATGCATTTGCTAGAATAGAGCCCTATCGGGCAATATGTTAATGACATGAGAACAGTATGCTCGCGAAATTGTGAGGACGACTTTTGTAAGTAGCAGCAAGTGGCGACGTCTTATTTCAGAGCACCGTGCAGTATTTCGGCCGATGAGCAGGCTCGCGGCATAGTGTGTATGTACATCTCAGTTTAATGCAAGCAAATTACGTGTCGATCGATTATACATGTATACATGCATATACATGCCATACGTACATCCGTGGATTCGAAAATTCATAAATCTATTGTTTCGCAGATCCTTACTTTCAGGATTCTAAAATTCAGAATTGCAATCCGTAAATAATCTATCATTTTGCGAATTCATCGATTTAGATCTATGCACATCTAAATTTGTTCACGTGTGGTTTCACAAATTCGTGGAAACTTGTGATTTCATTTGCAGATTCGTTTTCATCAAGTATAAGTTTTCTTACGTTTCTGTAAGATCCACGATCTTATAAATTTCTGTACATCATCTTGATTCGTAGATCCGTAGTATTTCTATGCAAATCTTTAAATTCACAAGTCCGCAGTTTGTCAAACTCTTACGTCACTCTTTTCGTCACGAATAGAATTAAGAGGGAGCGTTTTCTCCCGTTTCGTCTCTTTGACGACGAATATACTTTTTTATATTCTACACGTATTCTTTACGTAGCGCATAACGTAGACTTTTACCGTAGCTCTAGCAAGGCGTTTGCAAATTGTACATAGGAAGATGCGATTATTAAAGTTAAACGAGCACTAATCATGGTTACTACTAACGTGCCACGATTGTCAATAGCTCCTCACTTACTATCTCCATTTTTATTACGTTTCTGCGTTTAAGCTCGTCTTCTTTTCTTTTCCGACTAATTTTCCTCTTACTTTTATAAAATCATTACGAATACTTTGCTAAATAGTTTTCGTATAGAGCTATCTTTTATGGAAACAGCAACGAGGGGGCGACTTTTTCATTTAGCGAAACTGTACATAGCCAAAAAATACACTGTAATTAATAATTACCGATGAGTTTCGACGATGAATCAAACGAACTCTGTATACTGGTTAGTTCAAAGCATTAGTCAATTTTTGTTAAATCTAGAGCTCTAGCGTATAACGAGAGTATGAGCGTAATAAATGAATTACATTTATAACTTTCGTAAAAGCTTTTGTGTGTGTGTACACTTTTTCTCTCTATGCATACGTGTGTTTGAAAATATTACAAAACAACCGTAAACGCGCCATATCCAAAATATATCCAATAAGCTATTAAAAAGACTGTCGAGTGATCAGTCCGTTTAATGGAAATTGATATCTTAATATCTTCGAGAAGATCGATATTTGTATTGGTGCCATTTTGGTTCTGCTGCGTTTTAGGTTTCACTCAATTGTCTCAACAAGCTTCCTTCCTTTTTTTCTTACAAGATTATACAAATTACCTGTTTTCACAAGCAGATGAAAGCCAACGGGGGTGATCCATCTCAACGTCGAAGTCGAACCAGCTACACTTGCAAGAAATCCCGGAGAGGATTCACGAGATCAGGACTCCGAAATCAGGTTCGCGAGGTATCACTGCAATCACCGAACGAACGGTTTCTCGATGCTCGATCGATTCCGCGAACGAATCAACAATAACTTTCACTCGCGTCAAAATCGCGAAAGAATCCGCGAAATCAACCGACGTACATACATTTATACACACGTTCGAACGTGCCACGGATACCAAACAGATACTTGCAGATACTGACGACTGACGCAGATGTCGCTGGATATCGCTCGTTCGCAGTGTCGCCAACCATGACTAATTTACTCGAATTTAAAAGCTTTGTTTTCTGTCGCATCTTTTCGATTTGGATCTTTTGTGCAATTAAGAGCATTCCTTAGTTTTACAACATTAGCTCTTGCATCTTCTCGTTTTTTCTTATTTATTTCTAGTTCTCTACTTAAAAAAAAACCAAGATTTCGCGATATTGTTTTCGAACTCGATACAACCAACGAGAAAATCGCCGCGCGTTGAGGCGCAGGGGCTCTAACAAACCTTCTCATGACACGAGAGAGATTCGGAACTTTTATTACGACATTATAAATGCACAAAAACATCTTAAAAATATGCATGTATGTGTAGATACGTGTGTATTATATACGGGCATGTAATCAGGAGAACGACAAATTTTCTTTTAATTACAGCGTGGTAGGATGAAACAGAGCTACGCGATCGGGATTATTATTCTTGTGTAATACTCTACGTCTCTATTTCCTATCTTAATTCTCATTGCTGTTATTCTTTTTTACTCGTTACTCCTCTCGTTTAATTTAAGGACTAAACGTACTAGTCACCTGTTCAGCTACGCTCTGCGATCACGCACCTGCACTTGCAGCGTCGTCAATTAAACTAATTACAACACGGATATGTTTTCCAAAAAGCTTGCTCAAACTCCTACAGCGATATAAATAGATTCGCAAAGCAAGAAGCCTCAGTTACAGCGAAATCAAGTTTTGCATCATATCAGAGTGAAACGTAGTAACGTTTTGCATTTCGCGTGAAATTACCGAAACTTAATACCACTACGAGTGCGCACGCGACCACCGTCACGGTCCACCGTTCCAAAAAGAATGCTTTTCAATGCAGTTTCATCTTTCTTGGCTGGAAAAACAATTTCTCATACAATTTGTCATCGAAGAAATACTTTATATATGTAGCCAGCAAAGATTCAACATCGAAATTTCTTTCTCAGATTTTGCTTCGCTTTCGTCAGGCCAATCGTGGTCTTCCCTCTTCGTTTTTTTCTTTTTATTCAGAACCCGGGGCGGGGGTGACGGATCAAACGCGCGCACCGGTCCCGAAAATTATGTGAATAAGAACATATTCTACTCTACCCCTTACCTTTCGAAAGATCAAAATCTAACATCTAGAGGGTTGAGAAAAAAGAGACAGAAAGAACGACAGTTCAAAGGAAGAGAGTGAGTGAGAAAGGAAAGGAGAGAGTGAGTGAGAGAGAGAGAGACAGACAGACAAAGATCGAGAATAGAGACACGGCTGTCGCAGCGAGAGCTGTACTGCGTCTCTATTAAGAAAAAAAACCAGCATAATTGTTATAAAATCACTGTCACTTATTTGACATTCCTCATTAAAGACCGTTACTTCTCAAGTGTCCAACATCGAACCGGTCGTTGCAACCGATCGGTCATACCGAGAATAGATTGCCAACGCATCGCGCTTCTTACAGTTAACTCTAAACAGTACAAAAAGAATGTTCACGTTTACGTAAAAACAGAAACAGACTACAGTAAAATACGTGACAATAGGTTCACATTTATTAAACGAATTATGTAACTAATCTCTCGGAAATCAAATGACATTTGTACAAGTCGAAGTTTATAAACACAGAAAGATAAAGATTTTACTTTATCTTAAAATATGATGCACTGTTTAGAATTAAATTCCTACAGATAACAATCTACGTGTTGGGTCTTACTGATGGCCGTATATGTATTTTGCCGATGATATGAATTTATTATTTTCTTAAGGACTAACTCTCTCTCGGCAAGAAGCTAATTAAACACAATTCTCGTAAAGTCGCGTACTTTTGATCCGCCGTTTGCCAAAATTTGTAGCCTAATAACACACTCTCATCTTTCCGCAGATATATGCATCGGCGATTGCGGCTTATCAGTTACTCTTAACATTAGCTTTCTAAAACGCTTGGATCAGTGTACAGACTAAAAGAGCGCTACGAAGAGTGCCACGATTGTGACGAGAGATCTACTAGACAGACGCGCATAGGAAAAGAAGGGAGGCAGCACAGCCTCCCTCTCTCGAGTTTTACTTCCTTTAGTACAAAAATAGATTTCGGACGTAGATCGCGCAGTCCCTTCAAGGGACGTTTAACAAACTATTTAGCTAATAAAGTAAAAGTAGCATCAAATTTTCACTACCGTGGAGCGTAAAGCGGTTTTATTTTAACAGAGATTTTTTTATTACGTTGTTAAAATTATTCTATAATACTGTGGATGAGCAAAAAGAATTACACATGCACGTTTCAAATTGTTACATTTCTCACTGAAAATTCATCGAAATTATGTTGAGATAAAAGTGAAAATATGATTCGCCGCGAGACTGCGCGAAGTCGCCCGATCGAAGAACAAGATCGAATCGCCCGCCGAAAAAAAGGGGCGAGAGCTACATTAAATCCTTTATTATCGGAACACGCTCAATGATAAATGATATTCTCAAATTGTAAAGTTGCAAAGAAACGCGAGCACGTATCCTTTTTTCTTTATCAACGACTGTTCAATGGCTCAATGCAAAAACAAATCTCATTATTCAGCGATCGTTTTCACGATTCAGCTTGTTCGAGAATATCGTAGAGCGAAAATAAATCTCATCAAGTTATGACGTTTAATCGAAGCGATGTTTTATCGTGGGAATTCATCGCTTGCGTAAGGAGATGATAAGGAAGAATTGTGAAATAAGAAAAAGGATACGAGCTCGTCCTTGAATCTTTATTTTTATACGCATCTTGCAACTCGACGAGCAACCGCAATTATCCTTCTACTCGCGGCTTGTCAAAAGCTTGGAGGACAAAACAAGAATATGAGAAAACTCATCATTTTTCTTTCATCGTAATTGCAGTCGTAATTGCAGCATCACGCAAGGCCCAAAAGAGTCGCGTTAAGTCGAGTCGCTCGTCAAGTCGTCAATATTGAGTGTATAAAAACGAAGGAAAAGCTCGAGTGTCGAGCTCGTCGACTACGTCTACGATAATTTACGCGCATTAATCAATAATAATTATTAATCATGCTAGCGATCGTCGATGCGCGCACGTTTGCGCAATCATCGATGAGCATCGATGAGAACAGAGGCTCGAGGAGGAAAATATCGCATAAGTATACGTTTTCTTTATATATATATATATACGCGCTTGTACTAAATTTTCTCCAAGTTCCCTCCGATGATCTCGTGCCCTCCTCGACGAGACGAACCAGGAAGATTCGGCGAGAAAAGGTGCACCGGTGGAATTAGAAAGACGTGCGAAGAAAACACTAAGTAGACCGAGGCGCTGTCTCTGATTCCTTCGATTGTCATACAATGCGAAATTAAGCCTGTACGCTCGCGCGAGATATCCTTTCGCGTAATGACGTATATCGTGACAAATCTCGCGCGACATAATAATACGTATAACATCACGTAAAATCGCTTAAAATACATTGCCCGAGCATGTGGCGAGCAGCCTGACACTTATAATTTACGACTGCAGAACTTGAATTAACATCGTATATTTACGCGCATCTTATCCCGCATGTAAAACGTTACCGTGTCCAATAATATCGCGCGGTGAATATTGCTTCACGTAGCCAAGCAAACGCCTTTACGCGCGATTCCACGCGATATAAACGCGAGACGCTATTGTGTTACATGAGATCTCGTTTCTATATTATTCGACGTGGATTCTCATAATCATTTCATAATCGGCCACGATCGACTCAGTCCATCCTCGACTCGCATCGAAACGTCCTTTCATTATTTGCCGATACAACGAATACGAATTTATCCGGCACGCACGTGATTCCAGCGATCATGTCCGTGCTTTCATCAAAGGACGACGGAGAAAACCTAGAAAAGATACTTGAAACTTTGCAATAAACGGAAAAGGAAAAGATACGTTTATTATCGTGTTTCTGTGACTGTGTGTATGTGTTAATATATGAGAGTCGATTTTGACTAATAAATTCTTAACTTGTCGTGAATCCACAGAATCTAAGGATCTAAAGATCCGCTACTTAAGAAGATTAAACCGACGAGAAGTGCAACGTTAACGAAATATCGATAGAAATTTATGACGTATAATATATAATGTATATTATTTATATATGTATGCAATGTATGCCGTAATGTGATTTGTATGTATATATATATATATATATATATATATATTATATATACTCTGGAAGGCGACAGTAGAGAAACTACTGAAGTAAATGCATAATAATATACGCAGAGAACGAAGACATCAATTTTGAAATTTCTCCCTTCTTAACAATCGCACCGTCTTCTCTGTTTTTTTTTCTTTCTTCTCTGTGTGCTATTTCTCCGTCCGCCGGTTTCCTCACAACATTGTCGATTCGTCGAATCCTTCAGTACTTGCGCTATGTTTCTCTCTTTTTCTATTCTTATAGCATAAGTGCCGTAAGTAATACAACACGCAATTATCGCAGAATTGCTTAAAAATACATCGAGAAGTCTCGCATGGAAAGAGTTGAGATTCGAAAACAACACAGCGCCCAGGTTCTCGCTTGTCTTTATTACGAGAATGCTAAAGCGAAATTCGAAATAGAGAGCGAGAGAGCAAGAGAGCAAAAGAAAGAGAGGGAGGAGAGAAACGAAAAAAAGAGCGAGAGAGAAGAATAAGAGAGCCCTGAGTGACAAGGAGGAAAATGAACGAATGATAAGAAATGAATGAGGAATGACATGAAACGTAGGTACGAGTCCGAGGAAAAGTACTCGTTTAAACGTGTTGCACAAATTCCGGATTGAGATAAGAGAAGCCCATGAATTCCGTCTGGTCCAAGTTCATCATAAACAATTTATCCGTGGGAGTCAAGTCTGTCTTCTCCGAGGTGAATTGCTTGTCAAAGTTACTCACGTCCTTACGATGTTGCTAAAACGCACGCAATGAGTAATCGTTAGTAGGTATTCTCTCCATAAAATAATTCGAATAATATCCGCTAAAGCAAGCAACTTACGATCTTTGGCTTGAAAGGCGGCTGCACTTCGCGATTCTCTATCTTCTCCCAGTCGATACGCCGGAAGAACGCGTGACTCCGTACGTCATCCTCGCCGCGCATTCCGCATCCCAGTCTCTTGCTCGGATTCTTCGTGAGGAACTGCGATAAATAAATCTTATTTAACTCGTCATTGTGGAAAAATATAAATATTATAAACGACCTAAGATATATACTTTTTTATATTTATATATTTGTTTTCTCTTAATTTGTGAGATATACAATCGTTAAATAAGATTCCATCTGCATTGCGTATACAAAGATGCATACAAAGGGACAATACAAATTCTGTTAAAGACAATCGTCAAATGGAATATTATTGCTTACGGAGAGAGAGAGAGAGAGCGCTTTATTTTATATTAAAAGTTTAAAAGTTTACTCTTTAAAAATCAACTTTTGCATAAAAGAATCTAGGTTCGTTTAAATTCCAAAAGACTGCTGCAAGAAGATAATGCTGGGACATAGAAGAAAATACGCTTACCGCTTTACAAACTTCTTTGGCCTCTTTGGATAGACTCTTCGGATAACTGACGTTGTGGTCTGTAATTGCGGAGAAAAGTTCATCCTCGTCTTCGCCGTCGAACGGTGGCTGACCCACTAGCATCTCGTACAGCAATACGCCATAAGCCCACCAATCCACGGATTTCCCGTAGGGTTGGTATAAGATAATCTATACAGAGATGAAGAACAATGTACTTTCGACTTAAGACAGTCTCAAAGTTTCAGCTCTATTTTATTCGATGTCTCAGAATTTGTTCAATATAAAATATAAAAATATTATTCTTTGGAGAATTGAGATCAATTTTGAAAAGATCAAAATATTAGCGTATTAAAAGTAAAAGATTCAAAAGAAATAATATCAAGAAATAATTTGAATATGATATATGTATACAATATACATATGTATGCATGTACATACATATATATACATTTTATATTTTATGATCAGACAATTTTCAATTAATGTTTGATTGACTGACAATGAAACATGAAATGTTAGAGTTAACAATACTATAAAATATTATGACCTCTTTTCCTTAATAAAAATTCTTTTCCAAGGAATGACGTTATATATATGTTCATTATTTATCGATTCCAAAAAAAGTAGGAGCATCCTATGTGTGTGCATAAGTGTTAAATTCCAGGATATTTAAATTTAAAACATCTACCTCGGGTGCTATGTAATCCGGTGTGCCGCAAAAGGTCTTAGTAGTCTTGTCACCGGTAATGCCCTCCTTACACATGCCGAAGTCTGCGATCTTTATGTGGCCGTCCTGATCCAGTAGGACGTTGTCGAGCTTGAGGTCACGGTAGACGATACCGCGCGAATGCAAAAAGAACAAACCGATCGCTATCTCAGACGAGTAGAATCTGTAAAGGGGTAGGACAGGAGGTAAATCGCAAGTGCGACACTAAAAGATCAATCATGGCTTTAAGAATGATTACACGACGCGCGGGACGCCATAACTGTGGAATATAATACAATTGAGGTCATGACGGGTGGTGGTTAATGAGGAAAAATTAAGGTCACAACGATGATGACGACGACGACGACGAAGCTGCGTGCAAACGTTCGCGGCGTCAACCAGACACATCTCCCGGGTACAATCGGTTTTCATTTCGTATTCGGAACTCGCTGAGAAAGTTCGACAACGTGAATCGCTCGAGAGTTCCCCGACATACCCACGTTGTCGTCTCACGACACGCTTTAATAGAGTTAAGGATATCGATCCGTAAGTTAAAGCGGAGCACGTTCACAGAGACTAAAATACTCACACTGCCACTGGCTCTTTAAATTTGCCACACTGCTGTATTTGGTACATCAGATCGCCGCCGTTTACGTATTCCATCACGAAATATAGGCGATCCTGAAAGCAGAAAGCGGATCTTTGTAAGCTACCGTTGAGGCGCAAGTGTCTCTGTTAATCTTTCATTGCGTTTGTTTGCGTCCAAGGGAGCTTTACAAGGGTGTTTCTTATTCAATGTTTCCCTTCGTACAAACTTGATAGGAAGATTAATAAGATTATTTTGCTTCAATACATTTGACTAATCAAGCTTTGGAAAAATAAATCAATTTTACTTCTTTAGTAACTCAAAATACAGTTTCTCTTGGTAGAAACTTTTTTCTTAATATCATCACATTTCTAATTTAACACTTAAAAGTTAGTAGTTTAAATTTACTTATCTCTCAAAACATTTGCAATACAAATGTGGCAAACCAAAATTTTACAGTGATGTAAAATAAAAATAAATTCAATAAAATGGTACATGTCTATAGAATGTACAGTACATATATTTTATCCAAAATTATATAGAGATAATACAAACTTTAACGTCTAATTTTTTAATTTATGTCCCATATAAATAGAAGAATTTAATTCGAATCTTTGTAACAAGATGTATTGTACCATTGTTTGAAAGCAAGAATGCAATTGGACCAAGAAGGGCGGCTTATTCGAGAGTGCAAGTACGCGTTTCTCAACCATCGTGCATTCTACGTCATCGTCCTGAATAATGATGTCCTTCTTCAAGATTTTGATGGCATACAGATCGTCAGTTCCCTTTCTCTCCGCCAGCAAGACCTTGAATTAATCGATTTCATCAAGATGTAGCCGATTTTGTAGCGCAGTCACTTCTTCAGAACGTCACAACTTACCTTACCGAAGCTACCTTTCCCGAGTACCATTAAGAAATTGAAATCGCTGGCTCGTATCAGATCGCTCTTCCCCATATTATGCGGCACGTCCTTATCCTGTGTTGTGTGTGTCTTCTTCGTTACCGAAGTTTTCTACATAAAATTAGTAAACCCTCCGTGTGTGTAAGTCATGCGCGACTTCGAACATTTATTACTCGAGATACAAAACGAGAAACAATGAATAATAAATTAAATAGAAAATTCATGTCTTTTATTGCGAGAGACAACACAAATAAATAATAAACATAATCGTTAATTAACTCAAATCATTTTTGCGAAAATAAGTTTAAAATATTTAAAAAATATAGTATATACCCGCATTTTGGTTTTAAGCTCGGCGAGGTCAACGCCTTCCTCAGGAACAGGTACATTGTAGAACTCTCCTTCCTCTTGAGTAAGAAGCTTGAACCATCCGCTCACGGGCGCTTTGATAAGCTCCGATATGCCAAAGGACAGGGATCCCATAAAATCATTTCTAGACGTTCGATCCCAATCCCATACCTCGATCAACAGCCGTCTATCCTTATCCTCGGATTTGAGGTCGCTAACAGTAAAAGTCTCTACTATAGCCGTTGTTTTATTTTATAAGAATAATCTACCTTGCTAATTCAATTTCAAAATGCGCTCTTCTACCAAAATTGAATTCATTAAATTCACTTCAGATGAGATTACAGCTCACTCTCTCCCTTAAAATGATAAACGAAAAACGTGTCTATCATTTTAAGTTACTGAATATAATGATACTAAAGCTAAAGATCCGTTGAAAGGGAAACATCTGCTTGTTCGTTAGGGGAACGTCTTAATTCTCGGAATAAACATCTAATTGTCCGACGCGAACTCAGCTCTCGATCAGCGATCGAGCGAAGCAACTTACAAGATGATTGTCTCGTTCCATTCTGGATTTAAGCACGACTTGATTGTCTTTGTTTTCTTCTTCACGTTGTCCGCGTCCGGGATTAGCTTCAGCTTAACATAGGGGTCCGATAGCCCGTTCGGATCCATCGGGATAAGATTTCGTCCCTCTCGCACTGTGAATCAAAATATTTCGAAAACAATTCACGAAGAAGAAAATAACTCTTATTTGAAGAATGAGTTGCGTACGGTAAACTGTTTAATGCCTCGAAAACTGATAGGTTGTTATGAGCAAGAAAGCAAACAAGTTGCAGAACATAGCAGAATTGAAAAGAAAATCGTCGAACATTATAATCATCATGAAAATGTTTCGATATATATTAATTAAATCTCTTTGTAATTATTTTTTATTATTATTTATAGGATTTACATGTATTTTTAGATTCTTCAGGCCATTATCTATACTATCAAACTTCCCTTTTTACAATATCTCATATCGACATTCTTTAATCTGCCAGGAAATCATTTGTATATAATTTGCATCACATGTTTATCGATAGTTGTCTAACATCCTATGGTAATTAATAATCTCCTATAGATGCAACGGGACAACTAAGGAAATGTAATTAAGGGAGCGAAAAAACGTGCTTTGTTTCACGCGAAGAAACCTCTGATACGTTTTATCGTTAATTTTAATTAACCCTTCCAGGACGGTGGTAATATCCTGGTAGCCGGCTCGGGCGCGCCGCGAATGAGTTCGAAGAAACCTAATTTTCGAGATAATCGACAAATGATAAGAGCCCCGAGGCAGCCGACACGCCGTTTCTCCGCAATGTTTATCGGACCACTTAGAAACGCCACGATGTGCGCGGTAAGATGTTATCACGAATACCGCGGTATTTCGCAAATTGATTAAAGAATCACGTCCATCAAGAATAATATTACATGATGATGATCGTCTCTGACATTTATGCTTTTATGCAGCTCGCAATACAGTTAAAAATTTATTTAAAAATTTCCAATTAAAAGGAAAATACAATATATCAAGTCTCGAACATGAACGTTACGTCCACTTTGTAATATTTATGTTCTGCCACAATTTACATCGTTAATCGAGCACTGCAAATAAGTTTTAATTGCATGTTTTTTTGAATCAACAAAATTATGTAATAAATAATGAAATCTCTGAAGAAGAATATATAAAGACACTAAAATAATTGCAATAATACATAGATACCCGTACTTTATGAAATATTAACTGTTATTCAAAGTCACGATAGCTATAATTGCTTTATATTTCTCTCTCTCCCTCTCCCTCGCTTCCATTACATATTAAATAAAATACACCGGTATAAGTATAGATAAAATACTGCTACCCCTCTGTGTATTCTTCCAATTATAAGTGCAGCATATCTTTAAGAGTGTCAGATGCTGAAAGCTGTCGCTCGTATTTAATGACCGCTTGTTAGTTGCTGAGTTTCTGCGACCTGGATACTCAATGTCCGTAATGCAAAATGAATCACAAAAGCGACATTATTACGATTCAGGCACGTGTGACGTATGAAATGTATTGGATTGATCGGAAAGTCAATGTCTCTTAGCAAAATGCAAACGCAAAACTGCATTAAGAATTAATACAAAGTTTTGCGTCCGAAACCTGCCAAAAACATCCGCACGAGTCTTCCGGTAACACAGCATTTGAATTTTACTAACGGGTAGCCGATTAGCATGGACTTTCCGAGCCGAATAATAACTGGCGTGCAATTAAAGGCTTATCGTAACCTGCTCGCAATATCACCCTCCATCAAGCCACTTTGAGGGGAACTAAAAAACGTGAAAAAATTCAATGCACTCGTGGCAAATTTAGGGGGTGGCGGTAAGTATCGACGTATTAGTGCCCGGTTCTAAATAATTACATTTTCAAGCTGTAACGGTATGCAAAGCTGCATTACAACCTTTACGGTAACAGCATTCGCGTTGATCGGCCTTTACGTTCTACGGTATTCGCACGGTTATAAGTAACGACCAATAAGAACTTTGACACCGTTGTTACATCATGCTTATTTATCCGGTATGGTCCACTCTGGCGACGTTGTCCGGCTTTATTAAATCTCGAATCGGACGTTCGAGAAGGGACGGTTCTCTAATTAATTTTAACGAGCAAGTAACATTCATAAGCCTGGCTGCTAAGAAGCGACTAACGAGTTCTTAATATCGCCCTTTGACGATCTCTCGCTCTCTCTGGCTTTCTACCTTGAACGATCGTTTAGGGATTCATTGGATTTTGGATTCATTTGTTTGCTGCCATAAGCACAAATCGGAATATTTAATTAACTTCTTTACGGTAGACCCACGGCAAGGGAAGAACGATTATTTCTTCAATCGTGGAACAATCTCGACGTGACAAAACACGTTGCGGAGAATCGACGTGAAATGGCATTTCGTTATATAGAATTTAAATCGAGAATCTTTTTGTGGCCTGATTGTACCGTTCACTAATTCAATTGAAAGCCTACGCTCCAAATTTTAATGCAGTATTAAAATGCGCGATCATAACTAACGGATGAGATACAGAGAATAGAATAGATTGTATCGTTAGCAATAAACTGTGCACTATAAAACGTTGAATGTGTATTATAAATACGTACAATTTTATTACGTGTACAATTTAATATTATATACGCACACATGCATAAATTAGAGCAATTAAGTGGTGTTGTATCCCCCCGATTTAATGTTAAAAAAAAAAAGAAAAAAATGTGGAAAAACGTGACATAAATTCCGGGATCAAAGGGTCTCAAAAGAATAGAAGCGATAAAAAAGATATATTATAGAAATAAATAAATTAATGTGAAACGTAATTGGACACTTACCTTCTATGGTGAGCTTGCTACCGGAACATGTGATGTGCAGGTGTATACGACCACGTCTTTCGGTGTGATCGCATCCGCATAGATTCGGCACGCTCTCCTCGCACCTCTTGTGTACGTTCATGTCGCATGCTACATCATCAGATCATCATTGATTACATCGTCATGAATCGTCGTCGCATTGCGCTTTATTGTCGCGGCAAGATCGATTCGTTGTCTCATTAATTTCCAGCGTAATTCGCCGAGGCGAATAAACGAAACCGCAGCTGTCGCTTTTATCTCAAACGGGCTGCTCGCGTTCGCCCATACATCTAAATATTCTTAAGTCGGTCTTAAGCCCATTGCATTTCTTCTCCTGCGGGTTTTTAAGACTCGGAACTCTCGAGCACAGCTGCGGTCACGCATATGTACGCGTGGGAGATCCACGGATGGGGAGCACAAATGAGTATTTTGAAAGCGGTATATCACATTATAAAAGCATTTCTGGGACACAATCATGCTTAAAGTCTCAGATTCCAAAATTAAGATTGCATTAACCGAGTTTCATATTGGGCTGATGCCTGAGCAATGGAATGAACTAACATAATTTCCATTACAAACGCGTGAAAGCACTCTCTCCTTACTCGTCGGCGATTAATGTAAGATATGTTTTTTGCCTCCTCATTTATAGTATAACACTTTACGCATGTAATACGCAAGCTCTGCTTGCGCCACTTTCAAAATAGCTCAGTTCAACAGCGAAGATTCACATTCTAAGATACAGGAAGGAACGTTCGCTTTTCCTCATGCTGATGAGAAGTGTCTATTAAGTGTCAGGATGGAAGCAACGTGAGAGCTCATGGTGAGTGAGCGAGAGAAATTGCAGAGTGAATCAAATGCAAAACTCGCGAGCCAAGGGGAGCACCGTGATACGAGAGCAACTGCTCCCTGGTGACCTGAAGAGAGTTAGTGGAGCAAAAACTGGAGCGTAATAAACCGGAATTGGTGAACGAGCTCTTAAAGATGCGATTCACTCTCCGATTTCATCCGCCCGTTCTTAATGGGGGAACTGGTTCTCCCATTTCCCCGGTAAAAAAAGATCATTTGACATTACGAAGGGAGAAACATTTCTTTTTTTTTTCCTTTTTTAAATGTTTTTTGGAAGAGATAATGATGAGTACGATCTCGCTTGTTACCCACGCGTACATATATTACGCTAGGATCTCTCGCTATCTGCCGCACAGAAACATCTAATAACGTAATGAAGGATCCGACGGAGATGGTAGATAAAGTGACATGTGTGTGGCTGTGTACAAAATACATAGAAACAAAAAGCTAAGTTGCGGGTAACACGAATGATAATCACGCAAGTGGTCAACACACAGTATGCAATCAAAAGTCCGCATGTCTGGTTAAGGGAGAGTGTACGATTATTTGAATTCACGCGCGCTGATAAATGAACTATAAATCTACAACATGATATAAATATATAACGTATATGTGCATGCATGACAAACAGGGTGTATATACATATGTATGTGGATTGGTATATACCGTGCCTCACACGTATTATCTAAATATGTATACACATACAGTAAAACTAGCTGTATATAAACTGTATCATGATCTTTCGCATCATCTTAAAATATATTGTTTTAAGGACACACGTTTTGAGAACATTGTGAAAAGCTATAGGAAAGTAAAACAAAAAGTATCAAGCTAATATAAGCTCTTTACAAATAAGTACACGTAAATTAAATAGCAGGGCTCCATTATCCATTTAAATTTAACTGGCCTTTACCTTTTTTTCCTCAAAGCATTGATTCAATTTAATTACCAAATTAAAACACGCGTTAAGAAAAGTTAAGAAGTTGACTGAAACACCACCATAAATGTCTCCTTTGAATATCTCCCTCCGAAGGAGGATCGATCTCAAATTCGTTTAAGAAATTGTCATTACAAAAATCAAAATTGGCAGAGAAACAATTTGTAAGAAATTTAATTAATCGCCGAACACTAAATAGCAAATCTCTAATGAAAATTTCACTGCATGTGCGTGTCACATGTACAATCGCTAGAAATTGCCATTGCTATTAAACTAATAGTACAATGACTATTTTAATTGTAAATAATTGTGATAATTATTCGTCCCCTTTAAAAGATACCGCACATTGAGTCATATATATAATATATACAATATCTATATACATATGTACGATACACTAAATGAAGATGCGTATGATGGCGCATCGGTGGATACACCACACCATCCGGCGTGGTGTACAACACGGGGTTAGAATATGCCATGTGAATAAGTGACGAGTGAATAGGCGAAGAACGGGGAGTGGTATATTAAAATACGTCTCTGCTCGCGCTTTGTCGTCGTGCACAGGCACGAGATGCTCGTCCACACGGCAAAGAGAATGAGGAGGATGAGAGCGGGGTGCAGCACAATACAGTACAGTTGTGATAACACACAATTTAAAAAAAAATATACCAAGGTCGAAAGTATACCTACGTGAGACCAGTAGCGGTCACCATTAATATTCCGTATTACCGTCGAGCGTATATGGGGCCACGTTACGCTATACGTTTACACAGATACTCGTCTGATGGGATGATATAATCGATTGAATTTCCTTTCTCGGGCAATCGCATGAAAGATGTTTCATGCGATTAGGGGTGGCGTGGCAGGAAGAAGGTACCCTAATATGCGTTTCCCCTTGTTATCGCTGTCATTGCGAGAAAAAACGCGGGGCGAGCGTTTACCTTTACATATAAATGGGGGATGATCTCATCATTTCAGCGCGGAACCCGCAGTATACGTTCTTCTTTTCTTTTCGTGCCGCTCATGGCATGCAAACCTCGTGTGGCAAAGTGTGTCAGCGTCAGACACCCGGTATACGTTTTCTGTGTCAGTCTGCGCGTAATCGTGCATCTCGTCGTCCGGAAGCTTCTCCACGGAGCTTCTCGCAAGAGGAGCGCGGTAGCGAGATAGCGAGTTGCAGCGCGCGCTCCAAATGCGGGCTGGCATCGCCTCGTCGGGCGGGGGATGATTATGCGATCCAAAGCCCGCGTAAAATCTGCGCCAGGGATGTCGAAGCGCAAAAAGTGAATCACGTGAACGACCTGATTTTTAAGGCGAGGTCTTTTGCGGCTGTTCAACAGTGGCTATACATTTTGCGTTTCTCTCAAATTTATTACTCTCGAATTTGAACACGTTCCGTTATTTTCATCGACAATGACAGCGGAAATTACTATAATTACTACAATTCCGAGAAGCTCAGGTTTCCATGCTGTGTAAGTCCGTGAAAATGATCCCTAGTTACGAAAATTAGCGTATCCATAGCAGCGCGAAAATCAAGCCCATTGTAATCGTATCATGCTTCTATCCCAGATTGCCGGTGCTTATCATTTACGTTTCTACAAGCAGGAGTTTGCCTCAGTTATGCTTTAGCGATATCTAACGTTTGTTCATTTTGTAAGAAAAAGATTCGTTGAATCGCGATTTTTGGTTCACTTGTTTAACGACTCCACCGGCGGCGAACACGACAAACGCGACTATAAGGGGAAACACCGTTTCCTGACTGAAAAGCTTTCCGATATGAATGTTATCTTCAGGCGGTGGCAAAATGATGTACTCGCTTCATGGAATTCGACTTTCAACGGTTATGAGAGCGCGAAGGCCATCAAAAACGCGAAAACGAGAAACATCACGAAAATAGAAAAGGAGAAAAGGTCGCGAGATTATCATTGCAAGTATATGATAAAATAATTTATGATTAATTCTTTAGCGTTTAACATTCTTTCAACTTTACGTGAACTCCTGAGCATCTGAGCATCTGGAAACCGACATGTCGCGACAGTTGTCGTTTGGTAGATGCATGTAAAACCTGCGCTTCGGAGCGTTTGATTCGAACAAAGTGGCTAGTGGTAACGTCATTGGACGTACGATCCAGGAACCGTTCTCGGTCTTAAATCTGCCTTGAACAGATGCGAGTTTCGAGTCACCTGATCCGTACATTTCCAAAGTGCGCCTCTCTTACGGTTGCAAGAACGAGGAAAATCCAGAAAACATTTATTACTTGAAGTCGATAATATCCCATCTGTGTTCGATCTATTACTTATTTCTGTCAGATATCGCGATGCTAGCATTCAATCGATGCGTTTTCGTAATTAAATTTTTCACATTATTAAGAAGAAATATATATGTATATAACTTGACAAATTTCTATCAGTCCATATAAAAAAAGTACACTACGATAGTGAGCAAACCTATTGGTTTTCCAAATGAACTATTTTTTCAAAAATATGCATATGCAATACTTTGATAAAGAATAACAGAATAATGGAAGATTAAAAATTAGTTCGTTCTCATGCTTTTTATTTCAGCAAGTTAATCTGGAAATTATTACATGAATTAAAAATGTTCAAATTTATTTAATTATTCATATATTAGGGATGTGATTTAATTTTCAGGATTTAAAGTTTTACCTTTGCATATAAATAAATTACAAAAACATAAAATATTTACATACATTTTTGTAAATAATATGGTATAATTGAATCAACTTTAACACCTCTAGATCAACACGGATTAATCAGTTATTGCTAGATAAATATCCATTTTCTGAGCCGCGATAAATTAGCTTTGTAAAATCAATTTAAAAAAGCGATTTAACAAACCCCAAGTAAAAGCAATAAAAAGAGTCGCATCGTCGTAATACTTTTGTGTGTCACCTGTGTATCCGAGGATGCCTGTGCGGCCTTGTAATCTGAAAAGCCTGTATAACTGGGTCTCCGAATATGCGCGCGAAACGAGCGGAACGATGAAGCGCGCTATCGATACGTTACCTATTAATAGCGACATAACGAATTACTCGTTCGCACCGCCGATGGATTTTCGATATTCTTTTTTATCGGCGTTTCTCGCTTTGCCCTCTATAATAATAGCACGTACCGTCCATTAAAACACTTTAACAAAGCCGTAACACGGTCGTTCTTCCGTCGAATGCAAACGTTGTTACCAACACAAAACCTCTACTGGTTCACTCGTATCGTAAATTATCGAGCCGCTTGTATTATACATCCCTTTACGCCACATTTATACCGTATCGGCGTAAAAATCGACGCTATCTAATATTCCGCGGCTAAAACTGATATCCAGCATTTTGACCCGGCCGTCAAATCGATCATCCTGCCGGGACAGAAATTCGGGCGACCCAGATGGGAGACACATTCCTGTGGAACTATATAACGGGGATTGGTGGTGATTGCAATGGCGATGGTGGTGATGATAACAAGTTCGGGATTAATATGTGAGATACATCTGGCCGTTTGATGGATCTGACATGTCGTCGACGCGCAACGCGATTTTCGTTTCTTGACTTAGCTTTCTAACTACCTGAACACTTGAGTCCCTGATGGGCGATACCGTGAAGCATCGAGCCGCAGTGGTCGCAGAAGGTCGGCGTCAGGTACGTGAACACCTCCCATTTGTGCTTTTGGCTCGCCTGGGAACAAGAAATAGGGGCCCGGGGAAGCCCGGTCCTTCATTTGTGATCTGATCCTGTGTATGTGTGGCGGAGAGATCGAGACAGACAGCGGCCGGTGAGCCAATTGATACCCCAAACGGGCAAATCCAGCTCCGGGAAAATAACATTAAACCCATTCCCTTTTTCTATTTTTTACGGTTTTCTCGCGCCAACCTAAAAGCTCAGGTGGAGGCAGAAGCAACAAGGGAGAGTACGTGCACGTGGACCACGTGATGATGAACATTTAGGACAAGGTAGCGTACACGAACACGATAATAATAAAAACGTCATTGATGTGTATGTGTACCGCACAGGTGCAACTGGGCTTCCTTCGCCGAGTTTGATTCACTACGAGTGTCGACACGACCTATAAAACTGGACTCGCGGTTTTGTAGAATTCCTATGCAAAATGCACAGTACCTCTGTCTTTTTCATCGAGATAAAAAATGTATTGTTCCTAATCTGACAAAGAGAAATATCTTTTTCTCTTTGTCACAGATTTGAGTAGAACGGTTGATGCAATGCAATCAGCAATGGCACGAAACAAATCATCTCCCTGTGTGTTTTGTGTTGTAGTCAGAAAATAAGAAATTTCTTCTATTATTCTGTTGTCATAGATAATCAATAAGACGTGATAACTCTGGTATAAAGTTACCTTTGCGCTCCTGAGAAATTGACTATCTTACACAATCCGATTCCTGAATGAGTTAGAGTGTTACGGTAACATGCCTCCAAAGCGAATTCCACTTTTGCATTCGGGCGTATCACGAATGCAAATAACTTCAATTCGCTTTTCACCGAATGCACGGAGAAAAGTGCAGTTCATACGGCGAAGCACACGGGAATCAGAGACAAAACAGCGGAATGACGCACACAATGGCACACAAAAATTCTCTAACGAGATGTTACTTGTGGAATCCTGAAAGGTTGTGCGCAGCTCGAAGCACGCACGACGGTCGATTGGAAATTTGTCGTTACTATGAATATTTTCCCTTGTATAAAAGACTATAAAAATCCGTTTCACGAGACTCCGACGTGGGCAGACTATCATCAGTTATTATCGAGTTTGTATAGTCAATAGTTGCGTTATTCTTAGACTCGGTGCAGGAAAGCCTTTCACTCAAAGCGCTCAAAAGGACGTCAGCGGAAAAACGCAGTGTTAACTACATCAATACCTATCGACGATGAAATCTACAAAGTTTCAACTATTCGATTAAATCCCATATAAACGTTATTAGCGGATGAGCGGAAGTGGCCTCTGACCTTCAGAATTATTTCCATCAACGAAAACAATTACTTGCACTGTTATCTTTTGCAATTTCCCAAAAGATATTTATCGTTTATAAATTAAAACAGCGAATTTCACTTTTACTATTATCTCGAGATCCCAAGGTACATCTGGCAATGAAAAATTTTCTATGTGGCTTCTTTTGCCAGGAGAAAGAAGCTTGAGAGAAATGCGAATAGAAATATCATTTAATGTAAAATTTAGTAGATTATCAAACTGAAATTCGTTGAATAAATCTTGAAAAAATTTAATTCAATAGTACTTCATGGCGAAGAATTCTTCGCTTTTCGCGATGTATAAAGAATGTTTTGCGCAACGTCAGGTCTCTCGCTTCCGTTTCTCAGGCTTTTTTTCCGAACACGACCGTTTAATTAATTTCCACGGCAATCTTTCGCCCTCTTCGTTCACTCCTTCTTCATGTTCCTGGCATCAGCTCGTCTTTCCAGAGAATCCTTTACCGGTCTTTCTTGTAAAAGAAGACTAGACCTTTGTCACGATCCTATGAGTGCATCTGATGCGAACGTCGCCTAGATGCACCTGGATATCTTCGTTAAAGCTTCAACCCTCGCCTTGCATACAACCTCTAGTCACAGTCCGGCTTGGAAATGAAATCGTCGGTGCGAAGAACGGCGTGAAAGCACAGAATTTATGCAATTTATGTAGTCCGTATTATCTTTATCATCGTGCAACCTGGTAAAACGGAATACTCGGTGAAATGGAACATCTCTGCAACATTGGATTCGGCGTGAGATAAAGAGACAACTGGATGCGAAACACATATGTGGCATTGTTCGGGTTTTGAAAATTAAAGATATTCACATTTGATTAACGATCGGAGAAGCAGCAAACGTACATCCTCTGTAACAGTTTTTGTAGATTTATAATTACAACAATGGAAAAATTTGATAAAAAAACTCTGAATTGGAACGACGTTGTGGTTTTAACACAATAATGATTGTCAAGAGGTCAATCACACACAATCACTCTTAATAATCCCTAAAATTTCATAAATGGAGCAAAAACATGAGATGCGAGAATACTTAAGAAACCCATACAGAAATTACATTGTTCTCAGCTTTCTCTTGCCAAGTAGGTACAACGAGGCGGCGATCCGTATCGAGAACGGGAAGATCCGACCGGAAACAAAGAAATTAAACGGCACGATACGAACGTGCATCTTGGAACAGCGCCAATATCCATTCGTCTTTCATTCTAGCATGTTTCCCTTTCTGTACCTCTTATGCGAAACGGATGGTCAAGCCGACGGTTGAACGGCCAGATTAGATAGCCGCTGTCACGTTTACGCTAATCGTATTTAATCGGACAATCGCAGTTGCGAAACGGATCTCTTTAGCGCGCGCGCGCGCGCCTCTTAACGGCCAAATTGAGCACGTTGCTCTTATCGTAGCATCGAAATTGCGACTCGCGTGCCGCTGATCGCCACGCTAAGATTAACGAAACGCGATGGCTTCACCCGCGACACGACAACGAAATGATAAACGTGCTCAAGGGGAGCATGAAAGCGAATCATGTGAGGTAATTTATAACGAAGCTGGAACCACGAGATGTTTTTGAGTTATAGCGTTAGACGTTCAATCTTGCAAATGGTGTACACATCTTTGAACTATACGTGCACGTTTCGTGACATTCATCTAATTAAAACTGGCAACAGATGAGATAATTAATAATCTTTCAATCATGTGAAACAGAAAGCCCTTACTCCTATCGTTTACTCTCGCGTAACAGATCTTCTTCATTTTGAATTCTTTAATAAAACTTATCATTTTTATATCTTCCATAAAGCGTGCAAAAAGGCCGCAAAGTGGAAAGACTTTCTCAGTCAAGGAGTAAAGTAATTAATAATGATTTAAAATATTAAGAATCTCTTTGTTAACATTATTCCGTATTTTTTAGTATGAGAGAAAAATACTATAAAACTTTTTACACGAGTAATTAAATTCACACCTGTTACGTTTTGTCGGGTTTTCGAGATACTGTTGATAGAATGGACAGACCTAAAAGCGTCGTCGCAAATTTGTGTTACAAACGACCGATCGAAAATATCCGTGACCGGACAATGACCGAATCCGAAATTAAAACGCCGATAAATCACGAATAATATAGAGGAGTTCGTAAATCCACCGAGTCGGATTAAGGCAAACGCATTAAGGAGACACGCAAAAATATCGCAAATTATCGAGAAAATAGAATCTCAAAGAGAATGAACAAGAAATGAGAACAATTGTAAAATACACGAGAAACATCGAACTTTAGGAATGACACACATATACGAAAAGAAGAAGAAAGAGATAAGCAAACGATAAATGAAGATATCATGTCGATTCGTAGAACCACATTGAGAAATACAGCCAAAAAGTGCACGGTATTTGTGCAAATTAGGTGCAACAGAAACATGTGGCAGTGAAAAAGATGTCGACAGAAGGAACACAAAATGATGAAAAGGCCGTTAATCCCAAAAGTCTACACGTGCCTAGGAAAAATAACTTGTCAGAGAAATATTATTTTTCATAATATTTATCTAATTTAATAAACATTTATATATAAAACATTGTGTTAATTAAGTTCTACATATATGTATGTATATACAGGACATACAACACTTACACACGCACGCATACACGCACATACATATATGCTTGTCAATATCCTTTTTATAGGTATCACAGCATTTTAACTTTTAACTTCAAAGTACAACTACTTGCAAGATCTGGCCTCTGATTATCTTCCTCTGTAGGCATATGCAGAGTTTTGATTGACGATCATGCACGCGCACACGACACGCACACACACACGTATACAAATCGTGATCGAATTGCTATTACGTAAAGATGCAAATTTGGCCGACATGTCGGCAATGATGTGGTCTCATTGGATAATCTTTTCCGTGCAATAACTGTACAAGGATTATTTACAGTTTTAGTGGGAAGTTTCATCACATCGATATCTAACCGCGCTCTCCACATGGACCGACCAATTTCCACAAAGCGAGCTCTTCTTTTCCTTTTTTCTCTTTTTCCTTGGTGTCGGTCCCAGAATGGTCGATATTACCGGCCTAATTATTACTCGTCAGAGACGAGTTTATCCAATTATCGGAGAAGAGGATTCTTTTGAAACCCCAACTTTCCAAGCCAAGGACAGGCGCGGATATGCATCCCGAGTAGATACATGACACGAATATTTAACTAAAATGTACACTAATTGTAAGTGGAAAGAGTCCTTTCATACGCGGGATGCGAGGAGAGTAACAAAGAGAAGATTGCGTAAAAGGTTGCGTCAAGGTGCACCCATAATATATTGTATAAAGGACAAGGAGAGCACGAGAGTGAAGCGTCTCTCTCGGCCGAATTTTCTTCGGCATATCGTATTGTTCACTCTTCTCGTTTTCACTGCGAATTCCACGCTCTCTCCTTTTCATCTCTCCCTGTCCTTTCGTGTCGCGAGACAGATCACGGTCCCTTTACGGTGCATAATTAATGCAAGTTAATACGTAATAATCCACACATGATACACACACGCGCACACATACACACGCATATGCAGCCACGTGTGAATCGGGTCCCTGCTGACAGAGAGACGCGGTTAATGCGCACAAAAGCCATCTGACAGTGTACAATGTCAGTGCAAAATTTCCACGCTGAGAAATATATTATATATCATGTAACGTATGTAATTAAAAGCGCCGCTAATCGCATTAGCAGATACATCGGAACGTAGCGCGCGCGGATAAGGAAGACAATCATCCGCTGCCGCGTCCGTTCCGCGATCGTTGTTAACGCGATTAATCGGATCTCGATAGCATCGCCGTGAGGGCGGGCGAGAATACAGCGTAGAATACTGCTCGAGCATTATAGAATGTACAATATTTACAGCGAATATTATTTACAGAGAGAAGGAGAGAACAAGAGAGAAACCAAGAGATACAATACGAAGACAAAGCAACACCACGCTGGGCCAAGAAAACAGAAAGAAAACGAAAAACGTGTAACAAGTGTACTGTACATCGTATCGATATCTGTTATATAACGTGATGTTTATGTAATGTGTATGAATATCCTCGTGTGCGTGTGTAGGTATGTGTGTGTATATGTGTGTGTGAGTGAGATGTACGGTCATCGTTTGACCGTATCGTGTGTGGTCACTTGGTTTTTCGTCGGTTCCGTTTTCTTTTCAGTCCTTTTCAGTGATATGATACCTTGGCACTTCATGCCCTGGTGGATGACACCATAGAGAAGACTACCGCAGTGGTCACAGAAGGTGGGGCTGTTGTAGGTGTGTTGCTTGAATTGGTGCTTCGTCCGCGTGTCCTGCGTTATTACACCATTACACCGTGCACACACACGCAGGCCCTCGGGCCTGATAATGATGATGAAGGTGATTATACGGAGGGGGACGGGAGGATCGTAATCCTGGAGACACAAAGGGAACGACGAGGACGGATCGTTGGATTTCCCATTCACTTCCGGTTTCGCGCGTCGACGCAACTTCGACACGTTCGAGTTCGTCGAACCGTCTTTTGCCTGATCAATTTTGAAACGGCAGCAAATGAAAGATACGCAAAAAACCGATATTTTCCAGACTCGTGGACAGCAAGTTGCAACGCAGCAGCGCGGAATCGCCGGCAAGTTTGGACTCTAAATCACGAATCTCTAAATCAAAATAGGATGAAACAGCAGTGCAGCCTGTGTTTCGACAACTTTCCGAAACCACTGTATAGCAGCTGCTGTCGCTTCCTGGATAACGCACGGGCTGGTAACGGAAACCGAAACAAGCTTCGCAGGAAGTTCCGCGGGCTCCGGTGGTTGCTGCAAGTCCGGCGCGTAACGGATGCATTAAGCCTTCCGGTGCTTCCGGTTACCTCGAGAGTGGGCGCCTCCGCATCGCTCGACAAGAAGTTTGACCGGTAGAGGCGCGAACTCGATTAGCTTCTGAGTAGCAGCTCATTATTCGTAACCACCTTGTTATTGGTAATTATCCGGCCAGCCTGACGGAGGCACCTACTCTCAAAGGTTCGCCGTTCTTAGTCGTCGAAGATGCAGGCAAAGCGAAAGCTGAGAAACGTAAACTGCATCGTCAACCGCGATATAGTTACGGCATATATACTGCAATTACCCCACGAGATGTGGTTGCTCGCTAATTGCACTTCGAGATTTGATTGCATGATCTTGCCTATTTCTCCCTCCCCCTTTGGTAAACGGAAACTCCGAAAGATGATATCGCGAAATGAACCGATGCATCGACATTGTTCAACAAAGCTTACCGTATGCATACGGAAACATTCGCAGATTCTATCCTCGCGTTCGTTAACAACTGCGTGATTTCCTGCGCACCGGAAGGATAAGAAAAACGAAGCTACATCCGCGCTTTCGCTCTCGCTTTTTCTCCTTTGTTGCAGCTCGCATCCAACAATAAAAAGGCATTATGCGACTTACGGGGAAATCCACGATCGTCGATATTGGCGCGGATCAATAGGCACGGAAAGGATTACCTTTGAAGCGCAGAAGCACCGAGGGGCAGGAGCGGAATGAGGAGTCCAGCGATCAGGATCAAAGGGAAACTGCGGGAACTTTCGATTAGTTTTGTCGGAAACTCCCAGAGATGAGTAAAACCCTTTTCTTACGCGACAAGGGGAAAACGCTTGCGACTCGAATACTGGTATCCTTCTTCATCTCGAGATGATGTGACGTGAACAGAACATTTATCAATATTGCCAGTTTGTCGATTAAACGTGTCTCATTGCATATACGTATACTGGCGAAGAAAGAAGTTCGACTATAATTTATCAATCGGTTTGGACTAGATAAGACATGCTAGATTTCGCGTTAACAGTCTATCTGTCGTCGAGCAAAGTAAAGTTTTATCATGGCCGCGCTGGAACTATTCAAAGTACCAAAATCGAATTCCATCTGTACATGCGGTATCTCTTATCTTGTACGTATCCATTTACTCACTTTCGGTAAAAGAAGGAAAGCCTGTTTCGAGCCGAAAACGTCTTCAGCCTCCCGGGCGAATACATCAGGAGCGACATCCCAATGTACATGTTCCGACAAGCTTCGGTGGTTGTCGCGTAGAGGTGGTTACACGAAGCGTGGTTAAACGAAGCGCAAAAGGACGCGGTTAGCTTAGGCTGATCGGCGGTGAGCGTGGTGCGAGACAAATGTGGAAATAGAACATACAGCCCTTCTTAGCCCCGGGGTGTGGTTGTTTCCCGTCATTGTCTTCCCTTTATCCTAGTCAAGGATCTTCTTATCTCATTATCCTCTTACCTCTCGGCTGGTTCCGGTCTCGTTAGCTCGTTGCTCCTTTAAGCGACGAGTCCTGCTGGCCGAGAGATAAAAAGGATGTACCGAGCACCGAGTCGTCCGGTGTGTCGCGATAAATCTCTCCCTGCAATTTTACCTCACGTATTTCAATTGTAAGGAAACTCGCAAACGACGCAAGAGTTTCTGTATTTTGAAGCTGCTCTTAATCTCTGGACGTTGAAGCTCTCATCTCGAGACATAATGAATTGTTAACAGACTAATCCGCTTCTCTTATTAAGAGACATAGATCGTTAAAAATTTTACTCGAATGCGAATGGAAACGATTTAAAATTTACTCGTCAAATTTATCATTGGCATCCCGATCGGAGTGTTTGAAGAACACATTGCGTCTCGCAGGTTTACTTAACATCTCCATGCAATTTGACGAATATACGTAAAATGCGTATAATTCTCATATGTTCTCGTAGCTCAATTTCTACTGGTTAATGGCTTTAACAGAGTAGCATTAAATAAGCATGCTGCAATTTGTAGCAAAGTGGAACCTCTCCAACTTCTTCTTATAAATTTTGTAAACGCAACATAGCAATTTCCAAGAGGCGTTACATGATTTTATAGCCCAATTAATTTGCTTCTGTCAATGCGCGTCAGGCTAAGTAGAGAGCATCCTCTTACAGCAGATTGACCGAATGAATTACTAACGCGCACTATACGCGTGCGTTATTATTATCCATTTACACAAGGTGACGGCGCGCGATTTATCGCAGCCTTCGAAAATGACCTCGATATTGATTATACATGCTACCGCCCTTCTCCAACCCTTTAGCACCTTGCGGTGACGGGACAGTGGACGACGTTTCACACGCGTTTAGCAGCGTCTATGCAGTAGCTAATTAGCGTACACTCAGTTGGACGTCACGCTTGTGAACCAGCTCCGTCTCATCTATTCTATTCTCCCGTATTTACACACGGAACTTAAACCTCTTTGCGGTTCGAATTAATCTAATGAAAAGTTTTCTGTCGTCTACACATGATGACACCCTTTTTTCTTACTTTGTTATTATCACACGAATGTAGTTCAGGGTTGTTGCGTTATAAATAAAGCTAGTGCATTAGCTTTTCCTCTTTTTGCAATTAATAAATTCTTTTGCTTTTTCTTAATTATATTTGAGATAATCTTAATCGTAATTACTGACACTCATTGTCAGATTAAATTCGATAAAGAGAATTTATGCATGAACGAAAACAAATTAGGTCTACTTCTTTATTATCACCGTCTTTCTGTAATCATTTCCATTTCTTCACAAAGAAAGATAAAAGTTGCCGCTGTATATCACAATTTATTTTGATATCTTATATTCCCATCATAAAAATTTTATAACAAGAGATTTAGTACTTTTTTTAATCGCAAGCTGCTGAAACATTATGGTAGAGATAATCAAATAATCCGCCATTTAGCCGCCATTCTTTTTACATTCGGAAATGATGATAAATGACTTGTCTTTATGTTTAAATTATAATAGATTTTATGTCATTACACATACATACATACATACATACATATTATATATAGTATGTATAAAGGCATCGCGTGCATGATGCAATTCTGATTTTTAAAATCGTTTACAAGGAACAAATTTGATGTGAGGCACTTTTCGCAAGGAAATTCTACATCATCATCTATCACAGTTGAGAGAACTTTAAGAACGTCGTTTTATTAAAATGATATATTAATATTTGATATATCGATGGGCATTTTCATTTTTTATGGAACACTCCCGACTTTTCAAGAATCAAAGGGCCGCAGTGATGAAGTACCGCTAAAGCACGAGACTTTAATAGCTAACGTGTCAAATAGTTATTTGACTCCCTTGGCCAGCTTGACCAGTCCTCAAGCTACTCTGTGACCTATTTCTCGACACCCACCATAAAGAGACTTTTGTCATGCTTCTAAAGTTCTATCTCCTTGGACCGTTTATAATGCAAGATTATTACGTAGATCTCGATTAAAATAATATTAATATACAGAGGAAGAAACATGTTACGTTACGTTAGAATACGTTAGAATATTCTTATAGAAAGAGGAGAAACTTGGAAAAGAAAAAAACGTACATATTAATAGTTGAACTTTTTAAATCTTCTATTCAAACTTTCAATTTCTTATTCAATTCGTCTTAAAAGTGAAAGTTGTATTATAAAACTTACAAACACGAAAGAAAATTGTAGCATACTTAACAAGTTATTAATTATTTTATTAAAGAATGATTAAATTCCATCTAGCGCGATTTGATCTTAAACATCAAGTATATAATTGGGATTTGTGTAATTAATTCTATGAATGAAATGAACAACGCAGAGTCTATGAGAGCTTGCAGAATCCAATTTTCATCGAAAGCTTCCGAGAGAATCCTTGACTGTGGACAAAAGGGAAGAAAAGACGAGATAGTCTGCGCGGTAAGGAGTATGTGGAGAAGGTATGTATTCGGCATTAAATATAATGTTGGTACTCACGTCCGAGTCGGCTCCTTTGTCAGCCCCCGGACACGTGAAGGTCACGTATTCGTGACATCGCTTGTGAACGACGAAACTACAGACTGAAACACAAGCAAAACATGCCCCAAGTTCCTCCTCATGGTCACACCTGGGCAAGTCGTAAAGCCGATGAGATCGGTCTTGACCTTCTTACCTTGGCACTGATATCCCTGTTTCCCGAAGCCCCTGCAACAACAAATGGGATAAACTCCTTAGTGAATACTATACATTACCGATGAATTCAATTGTGTCACGGACGATAGCATAGTACTGCTGACGAACAATAAATAATGTATTTACGAGCTGAAGCCAAAAGTATCTGACAATCTCGAGGATACACCGAAATTGACATATCTAATTAATTTTAAGTTATTAAAATTATTGATTATAGTATAAACGAACAAAGAAACGAAGAAGAAATTCAGTTTACAAGTATATAATATTTCTTTAATGTAAGTAGATCAAAGTTGATAAGTAGATAATTAGAGAAAGAAATACATTTATAGAGTATTTCCAGATTTGTATTAATAAAAGCACAATAAAATAAGCAAGATAAAATAAGCGTTATCTTTAATATTATGAATGATATTTGATATAACCACAATATAATTTTCGTTTCGTGAATTCTCGGCTTAATTGTAAGGATTTACGTGATGGAGAGGAGTTTGCGTGATTTGGTGGGCCACTGTTAGCCCACCAAAATAATTTCAGCATCATCCAAGTGTCTCAAATTAAGTTGCGGTTGTTAATGCGTAATGTGATATTTATACGTAATGCGATCATATAGTGAGCAGCAACAAAAACAAATCATTATCAGCAATGTGCTAGTCAATCAACTTTTTCATTGGCGTATATTTTCATCGCAGTTTTCTGCTGCGACAAATGCGACATGTATCTTTTCTCGGTTGCGAGCTTAATTATTCCGTTCACTTCTAAATTATTAAAAGTAATTTTAATATAATGTTTAGATAATTTAAGATATTAATAGTCACACCTTTAGTATTACTCTTCAAATCGCAAGGCGAGGCGATATAAGTAATCCATTTATGTCGCTATCACTGGGCTCGTTAATTAGCACAAGCACCCTCTTGTAAATACGGTTATTAAGAGTTAGGCCCTTCTAAAAGTTAATAGCGCATCCTCTGCGCCAAAGTGTCTGGAATGGACAATAAAGCTGAAGATAAGTGCCACGGAAAGGTTCGCGAGAATTTACGAACGCGAATCCTCTTGGTCTTGAGAGGGATTCCCTAATCTGCCTCAATGCAGGACGAAGCCTATAGAAGACGGCAGCCACCGATTAACTCTCCGGGCGAAACTTTGGCGAGAGGATTCTCAAAATGGCGATTTTATCGCTCCAAACTCCCTTTCTGTGTTTCTCCTAAGAGAGAGGCCGTACCAGGTTTCATGACTTTTCGACGCTGTAAAATGTCGATGGAAGGAAGACGCTCATTCCTTTCTCGAAGATCGCCAATCACGAGGGTTCAAACTTGCTACGAGCCTCGAAAACAGTTATCCTATCGTGCGAGAAACGGAATTTTAATGGCACTTGGCGTCCCCGCTAATTCCTCGTGATTACTTCGACGTTCGTTCGAAATTCCATTTCCTTCGCTAGTCTCGCGTGACTCCATCGTACATAGTTGCCCAGATTTTAACCCATCAGTCGCGAATAAACTGTCTTGAAAAGGGGATCCATGAGTGAAACAGCTAACGCATGCAGGAGATTGTTGTATGCTCCAAATTACTTTTATGTAGAGAAATACTGATATGTCTAACAAACTCTAATTTACTTTAATATATCATTCAAACGTAAGTATTAGAACACATGATTTAACCGAATATAAGTTACGACGGGATTTCGTTTTATTTGTTAGCCTTTGTTTGTTACGACTAAATTTCATTGTAATCGTGCAGTTTTGGCACAACCGATACCAAATCGTAAATACTGGCTTTACCGAATCGCGCAACATCTAGTTCGTGCAATCTGTATCAATATGTTTTCTATAGCAACGACGCACGATTCTATGTAGCATACGCTACACAACATAAATATTTGTAGCATCAAATAGATGCGCCAGTAGCTTCCCGTGCGGGTTAAAAAATCAACAGACCAATTATCTATCCGTGTATCATGTTCGAGCACATCGTGAATCAAAAATCATAATCCATTAGGTTGACAGTCATGTTAAGAGCGTTATGAATTCTTAAAATATGCAAGAATACTAAATTAATTTCGCAAATCAGTGAAACTGAAGCAATCCAATATAGATTATACATCTCGAAACTAGAAATTTATATTACATTCACATGTATATTCTGGAAACCGCAAATCATCGCGTGTTCGTTATTTACTCGATTTCATGTCTAAATGCGAGTGTCGCGTACACACGCGGACGCAATTAACGGCCTGGAGAATATCGCCCGTACGTTTAACGAGAAGCCTTTAATTACGCGACCGAGCTGCAAATTTAAAACGTTTCATCGAGCGACGACCAGTCACGCTGAACGCGATAAATCAAATCGGTTAGAAGACTGCAAATCTGCGGAACGTGACGACGATAAAACGATCCCTCCTCAAGTAAGCGCTTCTCATATCGTGCATATTTATAGACCTCAGCAGAAAGAGAGAGAGAGAGAGAGAGAGTATCCATAATCTTCGCTATCGTTCACACACACTTTTACGGGATTAAACTGATTGAATTCTCAGAGAGATTTCCTCGGCGTGCGAGGCTGGGGGGAAATGTCACCGCTGCTTTCATAACCGCATAGATGTATTTCTTTTCTTTCTACGTGTCATCTATTCATATCTCGCCCCGTTTATCTCGATTGTAAATCCGCTGTCGCGTTACGAGACATGTGCACATTGTTTCATTTATTATTTTTATCTAACTATTTAAATTCAACTATACATACACATTAAACACAAACGACACGTTTACGATTCTTGCCTCTTTCAATCTTCTATATACGCGTTTCATCCTTACGAGCTCAATATGACATAACGGCATCGCATTGACATGATATTAAACTGCGCCGAAATTATGATATCCAAGAAAAGTAAACCGCTCGCTTCCAGCGAGCGTATAAAAGTGCATTTAAACGTTAGTCAAAGTTGTTTACGGATTCTAACGGGCGAGGATTCTATGCTGGACCGCCGATTAAATCAGCTTCAACGAGCAAATCAATATTTCAAGGTTTCGCCGAGCACTCGCGTTGGCGATAATCGTTGGAAGTGTATTTCGATGGCTGGCCATTACTGGTCTCTCACTTAAATCGCACTTCGGCGAATCGTATAAGTATGCTCGATCCAGAAAAAAAAGTCACGATTCATAAATTTGTAACCGCGCACGCGTTCTCGCCGCGTTTCGTTATGCATCGATTCGCTCTCGAAGGAAGTACGTATCAATTTTTAAACGCGGATATCGATATCTTTGGAAAAGAGTATATTTTGCATTACCCACCATAAGAGCAAACATATTTCATTCAACGGCGGCAAAAGATGTCAAATTGCCAAGTATCCAATACTTGGATAAATACAGTCAAAGCACAATAGGATAGAAATTATCTTCAGCTTACTAAAAATTACACACACACACACACACGCACATACATACATACTTACTTGTAAGTATTAAATTAATCTTATCTGTCTACTGTGAAAACAAATGAACCGTTAAATAAATAATTAGTATTTGGAAATATATAAAATTATATCTTGAAATTTTGTATTTATGCTATATATCAATTATAGTTTTGCATTATTTACTGTATTTATGTTACATTTACTCACAATGATATTTTATTTCAAAACGCACATTTAAACCCATAAGCTATCATTCTTTGTCCATCATTCGAAGTGAATCGATCATCTAATCGTCGCTTTATGCCACTAATGACAATCATGCCAGGTAGTCATGGTACGCCGATGTCGTAGCAAAAATAAACAAGACCTCAGAACGGACGGCATCGATGACGCACATCGTGCAATGCAAGAACGCAACAAAAAGCTGTCGCGACGTCAAGGGTTAAGGGTGGAACTCGTACAAGGGAAAGAAGAGGAAGCCACTCAAGATAAAAGAGTCGGGGTTATTCGTGGCCGAAAGAAAAGTACCGGCAAAACGAGGGGAACAAGAACGACAAAGAGCACGGTAAATCTGTGATTAGCCTACATTGCTATGAAGCTTAGAGCGGAATACAAACACAGCTTGATACGGAAATGGCTTCGTTGTGTCTTGTATACATATGAAAAATTGCACGAGATAAAAGACTGAAATAAAAGAAAAAAAAACAATATTGAAGAAAAACGATCCTTTTACGCTTTTAATCAAATATTTATGGCCAGAGTCACATGTCGAGATTTTATAAACTTTCTTTGACAATGTTTACATTTACAATCGTCGATGCTAGAAATATTAAAAACCAAAACTTGTAAAATTTATAAAATTTTAAAAAGAGTTTCTCAATTTCTGATGTTAGAAGTACGCGTGAAAGAATTTACATCAATTAGGTATTATATGTGCGTGATAGCAAACAAACAAAAGAGTTGCTTCCGTATGACAATATTGAAATTTAAACTCGGCGGAATTATATCGGTTTCGATATCTGCTGATAATTCAGACGTAGTCTCAGAGGTAGTTTTTCTCCGTCCGGGGAAAAAGCCATGAGGAGCTCGCGGGAAATGAGCAAAGAGCCAACCGAACAGCCAAGAGGAAATCAATCGAGGAGTCACGGGAAATGGACGGCGAATCGGTCGTCGAATCACCCGGAAAAAATTTACTCTAGGTCACACAATAACATTTCAGTGCAAGGACCATCTTCGACGAATTCCCAATCAACAGGATTGAAATTGGTATTATCTTCGGTGAGTTCGACACCACAGATCCATTCTAATAAAGTTAATTAGATTTATCGATATCTTTATTTGCACAAGATAGAAAGAATTAATCAATCTTTATGTTAAGCTCATCTCAATCATTTCTCAGTAAAGTGATCACTATATCTATTCAATGGAAACCCAACAATATAAGTCATATTGATATAAGCCATAGTTTCTAGAGCATTAACAAAAATGCATTCATAAAAATTGCATTAATTGAAATTCCTGTATTTAAAAAAATAGTTGATCCTCTATGATGATCCTCCGTAGTATGCTGTCCTTTGAAAATAAATTTATTCTATGAACCTTCAATCTGTTATTCCAATAGATTGCATATTGCAAATGGTTTCGACAAATGATGTGAAAGAGTCATCGGCTGTCGCACAGAATATAATCATCCGTCGTAGATCGTAATTGGATGCATTTCACGATGTAACAACGACTGTAGTATATAGAGAAATCCGAAATGTACTGCCATGTATGTAATTATCTTCGATCCAAGTTCCACATCGCAAATGCGATTATTCGCGGACATTTATTAATGACGCCGTTAATGACACGCAGAGTACGATGACAGTCCGGACTCCGGTATAAAAAGGACTGTTTACGACTGGCAATGAATGAGCACTCTCGGCGAAGTGACATCGTAGCACTTGGTCGTAGAATAAATAATTCTCACGCCGCATTGGACCACTAAGAATTAAACATCTGTCTAACGTCATGAAGAGATCTTTCTCTCAAATTCACGCCTATTAATTCATGCCAAATGTAAAATCCAAACAGCATTCTGTCACGTTGGTCGTGATCATTCTATCATTAGTCATATACTTGCAATGTTCTCCAAAGACACAAAGAGACATAATATTTGAAAAAATTATTTTTCAACTATTGATTTTACACACAAATTATCATCGAGAACCTATTAATTTTATTTTTTTTTTAATCTATAATAATCGTGTAATCATAAATAAAATCATTATAAAATTAAAGAGATGATTATAGTGTTAATCATTATTTATTGTATAATATTCTAATCATGTATTTTTGAACCGTGCATTTGTTATTTTCTAAAATTATATAAAACTATATATGAACTATATAAGAAGATATGCATACTCTAGATATTAGTAAAGATTTAAGTAGTTTCTACAGAAACTAGAATGTTTCTCTTTTTCACGCTCAATGTACTCGTTACAGTTTTTCATTGTTGCAAGAATAATAAATAGGTATTATAACGCCAACGATGCATGGTCGAAATGCTGCTTTTATGTTTTTGTTTTTATCCTTTACATACATGGTACTTTAAAACGTCTAGTAGATGATCCAACAGGCAGATCGGTTTGGCCACTTGCCAGAGAGTCGCGACAATTATACGGTTCTGATTTCTCGCTGTAGGATGACAGAATGAAGAACAAAAAGATAACAGAAATGCACGAATTTTACGATATAGAAAAAAAATTATATTTACTGATATCGATGATCCTATTTACAAGAATTAGTGTATACCTTTTATCAACCGGGGTATACGTGTAATAAACCTAAGTATAATCGATTTATATTTAAGTTATATTTAGATTTAACTATAGTTAAATTTAAACACGCTGCAATATGTAATGCATAAACTGTATTTTGATTACATATGTGATTTAATTACATTACAACACAATGTAACAAATATATTTCACCGGCTTGTGTATACAGCTTATCGCATATTTATCGTTTGCATTGTGCAGCATCGCGACGTAGTCGTATTATAGAAAATAATGCAGCATAAACTCGGAACGCCGATATCGCAAAACGCGAATAAGAGCCTCGGTAGCGGCGAGGTGAAGCGGGAAATAAACGTTGGCCTTCGTTTGACGATATAAATATCGTGATTCAGCCAACTGTCGCACGCTGTCTTCAAGTCACGAAAACAATGAATGGTTGGGTGAAATTTCTAACGGGGGTGGGCTCAACAGGCAGTTCGTTGGCTTTCCGCCAACGCTGACGAATGTTTAGGCCGACACGCGTGTTCCGTTTCCTGATCAAGAAATTAATTACCACGATATACCGAACAGCTCGGACAAATCAAATCGACCGTATGTACCAACCGAAAAGCCGTTTAACTGAAATGCGGATATTATACAGCGGAACTAGTAACGTATCTAGTAACTAGTAACGTATCGCTCGACTTAAAAAAATACTCAAAATAGGAAACTGATCGAATTTTCTTTTTTTCATGATTTGAGAAGTGCCAGAAACAATCTGATCAATGATGCAAACCTATTAAAATAAGATGGATATTTTAATCTGTAATATTTTGCCAGCTTTTAATTTTCTCTTATCAACTTTTCGCATAATAACCATCTTTCTTATTTTCGATATTTTGAGCATACAGTGTTATACAGTATTATACAGAACATACAGTGGCTGTTCAATGTCTAATTTTCCTATTAAGCTGAAATCATTTAACAATCTGCGGGACAAAAAACAATGCGTGTATGAAACTAGATTCACATATTTTTCTTTTCATAACATTGCATTCCTATACCATGTTTTTTAATGGAATATTCACCATTTCAAACACATAAACGACATTGCTCACATTGATAGCGAAATACGATATATATAATACGTATAACATATAACGATATAACATATTCATACGCGAATTGGTTCTTTTCGCTTGAGACGTCGCGAGATGCGCGCACGTAGACGATCCGTGTCATATGACGTAAAATATATTTTGAATTAACGTAAAGAGGCGGAAACCCTCGAATGCGCGAGGCAAGAGTACACCTTGGTGCATCGCGTCATTCCGCCCCCGTTATGCGGCGCAGAAGGAGATCCAACCAACCGGCGGCATATACACAAGTCGGGCGGGAGCGACACGCGACAGGATTCTCGCGAATTTCTGAGGTATGGCCGGGATTACGGGAATCCGTGTCCTGATATTCAGTAATCCTGAATACGAACGGGAATATATGGGGACGAGAGCGGGGAGCGGGAAGAGACCGCGACGGCGCTGCCGAAGACGACGCAATGGCGGCGTTATTGTAACAAACGAGAATTCGAGCCGTTTTTCTTCGGGTGCGAGGTAATTGCGAGTAAGATGCCCTGGAGAATGCCACGTTTCTCATGAATAAAACGGCGCACGGATGCGCTTTACGCGTTGCTGCACCACGATCGCGTTCGCGAATGACGCGAGACGCGACGGCTGCTCGTCACTGCGCTTTGTTTATACGTAAGCATAAAGCCCGCTTCTTTCCTTTCTTCTTCGTTGCGGCATTATATTCGAGCCAGCGAACGTCTCATCATTTATCGTTTACCGCTGTCGGAACCACTGAGAAAACGAAATATGATGAGCCTCGAAAAACGCGCCGTTTCGCTTGAAATGCAAGTTTGAAGGAAATGTATGTGTGTACCCAATTTACACGAGTAAATTAAAAATATCGATATCTCTCGATATTTTGAAACTAACGAGAGATTGTGCGAGTTTAGACAATCTTTCAACAATTTCATAATAATTGTTAACCGTTCATCAATTATAATATTTCACTGAATATACGTCAATTATATGTACGTATAATAATGATGTAGGACGTATAATAATTACGTCAAGGTACGCACTATTACCTGATGATAATCTGCATAAATCCTGCAAAGTACCCGTATCCTGCCAAGTACGCATATCTATGTACATCTATTATGTATATATGTAGGTCGACTGTGTGCTCGCCGACGGCGATCGAATCGTTGTTAAAGATTCGTTTAACGGGACTAATCCTGAGGGGAATTTCCCGCGGGTCGCAATTCGGGATCGCACCGCCGGGATGTAATCTCGCTGGTATCCGTGTAATCTTGAATCTCCTCTCAGCGGAATAACGTTTCCGACAGAAGGCAGAGAGTCGGCCTTTCGACCGCGACAGCTTGCGTGCACTTGCGCCCCGGACACCCCGGTGAGGGCCGAAGAAAAGCGCGAGCTCTCGCCTCTCGGGGAAACACACTGTTCGATTTTTCACGATTAACCTTTTACACGGTGCCGGGCTTCCGACATCCGACGTCCGTCTTTCATAACACACGCCTGTCCGACGAGAAGGAAGCAGCTGTCGATTCGTCATCGCCACCAGGCGATCCGCGCAGCGCGGATAAAAAGCAGCTTTCACGTTTAGGGTCACTCACCGGCACCCAAAGGGGAAATCGCGCTGTTACAATGGAACGTTCTCATTTTTGACTCATCCCTCTTTGATATCTCGAAAGAAATAGATCCGCTGCGAGTTACAAGTAACAGATTGATTCCCTCGACGATTCCGCTGATCGGGCAGCCACAGTTTTTCCTGACTTTGAGTCATCTGCGTGCGAAAACGCGGTCGACAAGATTCTACTGGTGTCCGGCAAAGGGACTTGGTTTCGCGCGACGTTTACGTCAGCGATGAACCACAGCTGCCGGCCGATCGAATTGACTGGCGCGCGGATGAAAGGGATGAACGGCGTCGTCGTTGTCACCTATGAAGTCACGCCGATATGATGGCGGACAGATACGAGAAGTCGGTTTGCGCCGCAACACATTTCCGTGGTCGATGGAACGTCAAATCGCTCTGCACGCCGATTGATACGTCGATCCCTGTCAGTCTGCGCTTCATCCCGATTTCCTCGATCGACGACAGCTACGTGGCCCGTACGAGAGAATTTCCAGACGACTGGTAAAGGGCCCGCCAATGTCCGCGGACACGCCATAATTCGATGAGCGACGAGCGTTTCAATTTCTCCTCCAATTCCCGGCCGCGTCACGAGTACTCTCGTCTCGTACAAGCCGATACGAACGATCCTTGACGGTAATCAATGGCGATCAGGGAACCTGAAGAGTCACCGATCGCCACGGAGAAACCCGATCGGCTTTCGTCTTCCATTAATCTTTCAGCTGGCGAATCTACTTCCCACTAATAACGCTCATCGGAAAAATTCCGATTTTAGACACGACGATATGAAATATTGCTGGCTGCGACAATCTCTGAAAGTTTTGATGAAAACTGAAATATAACAATATCGGAGAAAGAAAGGTAGAAAGAAGCAACTACGTTTCAAAAGAAACAAACATCTATGAAAGAGGAAGTCAAACTTGGATACGCCGTATACGTTTATACGTGTCATCACGGATGCTAAGAGAGCAAATATAGTATATACACATGCACGCATACAATGCACATTAGAAATAGTAAGTCTTGTCAGCGCGTCATAATCGCAATCTATTTTTCTCATTGATAAGAAAATGTTTTCACATGCTGTTGGCAAAATGTTGATCTCAAGAGTCCAAATGACAGTGTGGCTTCTCCTCTTAACAGATTACACAGAATTGTACATTACTGTAAAATACAGTACAGTATAACATGACATAATATTCCTTTCGTAATAATGAGAACTATTTGATAGACGTGAGCGTCTAATAGAAATTGTCGATACGCGAGTCTTTCGAAACATTCTACGTTTCCTACATGGTAGCCAATAATAGGAGCGCGAGCGGTGACGCCGCGTATTGCGTCGTACAATACGGTATTGTACGAGTGCAACGAAAGTCCGAGTTTGGCCGGCTATTTTCATCCCCGAGTTCGGCCGCTCTTTCTCTCCTCCCGAGTGGCCCTCCCTTACCCCCCGATTCTCATCGATTCGCGGCTATCCTCCTCCTGTCTCCCTCCCTTCGTTCCCGTGGCTCCATCACAAAGCCGCCCTTGTGACACGCCACGGTAAAACGGCTCTTACATGTATCTTCGCATCGACGACGGGCAAACAACGAGGAAGAATGCAAAAAGAAGCGAGACGGAGAAAAAGACAAAGAGAGAGAGAGGGAAACACTAACAAAAGTCACGAAAAATGCGTTTGTCATCTTTTCATCATTATTAATCCATTCCCTGTTTTTTCTCGTAAACATATAAAATCAGAAAATCTTTTTCCCCGAAGCTAGCACTTTAAGGAGAGTGGTAATCCCGAGTTGCTAAAATTGGGTGACAAAGATTGCATTGATTTAATACGGATGAAATTCTGACACTGTCTGCGAGTAGGTATAATCACGAGTATCGCTGCGAGATGGTTGTATTTTCGAAACGAAATCAAGCAAAGTAGTAGAAGTAGCGAATGCAGACGAACGTAACTTTCTTGCAAAGTAAGCTATTTGCATTCTCCGTCGAATGTGCACAGAGAGGCGGATGGTGATACTTTGGAGTAATTTTAGGCGCACCTCCGGCAAGACTCGAAACCCAAGTAGCTAAGTAACCGATCGAGAGAGGCAGAAAGCGTGCTACTACCCTAATATACAAACTCAACAAGTTAACAGCTAGTTCCGAAGCAAATTATTCCGTGGGTACCCCAACCCGGAGATCGGAAAATCAAGCTTTCTCAAGTTCCGCGTAAAACCGCACTGCAGCGGATGCACGCGTCGTCGGTCGACCAGCACAAATTGCACGTGCGAAAAACATCCGCGTTTTTACCAAGCCCAAATAATGGCCAATTTTCAAAGCCAATTTTCATTGCGTCTGTCGCGTTAAGGGAGTATCGCACGCGCTGGACGTAGTCATCGTTGGTATCTGCGTCGGATGCTGCATAACAGCGTTACATGTATATAGCACCACGCTTCCATTTCACCTCGTCATCCGTCGGAAGCATCGACTTTCGTGCGCCCAGCTGTAGGTCGACAGGCCGCTGGTATTTATTGAAAGCAAACCAAGCGCCCTTTTGCGCCGCCCTACTGCCGCCATAAAGCCCAAGCTCTCTTCTCTTTTCTCCTCTCCTCTCAGCGCTCCATCCTCACTCTTTCTTTCCGCTTTGCTATATTATTTCCACTTGAGTCTATCGCCGGGTTAAAGACCCGTCACTCCAAACTATCGAGTCTTGCCCGACTGTTGCAAGACGGAGCGGCCCTCGGTATCTCACCGCCCACGTTCCTCAAATATTAACACGTTCGATCGCGGGAAGACGTAATCCCGCGTGTCCCGCAACAGAATTTCACATAGCCTGGCGGCAACCTTTCGCGTAGAACAGCAGCGAGATTCCCTCTGTCGGTTTCGACATCAAACGAAAAATATCTCTTGCTCTTTCTCTTATGCTGGTTGCGTACTTATCTAAAATCGCATATTTGATATTTATATATATCTAGATAAATATAGTATATAATATTAGGTGCGCAAATTAATTCCGTGCTTTTTTTCAAGAGATTGAGCCTTTATTTATCAGATTATTAACTAAGCAATCCGGATGGCGTCTAAATGGCGATGAATCAAACTAAACATATACTTTTATATGACAGTACAACAGTATATCTTGTGCATATTAATTTTATAACAGGATAGGCAAGTTTTAAAAACCAAAGAAGAGCAAATTTCTTTAAAACATCGCTACAATATTTGTATTGCCATCTAGAAGCGAGCCGGATTACTTAGTTAATGATCTTCCTTTTTCTAGAAAATGACAAATATTTCAAAGATAGACATGCTTGTTATCTTTTTATACCTAATGTATCTATCTAATGCTCTATTTTGTCATATTTGACATTCTCCATCGCCTTGTATCTCGTCAGATTTAGACGAGTGTCTCCTTTTCAAGAATAATATCGAACCGACGCGCGACGAACGCCGTCACCTGCACCACGCCGATATGCAAGTGGATCATTCGTTTATCGCCACTCCAAGTGACTCGTAACTCCATCCGGGGCAATCTAATTCCATTATTCCGGCGTGGACGATAAACGTGCGCGCCAATTGCAACGGCATCGTCGCCTAGGCGTTGCCATCGTCGTCGCTTTAACACCGCGACGACACGACATCGTCGATATTCCGCACGTATATTGAAAAGCGCGGAATAAAACGGCTTAACTGCGCGATTGTTTACGACATAACGTCCTCATCTCACGTAAAACATAAAGTATAATGAATTTCCAAGATACTTTCCTCTTGCTACTTCACTGAATGGTAGAAGGAGAAGGCGAGAAACCACTTGTGTATACGTATTACCGAGAAGTCTTTTATAAATATAAATCACTCAGAAATGAAGCGTGTGCTGCGAAATTTGGAATATTATCATGTATGTACATTAAAGGAATGTTGCTTTTGTTCGGGATTCCAACAATTATTATTAGAACAATAAATTACTATTACGTCTCTATTTTAACCGCGCTATGATCTCTCGTTCTCGTCGCTCAGTGACAATATATCGATCTTTGTTACACTCGTGACGGATTCCACAATTCCGATTCGCGTCAGTGATGTAACCGTCAGAAAAGAATCCCGCGAGTCAGACACTCACAACAGACGCTGCATTCACGCGTCTGGCACTGTGGCACAGCCGTTTCGGAGAAACCCCGCCGGTCACTTGGAGGAATTTTATATTACCTGCATGGTATAGTAATAAGTAGAATAACAAAATAACGTATGTTCGTAGAGCACACCAATTTTTTATAGTGAACGATCACGCACAAAACAAACTGACCAAATTCTTTGATGAAATGTACGAATCGGAAAATATTTCGGAAGAAGAATACATTCTAAATGTAAAATATCTAGCAAGATTGAATGCACACATCATATACGCAACTATCTTTAAAAATTGGATTTGGGATACAAAGTCTGTTGTCATGTTGTTTTCATATCTGAAACATTTTACATCGATGCACACGCATTTTCAAAGTACTAGCACGTATTGTGAGCGCGTATCGAACATATCGAAAACAGAACGTTTGAGATTTCGATTCTGTGCGTAACACAAAAGATAAAGCGACAAGTACGAAGGTTTCCCTGTAAAGGCTTCATTCTTATTTCCCTTATTCGAAGATCCTTGGGACAAGCTACTCGAACGACTGTAACCGCGCATAAAAATATTTCTAACATACTTTCGGATGAAGATCGGCGTCACAGCTGCGTAATTGCGTAACGCTGCGAGAGCACCCGCCGCGACGTAATCTCGTTAAGGATTGAACGAAGCACCACAAGCTCCGCGACCGTGAACTTTCGCCGGAAAGAAAGAAGGGATAACCCAATAGCTTTCATCTCTCTCGTCTGCTGTTTCCCCTTAGCATTGCGTGGAATAAATCCTTTCTATCGATCTACGTGACATCGCCAAGTCTGTAAATTCCCACATTTATGAAAAATTCAAGTTAAAAGAAAAAGCGATCTAGTTCTCGAACTAATTTATGATTTTAAGCACCGGCACATTTTCCACGTGTACATATATATTTTTTTGGACAGTTTTATAATAATATTTGCGCATAAGAATTAATACTTTAAACACACATACCACAATTTTTTTCCAGTTAATTTAGAAACGATGACAAATATGATGCATTTTAAACTCACACAGTCTAGGTGACTCTCTCGTAATGTGCACTCTGTTAATTGCGAAAAGCACATAACACGAGTTACATGAGGTATGTATGTGAGAACATTTTACACAATGTACTACAGATACACATTACAGCATCAAGTTAGAACGTGGAACGTGAAGCGTCGTGGAACATGCTCCCAAGTGAATTCGAGAGACATGAGAGCAAGAATAAGTGTAACTAGGTATAGCATATCCGTAAACCGTTCTTGCAATGGATAATAAAAGTGCAATGCACTTTCATGTTTTCTGGACGAGAATAAATCATCTGTTACACATACCGTTACAAATGAGCTTGCTGTGCAGAATCGAACAAGTTAAACGCAATTATGAAAGAAAGGAAAACAACAAAACCTCAAACGCGAGGAAACTTAAAACTTAAATATATCTTGAACTTTCGAATCTCGCCAGACCTCTCGCTAGCCTTGTGCAGTTTACATAAAAATTCATTTTCTGTTTCTAGATGCATGTAATACAAAAATGTGAACAAGTTTTTTAAATAAAGATATAAATTATAATTTTCTGTGATAATGTTACGACTGTGAGGTATGTATCATTATTATGCAGTGTCTCTCTCTAAACGAGTGTAATTATTAAATTTTGCTGACGAGTTAACTCACCTTCTGCGCTTGATATAAATGGATTCGTTAAGATAAATTATGCTAATTTAATATACTGCGCGGTAACAGCGTACATTTCAAGAATATGCAAATTCTATTGCCTATTTATACATCAACACTTTGCATCTGCAGAAATATGTTTCTAAGACTCGTTTTGATTAATTGCGCATCTGTCATGTGTGTAAGTCGGTGCATTCTATCGAGAGGAGAGAAAAATATTTTTAAAAAATATTTTTATCAAATTTCGCACGTTACTCTGAGTGAAGATGCTACTCTGCTAAATTTTTTCGCGTGTCAACGAGAAAATACCGAGTAGCGCGCATATACATGCTGCTTATCAATAATTAGGAAAAGTTGTGTGCTCCCCAGCTAATTAAACGGGATGCGCGGAAAATGAACGAATCGGTTAATTATACTATAATTATAAGGCTTACAGCTACAGAAGCAAGTAACCACATCACGCGAAATATTTTGCTCCTTATTAATCAAATATCAATGAGATAATATCCGGTTAGTTTGTCCAGAGCATAACGACGTCGCGGTTGTTTGCGATTTACCGCGATCGAAGTGGACCGTGACATGCCTGCTCAAGTGTCGCTCGTGTATGTTTAACGGTGAAACAACAACGTTCTTCAGTCGAGACAATTCACTCTCATTCCAATTATCAATCACGCGTTGTTAATCCGATCGAGTGTGTACGCGATTAATGAAACCCGCTTAATTTCGGATAATTTCATTTCCGACGTAGTAAATTCGAGAGCTGAGTTTGTTCGCTACCGACACGGCAGCTGAGTTCTTTCACGGTCTGATACGTCGAAGGAAAAATGCGCCGATAAATCAACAGCATCCGCAAAGTGTCTTTCTTTCGCGAAGATGTTCCCTCATTTTTTATTCCTCTTATCGCTGCCCGAATTATTACAGAATTTGACGTTAAACTAGTAAGCATTCCAACGGTTAACTACTTTCTAGAGAATTAGCCGTGAAATTTGTAATATACTCTGATAAACTTTCATGGCCTCTTTTTTTGATTACATGTAAAAGAAATCCTCAAGTTCTTCCTATGATTAACGACTACGTTCCGAATAGCCACCAAATCTTGGCTGTTCTAGTTTTAATAAGGCTAATGCGAAGCGATCCTTATTTATAATGGCATTGCCATTATAAAGTTGTCGATGAAAATGGCTTTTATGAGTTCCGACACAAAGATGGAAATAATAATAACACCTTTGGATTTAACGAGAGAAGTTGACCGCCTCGTGGGAAAACTCACTATCGAAGATATATCGAGCTCGGCAATATAATATTCAAATCACGCGCGACGTGGCCTTTAAAAAGGAAAACTCCGCAGGCGGTACGCCTTTAATTTCAATTCAAACAAATTTAATCCGGATGAAAATTAAATTTGAGTACTTTTGTCTGAAAAGCTTTTCGGTTTCACGCACGCGGAATCGGATTTTCGAGCCTAGAGCGCAATTTTCGAATTTATATCTAAAAACATCGACCATTTTATATCTATTTTTCTATCTGTTATTTCCCATCGCGAAACAAGGAGCGTGAGGGTACAGGTCAATACCTGTATTCGTTGCGAACTCGTCGGTTGTAATACATGGAACAGCCCGCGTACCCGTTCGTGCGTGCATGTATGTATGTATATATGTACGTACAATATGTATGCGCGTGTGCATGCGTGCGTGCTTGCTAGTGTGTGAAATGTACATATGTATATGCGCGTGTGCATGAAACATGAGACAGACTGTCGGTAGTGAGTGGACGGAAGGGTCAGATGTTTTGTACGACGATTTATAGGCCTATATGTGTTCATACATGTGAGTAGGTATATATGTATGTGTATGCGCGTGTACATGCGCGTATTCGTACTCGGCGGGTAGATATTTTCGAAAAATGCACGCCGAACCTCGGAACCTCGGAAAATTGCATTTAAACTGCCATGCGCAGGGCGGTGAGAATGGATGCTGTGACGAAAAGCAACTTGAGAGCGAAATTTTCACCTTTCTCGAGGAGGTGAGCGTGCGAAAGACGAGAAGTGCGCGTGAAAAGGTCCAATTTTAAGCGGTACTTTTTAGCGCCAACGCTGATACAGATCAAAGCCACGAACAGTGAGATCTTATTACCTGTGATAATACAATTTTAAGGAAGAATAGAGAAAAGTGGGGACGATTTTATTTCAAATAACTAACTATATGTATATACAAATAACTGACTAAACCAAATGCCAAATTACGGCGTAATATAAGCAATCGTTTCATTTAGACATCATCTCAGTTGATTGATCCCATTTCAGTCAGTTTCGGTTGTCTTTCGATATCTCGCGTCAGTCTTAGAATTGATTACATTTACGTAACAAGAATTCAGCGCAATTAGTTGAGATAACCACAATATTGTCGTAATGATGCCTACAATACAAATACAGTTTTTTTTTACATTGCACAAAGCGAAAAGTATGAACCAACTAATGGGTCGAATGATGCGTGTTTCGTGCGGATTTCCTATTCCGATAAAATGAACGTAGAAAACCGCACGGTTCGATAACGGTTTACGAGCTGAAAAGCGAACATCGCGACATGCCGACACTGTTGGACCACATGTATAACCAGGAAAACCAAGAAATAAATTTTACTCATCGCCATGTATATAGATATAAAAGATACGTCTGTGTATATCTATATGTAGATAGTATCTTACACACACACACACACACACACACACACACACACACACTAGATATATGACATGTAGACATATAGATATATAGATTAAACTGATACGGTAATGAAACAAAAATAGTCAATGTCGTTCCGTAGCTTGAAAACAAAAGTCGGAAGTTACACAGCTTTTGCCTTTTAGCAATCTATAGAGACACTTTAGGAAACGATAGAAATGATAAGGAAAGAGAAATAGCGCTCACAAGAGTGAGAAAACGTATAAATATTCCCGTATCTATATTATATACCATTAATTATGAAACATGATAAAAAAAAGCAGTATATATCACACATTACGTTACTGAGAGTTTATTTTACTTTAATCTTCAGTTTAATAAGTAAAGAAATGATCGATTTTCCATGTCATTATTTTATTAGTCATTGCACACATTTCAGTTCTGATTATAATCTTTCTTTCAATATTTTATTTTTCGTACAAAGTCTACTACCATCCAGTCTCGAAAAGTGCCTAATGTATAATACATTAAAGAACGATAGTCTAATTCTTTTCGACAGCATGAGATATTATCTTGTGTGTGTGTGTATAGATTTTTCTTTCGGATGACAGTACGGGATGTTTCTTTCTCCTGGAACGACGTCAGTTTCCCTCGTTTCGATTTGACGTTCGGATAATAAGATTCGCAAGCCTGGAGAAATACGATCGGCCAAACATGTCGGATCCAAGCGGAAGGTCGCCGGCATAAATCTTCGACCGGTTCTATTAATCCGCCATTTCCTTTTTTACGTAATGCTTCAACTCGAGCGTCGGCGGATCGTCTTCCTCGAATATTCCGTTCCTTCTTGCCAATAAGTATTCACAAGTTTGTTAGCGAAACGTTGCGCAACGCTGACAAAGAATTTTAATTCTTGCCACGTAGCTCTGGCTCGTATACGCGCTATCGCGAACTTCGTTATGATGCGCCTAATTAGGATTACTCATACCCGTGTATCAGCGAGAAAACTACATGAAAAATATGTAAATACATTAAACGTAGAGGTAAAGTAATAATTATTTTAATCAAATGCTTATCGAATTTCAATTTCGCAACAGCTCATGATGATTTATAGTTTTTGCGCTTTGGTAATTGCAAATTTGTTTTTCAGCTCTGGTTGGTACTGATAATATAAAATTTATAAAAATAATTATGAAAATAATTGTAATTTATTAAAAATAATCGTTTAAATGTTAAAAATAACATTTGTATTATTGTCCAAAACCTGGCGAAATTTATCGTTGCAACATATTTCTCAATTTTAATTTCAAAGAACATAAGAACAAAATCCTGATCTCTTATATTTATGCAAAAATTTGTAATTAAAGTAGGACAAATCGTTAGTTACAGCATCAATATCATTAATGCTCACTCGAAAAAGATAATAATTTAAACAAAAGAATGTAAAATACCATTAGTTACGACAATTTTTTAAAGTCTTTGCGGGAATTGAAATAGAATAAGAAATGGGAAAGAAAGGGAGATATTCCTTTCTTTAGGGGATAGACATCCCCTAAAAGAAAGGAGAAAAATTACGGTTACGGATTCTGGCTGACCCTATATTTAGTTTTAACTGTTAATATACAGTAAGCAAAAAAGGAAAGAAAAAGGAAAAAATTATTCGTGCATTCTAGTTTTTTGGGATAATCTCTTACCGAAAAGTTAATCGTTGCTACATTATGTTTTTAATTCGCTACAACTAAAAAAAATGTAGATTTTCTCGGACAAAAACATTTTGCAATAATATTTTTCTCGTTCTTGTAATGTTACCCTGAAAAAGATGGACGTACAAAAATTACACACAACAAATATTCCTTTTTAATTAAAAAATTATATTTCAATACAACGTGGGTCAACAGCGCGTGTCTGACCCATGGACATGCAACTAACTAGCATGTAGAGGCAGACTAGTCGAAGAGCCCGACACAGGGGTGCAAGCGTACCACGAGGACGACTCGAGATCACTGCATCGTCGTAAAATGCATTTCACCACCAGGATTTCACACGCTTCGCGATCGCAGAATGTCATTGCAAATGCCATGTCGCGCGTCGATAGTCATCGAGGTCGTTAGTCATAAATGTACTACACGGCCGTCAAAAATCGCGAATCACGCCGGACGCGATGTCGTTGTGAATTTTTTGCAATGCCTTCTCATGCACGATTGGTGACAGAACCAAGAGCTTCGATCGACAATAACCCCGTGGACTTTGAATCCTTTTGCTTTTGCAACTGAATGATAAAATTCGTTTCGCAAATCCAAACGACGAATTTCATTTCAACCATTTCAATTAGGAAATCTTAGAATTGATTTATACGAGAGATGGACGATTAAGTTAAAAATATTTTAATCTTGACAATTTTCAATTCAGGAAAATAAAAAAATACCATTGAATGAAAGCCAATATTTAATTATTTTTTAGTTTATTTGTATAAACAAGTATAAATATATCAGAATTCTTTTTTAATGAGAAAATTCATTAAAAACACTTGGCTATTAATTTTTCTAACCGCACGTTCCATGAATGGTATTGACTGGTGTCGTTCCGAATATTGATATGATTATGGAGTGTCCAAATAGGCCTCACCTATTCCGACGTCGCAAATGTCAACACGTCATGTATCGTACTAATATCTTGAAACAAAAATAACCAGTGTTGTCCTGCATATAGATAATAGAAGGGATTTACGTATAGACATATTGTATGCTTATTCTTCTATCCCTTTAAAGAATCGTCGCTCTAAAAGGAGATCTCGGACATTGCAACAACATTAATGAAATGTTGAACTAATATTCAGACAAACATATTTGATGATTTTCATGAGTTTGTACAGATTGCATACATTACTCAATTCGCATTATAAATAAATAAAACATAGAAAAAATTAAAAATAAAGATTAAATGTCCTTTGCTCGGTCTGTTGCATGAAGCTAATTAAGAGTTTAAATAATGATTGATATCGGATAATAGAATCTCACAACAGATTCCAGATCATAAATCTTTTTGTCAGCGATTTCAATGTAATTTTATTAAAGTCTAGAAATGGATTCAGAAATAAATCCACTTGGTCTGGATCTACACCATTAACTGCATTAGAATGGCATTTTCGACTTGGTATCGAAGTAACATCAGCTTAAAATAGCGCCGCTGCTATAATTCCAGCTGCCAGTTAAGTCCAAATTGCTTTAACAACCGGGAAATTCACACACTTACGAGCGAATTATTTTGTTCCCGCAAACCGCAAAAAGGAAATAGAACCATTCGTTCAAACGATCCAAATGTACCTCGTCTAACGGATCCCTAAACGGAAATTTTCATCAATACGATAGCGATGCTCTATGGGAGGTCTCGGCACACGCGCACGTTCGCACGCACGCATGCACGCACGCACCCAGAATTAGGAAAAGGCGAGCGCCGTCGAATCTCGTATCGTGGCAGAGAGATTTCTAATTCGGACGAACAGAACAGTACGAGAACAGTGGAAGAACAGTGCGAGTGCGTCAAGGTTGAACCGTTTAGCCATTGGACCGATCGACCGTTATTGACTGGATTTATGTATCTGTCCATCTCGGAAAGAGGAAGACACGTGATATCTCTCACTGACACGAGAAGTTATTACACCACACCGGCCACCAACTCTAATAAAATATAATTATATAAATATTTATACAAAATTAATTTTTGAATGAATGAAATTCTCAGTAATCGATTTTTTTCTCTTGTCGCCTTTGTCTCGGATATTATTGTACCCACGTGAAAAAGATATTATTTGATCGATCAAATTCATACACTTGTGAGAGTTTAGTTTTCCTTTTTGAATTCATAGCAGATATTGCACGGAACTGATGAAAGAGTTACAAAACAGTAAGCTGCATTAAATTCATTAAATTAAAAATGGATAAGATTGACCAAAAGAATGCGGCGTTGTCTAGAGGGAATTGTGAGCTCTACTTATAATTAACGTCTATTAATTAATATCAAATTAACGTTTATTAATAAGCTGTCGAAGCTCTCTAATTACTGGCAGACAGCATGCACAAAAGAGGATGAACGATCGGGCAGAGACAGCGACGAACGGTTCCTTCTCGATTTCACTCTGTCACAAACAACCGCGCGATTCCATCCACGGTGCTAAAAATTTGGCCGCATGGCAATTTCAATAATCAGGAGAATATTAGATGCAACGCATACGGTGTGACGAGGAACACACACGGTTGCATTAATCGACTACTAATTTTGGAACAGCGTATCATTCCAGATGCCACAAAGATCGTTAATCTCTCGTTGTATATACTGTATGAAAATCATAGTATAAAGAATGAAGATCGACGAAACCAAAAAACTAAATAAACAAGATCAGATTTTAAACTTGTATATACACACTTTCTCTTTTAGAGAATGTTTTTGATGATTAATTAAAATGTGTGTGTAATGTAAACACGTGACCATACTTAAGATGGTCAATTTGCATTCAATTAATCGAAAATATCTTCTAAGAAAAAATACTTTTATAGTTGCTAAAATTTCTATAACCCTATATATGACTATTATACGGCACACGAGCAGATCTCATCGGCACAATATATCATGAGCAACAAAATGTAAAATTACAGACTTTTATCAATTATCAATCAGTCATCCTTCGTTAAAATTGACGAGGCAGAGCTTATGATCGTTTCGAGCGAGCAGATCTGTCGATGCAAGTCACCCCGTGATGAGCTTCTCCCCGAGGCGTTCACCTGCTCTCCTCCCGGGGATGCAAACTCGATCGTTACTCGAACGCATTCGACGCACAGATACGTTTACACGAAAAGCAAAAGCACACACTTTGCCGTGTTTTCGAGAACGCGCTCAAATAATAAGAGGCTAATGATAGGAACGACTGCATAGCCAAAAATACGGATGGAAGAGCGCGCGAGCATAGATAGCCATCAGTATTCCGGAAAACAAGGAAGCTATCGCGGCTTATTCGTTGATATTTCGAACAAGAAGATCGCTTTACGGAAGAACATTTCACTACATTCCTCCTATCGATACATCTTCTTCCGATGCACTTGTATAATGACGCTAACATTGTATTTGAAATAATTTCATCATCATGATTTCTAAAATATAGTTAGTTGGAATTAAATTGATTAATCACGTTAACTTAACGCGATCTCCATTTTGTTTGATTGTTACAAGTATCATAAATTGAAGGGAAAAAGAAAAATTCGATGAGCTAATCAATGCACTGCAATCCTAAGTTCCTAAGCAACAGGGAGCGTGCAAATTGGCATATTGCGTAGAATGATTAGGCAAAGGATCCGCACAATGCGTGTTTCACGTTACTCACCATATGAAGTCCTTGCAATGGCTGCAGAAGGTTGGCTGCTTAAAGAACCTCGGCATGAAGCTGTGATCCTTGACCATGTAGACATTTTTCTTCTTGAGGGCTCCTTTCCGACCACGCAGCTTCTTGGCGAAGGCGGTGTTGGTATCGCCGGTCCCGAGGGAGTCCTCGCACGTGTTCTCTTGGTCGTCCGCCATGGTGCCGCCGCGGCTACTGCTGCTGCTGGCTGTTAACCAACTGATTAGACAGATCTCGCCAACGACGTCGATAGTGCCACTCGCGGGCGGCTCGTCGCCGAGGACACCGGCCTCCTCGGAACCTCGGTCAGTCCGTGATACCGTGTCCTATTCTCGGCACTCGATTTCGCCGTGCGATTCCGCTTGCAACGGCCGATTGACGGCGAGGACGACGGCGACAGGGAGAACGATCGAACTCGCGGAGAAACGACCGCACGCGAGAGCTGTCACACGGCGCACGGACCGACGGGCGGACGGGCGACGACGGTGTGTCTCGCGCGCGCGATGCCTGGCGGACACGGAGAGGGGGCACGAATACCGGAGTGGGGAGGAAAGAGAGAGAGAACGACGGCCTACCTCGGTCGACGTCGGCGCCCGGCGGTCGGCGCGCGCGGTTTGTTCGAGTCGCGATGTCCAACGCGAGCTAGGTGCTAGATAGCGTACTCTTCTGTCGCGTGTGACGGTAGTCCGCGCCTCCTTTCTCAGCTGGATGTCAACTCGACGATGGCTTTCCCGGTGATTCCATCGGGCGCTGCGTTTCTCTCCTACCAACGCTCCAACTTTAGGCGCTGGTAGCTCGTTCCTCTCTCTCTCTCTATCACGGGACGCGTTCTCTTTCTTTTATCTGCCAATGAAAGAACTTTCTTCGCACTATTTCTCTCCTCTTTCTCTCTCGTATTTCTACGTTCGCGCTAGAAGATACTACTTGTATCACTTTGTTGCGCCGTCTCTTTTCCGCTTGCTCCCACTCTGTCGGACGATGGTCTTCCTTGTCCGACAATCGCTTTTCCCCCATTCCCCCATTTTCACGTTCGTTCTCTTTGTCTATGCTCTCTCTTCTCTTCCTATGCTCGATTCAATTTCTCGCTCCCACTGTGTCTGCTAGCTCGTGCTCTCCTTGTCTAGGCTACTACGAGATCCGTACCGTCGTCTCCGTGCTGGATTAGCTGTCATACAACGTAACATCGGTCCGTCTGTCTCGTTTCATCTCGAGACGAGCCTTCTTCTCCTCACCTTCCTCCTCACCTTCCTCCTCACCTTCCTCCTCACCTTCCTCCTCACCTTCCACCTCACTTCGTGGGCTGTCCCTCTCCCGTTCCCGTGCAGCGCGGCACACACCTCTGTTCTTTCTCTTCCCCTTCCGTTGGCCGTGCGCGCGGGTGCTTCCCGATAATTTTAGACTCTCGGCGCAGTGGCTCGGCACTGCCACTGCTCAGCCTGCGCCGCGCACTCGAATATCGACATCCGACCGACGACGGCGGCCAACGAGACCCGCGAGGCGCGAGCCGCACGCGGCAGCGACGAGATGAGAGGAGGGTTGACCGGAGGTGAAGAACGGGAAGGGAAAAGCGCGTACGGTGTTTCCCCTTTCGTGCTCGCCCGCTTCCTTCCTGTAACCTGTGTGGGTGCCCCCCCCCCCTTCCACGATGTCTTTCCTCTATTTCTTACGCTAAATTGAATGCCTCCTGCGTCGTAGGTGATAGAGCTCGACTTTACACCTGTCTATTCTACGCTACGACTTTTGCGTATATTTTCTGGCTTTCTTCCTTTTTCCTTCCCCTCCCCTCGACTTTCTTATCATATTTTTCCGTCTACCTAGTCGGCAGATGTGCTCGCCGGACTGGACCAAGTATCAGCTACTCGTACTCATGAACGGAGATTCAATTCCCGCGAGCGGACGATTCTATGCGCGCCATGCAACATGCTATACATACACGGCAACTTTACGTCGACCGCTCCGGATTTGCACCGCGCCGCGTTCGGCTCTCTTCGACCGTCCACGAAAATGCACGACACGCACTCGCCCGGATGGGACAGTGTCGCGACTCGCGATTTTCCACTGTCGGACGCTTTCTCGGTTGTATATCCTTGGACGCGTCACAGCTATTATGGTCTATTCAGTCTACTGCAACTTTGAAGGGCTAGCCATGCATGCCATATCGCTCCAAGATTAATTTATCATGTCACACACAAATATACATGTTACTATATATTTTCATAGAGAAATCAAAATCTTCCTCATTTATTTATGTTTACATGTATGTATATCTGTAACAGATACATTATACAGATTCTGTACAATGTATCCATATCTACGTTATTGAACGCCTCACGAAATGGTGGGATAATTAATAAAATCAATAATTGTTTTCGCAAGAGTGGCTGAACCAAAAACTGAAGCTCTGCGTGTTAGAATAATGGTACGGCGTAATGCAGTTTGACACAACGTGATGAATTCGTTCATTTTTGCGCTACGCGCATTCGCACGCCTTTGAATGTTTGAGCCATTGAACATTTTTCGGCCATTATTTGGGGTACCATCCTGATAGAAAACAACGCTACGAAATTAGTAATTTGCGCATATAATCGCCGTCATCTGTGGCGCGTTACAGATTAGAGAGATGAGCTATAGTTTAATTCTAAGCCGGTCAACTGGAAAGACCGTAATCCAAGTTGTGACGCGCGGGTCAATAATACCCCCGGGCTATTTTTAATAACATGACCATGTACAGAGAATCTTCGCGTGCGCGCGTACATACACAACGTGCATTCAACTGGATATGCGCCCTGCGTCCCGCAGAACGTCCGCAGGATATCCCACAGGACCACAGAAAACTGCGAGCATAAAAGCTCACTTGATTAAGAATATTTATCGTAGGCAAGTCGAGTAGATGATCCTTCATACAACTATATTGCATTCTATTCGTAATTAAAAGACATTAATGCGTAATGACGTTAATGACATACGGTTGTCGTGTAATTAAATCCCAAATTTTATTATACACGCAAGAATGTGTTTACAATTTCAAGTGTGTTAGTTTATAGACGGTAAAAAGTTACTTGCGCAAGAAATTTCTTCATCTTAAAAATGTATGAAAAATGTATACAGCTGAACGGTAGATGATAAAGATATTTGTTCGTTTGCCGTTGTACTTTGTGTTAACGGAACAGCTGATTTGCCATTGAGTCGTACTACTCGAAATTAAAGCTCTGTCTCAACTGCCGTTGAGTCGTTCCGCTACCACACTTTTCAAGCAGAGACAGTGCAGACTCGTAGCGGTATTTCTTGCAACTAATTGGAGGATAGTTACCAGAAAGAATCCCCTAGCCTATTATTTCTCAGCTCAGCAAGGAGAGAAAAGAGAGAGAAAAAGAGACTTGAAAAAGGTTAGGTTCAGTCATCACTTGTCGAAGCAAAAGTGTAATACCTGTCGATGAACGTCACGTTAATGACGTTACGGCACGAACATCGCGTTCTATTTCGCTAAAAGTGCGCATTTATATTCGTTCAAGTTCAACAGAGAACTATTGACAATATTAGTTTGTGTGTGTAATAAAACAACGATTGAACTAAAAAGAATATCGTACGTTAGTGTGCAACTGATGCGTTTGTCTGCTGGCGCGAGTCGCGGTTGACAGATCCAGCGCGACGAGGATGTCATTGAAAATTGGCCAGCGCGTGGAGGTCCCCGTGAAGGAATGCCAGGGCGTAATAGCTTACATTGGTCACCCGGCCTTCGCTCCCGGTAAATGGATCGGGGTGATACTCGACGAACCGAAAGGAAAAAACAATGGTTCCGTCAAGGGCCAAGTGTACTTTAAGGTGAGTTACAATTAGAAGCGAATAACACACATATATATATACACGTATATTTAGGTGCATTTAAGCCTTCACATATTATCAATGGCGAGTTGTTACTTTAGTGCGCGGAGAATTATGGCATGTTCGCGCGTCAGACGCAGCTTATTCTGCTGGACGAAGCAGGTAATCGAACAGAACCTGTCAGTCCATCATCGGCAGGTAGCAGTGCTACGACACCAGACGACAGTGGTGCTGCTAGAGCCAGGAGTCGCTTAAACAGGTAAGTTTTTGCAGATGTAACGTCACTTTTGTAATTAAGGAATATATTTGTTAAATTTAAGCAATTGTCAAAAAGAAAACTTCTTAGGTAACATGCACATCGTAAGTTTTTTCTAACGTGACAAATGCAATAAATTGTAAATGCTATTAATGCAAAATACTAGTTGTATAGTTAAATCAGTCAGATGAAAGCACTATAGTGTTGCAGTATATTTGGAATAAAGTAATTATGTTATATCGTGTAAAGTTGGAAGGATTAAACACTGACAATGTTAATTATCTAATTGATTTCTGTCGAGAATAGTAACATTTATCTATCATTGAATTCAATTGCGATTCAATTAAATTTATGAATATTTATTCGACAATTTTCACGCTAGCATTAGTACACGTCGAAGGAATGAGCCTACAGCGTAAGTTTTATTATATAATAATGCATTGATAATATATAGACTAAGATTAATAATATCCATGTCTGTAACACAAGCAATTATTGTGATATTTTGGCATCCGAGAATTTCTACATTTAAATTAGTTAAATATAGGCAAGTATGTAATTAATAAATCTTTAAAATGTATATGCTGCTCATAAAAGTGTACGGAGAAAAACATCTCCTGCGAATGTTACTCGTCAGCAATCTGATAAACTTTCTGGGTAAGATTAAATCATGGAAAATGGATGTACCAGCAATATGTATATTTCCATTGCTATTGCTTATATCTTAAAAACTGCAATTATTTCTCGTAATGGTTGTTGCTATATCAAAATGCAATTATATTCTATTATTGAGCATTTAAAATACTGTGTAGCCTGAAAAAAGCACAAACCACTGTCAATATGCCTTTTATGCAGCTTTTACACATGTGAACTTTGTTCCGTCCTTAGTTAATGAACAATTGGACAAAGTAATTATTTTTCTTACCTTATCGTAACGAAAAAAGTTATTGAAACAAAAACTTGTGTAACTGAATATTAACTGCTATTAAAATCATTTCAAACCTTTTTTGAATATTTAATTATGCAAATATTGCTAAATATTTTATGACCTTTTATATTATTTTACACAAATTTTGTTTGTTCTATTGTAAGAATAAATCCTATATAGTAACTATAATATCAGAATCAATCCTGTATATATAATGTAAATTCTATTTTCCATCACAAAATTTTGTTACACTCAGCCTAGCAAATATAGCTTTTGCGTATAAAAAAAATATATATGTATGTACATATTAAAAAATGTTAAATATTTTATATTATTTTACAGTTCTCGATTATCCTTGACTGGAAGTAGAACATTATTAAATGCCCCAAGTACCGAAAGTTTAACTGGATCGCAACATGAGCGCAGAGACGGCAGCGAGTCGTTGATACCAGCACCTACTGCAACTTCAAAACGTGCCTCATTTATTGAGGTAAGACACTACATTATGAGATATGATACCAACTAAAACTATCCATAATATAGATTGTTTTCTTACGAAATAGTAAGAAAAAGCTTTTTCTCCAAGGACGTTATTCGAAAAATTTAAGGCATGATATATATATATATATATATATATATATGATATAATGAATGGTACAGTACTTATGTACAAGTTATCAATATATTCTTCAATATATACTTTTTGTGGTTACATTTGTCTCGTTTCTGACTAACAAACAAACAGGTTCTGATATTTTGAAATATCTAGGTTTTCCAATTATTTATATGTTTCTTATATATTCGTGTAAAGAATCCTATTCTGTGACTCGGTAATAAATCAGTTATCAGCAGTTTGCCACGATTGGAAAGCGTGCTTGGAAATATGTGAGATAGAATTAATGATGCAAGAGAAAAGAGGAAAAAAAACAAAGCAAATACTCTGAATTTGTGAGAGAACAAGTCAGAGGATTCCGTTGGCACAGAATGATTCACATGGGAATGCACGTACGTGTTTCAGAAGTCCCCTAGCACGAGCTCGCCTCCCGGCAAAAAGCCAAAGGCCCAAGATGATCACAATAATGTAATTAATACTCATTAATTGTAATATCTCAAGTTTTCAATATATCACTTTTTTCTAATATCTCGTACTTTCTCATATTAGCTGTTTGTCGATCATAAAGCATCGTAACACTTAACTTTCGTAACAAATAGCATTATTGCACCATTTAATGGATACCCGTCCGTCCTTAGTGGATTACGGACTTGATTTCGTTTCATTTCCCGCCACATCTTCATCACTATTGTTTTTAACATCAGCTTCATTAACTGAGTTCTGTGATGCTTCGATAGTTGACAACTTACAATGGGAAAAAAGGTATTCAGTATCGTGCAACCCTACCTTCCACACGTTTACGAAGTGAATTCCCTTGCAAGGATAATAACACTAACGTAGACGGGGTGGTTTTAGCAGCATCATGGTACGGAGATGTGACTTTTTCATCCATTAAGATTTAGTGTTTCTAGAACGGGAATGCAAGCGATATATTGCGAATACATTGTTAGGATATAATAAAGATGAGATAATTGACGCTTTGACTTTAGCATATCCTATATAAATGTATCTCATAATTATCACATGATTCATACCAACACTGGGTCTTCTTCTGTATATGCATTTCCTCGTTTAGTTATAGAGTACTCGGTGTAGCTTGTTGGTGTTTGCTGTCACAACTAATCCCTCATTAATCATTTTTAAGACAAAACTAATTCTACTCGAATGTAAATACAGAAACAACGTACTGTACATTACTGTAAGACCACCTGTTATCACATAGGAAGTAATGGGGTGTTTTTTTCATTGCCGCAATTTGAGAATAATTACGTTTTATCTTTGTTTGCGTCATCCATGTATACCGTTTAGTTGCATCGTACATGTGTGTGTATATGCATTTCAAGTTGGCAACAGGTTCGCAGGTTCGGAGGACTTTGAAGAGACTCTTTGGCGATATACGATTCTTTCATGCGATAATAAAAAGAACACCCGACCGTACAAGACGCAAGTGTATCTTATTGTTTCTTCTTTCTATAATTCAGACAGGTTTTGTAGAAACATTGAAACCGCAATTCGTGCCCGGTCAGGTGATGGCAGGTTCGGCAGCGGCTGCGAACCTGGTTGAAGAGAAATTGTCACATCTGCAACTCGTGCAAGAAAATGATAACTTGAAATCTCAAGTAAGTTACCGCTAAAGAACCATTGTAATGACGGCATGTTCCGTGATATCATATGTACATATGTATATAATTTACAATATTGTACAGGTGCGTGATCTTACTGAGAAAGTTGAAACGCTACGTGTAAAACGGATGCAAGACAAGGAAAGAATGAAAGATTTCGAAAAGACGAAACTCCAAGTTGAACAGCTTCTTGAGTTTAAAGCTAAAGTCATGGAGAGTCAAGTTAGTAGACATACCGTACCGTACAGATTTATTAAGAATTCTTGTATAGCAACAATTTATTGCAACATTTTCATTCAACAATGAAAAACAACTTTTGGTTTGCATTATTTCTCAAGGCAAGTCTCCAAAGAGAACTTCAACGAGCTCGACAAGAAGCTAGAGAAGCTCACGTGGCGAGGGAACAGTTTCAAGAAGAAATGTCCGATCTTGCGGAGACAGTGGAAATGGCTACATTGGATAAAGAAATGGCAGAAGAAAAGGCGGAGACTCTTCAAATCGAACTGGAACAACTGAAAGAAAAGTTGGAAGAGCAAACATTGGATCTGGAGATATTACGTACAGAAATGTCGGAGCGGGTATTGTTGACTTTGCTTTTATTAAGTAATGAGATTTAACGTAATTTACGTAATGTTAGTGTAATAGTTAATATTATTTTTTGCCGCACATATACGTATTTCATACACGTATTGGCATAATGTTATTTCTGCAATTAAGGCAGCCGGCGGTGGTGCAACAACGGGAGCTTCGAGTTACGAGATCAAACAATTGGAACAGCAAAACAACAGGCTGCGTGAGACACTGGTGAAAATGCGCGATTTGTCGGCGCACGAGAAACACGAATTTCAGAAGCTGCAAAAGGACATGGATCAGAAAAAGTCGGAGATTTTAGAGTTGGGACGTACGAAGGAGAAATTGTCAGCGCGAGTTGAAGAAATGGAACACCAAATAGCGGATCTTCAGGAACAAGTACACATTGCTCGTTTGCATGATTGCGATATCTGGTCGGACACGTTTGCGCGAATCTAATGTAATTTTCTCACAGGTCGATGCGGCATTGGGAGCTGAAGAAATGGTTGAGATGTTAGGCGAAAAGAAAATGGCGTTGGAGGAAAAAGTAGCCGAATTGGAAGAAGCTGTCGCAGACTTGGAAGCTCTACAAGTAAATAATCCACACACACACACACACACACACACATATATATATATGCGACGAATTTATAATGGATAATACCCGAATCTAGGATATGTCCGATCAATTGGCCGAATCGTCCAAAGAGTTAGAATTAGAGCTTCGCGAGGAGTTGGATCTCGCTCTTGGAGCAGCACGCGAAGCTCAACGACACAGGGACGCCGCACTGGAGACACTCGCGGATCGCGAACTGACCATCACTAAATTCCGTGAACTCACGCATCAGTTGCAGGAGCAATGCTTACACCTGCAGCAGCGAGTTCAGTCGACAGAATCCACGAAAACTAATATCCGAGGTAGAGAAAAAGATACTTGTGTCAACGTACATAAAATATCATGAAATAGTTGAATAATTTTTGAATTCTCTTGTCGTGACTCAGGCGCGGATCAGCAATTGGCGGAGATACTGGACTTCCAGAAAACGTTCGCCGAGACCCGAGCGCAAACCAAGGCAGTCGACTTGGAATTACGTCGGTTAGACGCCGAAGAGGCGCGAAATCACGTATGCTACCTGTTGTCCTTTATGCCTCCGGCATTTTTGGCCCGCGGTGGAGATCACGACGCGATATTAATGCTCTTACTAATACCGAGAATGACGCAGAAAACGGAGATTTTAATCTCGCAAGTCAGAGAGAAATATAGATCAATCGAGAAAATAGACAGGTAAATCAAGTTTTACCAAGTCAAGTGAGCAAGTTTTTACGTTTTCTCTTACAATATTTCGCTTCTTTTTCTCTTGTTACAACAGAGCTTCTGTAGTAAGGGGTCACTCGGTAGCGCAATACTCGTTCAGATCTCGTCTGTGTTCGCACATGTATGCCTTGCAAACTACATTGAGTTGCTTCGAGTCGGTCTTGAGCTCGTGCAGCGCCGAAATGTTGCTCAAAGCGGGTGCGGCTTATCCTGAAATGGCAGCGCAGGAAAAATCCCTAGATTCACTAATCGAGCTAGCTAAGAGAGATCAGCTGGATGAAAATCTGCCGATGGATGCGATTGAAAAGTGTTGTGGATACTTCGCCACCATGTTCTCCGTACTCTTTGGTGAGAGTACCGCCATCAATCAGGCGCGTTTGATCGTCAATGGTACGAGAACTCTGGGCAACACCTGCGATGCCGTCGCTACCGATGCAACGGCGATTAAAACGCTGATTCAAGGAGAAGGTGGCGATGTAGGTACGTTAATAGGTATTTTATTCTTCATGATTAACTGGAGATTCTAGTTGGAATTGGAATTGCAACGCATTCTTACATTGTCAAGCTTTGCTGTGTCAACATGTCGAGACAACGTGTGAAGTGATCCAGCAGCACTTGAAATCGGCTAGAAGACGAGTACCGCGAGATCACGCTGGTCCAGCGTTTTCTGTGGGCGCCAATCTCGGATTAGATAAAGACTGCAACGAGCAATTCTCAACGTGCTATCAGCATGCCGTAAAAATGATCAAGACGCTTCAGAATCTATTGAAGAGTGCTCTGCAAGCTATTACTGAAAATGGTGGTAGGTAGCAGCAGTATTTAGCAAATTTTACTGAAACATTTATTCTGCTATTCGGTAAAATCTCTGCAGTATATTGGTGAATTTCTATTCTCAGATTTAGACATGGGACTTACGGCAGATAAATTGAAAGAAATGGCCGCGACGTCCAGCGAAAAGATATACGATACGGAAGATTTGGGACCTGTGGCCACTATTAAGGCTAGCTTGACAGTGATACAACAATTGGCGGCAAATCTGGCACAGAAGATGGCCGAGTGTGAGAACGAATTGGCTATAAGTGGACAGGCGCAAAGCCAGTTACAGTCTGCGGAGAATCAGCCGATTACACCGATCATGGCCAGAGCAAATGCAGTGCGAAAGGAATCGGAAGAAACGAAAATACTTGGCAGGTACGCACTATTCTCTACTCTTCGTTAATATTATTGTCAATATTTATTATCAGAAGATTAGACTTTGGAATAATTCTTTTGTATGTTTTATCGTTAGGAAACTCGAAGCGAGGGATAGCGATATACGCGAAGTGAAAATAACTTTGCGGGAGAAACAAGAGGAATTGTCCGAAATGATACTGCGGAAGGAACTGGCCGAAAAGCGTCTTGCGACGCAGCAGCATGAGCATGAGATGAACGTCGACAAGCTAAAGAGGAAATTAGAAGAGGCACAAAATCAGTTGAAACGCAAGGTACTTTTACTTTTATTCTTTCAATATTACGTGTCCATCCACAATACACAAGTTTCTTCATTATTATATTTTCTTGATAATAGGAAAAAGAATTCGAAGAGACGATGGATCATCTGCAAACTGATATCGATAGTTTAGAAACAGAGAAGGGACAATTGAAGGAAAAGTTGAAATCAATCGGCAAGAAAACGATATCGGTATCCGGCACAGACAGCATGGCAGCAAGTACTTCGATAACCAGTACTTTGGACAATAAATATTATGTGCAGGAGATAAGCGCTCTCAAGGAAGCTTTGAACAATGAGCATCAGCAGAGAAAGAAGATACTATGCGATATCCTACGTCAGAAATTAGAGAGCTTGGAACCATTGTCGTTACCGGCGAATATCAAGTCACCAGATTCGACGATTCAAGAATTGCGAAAGAAAACTAACAGTCTCGTTAAGGTAATCGTCGTTTATCGATTGATTATTTCTCTGTTATTGTAAGGTTTTCTTAAAACCTAGTAAATTTATCCATGTTCCAGGACGTCGAGAAGACACTGGTATATCCGACAGTTCCAAATTTAAGGCGTAAAGTGTCCGAGACATCCTATCATTACTTGTTGGAACGACGAAAAAACATTATACAGTTGAAGGAACGAGCGGACGAATTAGCGGTAAGTACACGAATATAGTTCCACCTCCGTAGTTGTCACATAGTTGTCGAGTACCTCATCCTTCGCGTCAACAACACGCGTCAAAATCAAATACAGGTTTACCATATTACATATTCAGCCAATGTTGATTCAACATTCCATTTTTTCAGGCGCAAGTACGTCGTGAGGCTATTAAGCGCACGCCAGGTGGTAGAGCCGAAGCAAATTTCGCTGTATATCCGAATCGTGAGATGGCGGCGGCAATGAAGGAACGCAAATTACTTGTCGCCGAGATAAAGATTCCTCACAACGGGCCGCAACAGTCATTCTCTGTTAATGTAGGACCGCAAGAGCTTAGGAAAATTCACGCACTGCTGTACTATTAAGAAGCCACGCTTTATTATTAACATCTTGATGATAAATTGCAAAAGTATCAAGATATATCGTGCAAAAGACTATCCTTTTCTAGCAATCTTTTCATCATAGCGACGTACTCTTTTTGTACTCTGTTGCTGTATGCTGTCGCGTTTTACGACACGGAGACGCGATCTATCTAATTATACGTATTATTGGAATAATTCGGCGTTAACTAGGCTTTTATACGAAGAATTTCTTCAATTCATCCTTGCTACGTAAAAGGTACAGGGCAGATCTAGTAATCTAGTAATGTGCACTCGTGCAATGTTTATTTATTTACGATGAGCTACAGCGCGATGACCGGTGCATCCCAGCTGAGACTTTTTTTTTTGTTTTTTTTTCCTCGTTCATTACGTTATAAACGCAATGTTATTTAGTATTAACAATTCAGAAGAGAGAAATCGTGTGCCTCCGCGGCTTTTCCGTATTATGTATATATATGTATAATGTCTTTAAGAATTGTCAAATATATATATATATATATATGATCTAAAAATATTTACACACACACAATTATTCTTGGTGTACGTATATCCTAAATGACCTAAGTGGTGATGGTATCACAATAATAGAAAGTAGTGTGGTCTTACAAAGAACACGCCACCTACCTTCCCAATCATCATACACTTTCACTGTGCTGTATATTACGCGCAACGGTCGATCGTAAATATTATATCACTTATGATTAATATGAGAAACAGAACATTTTATAGTACAATATTTCAGTTTGTTTTATTTATAGAGATAAAAGGAGCAATAAACCGTTGATGTATTCATCTCAGATATTTATGAAATAACGTATGCCTTAATTACTGTCACAATTTTATTATACATACAGAAGATGCGTATGTGCATATGATGCGCGTCCAGCTGAGGGTCGTACGCGTACCTACATACACACATACACACAGTGAATAGTATTAAGTGCATATATCATTAGTTACTTTATTAACTTATTCGCGCTCATTCATTCTCACAGCATGGTAGTGCGCACTTTTACACTTTCACTTATTCCTTTTAATAGTATTTTTATAATTAATCACGCACTCAATCGAGGATGGTTACTGGTTATATCTCTTTTCGTTCTCGAAAAAGTGTTTGCCAGGTAGCATAATCCCCATTTCTTCCAATACAATAAACTTTAAGACCTCAGTTCGGTTCGGTTCGGTTCAGTTCATCCTCGCAACCACAGCAACCGCATTTAAGGCTGACCGGACGACTGGTAGTACCTTCTGCAACGAGGACGCGCGACGCACGCTAATGTTTCACTCGTTAAGAATGCAGGATGTATCCTTTCTCGGAACTAATGCTCGCAGAGTATGGACGTGAAGACGTTTAACAGCTATGAATGAATGAATAATGTAACTAAAATCTTAAACGAGATAAACAAAATTGACTGTTCCCTAGCAATCAATATCAGTAACTATTCTGACTGTTCGAGGCAACTTTTCTTGGTGTGTGTGTGTGTGTGTGTGATAGTATATATATAAATATATACTATATATATATATATTTTATATGTATATGTATATATGTACGAAAAACGCTTGTTGGTCATCAAGTCCCTTAAGGTGTATACAAAATATCAAACTTAATCTTGAAGCAACAGCACGTGAAATAGCTACTGCACAGTCTCGACTATTAAAACTATATACGGAAGAATTATCGAGCTAGACTCAAAGTATGTGTATGTTACAGGGATACATTCCCGAGATAACTTTTTTTACGCGTAATCATCTGGACGAGAGTAAGCCTGTAACTCTACTTCCCGCCTGATTTGAAGCTTCTTCAGAGACAATTTCACCGCTGCAATCGATAGTATTCACAGACAGAAAGAGAGTAAATCGAAGGATGTATCTCTATGTAAAATCGTTAATCGTTTGTTCGTTTCTCGATGGAGTATGGTTCGTTATTCGGTATATAGCATGATACTTAAAAATTAGACTGTTACGCCTTAACGTTAACATTACATATCGGGGGGGGGGGGGGGGGACAGCATCGTTTATTCATGTAAAAAAAAATTTACTCCGGTCAAACGCACCAAAGATATGTGACACCTTTGATACCATTGACACGATATTTTTGATAAGAAAAATATTAACACTTTTTTCACATACACTAGTATGCTCACACTATATATTGAAGACGAAACAGAAACAGAATTTAGGAAGCAAATTCTCAAAATGTCACAAGTTCGCCCATAACGCTAGTGTTCATACTCTCACAAAACACTCACGTATTTATTATATCTCTCTTCTTTGTAGAGTGAATATAAAATTTAACATGACACGCTCCGCAGATCAACGCGAGCATCCGAGAATGGTCTGAACATCCTCTCTTTCTCTCCATGAAAGTTACACGGTGAGAACTTGGCGATTAGATCACCCACTAATATCCAAGTCTGATACCACATGCACTTCTTTATAAAGATCTTCTTCAGGTCATCAAAATCTTTATTTTTCAATGATTATCAATAGTAAATTAAATACGTAATAACAAACTAAAAACAAGCCACTTCCTGACTGGCTGGGCTTTCACATTCGCTTTTCCGAATCCAAAGAGTTCAATCAACCGAAACTCTAAGTTGCCAATGTTACACAGTAAGTATTTCATGCATAGCATCTTGTTAATTACGTGATACGTGACGCACCACCGTCTTCTTCTTGCATCGATATCGCGTTTGTAATCACATAATTCTATTCTCTTTCTCGTTCTCTTTGCGCAGTTAGAGTGTTGACTGATATGACTCTTTGAATGACAATTTTTTGTAAGAAGTTCGGTACCTCGTTTGAAACACTTTAGTGATCGCAATCAAGATTGTTGCTACAATGAAGAGTTATAGTCTTAGCGCGCTCCTGGAACAAATAAAAATTATTTTGAAATTACATAAAATAAATAAAAATCATTAAGTAATCATATTGAATTCTCCGTTACTAATAACAGTGCAGATCGTAAATAGTGCAAATCAGTCAGTTTTCCATTTTACGTTATTATATCTCTTTGTTTCTTGCATCGTATAGCATTGAGATGTATAGCAAACGTGTATACAGAAAGGTCTTTCGTGAAACTAGATGATTTACAAAATGTACACTGCTAAGTCTTTTTCAGTTCTTCAATCTTAAATATGTGCATTTAATTATATGCAATAAAAATAAAATCAGGATCGATACTGATAGTTGCTCGGCAATGCATAGAAATGCATGATATTAAAATTCTATCAATTTTATCAAACAAAAGTAATAACGCGAGCAAGTAAAACATAAACTATAACTTTTTTAAGCTATGCATAACAATGTTTTGGTGCAAGGTAGAAATTTAGGATTAATCTAACGGTTATTGAGGCATTGAGGCTATTCTATGTAACATAAAGTATGTAACATTAGTGTCGAAACATTAAATAACATTAAATTATTATATATGAAATAGAATAGACAAATTATATTTGTCAACATATGACTTGATACAACAGAAACAGATTCTCAATGAATATTCATCAAAAATTTCTTTCAACAGGAGAAAATTTGAGAGTTTATAGATTTATATATGTATATCCAATATGTTATAAGACGTTAATTAAGTGTTAATTAGCATGTAAGCATACTTATATCTCCATTAGTTTCAGTCGTTATCATTAGTAAGAGTTAAAGAGTTAAAATCTTTGTCTTGACATTTTTGTGAAATTTTGTGAAACGTTGATTCATCGGAGAGAGAGAGGGAAAAGCGTTTACAGAACCCTTGCGCGTTATTGCTTCTTGGAGGAATGATTTGTGCCAATCGAAACGTTGTTGAGCTTTGTAGAGCTTTGTTTCAACCATCTTTTAAGCTTGATATTCGCTGTTAAAAATGATAATTTACATAAACGACATAACTAAAGAACAGAAATTCGGCATTGAACATGGCAGCGAGAAGTACTAGGAGTATGCGAAACTCCACCGATCGAGAGTCCTACGTGATGATCATGATCATTCCAATATACCGATTGAAAATGACCCGACGACACGAGATGTAACGTGCATTTTCTAGCGAAAACTACAAACTATGCAAACATGCTACAAAAAATCGGTTCTAAAAAGTTTCGTTGCACCTGATTGAGCGTTGGCCTGAGTAGGTGCCTGACCTTGACCTTGCCCTTGCCCTTGAGCACCTTGAGCACCTTGAGATACACCCGGTCCAGCAGTCGACAAGCCACCACTAACAGTACCACTTGCAACTTTTTGTTTCAACATTGTCCAGTCAAATGTATAATCGTATTGGTGGTTCAATGTACGGAAAAGTATGCGGAAAAGTTGGCGCAGATACATGTAGTCCGGGCTTTCCTCGAAACGTAAACCTCGCGTGTAGTTGAGATACATCGCAAACTCAGCGGGAAATCCCTAGAGAAAAATTTCATCTTTCCTTTATCACGGGTACAGTTGGTACAACGAGAATATCAAGAGAAAAGGAATACATGCATAATAGGTGTACATACCTTGCATAACACTTCTACAGGAGTCGACATTTTTTTCTCACTAATTTTCTCATACTTTTGCTTCTTCGTCGCAGCTTTGAGACCTTGCCACGGTAATGAACCACGATTGAAGTACATAAGAACATAGCCGAGCGACTCCATATCGTCGCGACGACTCTGTTCGATCCCAAGGTGCGCGTTTATAGACGCATACCTTGCGGTGCCTGTCAAATTTTTATCCTCGCGGTATATTATGTGCAGTCTTGTACGACTGTCTCTATACTTCTTAGCCAATCCAAAGTCAATGAGGAATAGCTGAAATATAATAATATTAAATAGTTTAGATGGACTCTGTAATACTGTGACCGTGTAATAGAGAAACGTTTCATATACCTTGTTACAATGTCGTCCAATCCCCATTAAAAAATTGTCTGGCTTTATATCTCTGTGGATGAAGTGCTTGCAGTGAACATACTCGATCCTACCAATCATCTGATCGGCCAACATTAGGACTGTCTTAATAGTAAACCTTCTTGAACAAAAGGTGAAGAGGTCTTCCAGTGATGGTCCAAGAAGGTCCATAACGAGAACATTATATTCGCGTTCTTGGCCATACCTAAAAAAGAAAATTCAAATAAACTTTAATCGATAATCTGTGTGGATTATATTAGAGTAATTTCAAAAAAGTCTCTTTTCTTATCCTTATGTGACGTTATAGTTACCAACGTATGTGTGGTATTCCTATACCACCATGTAATATTTTGTAGAGCTTTGACTCGTACAAAAGCTGAGGATGCCGGGCTCGCATGTTCTCCAACTTGACTGCAACTTCCTGAAACATAATACGCAGTGTGTATTGTCAAGTTACATTGCAAAAATTTGCTGACATACACAATGATGTGATAACCAGTTTTCCTCTTCTTACTCTTTTTCTTTTTTAAAAACTTTTTTATAACAAATAACAAGAGGTAGAATTAAAATGGAACCCATCTTCTTTCCGACTGCAATTCAATACAGTAAATTCATTCAAATCACACAAATCTCTTTATTTAATTTTCAATTAAACATCTCATTTAAATCATATTTCCTGCTCATTGTCATTCAACCATCGTTATCATATTTTAAAATAGCACAAGTTAGCACAAGTTTCCAAATGCAACAATGGCACTTGGTACGAGCTCGTCTTGTTATAACTAGGTTTTCTCGAGCATATCGTTCCCTTAAATGGAACTATAACCTAAGTAAAACATAATATGCAGCTGACCCTATCTTGCATGCACATCAAATCAAGCCAATCCAAACTTGAAAGAACTTTTAGGAAATTGGAAATCCACCGCGATCTTTGCAACCGAATTGCAAAATACGCGCGCCGAATTTCTTTATTACTATTATTATTATTATGACAAACGTCGGCTTACAGTTATCCGAAGCGCGTCGCGACATACATACGTCATTCGCGCTAACAATACTCTCGACACGCAGGTCTTCCGCGTGAAACGTGTGTTCGTCGAGTGGACGAGAGTTCGCTCGCTGTCCGCGACGGCAGCTAAAAATGCTCTCGACGTATCGCCGTAGGCGCCGTTTCGCGCTGTCGACTCGAGGGCCTCGAGGCTCGGCGCTCGTCTCGTCGCCACGTCGGGAAACGGGTAACCACGATCGCGGGGACGATCGAGGCAAAACCAGACAAGAGAAACGGGAAACGCGGGGACAGTCGTGCTGGCGGACCCACGGCAAGGGACACGCTCCGCTCCTTACCTCGCCATTAGAGATGTTGATGCCGAGGTAAATGTCGCCGAACGAGCCCGAGCCGATCTTCCTCATCAGCCTGTACTTGCCACCCACGATGAACTCATTCTTCGCTATTGATATCGCCAACGACGCCATGTCACTACTCTCCTCCGTGTGCCTTCTCTCTCTCCTCCTCCGCTGTCCAGCTCTTCTCTCGCGCGGCGATCCCTACACAGCGGTGTAGTTTTGCACCTGCTCTGTCTTTTACCCTCTCTCACTCTTCCACTCGTTCCTCCGTCTCGCAATCTGTCTCGCTCGTTCGCTCGCTCTCTTTCTCTCACTATCTTCCTGTCTTTCTCGCGCACGCAGTTTGAATCAAATCGCGCTACACATCGACCGAAATGTATCAACACGCTTTACGATCGGACTTTTCACAGTTAAAATCGCAGAGGACGGGGTACGCGTCGTATCACGTATCGGGCGAGTAGTCACTGACGGCACGACAAGCCCCGTCGACAGCGCGCCGACATTTTCCCTTTCGCTCTGGGTACGACTGGCAGCGACTGACGTTCCGGAAGCGATACGTCACGACGGCGTAGAGGCGGTGCGAGCCGCGAGCCGCGAGCCGCGAGGGAGAGAAAAGGAGAGACGCGGCTCACTGCCGCTCAATCAAGCTACTCGAGGTGCGATGTTGCGTGTGGCCGACGATCGTCCCTGACGAGTCACGTGCGTGAAAATTTTCTACACGCGCGATCGCGCGCTTCCTTCCTCGACATCTCGACTCGTATTCGCGTGAAGTCGCTCGCTTGAGATCGTAGTAGTTGCAGGCCCGTAGATCATTAGGATGTCTCGTTACGATCTGAGATAATGAAATTTGCGAAATACTGTAAAATACAAGATCATTTGAAATGTGCTTGTCGCTTCGACAGCCCCGAAAACAATCGATCCAGCGATTTCAACTAGGGTTTTAGCGGTTTTAGCCACTTGGCGCGCATTGGCGGGAAATTTAAATGAAACGTTTTTTTGCAAACAGCACGCGAATAATAGATTTCATCGAAGCAACGGCTACTCGCTATGGGTCATAGATGTCCTTCCATTATGGATACGGCACTGGTGCATCGGAACCATCGGAACCTCGTGCTACTTATACGTATAGTTTTACGAGCCATTGTTTTCGACTTTGTTCCAGCGATCGTTTGTTACAGAAAGATATGGCCATATAGCGTTAAACGAACAATGATATGATTATAATATTTCTACGGCAGAAACATTGCGAGTAGGGCGATTTAAATAGAGTTCCTTGAAATTATAATTAAGGGACAATCTGGACAAATTGATTACATTTTTCATTGGACATGCAACGTTATGGCGGAACCAATCGCCCTAACGAAAATTCCACTCCACAGACTATTATTCCAAGGGCCAATGTTTCAACTTCCTGGCTAAGCTAACAGCTCTGTTTTTTTTCTTTTCTTCAAAAGAAACAAGACAAACACATGTTAGCTTACCAAGAGGTTGAAACAATCGGCCCTAATATAAGGGACTGTAGACTCAGACTTCTCTCTATGTTCCATTAGATGTGCAAATATTGGGTTGTTCGGAAAGTAATTTCGTTTTTCACAAAGAGATGTCGTTAGTCGCGTTCTTCGATACTTAACCTTACTCTAAGCGGCAAATTCGTTTAATATTTTGACAACTGACATTTCAGACGTCATTTAGTATCTTATTGTGTTGCGATCTGTCAAGTAATGTTTTTTGGCATCACATCAAACATGGAAAATCAAAGTGAGCATTTTCGTAATATTTTGCTTTTTTACTACCGAAAGGGTAAAAATGCAGTGCAAGCGAGAACAAAATTGTGTGCCGTGTACGGAGAAGATGTATTGAGTGAACGTCAGTGTCAGAATTGGTTTTCGAAATTTCGTACTGGAAATTTCGATTTGAAAGATGCGCCACGTTCAGGACGGCCAATTAAAGCTGATGACGGAAAATAAAGGCTCTGGTGGATGCAAACCGTCGCATAACAACACGCGAAAGTGCTGAAAAGTTAAATTTATCGAATTCGACTGTTTACGATCATTTGAAACGCCTTGGATTCGTTTCAAAGCTCGATATTTGGGTTCCACACAATTTAAAGGAAATTGACTTGATTCGACGCATTACCATCTGCGATTCATCGTTGAAACGTTAAGAAAATGAACCATTTTTGAAGCGAATCATAACTGGAGATGAAAAATGGATTGTTTACAACAGTGTTAAGCGAAAACGATCATGGTCCAGGCAAGATTAACCTGCTCAATCGACATCCAAGGCAGATATTCATCAAAAGAAGATGATGCTTTCTGTATGGTGGGATTGGAAGGGAATCGTATTTTTCGAGCTACTACCAAGCAACCAGACGATTGATTCGAAAGTGTATTGTCGTCAGCTGGATGAATTGGATGCTGCCATCAAGCAGAAGCGACCGGAATTGGCGAATAGGAAAGGTGTCGTATTCCATCACGACAATGCCAGACCACACGCAAGTTTGGTCACTCGCCAGAAGCTTTTACAGCTTGGATGGGATGTGCTACCACACTCACCATACTCTCCTGATCTGGCACCATCCGATTACCATTTGTTCCGGTCTCTACAAAATTCTTTGAACAATGTAAACTTCGATTCAATGAAGGCGTCAAAAATCACTTGCTTTAATTTTTTGTCAATAAGGAGAAGGACTTCTATGAGCGTGGAATCTTAAAGTTGCCAGAAAGATGGCGAAAGGTAGTGGAACAAAATGGCCAATACATCACTGAATAAAATTTATTCTAAATATGAAAAAACCGCCTTTCATTTTTCCTTGAAAAAACGAAATAACTTTCCGAACAACCCAATAAAATCGGTGCTCTTTTTTCAAGAGATTGAACCTTTATTTACTTTGTTGTTTTCGAAAGGAGATTTGTGCTGTCCGATACTTGGAGAAAAATATTCGAAAATAATGGCGAATATTTCGGAACTTGACATATATGTTTTTATAATAAAGGCCGCTCAATTTCTTCAAAAAATCGAGCATCTCGAAATGAATCAATTTGCGCACCTTATATTTATTAGCATAGAAATAACTTAATTTTTATATTTATATAATTTCATTATATTTTCTAACAGTTTTCAAATACATTTCATTATAGACAATTTACTGCGAATTATTAGTGTATGTGTTATATACGATATATGGACCGTGAAATGAAGCTTTTCGCAAATAAAAAACATATAAAGTGTATTTGTGTGATTACACAATTTATAAAACTCGGAGAGGTATATAATTTTTTACTAAAAAGTATAATTCTTTACTGAAATATATAACGCTATTTTTCAACGGCATTGCAACAAATTCAATGAAATCAAATTTTAATTTCACAAAAAATAACATTGTCAATTTTGGGACACCATATACTCCACGTTCTTGATAAAAGAGAAAGGAGACAAGCTGAGTGTAGAAAGTGCAATTGAAATGAAGAGAGATCCACTTATTTCCGCACCCGCACACACGCAATAGTTGCGATTGCGACAGCCATGGACTAATCGGTAGACGTTTTCGGTGTAGCCTGAGGGCAACTTGTTTATTTATTTTGTTTATTTTTGGTTTCGTTTGGAAAAAATATCCCCGTTACGTTGTGTCTCCGAAAATTTTTACATGCAAGTTCGATCCGCGACGCGGTATGGCTGCGATTGATTTTCCATATCTGCTACTGCTGATCACACTGTTCACTGTAGCGCTAACCTCATCTGTCAAAGCTGGACCAGATGGCACGTCTTCGATGTCACCGGATTTCGATCAAGGGTCTTCACCCAAGTCGTTCTCCTCAGAAGTCGAGCACCACACTCCCGCTGAAAAGAAAGAATCGAAGGTGAGAATAACATTGTGCGAAAACGCGCGTTCACGTCCATGAGTATCGTACTGTTTACTCGTGCTTCATTTTGTTAATTTTGTCGTTTCATCACCTAGTTGCTCTTTCCTTTGTGTTTCTGTAAGCTTTATTTTAAATACCTACTTGATATATATTGTTACTTTTATTTTGAGTATGTATTGTTTTTTTAGAGATTATTTATTTCACAGAACTTTTTATTTGATTATTCTGCAAGCTCCAAATATAAAGATTACAAGATAAGTCTAATAGGAGGAGGGTTGCATTTCTTTTAACACGTATTGAGTTCAGAGAATCAAATTGTTCAAATAATAGAAAATTATTATTATTTCTAAAATAATGAAATTAAAAAACTTTTTTATATTTCATTATCGACAGATGATCAAAACTGTAGTTTAATCTGTATTCTAACAGAATCTTCCAAGTACATCGATAAATACAGAAGGAGGAGTTATATCAATGCCCTCAACTGTTGAACGCTTGAACGTTGAAAGTACAGCTGTGACTACATCCGACAAACTTGATGAGTTAAGAACAAGAGAGAACGTGCCTAAAGAGAGGAATGCTAGTCCTTCTGTAGTCGCAAGGAAGGGAGTCCAAGAGAAAATCAAACCAAGAAAGGGTGTAGAAGATGTAAATTCAGAGAGGACAGATATGTCCTTTAATCAAACCAGGTTTAGAGATACAAAACTGGTGATAGAAACTAACTCAGCGTCAGAAACTGCTCATATTGATAATCAATCTGAAACTTCCAATATTACTACATCAAGATTAAACGTCAGCATACCACAATCTAGAAATTCGGCAACAGTAAATGAACTTGATACAGGAATTGTAAATAATGTAACAAAGCCAATGGAATCCTCACATATGAAGAAGCATATACCGAAACCTAAACCAACAGTAACGAGCGTTGACGGGCCGGAAGTCGACGATTATAGGCCATCGTCGCGTACGAAGAGTTCTCCGTTAGGCATGCCGAGAAAGATCGACTACATTGTGCCAGTCGTTACAACGATTTTCGCTTTGCCGTTATTATGTGCCGCTATTTTTATATTGTATAAGCGTGGTCGAGAATGCTGGGACAAGAGGCACTATCGACGAATGGATTTCCTAATTGATGGAATGTATAATGAATAAGGTTTGTCTCTCTTTATCTGAACAGGTTATTTTATGAGATTAATTTCGACATATAGTGATGTAAAAGGAAATTATTCATCGGAAAGATATCAGACATAATATCTGCATTTTTCCACAAACGTAAATTGTCTATATGATTTCCTCAAGTTTAAGTAGCACTTGGTATTTATTTCTGTTTACATAACAATGTGTCCAGGTGACAATAACATTTATCACCGGGCGCGCGATATATATATATATATATATATATATATATATATATATATCAAAGTGCTTGATTACCTTTTAATGCCATTAATATATACAATATATACAATAACACGCGCTATTTATAATGCTACAATAACGTTCAAAACTCGCTAGACTAATCTCCAAGTTTATACGTTAGTAAGTAATCAATGCATTGAGATTTATGCTTGAGTTTGAAAGAGTCTTCAAAGAGGAATGTTAACATTGAAGACATTAAAATAATGATTTTGTAAATATTTTGTGAGAGCTTTCGGGTTTGAGTTTTTTAAAAATAACGTATGTAAATATAATATATAGGAGATTATATATCTCTCATGAAAAAAATTTATATGGAATATCAATAGAAACATATATTTGTTTTTTTGTATATGTATACATATCACACTTGATGCCATTTAGAAAGTATAAGAGAAATTTATCAAGGGTCCAATTGTAAAATCCGACAATAATACTAGCGATTGAAATTTCTGTACAACTAAAATCTGAAATTTCGTTTTAAACATTGCGTCACCTTTGAAAATATTCCCTCAGCGAATATTGTGCAATTCTGTAAGAAAGCCGTATAAAAGTAGTTTGTAAGATATTTCTTAATTGTACGCAACGCGATAGTGTACACAAATTTGACCAAAGAGTTACTTGATTTGTGTAATACATCGCATCTGTATTACCTATATTTTTTCATTTATATTGTATTTATAATGTTGCATTTCCCTTCGCGGAGGGATAGATAAATCTCTAAAATGTTAAAACTCATTTGCAAGGAAATTTTGTGGATAATTGCTATAAACAAAATATCAAAGCAGTGAGATGTGGGTTTGCTATGTACATACAACACGATAAGCAATAAGGTTTCTAAAATTACTTTTAGGCCTTTGGAAATTTCTATTTTGTCGATGCATGGGAAAATGAATAATGAGACAATTATTTTTATACTATATCTATGTAGAGAGAAGAAAAAGATTATTCACATGTTGTTACAAAATATATCTATTTGAAAATCCCATGATTGTCGCACCGTTTATTTCGTGACCTATATAAATAATGTACTGCTTTAAAAACAGAAACAAGAAAATGAAATAGTATCTGGAAAGATTTTATTTTAATAAGCTTGTCATATAGAGATACATAAATTTAATAACGTTAGTAATACGTGTAAATTACGAATTTTATCTACTCGATGAAAATCACAATGCAGAGAGAGAGATAGAACTTTATGTACGTACATGCTTTACATATTTGCACATTCAGATATCTGTATCTTGTTATAATCTCCAATAATCTAATGTGATTTCAAAATATGTAATAACAAATACCTCTCTTGTCTTTTCTTCTTGGTATTTTCTTTTCAAGACTATGAATTGTTGCAAAACGCGCGATTTAGAAACTTATCTAATCAAATAAATGCACATTTATATTTTCAGTTTAAATCTATATAAAGTTTCTCTCTTGTAAGAAATACATGTATGAAAATCGCGAAAACAAAGAATTTTCTAACGAGTGGGAACATCTTTATCGTATTATATATAATTATAATGTATTATATATATTACGATACGTAATTAAAATCATATTTTATAAATTCGACACATTGCTCATTAATATAATGCTATTAATTTAACGTAAGAACTTGTGCATAAATGTACAACTTAAATACATATCATAATGCTAAAAATATTAATAAAAAAGATATACGTATTATGACAAAGTTCAACCGAAAAAAATCAATTCTTGTTATAATCTTTTTTAACATTTTAAAGATTTAAGTTATGAATCTTTTAAGAAAAATGTTCTCGCTATTTTCTCTATTCAATCTAACCTTGAATAGTATTTATATATACAGTTATCACTAGACCAATGAGCGAATAACAAATTTTACTCGTGACGGTAAGTTAAGTATTAGATAACTATGGTAAAACCTGGTAAAACCTGGTTAAACTGAAGATTCACCTCGCGGATCTTTTTCATTTTGACATATTTGCGACAATTGCGACGAAAGAAATTAATTACCGGTTAAAGGAATGATTAAGATCGCGTATATATTAAAAGTTTTTATTCCGATTTTACTGAAGAAGCTTATCGATTGTACGCGTACTTTCAGCCGACCAAGATCGATTAGTCACAATCTGCCATCTCCAAGCTCAGTCACTCCTGCGACTGCGGAAATATTACATCTTGTGCGGAAAGTTTCTCTGGTTGAAAATTATCTCGAGAACTTTCATACGATCGTCGTGGAGTTCTTCTACTTTGATTTGTACTTTGCCTCATCCGGAAAAACTTCCCTAGGCGGCACAAGGCTGAGCATCATCACGTGACGCGTGTAATTCCTGGAATTGCGGAATTGCGTGTCGGTGCCATGGATTCGATCGAGAACGCCCAACACACCGTAGCACTGATTGAATCTGGAAATATTTGTTTAAACAATAATCCGCAGATCTTGATTTTTAATATTGAATTTAAAATTTGACACATAGCGATAAACATAGCGATGTTGAACGACAACGACAACGGAACAAAATACGGATACGGATTCTTTATCAACTTTATGAAAAGTGATTTTCAAGAGAAAAGTTTTAAAATTACTTATTATTTGTTTAGATAATACGAACGCGTGTCAATGCGTGTAAACTTTCAGCGTACAATGTAGAAATTAATAAGAACTTGTGATTACTTTAAATGATGGAAGTCGTGCGCCTCCGGCGATGGGAAGAACGGTAGGTGGTATCCAGAATGTGCATTCAACGTCGAAAGTATCGCGAGTGAGAACCAAATCCAGGCGGTGGCCACGTGGGAGCCCATAATGCATACACCCAAAAAGGGTGGAAGTAGGTTCGAACCGACGTGCTCCAGAGGATGACAATACAACGCGGTCACGGCTATGGGCGCGGTCCATTCATGATGCTGCTTATGTATATATTTATATACAGAACGGTTGTGGAGGAATCTATAAAATAAGACTCAGTATTAACAAATATAGTATGCTTCTCAAACATAAATATAATTTTCGCGCGCACACACATGCCTATTAATTTTAGGATTTTTCATCGGGATAAATTGATTCAATGATATATAAACGCGTTTCGCATGCAATTTGTCAGTCTTCCGACGTCCGTCGACGTGAGTCGTCGATTTCAGGATTATAGTGGCTTCCAGACGTGCGTACCTGTGCGAGTAATAAAAGCCAATTTCCTCGCATAATATGTGAATCGCGATCTCGGCGAGCACCCAGTGGAAGGTCGGCAGCTCGCGCACCGGAGGGAAACCGCGCCATTCCATGAAGTAATAGCCGAGGTACATAATGGGAAAGCCGACGACGATCTGATTGAACAGTACTTGAGCGATCACTTTGCATAACTCCCTCTTGTCCACCGGCTCGTTCGTGCCGGGCTGTATTTTATATCTGCGCAGCGCCGCTGGTCGATTGGTGACATCCAGGATGGTGTAAATTCCGCCAACAACCCAGTAAACAACTATCGTCAACGATAAAGAACCTGTCGACGATAAATACGAAGTTATTTGGTGTCTTTGTGGTAGGAATTTGCAGCATTGCCAAACATTTTTTTCTTGCATGTAAATTTCTACCTTGTGAATTCGTAAACATGCATATATTATAATAGTATTGACTAGCGATACGATGCTCATGTATTGGCTATTAAGCATTTACTAATAACAATATGTCCTATTGAAATTAACATACGGATGTATATAATTTTCATGTAAATTATATAAAATTGTCTATCTTCTTTTTAGTAATATGAAACGCACAATATAGATTTATTACTATTTTTATATTTGTAAAGATTACTGTATTTCTTGAGCTTACCGTAAACCCAAAGTGTGACCGGATTATCTCCAAATTTATCCAAAATTTTGTCCCACTGAGCTTGCCAAAAGTCCCCAGATGCACCCCAGAATCTTTGTAAGTGCCTGAAATTTCGTTTTTCTTAGTTAGATTTCGAGAAATAAATTTACAATTTGATTAGCGTGCTTATTTATAATATTCAGTTGTAGGAAGATGTATACATGTATATGTACATATATGTTTATTCCATGCAACAGTTAAAGTTGCAAAGTTGTTATCACTACAGAAAAATGAAAAACAACCGTATTTTTATTAACATTTTATACAATTACTAAAAAAATAAGCTAAGTTAAAGTGGCTCGATGTAATTTATATTACCATGTCAAAGAATTGCAAAAAGCAGCAAATCCGACTACCACAGTTCCAATAACAAAAAGTACGCTTCTGAGACTCGAGAGCAGCGTCGGTGGAGTTTGATTTTTCGAGGCATCGCTGATTGCAGAGGTTGCTATAAACAATAATAACGAATTACAAACAATAGGATTGTCTAACCAAGAGAGTAAGGAACTTATAGTCAGTGACATTTACAAGATTCATGAAAATTATTTCAAATTTATTTTATCGCACAGATACGGATAATCAGATATGTAATAGTCTATGTGGATGCATTTTGTTGTTAAAATAAGACTTCAATTGTAAATTTGATAATATTATTTTTACGAGAATTATTCAAACAAGTCTTTCTCAGTTATCATAATAATTTGCTACAAAAACAAATGTAAATTGTGCCAGCAAACTTCTTTTCTATAATTTGTATTTAATCTCAAGCTCAATATTTTTTAACTTGAAATGTAACTTGAAGTGACAAATATAATTAAATTTGCATTAATCTTTTAATATCATACAGATTAATTTTCACTAAAAGTGAAAGGCTATATCAATAACATTTCACAAAAACATACATATTTATTGCTTCTTCACAAAACGCGGCAGTCGTTTTTTCAAACAAATTTATATTCACCAAAAGTCTAGTTCTTTATGGAACTGGTATTCGAGTGCTCAGACGAGGTATCGAGGTATTGCGAGTGGATTAATTAATGGCCATTTCGTTACGCAAGATAAATCAGCATTCTATCGATGTCGCGTCCGACAGGTGCTCGACTCAAAATCAAGTCACGAAACACAAGCAAGCGGAAATTTTCAATTGCCACTTGATGTTCATCGTCGAATCCGTTTAATACCTGACAAAATGAGATGACAACGTGCCAGCATCATGATTCAATTTTCAAAGTCCTGTTATTGACCGGATTATCTCGAACCCATGCACTCTCGGAGTACAATTTGGGGGGAAATCTGACGATCCTCGCATGACTTTCTCAATTTGCCGATATTGCCAAACGTATTTTCGTATGAGATAATTATGTGCACATAATCTCAATGTCGCAATAAAATGTTCACCCATTTATCTTCAAATACTTGTATTTCTATACTAATTTACATCACTTTATCGCTGCGCAGTTTCTTTCGCTTGCATGTGTACAAAAAATATGGAAATATGGTTATTTATCTTTTTCATCATCACTGATACAAACGATGAGAAATTAAAAAGCCGCTTGCTTCATTGCGTCACAAATAATAATTTATTCTTCGACTTTTTGTCGATGTTAACGCTTGTTATTGTTATCATATTATGTACGAGATGCCGCACACACATGCGTGCGCGCCAAGTAGCGTCCAATGTGCACAAAAATAACATCGAGAACATGAGAAGAATCATGATAAATACGTATAATGATTAAAAACAGAAAAAAAGGTAGAAATTCACGCAAATACTTTCACGAATAATCCTGGCCGTGCGTCACTAACATATCGAATGACTTTGAAGTTTAACTGATAAGTCTCGATCGTGCTGCTATGTTTGACTTGCGCAATAATATTTTTTGCTGGACAAGCATCGTGTCGTTTATATTTTATTACGTCCTTGCGGTGGCAGTCATTTATTTATCGATCACCGAATTCCGAGGTATTTCGACGGATCGAATAGTGCCATGACTATGGATTTGGTTCCTGTGATAAAGCCTCGTGCAATCTTGTATAAAGAAAATGACAAAAGAAAACGAAACTATTAGTCACACCGGTAATTGATAGAGACAGTAAGTATTTTGCGCATCTGTCGAGAATACTCAGACACGTTCCTAGAGCAATAGCCACTGCAGAGATATGATGCAAGCTCCTTGACGCAAGTCACGTGTGTCAAGCATATTAGCATGACAGCTTTGAGAATTGTACTATGATCGACGCTATTTTGTGAATTATACCGCTCATGTGCTTATGAATATTCGGTTATCTCAAGAGCTCGACAGAGTTGAAATATATTTTCCACTTGTGGAAATCAAACAAATGATAAAATTGCGTTCACCATTGATGTTACATGTTATCGGGAAGTTATCGGAAGGAATGATTTGACAAAACATATGTAACTATATATAACGAAAACATTTCATTCGTAGACGTAGAATGTTAAATCTATTTTATTTCTATTTTTAATGGAGATTTAATTTCAGAGACATTTTATCGAATGTTGGATTTGGAAAATGTTACGCGTCAAAAATTTGAGATTTTTGCGCTGCTAGTTATTCATTATATTTTGGCTCCAACCCGTTAAAATAGATAATGTTATACGTGTGAGTGAGAAACACATATTAAACTTTATTGTTGAAAATTTATTCCGCATTCGTGATACGAAAAAGTGACTTGCTTAATAAGCAAGTTACCACGAAGAGCAAAATAGAGAAAAGATTAGAGATCATTAGAGAATCAGAGATTTCCATTCTTTCCGTTAAAAATAATGTACCATTTTGAAATATTTTATAGTCGACTAAAACATTTGTCAATAATATTTCTCTTAATCGTGCTTGTGTAGCACACGCTTAATATTATCGATTACTTTTCATCTACATAGAGAAACATCCATTACGTAAATAAAAAAAAATCAATTTTCATATCAATATAAATTTCTCAGACGATGCATTCAATACCATTTGCGTATCGATACACTCATTCTTTCCATCAGCATTTGCAAAAATTTGCTAAAAGGATGCAAAAGTAAAAAACATTAGTTCTCTTTCCTACATAAGATAATATGTTGATAATTATAAATTCTCTAACTAAATTAAGCAATCAACGTATCTAAAAATTGAAATGATCAATCTGATTAAAAACAATACATATATATAATTATACAAAGCAGAAAAGAATTAATTTCTCGTAATATCCGCATGATTTTCAAGTCGACTTGCGGTCCAATTCACATCGCTAACAACAATCAATGTACGTACCACTATTTTACAAGGAGCGTTTCCTTTAGCGATTACTTAAACGTAATATAGTGCGTAAGAGGAAAAAGATATCCTTAATCGTTAGTTCCACAAGCAGTTTCTCCACATCAGCAGCAAGATGCGTCTTTCGGGCCGTCGTCGCTGTTAATGCCAAACATCGGTAACGTTAGCACTTACTTTTCGCTTTACGCCGCGATTTTTTCGGAGTGTCCCGAGTTCTCCACCAGAGCCAGAACATCTTGAACGAGCGCAACTGGTTCTTCCAGTGGGACGTGGCGTGACCGTGAATCTAACGGCTCGGGGTCAAACGCGCGGTGAAGGTATACCAGCGATCATTCACCGTTGCTGGCTGCTGCAGCACGCGTCGTTAAGCGAGCCACACTGACCAGCAACGTTTCACGACTCGCCAACGAAGGCCCGCGGACCTCCGTGCCCGTCGCCCCGGCGCCACCAATTTCCTTTGTTTACGCTGTGACTTGGAGTAGGGACGCCTGAGATAGTTCGATAGTATCGAAGCCGGTATTTCGACCTCCGACACTGGATTTTTATCTTGCAAGTTGCAACATTGATACTGATATATTGTTCCCAGCAAAGTAACAGGTAATATACACGTTAGTTATAATTTCCCACTCAACAATGTAATTGTTACATAACACGTATGTTATGTTGTGTATTTATATTAGTGAGTGGGTTGCGATCATATGATCGCGAGATGCATTAGAATCTTTGGTCCTACGATGTTGCAAAAATAATGGTACTGTTCAACACAAAATCTGCGTATTTTTACGTTTAGTGATCATGCTTAATTCTGAATTCTTTTTTCTCTCGTTTTCTATGGAACTATACGCGAGATAGTTAATGCGGGTACGTATTTGAGCATTTTCAATGTGGATATATTTGGATGCTAAATGTTTTCTATACAGATACTTAATTAATTCCATAATACCTTCATAATATCGTATAATTCCGTAGATCAAATAAACAAGATATTAAATTGAAGATTTTATCTTATTAAACTTGAATTATCAATTAGTGCGTCGGACGACATAACGTTTTCCTCGTTCGAGAGCGCTTGTCTCATTTAAAATAGACCATGGAACAATGTATTCGCTGATTAAACATTTGTCAAGCCGAAACAAACGTCGGCACCCTTTGTACAGGTACGTACGTACGTGTATGCAGTGGTTAATTAATGTGTCGACGTGTGATACAATATTGTAATTGCTCGTGACAATACACGGTCAAATGCGCGACGTCACTTAAATGCGTATTTTAGGTTTCGATTTTCTGGCGTTTACTACACGTTTGCTGGATGCTCAAGATATTCACAAAGATCGTACGTAATTGAACTATATAATAACAGACGTACGTCACGTCACGCGTGCGACTCACTCACTCTTGTGCTTGCTAGAGATTAGATTCTATCAGATAGATAAGTGACAGTTGCCAAACAAATACTGAACACAATCTTCTTTATCGTCTATGACCTATATCAATCGGTATGTTTCTAATTAAGATAAAAAGTATACGTTTGTTTGCTCTACTGTCCATAAGTAAACAGCATTGTCTAATAATGGAACAGCTTAAGCATGATGAATAACATGATTTATCTCAAGTTTGTTTTCAATAATTATTTGTACTTGAAAGATGTAACAGCGAGGAAAAACAGTCTGTTAGGAATCACGATTATTGTTTTGGTGACTTATTGCAATTACACGATTTTCCAGTTATGCCGTATTTTTTGCCGTACGAGAAAAAATCGTAGAAGAAAAATTGCGACGCTCCGAACACATGTTGATGTCCTTGGTGTTCCTTCTCTCACAGTTTATGTACAGTTTACCTTTTAAATTAAAATGCGCGATTAATACGATTAACGATGATATCGATAAATTCAAAAACCAAAAAATCTCGAAATCCAGCACATAGGTACTTCGTATAACGTAACATAATCATGCAATTAGATTATTAAAACATACCAATACGTGTGTTACAAAAACTGTTTGGAAGACGTTACGTGCAACATGGGCAAGGCTCGCGAACGTGTGTATACTGTAAACATTTAACGTTTATAATATACGTAAAAAATAAAATAATATCAAATGCTATAGATTTGCTACATATACATTTATATAAACCTATAATGAATTTTATTCCGGTAAACTCGAGCCGCGAATTAACTTGAAATTAACTTGCCAAATATATACAAGCCAAACAAGCACGTTAAGCTCGTTTTCCACAGATTTCAAACTTCCGGGATTGGATTTCACTCCGGTATAATGAGCGCGAAAAAATATTCACAAATTACCAGGGACGGAATATCGATATTTCGATCGTCGTGGCAATACCCGCATCCTTGTTTCCCCTCGCCGGGGACAGAAACCGGGTCAACCTCTTGATGAAAACAGTAATTTCGTTATTGATCAGATACATATCGCGCGTGTTTCTGCTTTGCGAAGAGCTTTGCTTTTCCGTCTATGCTCTTGCGATAACCCGCTTTTATTTTAAATAAAGATCCTCCGACTAAAGCGGAGAGTTCGCTCCTTCGATCTCTATACTTGTCAACATGAGAATCTTGCGCGCGGAGTTCCGCATTTTGCTGCGAAAAGCCACGACTGTAATCGCACACGTATGCGTAGCAAAATGGCTGAAAATGGAGTACGCGAGGAACGCTGGCACAAGGCAGCGCGATCGTTAATCGGATACCGCGAAACGATGCGGCATAACGCGCGCAAGAAGATGTGCGTTTCTTTTAACGATCACGCGCGTACATGGCAATATCAGTCTTCCTTCCTACCTTTGCACGGCCGCTGCACCTCCATCGTCGCACACACGGCTGACGGCGGCAGCGCGTTGGACTGGGAAACTGCGCGGCTGTCTCTGCTCACGATCAGTCTGACGAACTGTGACGAGGTGCGCGCGGATACAGTCGATAGACGGCGTCGAGGAACTGCAAGTGCGCCGTTACGTCGACGCGGTGCATCCGGGATCTGCAGTACGAATGACGATACGGAAACGAAACTGCCTCGTCACAAGTACGGCACAGGGATGCACTATTTGAGTCAAAGAAATCCTCTGTGTGCGATAGAAATATGTCTCCATATAGATATATCATACATATTATACGAAATATAACATTTTAATATACGCCAGTTTTTAACATCTCTTGTATTTTGTTAAAATTTAAGCATCTTTTTCTTCTTGGAATATCAGTTCACTTATAAACGCATTTTGAACGCCGCGCTTACGAATTGTTATTTCATACTTTCTTTATTAGATGAAACTTAATCAAACAAAGTAAGCATGCATTTTCAAACTTCGAATCGAGTTTCCAGTTCGCGCAAACGTTTCTTTTGTCGTCGGAGGATAAAGAAGGTTTCTATCCGCCGTTCTTCGTTATCGACAGAAAGAAACCGACTAAATGAACGTGTCCACCGTAATGTGGCGCGCGACACGGCACGTCCAACTATTTCCGGCTGCGGGAGAGGAGAGTGGCATGGCGATGATAACACCAAGTCGATTCTATCGCGGTTTCACGTAGAATTTCGTCAAGTATCGTCGCCGAGTATCTTCAGATTGTCTTGCCGGAGTATGTGCGTGCAACGTGCGTCCGTTCACCGCACCGAAAAACCGTGATCGACGACAGCGACCTAAATATGAGCAGCGACGTGTCACCTTCTTGACACCTCCAACGCCAAGTAAAAGGTAAATCGACGAGATCCAGAGAGAGTGTCGATTTCTCGATCGAATGCTTTCCGTCTTTCCGCTACTTCTCAATAATGGCTGCGAGAGCTGTATTCGTGTATTCGCGGAAAATGCGTGTTCGCGTTTTCTTCACGTGCGTCGTCGGTCACGCGTATTACGTCACTTTGCTACGTGTTCAGTAAAGTCGATGCGTCTGTTTGGTCAGTTAAGAGTTTTCTGCTATTTTCTCAAAGATGGGAGAATCGCGAAGCTTCCTCTCGTTTTCACTTTTCGCAATTTCAATCTCTCTGTGATCTCGAGTTTTGCTTTTAAATCTTAGGACGTTATACCTAAAGCACAATTTAATCCCGTGATATTCAACAACAACTTCTTACACTTCATGCAGTTCCTTACACTTGCAGAGTAGTGCTAATCAAGTTGGTATAATTAATACGTCTTTTTTATGTACAAAACTTTATGTTAAACTGTAGTATTTTTTCTAATGCATCTTATTTATTTTTATATAAAAACATACTTTTCTTTGATGGCATTTTCCAAAAATTATTTGGCTCTATCAATATATCGATTCTTATTATTTTTAAGTTATTAATGTTTTACTTTGACATTTTTCTAATTTCTAAAATTTCTTTTAAAAAAATTGTTAATATATTGCAAAATTACAAAAGGCAATTACAAAGTTGTGTAATAAAAGTACAAAAGATACAGATGTCAAGCTTTATTGAAACTGTAGTCATTACAAGAACAATTTAGAAATACTAGAGTAATTTAGCAATATATTTATGATTACGAATATCATTTTGTAAACCTCTTGGAAGAAATTTTATCAGGATCACTGTACGTATGATTTATGGCTTAGTAATGTTCACGTTGTAAAAAATATCGTGATGATTATAAAATATAGGAATAGGATATTTGAGTGATATAACTTACTTACACTTTGTTTTTAATATTATTATTAATGTTGAAAATAAAAACCAAAGGCAAGTTGCATTTAGCGTTTAGTGTTGCCTGTACTTGTAAGTACCATGTAGAAATAAAGAGGAACGTGATCTGCGTCGAGACTTAATGCAATTAGTTTACCCTAGTCTAGATCCTATCCAATTAGATCTGGAAAATGGGAGCAGTGGGTGATATTGTGTTTTGCCGTATTACTTTCACTGCCATTGACTTTAGCAATTGTCTCTCGTCCATGTATATTTGTAATTACCTTTACATAAAAAGCAGTACATAATGCAGTGGTTTGTTCTACTCCTGTTTGTGCAGTGCATAATGTGGGGTGCATCCGAGGAATCATCATCGGGTGCGATGGAAGGCAGCCCTCCTGAGACCGTGATGCACACGAAAGAAACGTGTGAACAGAACAAGAATCAACTGGAGTCCCTAAAGGAGATCATGCTGAAGAATCAAGAAAGTTTAAAGAAGAAAGAGGAGGAGGTTCAGGTATATACAATATACATATTTTGACCTTTTCCTGCAATATTGAGAAATTATATCGTTCAAAATCTAGATTTATGATTTAATGTTTTTGAGTAAACGTAATTATTTATTTGTGTATTTAGAATTAATTACTAAATGAAGATTAAACATTCATATTAATATTTTATTCAATTTTTGAACAAATACAAGAATTATATTACATGTAAAAACTTTCTAATATTTTACATCTCGTTCCAGACTTAAAAACTGTAACGTAAATTAATTTCTCGTCTTTGTATCTAGGAATATGCACGAAGATTGTCCAAAATTAAATCTAGAGCCAAATTTTCACGTCGGAGCAAAGAAGGAGCTTCGTCGTCTAAAGACACAATACATAAGGCTGAATCTACAGCAAAGGATACAACGGATGACGCGATCGACGACATAAGTCAAGCAAAAACCCCGAAAGCGAAGTCTTCTTTACTTCAACGAAAATTGGCGGAGAATAGAAAGGCGTTCGAGCAACGTAGCAAAGAGCTAACGGAAACAAAACGGGCAGTGGAGGAGAAAGTGGAAGCTATCAGGCAACAATTGGAGGAAACGGATTTAGCAGCAGTAGAACACAAAGATCAATTGGTCGTGACACCAATAAAGCCTCTTATGATAACTTCGGAGGTGAGTTGCATGTCAATTTATTGCATAATATTATATATAATCTCTTTCATAGAGTAATTTTCCATTAAATTTTTCATGAATAAAGGTATGTGATACGTGAAGAACATGAAATTTATTTATTTCCCATTTTCTTGATGTAAGGTGATGTCGCCAATTCAAATACAAGATGTTCACGAAAAGGAGAAAAAAATCATGGAACTCAATAGCAAGATTATCGACTTGAAGGCTACTATTCTGGACCTACAAGAAAATTTAAAAGAAAAAGATTCTGTGATTGATTCGAAAACGAAAGCGGTTACTCTCATGTCCGCGGACTTATCCAAGAAGGGTAAAACGACATTGGATACCCTCGAAGATACGAAAGACGAGATGCGAACGATGCAAGAGAATTTTGTCTTGTTGGAAACATCGTTGAAAAATAAAAATGCCAGTCTACTGGAGCAGTTACAGGAAAGAGATAACAAAATATTGGAATTGGAAGGGACGATCGACAGGTAACATGCTTCGAATTGCGTTATACAATTAAATAATGTTTATCCTGAGCTATATAGTTGCAACGTTTATATACTTTTATACTGATAACCAAAATTGCAACAAGTCGAGTTAGAAAACGTTATTTAATGTTTTTTTTTTTTACTAGATTATGGTATTTATTGGATACTGGATTAAAACATTAATTAATAATTTAATGTGATCCTTGAAAATTTTCTAAAACGATGACTTTGATATTTTTTAGGTTTGAAGAGCAACTTAAAGAACAGAAGATAGCTGAATCGGCAAGCGTCGATTTCTCGCGCTCCACTATGGATACTTTAGCAGAGACTAAAGATGCAATGAAATCCATGCAGGAAAATTTTGTTCTCATTGAATCATCGCTAAAGTTGAAGAATGATAATCTTTTGCAGCAATTGGGGGAGTACGAAGTAAAATTAGCGGAAGCTAAGGAGAGGATATTTCAATTAGAATCGGGTGCTGGTATAGTAACCACTCCGACAGTAGAAAATTTACAGTTTAGAATCGAGAAATTGGAGCAGAGTAATCGACAACTCTTGGACGAAAAGTATGAATTACAAAAAGACATTGCCGAATTACAGGATAAAATTATCGTGAATAAATCGATTAATAGCAATGATGCGATCATCAAGAAAGACAACAGAATAAAGGAACTTGAAAATTTGGTAGAGGAACTTGAGCGATCGAACGAGTTGCCGATAGAAGAATCAAAGATCGAATTACAGAAGCAAGTAGCTGAAATGTCGTCCAAGAACGAGGAGTATTCCAACAAGATTATCGATCTCGAGAAGCAAATATACGAACTAAAAACCGATAAGAGTGACGTAGCGGCGAAATTGTCGAACGAGGGAACGGTGCCGAAGGAAGGAGAAACGGTGACCAAGTTAACGAAGGAACTGGAGGAATTAAATAAAAGCACGATCAAATTAAGAGCCCAGCACAGAAGCAAAGTGAAAAATCTGCAGAAGCAACTGGAGAACTTCAAAATGGTAAGGATTTATACGAAATACTTTTCGATTTTTAGATCTATGATTGCAAAATGATATAGCTTTGCTCGATAGAGTCGGGGGGGGGGGATGACTATATTAGTCATACAGATTATTTCTAAAGTAAAGTTAAATATTAATCAGTTCCTTTAAAAGTAGTAAGAGATATATTTTGTACAGATATCTGATACGAACGCGGAACTCGTTAGACTGGGCAACCAAGTGGCGTTATTGGAGGAGGAGAAAGGTAACCTTCAGCTGAGTCTGGTAGACTTTGACGAGCTTAAAGGTAGGAACCAGGACAAACGTACTTTCGCCGGCGTTTTCATTGATCTTATAGTTTTGTTACCGGACTTGCAATGCAATCTGTGTTAATATTTTTCTCTGGATAGCCCGAGAAGATCCACAATCCCGTTTCCCCTATCGTAAAACGTATTCGTGTCCTAATCGTTATAATTACGTGTACATATTTTTTGCGAGTATATTCCTTTGGGCATTACGCTATGCGAATAAGCTTCATGTCATGACATGATTAAATATGGCCGGTGAAATGTTAGTCCATTGTGTGTTTCATTCGTGAATCTTTAAGAGAAAACGATATTTTCTAAGGCTGATTTCTGGTGATGGAATCTTTTCACTCTATTAGTGGTAGTCTCGTATGCTGCAATTATTGATAATTTTCTCGTTCACGAAAAATACTAATCTCAGTGATATTATTTTTTAACGAGCGAGCATAATATGGTACCTACTTTACTTGTCAAAGTTTGCTACTCACTTATTTCTAGAAGTAGAAGATTTATTAATACTTATATCACCGATGTTTTCTCCGTTGTATCTGTTATTTTCATATGGAATAATCGAAACTTTCGATTATTACACTTATTTATAATAATTGCTGTAATGAGCTTTTTACGAGATAAATAATGATCGAAATTCTTTTATACGACCAACTCTTCAATTAACTAACAATTATAGATCTATCTAAACAAAAAAATATACTATTGTACTTTCTCACCTTTTTCTTCATAATTATAATGCTCCATGCTTTAAAGGAACGGATGATCAGCAGATTTCTATTTTTCTTCCTACAAGATATACATTATACATATATACATTTTTATTAATATACTCACACGTATACATAACATAACAGTCTTATAAATATACATGTATTATTAATCTTCTTATTTGCTTTATGACAACTATTGTTATTCTATTCGATGTTTAAAACATCTAAGGATACAACATCCAAGTATTCAAGGATAAATCTTTTGAGATATTTGTTAAATCAAATAAACAGAATAATTAAACAGCATAAAAAAGAGCTTTGTTGAAAAATTTCTTATTAAAAATTAGCACTTAATAGTTGCTTGCTTTAAGCTTACTGCAAACAAACTTAAAATTGCACGTACGTTATCGGCAAAATTTATGCGATCTGCACAGCCTCGGCAGGAGATTGGCAAGAGCGTACTGCTGACCTGGAAAATAAAGTTTCTTCCCAAACGAAAGAGATACAGGCACATGTTGATGCAATCGCCACCTTAGAGAATCAAAAGTTGGATCTAATGCAAGGTAATTTGTCAAGTAATATGTGTAGGATAAGATTTAAATACGAAATATAATGTTGCGTGTGTTCTTACTTAAATTCATTATTCTTTTATTAAGTATCAACTATTACAGTCTTAATAACTGTCAATTCTCAATTTTACATACATGTACATTAAAAATCGGCATTTTTATGATAACATTAATAACGAGTTTGTAAATGTTTATGTTCTCTTTCAGAACTTCACGCAGTAAAACAGGAAGTTTTGTCACTGGAGGCTGAGAACGCAGAGTCTGAGAATCTCAGAGTAACTGCAGAGATGAAGGTCGTCGAATTGGAGGAGCAATTGGAAGCTGTGCATAAAGTACAGAGCGAGAATAAACTCGAATCTCTAGCCAAATCCGAGTATCATGAGCTCGTCAAGAAGATCGACGCTTTGACGCAGGAGAATTCTGAATTGTATAGCAAGTTGAGCAAACTCGAGGAGAAGGGCACATCGGATACTGGCTCGACGGAATCCTTCGAAACCATCCAAGTGAACGACAGAAACGACCTATTGAAGAAGATCGAAGATCTTGAGCAAAAGAATAACGAGTTGACGCTCAAATTGACGAAGCTGGAGGAGAAGGATGGTTCACACGCCGGCTCCACGGAGTCCTTCGAAACGATCAATGATACCGATCGCAGCGAGCTACTGAAGAAGATCGAACAGTTGACTCAAGAGAACAGCGATTTGACGATGAAGCTGAGTAGAGTCGAAGAAAAAGGCTCGTCTGACACAGGTTCGACAGAGTCGTTTGAGCGTATCCCGGAGCATAATGACAACACGACGAAGATCGAACTGCTTACTCAGGAAAATAGCGAGCTTGTTATCAAGCTTACGAAACTGGAAGAGCATTTGAGTCAGATCGAGAGTACTGCTCGACCGGACCTTTCTAATAGCAGCTTACAGACACTTAAACATGATAATGATAATAGTTTACAATTGCGGATCGAAACGCTCACGCGAGAGAACGACAACTTTATGACCGAGATCTTTAAACTCAGAACGCAAATAGGGGATGTCACCGAGGATAACGGCAGATTGGAGAATCTTGTAGAGAGGTTGACGGCGGAGAATACCGAACTGATTGTAAATCGCACGGAATTGGAGAAGCGTCTCGAAGCGGAATTATCTCATACGTCTCAGATGTCGGTCCAGATAATCAAGTCTACCGATCAAATTAACGTTTTAACAGAGAGGCAGCAAGTCCTCGAAAAAGAACTGATACAAATGCGAGAAGCTTCGGTCGAACAATCGATCAACGTGACCTCGTGTGAGACCGATGATGCAAAATCGAAAATCGCAACATTGGAAAAAGAAAACGCGCAGATGATAATCACGATTGCGCAGCTCGAAGAGTATATCAAGAAGAGGGACGCAGAGTTAGACACGGCCATTCTAGAGAAGGAAGCGCTGAGCTCACGAGTAAGACGCATGGTCCACGATGATTTCAGAGATACATCGGGGGGGTTGCGCGAAGAACGTGAAAGATTTAGCCCGGAAAGAGAGGAGAGGAGAGAAAGGGAGAGTGTCGCCTACGAGAGGTCGTCGGACGAAATTTCGGAAAGGGAGAAGGGGCAAAGAAGGGGAGAAGAAAGTACCGCTTGTCAGGAATCGCAAACCGTGATTATAGCATCCCTGGAGAAAGAAGTGGAGAACAGCAAAGTGTTAATCACGGAGTACAAAAGTCAGATAGAGGAGATGAATATGAAACTACAGAGCATGGAGGCACAGCTGCGGGAGAAAACCGATCAGTTATTGCGATACGAGGCATCAGGCATAAAACTGGAGAATTTGGAAAGCGAATTGAGGGACATGCTTCTTACTGCGGAAGAATGGAAATTCAAGTACGATGACATGCAAGCCAAGATGCAGGCACTGGAACAAGGAAAAACGTCGATAGAGGAAGCTTTTAAGGCATTGGAAAGTGGTAACAAAGAATTACTCCAAGTGATAAAAGAGAAAGATGCTGCAACTTCAACTCTGCACGAGCAACTTCAAAGCACGATAGATATGCTTGAAATAAAGTTGCAAGATCAACTGGCTAATGTAAGTGGGAAAGAATGTGAAATCGCGGAATTAAAGAGGGAAATTAAAAAGAAAGACGAAGAATTACATAATAAATACGTGCAACTGCAAAATGGTATGATTACTGTAGACAGTTTGCAAGATGAGTTAAATAATTGTTCGATTAAGCTTAAAGAGAGTCAAATGGCTCTGTCGTCAGCACTGGAGGAGATTACGAAGCTCAATGACGTAGTAAAGGAGAGGGAAGAAGAAATACATGTTTTGAAAAACAACATTAGTGATGTTTTAGAGCAATCTAAGCCTTTGGCGGAATTCAATGAAACATTGAAGAGCTTACGAAACCAAGAAACGAGTTATATAGAGTTGCAGGATAAGTATGACGATGTCGTCCGAGAAAATAGTGAATTGTGGCAAAAGATGGAAAATATGTCGAAACGTGACGAGAACATTAAGAATGACCTAATGAAGAAAGAGCAAGAAATCGATGATTTGCTTGCGACTAGAGAAGACTTGGACTCGCAAGTCGAGGAAATTAAGAGCGAGAAGACTGCAGCTGAAAAGCGAATTTGGGAGTTGCAAGCGATCTTGGACAATCAAACTAAATACGTTGAAGAAATGCAGTCGGAGCTGACGGGTGAATACAAACAGATGGAACGGCTGAAAGCCAAACATGTGGAGGATATGGCGATGTTAAATCGTAGATTAGAAGACGTTATCGAGGAACTGAATGTTAAGACGCAAGAGAACGAGGCTACGAAAACTGAATTGGAACAGAAAGAGGAGATGCTTGACAGGAACGTCACCGAAGAGGTGAAGATTACATTGGAGGGTAAGGTTGCCGATCTGGAACAGAAGCTTACGGAATCGGAAAATAAGCTGCAAGTGCAGTCTGAAAAGATGAAGAAAATTGTGGCAACTTTCAACAAGAAGAAGGTAGCGTGTCAAGAACTTGAAGCACGTGTTGCCGAGTTGGAGGAGAAATGGATGACGGAGAAGGACGAAAAGGAGGTCAAGAATAAGCAAGTACAGGAAGTGGAGAATTCTATGCGAGAGAAGGACAACAAAATTGCCGATCTAGAGGAAAAGTTATTACAGGCGAATAACGACACCGCGGAAGCTCTCGCAAGTTCCGAAAAGTTAGCAAAGGAGTCGATCAGTCTTAAGGAGAAGATGGCACTATTAATGGAACACAACAGAGAGATGGGCGAGGAGATCGAGAGGCAACGTATAGAGATGGAAAGCATTTCCCTTGAAATAACGAATGAAAAAACAGCGAAGGAGGAGATTCATAAGGAATACGAGCTTTATAAGCAAAACACGAGCAAGGAGAACGAACAAAAGCAGATGATACTGGACGACGTGAAGGAAGAGGCGCGAGAGTTGAGCGTGCGTATGCAAGTGATGGAGGCCGAATATATGGAGCAGCTCGCCACGATAAAGAATCTCCAAGCGGAAAACGGCCTCTTGTCCTCCAAACAAACGCAGATTAACGAGAAATTGGAAAATGCTGAGAAGGAATCGGAGGAACGTCGTGTACTAATCGAGCAATTACAAAAAGAGCTTATGGCGACTAGGGCGATAAGTATCCAAGCTACAGACCAGAACATGAGAGAGGATGACACGCGAATCGCCCAGCATTGTGAGCATTCCGAACAATGTCAGAATCTGGTGCAGGCATTGGAGGCGCGTCTTCAAGAGCGTCAAGCGGAGATTGAAAACCTGAATAACGAATTGGCCAATTCTTATGGTAATATTGTATTACTTCATGACGAGTCACTTAGGTACAATGACATGATGATGCAAACGGCTCAAGAGCGTTTCAATCAATCGCTCACGTGTCGAACAAATGCATTGCAACAAGAAATTGATTCGTTGAAAACAGAGAAAAATATAAGTGAACGGAAAGTGTCAGAATTGGAGACCGAGTTAGAAGAATATAAACGTAAGAATGCAGAATGCAAAGCCGGAATCTCCGAAACAGTCGAAATTCCTATTACCGAAAGCGAGCAGCAGCAGACGAAGCGAGACGAACCATTGGATACTATGAAAACAAACCTTACCTCAGATATTAATACTTTGGATAGAAAGGAAATAGAGCGATTGCAAAGCTTACTGACCGAGAAAGAGAGTCAATGCTCCGAGCATTCCGTGAAAGAACGGAATCTTTTACTTACGCGGATAGAGGAAGGAAAATTAAATGTCCAAAAATTACAAGATCAGTTGAAAAATTCGCAAGACGAACTGACAAGTATAAATCATCTTCTTTCTGAAAAGGACGCGCAAGTGGACGCGTTAAAAATGGAATTGGACAAAGTGACTCTTCAGGTGAACGAATTGAAAGCATTGCAGGAACAATATCACATTGCTGAAACAGAGTCAGAGAGTTTACGACAACTTGTAATCGAGAAAAATATGCAGGTGGATTCGTTGGTTGCAGAATTGAATGTCGTAAAGCAACAGATAAATGTGCAGTTGCAACAGCATGCGAATATGGAGGCCGAGCTGCGCTCAGAAATTTCGCTTAGAGACACTGAAATCTCCGCGAAGGAGATTGTAGAAGCATCAACGACAGAACGAGATCAGCAAAGGCGCATTTTGGAATCATGCAAGTTACAAATTGACAATCTGGAAGCAGAAGCGAGAGACACTAACGACGCTGACTCGATACAAGAGTGGCAACGGCGTGTCTCTGCGACTATCACGGAGAGAGATTTGTTGCAGCTGCAAGTGAACGATTTAATGCGATCCTTGGAAGAACTGAGGGAATCACTTACAGATCAGCGTAATCTACAGACCGAACTGGAGAGTGCTCTGCGAGAGAAAGATCAGGCACAACTACTTATCGCGAATCTCACGCGAGCTTTAGAAGATTCGCAAGAGAATCTTGATAAATCGAGGGTATCCGAAGACAGCTTGAAGAAACCTGCTATCGAAGAAACAACTGTTCAACCGGTATTAGAACAAGCGGCGGTTGTCGACGAACCTATTGGCCAACAAGAATATTTGCAACCTACGAAAGCTCCTATCGAGAAGGAACGAAATATTCACTTAGACATTGGTTCGGGTTGGGACAACGATGCGTCCGAGAAACTCAATCTCGATGAAGAACCTTGGGGTTGGAACGCAGAGGATGTCCAATTAATTGGCGATCAGCATCTCGGTACGATGACTTTGAACACCGAAGCACAGTTGCGTGTACAAGTGGAGGATTTGCAAGACAGAATTAAGGATCTGGAAAGACAGAACGCTAAGGCTGCCGAAGAGAGCAAGGCGGCGCAGGTGAAGAGCGGCAAATTGGTGAAGAAATTGAAGGAGTATAAGATGCAGATAGAGAGTTTGCAGCAACAGCTGAAAACACAAAAACAAGCCGACAACTTTTTCGATCTCGATACAACGATTGAGGAGGAACTAAAGACGCGGATTGCCAACTTAGAGAAAGCTCTTAACGATAGTAACGAAGAGAAAAGAAGCATTATTGTTGAGAAGGAAGCGCTAGTGAAACGGCTTGACGTAATAATGTCGGCTAACGAGAGATACATGGAGATGAAAGAGAGACAGGACATGGAAATTGAATCACTGCGTATTCATAATAAGCATCTGGGTAATCAAGTGCAATCCGTACAATGGGAATTACAGGAGATTGAAGCTCGTAAAAATATTTCTTCATTGCATAAAGATCAGATGGATCCTCCGACAAGCCATGAAGTAGTACAATCCACTGATGATGTTGAAGCAACATCAAAGAAATACAAGGAAGAAATAGATGACTTGAAAGACGAGTTGGAAGCACTCGCGGCCGATAACGAGCAGTTACAGCAATTTTTAGAACAACAGAAAACAATGATATCAAATTTGGAATCGAAGAGCTGCGATAACACTGACGAGCTTATGGAGAAATTGAATACCTTGAATAATCAAAATGAGCAGCTTCAAAGTGCTTTAAACAAAAGCAAGGAGGATTATGACGCGCTCAGGAAACAGTATGAACAAAGTCTGATAGATGCAAATGATCAAGTAGTAGCGATGCGGCAAAACGGCGACCTCCTCAAGATTGAATTCACGGAAAAAGTAAAGAAATTCGAATCAGAGATAGACAATCTGCAGAGGGCTCTGGAAGAGAAGGATGTCTTGCAAGGAAAACTCAACGCTCTGATGAATTCGGAGGAGAACGTTAACGCATCTTTAACGGTAGTCACGGAGTTGCTTAACGCTAGAGTGCAGGAAGTCGCTGATTTGAAGCAAGAACTTCAAGTTCAGTATGTGGAGAGGCAACAGGCTGAAGCGGTGCTACAATCAGAGATGCAAGATTTAGCGAAGGAATTGGAGAAGAGGAAACAAGAATTAGGCGCTTTGAGACGAGCGTTTAGCGATAAGGAGCACGAGTTGGTACAACAAACGAGTGTCGAGACGGTAAACGCAATCATCAGTGAAGCTACTCAGGAATTAGTTCAAAAGCACGCGATAGAGATTGAAGAAAAGGACAAAGAGTTACGCGTTTCGACGGAAAAGCTGATGGCACTGCAGTCAACGATCGATGAGTATACTTGGAAACTGCGGGATAGCACGAGCAAATTAGAGATGCAACAACAGCAAATCACATATCTGAAAGAGGATCTAATTGAACGAAATTCGATAATAGAAGCTATTCAAGCGGATGTAAAATCGATGAATGAAAAATTACGAAAACAGCAGCAAGAGTTAATACAGTACGACGAAGAGAAGATGAGACTTACGGCAGAAGTGGGGACACAGTTAGCGGATATCCAGCGTCTGCAAAGTCGATTGAATACCACGCAGGCGTCCACGGAAGTCGATCTGAAAGAGTGTAACTCGCGTATACGTAACTTGGAAGAAGAAATGCAAGCTTCAAAATCGGAGAAGGAATCGATTTTGACGCAGTACGATCAAGAGACGAAGACGTATCAGGCCCATCTGGAAAACTACAGAGAACAGATGGATGTTTTGGAGCACGGTCTGCGAGAGAAAACTGAGCAGTTGCACTATGTAAGCACGCAACTGTGCGCCAAGGAGAAAGACTTGGAAGGAATCAGAGCCAAGTTGAACGATAAAGATTCCATGTTGGAAATTATGAATCAAGAACTGAACGAGAAACGATTCGAATTGGAAAGATTGCGCAACGAACAATCGCCGCAGACAATTAACGATCCTTTCGCGTTTAGGACAAGTAACGAGGATGATGCGAAGCTGCAAACTACCGTAGATGAACTGAGGGCACAGATGGAAGCCAAACAGCAAGAACTCGAGCATTTGAAGTACGTTTTAAACGAGAATACATATCCTACGATTATTCAACAGATGCAAGACAGGATCAATTGCCTGTACAATGAAAAAGCTACGTTGGAAGCTTCGTTGCGTGCGACTACGCAAACCTTGACGGAAAAGCAGGAGCAAGTGAATCTTTTGACGCCGCGCATTAATGTGCAGCATCAGGAACACGAGATTTCCAGGGAAGAAGCCGCCAGTTCACTCTCCAGAGAACGAAGATCCGTACGCGATCAAGAGGAGATTGTTAGGTTGCAGAACGAGTTGCATGTAAAGGAACAAGAGATCAACGAATTGAGATACGTTATAGCGGAGAAAGATTCGCAGTTGTGTCTTCAGGCCAGCATGGAACCACAATCGGACGATTTTGAACTGCGCGAGAACGTGCAGAGATTGACGGGAGAGTTGTATGGTAAAGAGCAGGAAGTGCAGGCATTGAAATCGAGTATCGCAGAACTGCAAGAAGAGGTCTTGCGTTTGCAAAATTTCGAGAGACTCTCGGAGGAAAGTAGGAACGCCATTGAGAGGCTAACTTCGGAAAAGGAGCAAATTCGCGTCGAAGCCGAACAATTCTTAAGCAGGGAGTTGCAAAGGAAGGAATCGGAGATTGATGAGATAAAGCAGAGATTGTCGAAAGAAAACCAGAAGTTGTTGGCAGAGCTTCAATTGAAGAACAACGATATCGAGAATTTGAAGATTCGGTTGGAGCAATTGCGTACTATCGCGGACGAACGCGGCAATAAGTTGCAGCAGAAAGAGAACGAACTGATGCATACGATCGATGATCTGGCGGAGAAAGAGAGAAGACTGGCTGAGCTGAGCATCACCAAAGACACCGAACTACATCATTTGAAGATGCAAGTTCGCGAGAAGGACGCGCGTATAGAAGAAATCGTTGCATTGTCCGCGGAAGAGGAGAAACAATTGGACGAGTTGAGAGAAACTCTGGCAGCCACCGAGACGGAGATGAACAGGTCGAAGGAGTTACTGGAACAAAAGGTATCGGAGTACGAGTTGATACAGCACGCTCTGAAGAAAGACGTACCCGTACCCGTCGTTGAAGATGCGGCGTCGAAAATGTCAGAAACCGTTCAAATGGCCGAAAACAAGGAGGTTGCTTCCAGCGAGTTGGATATCGCGTTATATATGCTTCATCAGAGAGACGTCAGGTGCGAGGAGCTCACGCACGAACTGATGCAGTTGCTCGAGGAACGCGATACGTTACAATTGCGTTTGTCTAATGCAATTCGAATAAACGAAGAACTCAGAAGAGCGAATAGCGCCGAAACGAGCCCGACAAAGGATTCACCGTCGATTTCGCAAGCAATGATTGAACCAGTCGTGGAACAACCATCGCCTTCGAGATCCGAGGGACCAGTCGAAATAGCAAAAGAGGCTATCGATGCTCCGATCGAGGACAAGGAAGCTCTTGCTCTGAAGTAAGCAAAATTCATTTTTATAAACTATATAGTATTTATAAAGTCACTTTTAGATCCATGTAGTTTTGTAGCCAACTTGCGGGGAAGATTCGAGTATTTATATTTCATACGTAATATAAACACGTATGCTTAATCCTATTATTATTATTTCGTTTATTTAACGTGAAAATAATAATGCCTATCATTTTATGCTAAAAAACATATGAGTATATATACATATATATTCGGAATAACGACACAATGTACACATTTGAACGGAAAAAATTAAAGCAAAACTTGTGTGAAGCAGACAGCTTTTTTATGATTAATAGTCTTTTTTATAGTAATAGATTAATCAAACGTTTCTCTACTTTAGTCGCTGATATGTTACTCATCCATTGGCGCGAACGACGACGGAGTTCTTTAGAGCGGACACATATACGAGCCCTACTTATGATTATTCTGATCTTGTAATTTAATGCAGTTTCCCAAGTTTCATTGTTTAGTCGACCAAATTAGAGAAATTGAAGTATTTCTTCATAGATTACTACTTAAATAGCTTAAGTAACGAAAGTAATTGAAGAACAAAAATAACTGTTGTTCCTCAATGACGTTTCTTCTGATATCCAGTACCTCGCCTTCCGCATAACTCGCTTGCAGCTTTGTATCTAAGCTAGTTCTTCCCTTAGGTTGTCGCAGTTGCATTCGGTCAGTCACACGAAGGACGTACGTTTAAAGGACGAGCGGGAGTTAAGGCATACGCAACAAATGTCCTTATTAGCACACAGAGACGTTTTAAGCACATTGCCGCCTGAAGCAGCCGCGAGGCTTGTCAACGCTAATTACACTCTCTGTAGGTATCACTCGATGAGTAGTCGGCAGATATATTAATTAACATATCCAACAAACGTTTACAATTGTGTATCAGTATTGTTAATGTAAAGTGATATCTCTTTACAGCTCGAGACGTCCAGAGCCAATCGAGCGTCCTTTTAAATTGGTTGTGGGGCAAGAGGTAAATCCCCTCCCCTCTTTCTCTCTCTCTCTCTCTCTCTCTCTCTCTCTCCGAAATATATTTTTTATATCATCTTGATTGTTTATTTCTTTAATACTATTAATTTGTAATTTTACAGATTCAAAATTTTTTATATTAGATAAAATTTAAGCATTAAATAGATGCAATATAATTAAAAGATAATAATATTATTATTATTATGTACATAAATTTAGCACGCCGAAGGTGGTGCACATGTGATGAACGAATAGCGGGAGTGAAACGGCCCTTGTTTTTTGTCCCTGAAGACATTCCTGCCAAGTGCCAACTGCCAAGACTTATTCCTGCAGTTAACTAGTGAGTCGGAGCAGCCTGTGTATTTTTCGAACAGGAGAACTCGTTTGATTACACACTAACAATTCTATGGAGTTATTTCATTAGAACGTTATCCGACGAAAGAGAGCGGAGAAAAATATTTTTCGAATCGCATGTACAGAACGTAGGTAGTGTTCTTTCTCGAGAAAATTGCTCCTCTTCGAGGAAGAAGAGAATATAAAGGAGCAAATTTACGTGTATTATAATATTGTACAGTTAATGTGCGATAGAACCTAAAATGTTGCCTTAGATAATATGTCTTGCTCTTTTTTTTTCTTTTTATTCAGTGACTAAATTATTCATAGCAGTGCAGCATGTGCAATGTGACGTATGCATTGAAACCATGTTCAAGTATCGCATTGCCGAATATGCGCACGTCTGTCAAAAAGTTGCCATTATGTTTCAGTTCTATCAGTCCTATTTATGTTCTTGTGTGGACTCTGTAAATTAATCTACGATTCGTTTCCGGCTTGTTGACGCAATTTTAATATTGTTATAATAATTAATCATACATCGAAAGCAAACTGCGGAAGACGAATCGTAGATGATTCAAATTTGTAATTTGTAAATTGGTAATTTGTGATCGTAAATTATTTAGTTATATATTATTATTATTCAATTGCTCTATTTCCATAAAATTTTGTACAGAAAAAGAGAAGTGTCAATACATAAGTGATGTCAGTATATATCAGAGGAAATGTGAAATTTTATTACGAATTGTACAAACTGTACGATTTGTATCGTAACACAATCTATACTATCTTTTAAAACATGATAATGATTTATGACGGAATTACGAACTTGCGCTAGGCAAGTGCGCATTCCTGGGTAAGAGCACGTATTGTTATCTACGGCGATACAAATGCTCGTATCACCGGGATTACATCTTGTGATCTGAATGAGATAACTTACTGATTTACGCCAAATTGATATAGTTTCAAGAAATCATAACATTTTTTTATTCGCTTATTCTAGAAATTATTTCTTTCATCTTTCTTTTCTTTAATCGACTTTTATGATCAAAAGACAAATGTCATGGATCTTATTTGTCAAACTCATTTGTCCTTACTTTTGAGCGTGATCTGGATTGGACTCAATCAATAGAACTAACTTGCATAAAATTTTGCGTATTTTCTCGCATCGAATCATCTCTTATTTTGTGTTTACATGTGTTTGTCATTCTATTCAATAGGACGCAATTTTTTAGGACAGTATCAATTAAATAGAGCGATCCCGATAATAATCGAAAGCGCAAGGACATGTCCGACTATGGACGGCTGGCAATTTAATTTGTGTACGAAAGCGTTAACGCCCATGGTTCGGCATCTTGTCAGCAGGTCCAGGTGTTGTTCCAGAATTTGGAATTTGCTTGGGGATCGAAATTCGCGTTACTAACTGGCACCATACTTAATCTATATCATGCCGGAGCTATTTCTAATCTCGCTGTGAGATGACGAGAGATGATTGTTTATCGATGATGTTGATCATCTTCCTCGATGTTGAATACGCACGGCGATATCGTTGGATCGCAAGGAGTCTTTAGAGAATGCACAAATTAACATCTTTTATTTAGTTTGACCAGACTATAATATAGTAGAGGCTAATAGAAATAAATTTTATTGAATACTCCAAATTATTTGATAGAGCAAGAGGCTTCCAATAATTTAATAATTACGAGAGATTTAAATGATATAAAATATTAATAATAAAATTGGAACATTTCATTTTCTCACCTTATCTTGTTCCGTTACGTTGCAATGAATTTGTGCCTCGCGCCTTAACTGCAGAATCTGGCAAGTCACACACAATATAGTTTTTTTTTCGAATTTTTGACAACAATCTGATTGAGAGCAGCTTTTTCTCTTTTGCGCTCCAATACATGTCTGATCGTTTGCATCCAGGCAATAGTGATTCCTGCTCTGCTTTGTAACACTTGGTCAGGATCGTACGGCGATCGTTGTTCGACGTTTGATCTTCCAGAGTCTACTATCCAGGCAGAATGCAGCTCACTCTTACCGTTTATGTACTTGAATGTACCATGACGAATTGCCGCATAATCGTAGATATCGTCAATATTTATTAATACTGCATATCTGGAACTGGTTTTGCGCGCATCAGATACTAATGCTGTCCATATGTCGTGGTCATCGATTTTGGGAATCTCTTTCTTGTTTATGCCTATAACAAAGACTTTATTTGATTTGGTTTTATTAACACTTTTGCATGCGTAAAAATCATCGCAATTATGACAATAATAATTTTTCATGTTTTGTAATTGGAAAAATATAAAAATTATATTAGACATTAGTCTGTTAACAGTTTACTGAATATAGCGAGGTGTTTACGAATTTGTTATTCACGTAAGATTTTGAATGTTAGTAATCTGTTTAGCGTCTAGTAATTAAATTATAAATCTTTATATAAAAATATTCATGCGATATTTTATACATGACACAATTTATAACTAACCGGCGGCAGACAACAAAGTGAACAACCAGTCAATTATATACGTTAATTGATTCGAAACTCGTTCGCGTTTTTCAATTAGGAGACTCCATATTGCAGCCACTCCTTGCACAGCTCCTTGCACACCTTCCCAAAGGGAACTACCTTTTATCTAGAAATATTTTATAGTTTAATTAGTTTAAATTCAGGTAGTCAAATTCCCTTGGTCCTCAATACTTACATCACGCAAAAGATAATTACTATCATAATTCTGGAAGATATCTTCAGTAGGTGCTCCGTTATCAGACATAAATAGAATGATACTATTTTCTAACATTCCGCGATTTTTTAAAACTTCTACAACTTCTCCAACACTCTGGTCCAATTTAAAAATCATAGCTGTAGATAAAGATACGTCAAGAAATAAAATAAAATATTTAATCATTATATTAAAAACAAAAAAGTTTCCTCTTTTATATTTCCATAGAACATAGACATACATAGAAAAACGATAAAATTATTCTACTTTCAAGATTTAATAATAAATAAAAAAAAAATATATATATAATACTATACCAACGTAAATTCTTCTTTTCGGATCCTTGATGCAGGAAAATTTGGCAATCTCTTCAGCAGGAACTTGTAATAACTCGTTCATGTTTCCACTATCGGGAGCAAGATGGGCCATATACAAAAACATTGGATTATCCTTATTGTGAATGTTAATCAAACGTATAGCTTCTTCGGTAAAGAGATCCATCGAGTATTTGTCGATTGTGTCCCATGCGACTGACATATTTCGCCTCATGTCAATGCTACTGATTAAGGTTTTCTCTTTTTTAGAATTACTAAACTAAAAAAAATTATGGGTAAGTATAAACTTTTTTTATGTTATAAAATTTTGATAATATATTGACAATACTATCGATAATACTGTTATAATAGTATTGTCGTAATTAATAAAAATGTAATTTTTTGGAAATATTCTAATGGCTTACTGGATCCATAACGTTGTGATTGTAGTAATCCTGGCCATTCCAGTAACTGAAATGCATGTCAAACCCGCGATACGCTGACGTATACTCATGTGTGTAAAAATCCGAATGCCATTTACCTACTATATGTGTTGTTTTGTAACCAGCTTCTTTTAAATACTGCAACAAAACAAATCGTTTGATTAAAATACAGTTATCATTGATGTACGTACAACTAGGATAACTAATGTAAAAGTTTACATACAAAAATAATTTTTACGATATAATCTTATAATTAAGGCATCTTTGCCTTCGAGTAATGGAATCTCATTTGCTACAGGTTTTTCATTTCTATTTTTGTTGATTATCCAATTATTATCAAGTGACTCTTCTAGGTACTTTTATCCACGCTATATCTATTAATTTTATTTATTAATTCTTTTTGTTATTTATTGTTATTTATTTCACGGTTACATTTTATTTCATATTTAATATTATTGTCAATTGTCTCCTTTGATTATTGCACATCAATGACTTTTTCATACTATCAAAATTAAAATTAAATATTAATATTAATAGAATAATGTACTTATAATATGTTATTTATAATATGTTACTTATAATCTTAATATACGCGATATATAACAACTGTTTCAAAATTTTTTAAAGCTTGAACTTATCTGAAATAAATTAGCAGCTTAATTTGATAGTACTTTCTAATACTGGGAAGATTCGCATACCTGCCATAGTAATTTTTCATTCATTAGAAGTCTACGTGGTTCCGATGAAAGTAAAACACCATGTTGCATGCTTAAGCGAATTGGATACTTTCCAGTCATTAGGGATGTTATACTCGGTGTACACAGTGGTGATATATAATGATTGTTCAGAATTCCGTTATATGCGAGAACATCGATATTCGGCGTCGAAATCTGATTGGAGCCGTGAAAACTAACGTCGTTCCAGTCCTACGTACAAACATCATATGAAAGCATCAAGTATTCCGTTGCCAAATTTGCTATTACAGAACAAATTTATATATGATATATATATATATATTATAGTAGACTTTGAAAAAATTTGTTTAGAAGTTTCTATAATAATATCTTTTTTTATGTTTAGTCGATGCATCCGAACTTAGGTAAAACTGATTATTACGCTATAATTTCAAAATACAAAAAATGTAACGGTATTGTGGATATTTAATTATTACTAAGAATGATTTTCTTGTCGATCACGAATTTAATTAATTATGTGCACAATGCAACAAAATGCGCGTAAAAAGATTAGCCTTTGCGTAGCTTTTCATCGAAAACTTCAATTTAATTCAAGTAGCGAATATTCTCACCATATCGTCGACAACAATAATAACAATGTGTGGCTTCTTTCGTCTGTTTTTTCTGTACGTATTGTCTTCATCACTATCGTCGATTGACACATTTTCTAATGAAGCTGTGATTGCGGTGAACAATAGAAAGCTTGTAAAACATAACGTGGCGAATAGCCATGCCAGTAATGGTCTACTCATTTCGAGAATCTCTGAAACAGAAATGAGTTACATAATAAGTTTCGTATATGAAGAATTGGTTTTTGCCTTTTATTCTTAGGATAATTTATTATCTACGCAGTGCAAAGATAGTGCTTATAAATAAGAAACTTTTAGTAAGTAAGTAAGATGCATTATTGATGTTTTCAGTGATATAGCGTGCATCATATTTTAGCAAGAGAAAAATCTGGATCGAAGAGTGAACTGATGAATGAAATGCCAATATAAATTTCTAATAACAGATTATTTCTTATGACTTTGATAGAGTCTGGTGAGCCTCATTGTATCTTGTATCACTAATTGATGAATCATTTACACGCAGCAAATGCATTTTTCCCATATACACGAGCAGATTGAACTCGCTTTCGGCGATTCGTGATTTGACTGACTACGAAACTAGAGGCACCCCGGTTTATTAATACTTGGATTTCCCACGATGGGAAAGGAACACAGGGATAAGATCTAGAGCATAACGTTGCTTCTTCTTGAGGAAAGAAAAAAAATATGCGAGTCCTTCAATAATTAAGAAAATCAAAAAAGAATCTCAATATCGACACTATTTAATCGTGATAGTGTAAGCAAAGATTTTAAGAAGTTTTGTCGGATAAAATGAAGATGATTTACAATAATTGAATTCTGGTCTTATAAAAAAGATTGCAAAAGTGTATTTCTTTTAATGGTGAAATTTGCTGGTGTTATTTCTATCCATACAGAAAGATTATTTTTAAGAGATAAATATATTTATCATATATTTATTTGTTATTTATCTTTAAATATATTACATTTATTACACGACATATCGAAAACTCACTATGTTATTAACACTCAAACATTCCAAGTTTTTTAAAATTGCAACAAATTATATTTAACACTTATATATTTATTTAAGAGTATTGTGCAGTTTCTTAATCACTGACTTTACTGTCAATTAAAATATAATGTAATGCATGAACTTTTGAAAAAAACTTCTTTTTTTATATCAACCGTGAATAATTATGACGAGAAGGGGAGAGGGGAGAGGGGACTTACAATTAAATTCAAAAGGAGGGAAAGCATTACTCCGAAATCTAATTAACTTTTGATGTCTTTAGACATAATGTTTTATGAATATATGGTAGCGTGATATGATGTAATTTTAGATAACCATCATTGTTTTATTTATTAAATCAAGTGTTAGCAAATTTTCGTAAACACTTTGTTAATATACGAAACATATGCCTCATTCAGCACTTTGAATTGCATGCATCATGAGGTTTGTATTAATTATCTGCATGTCGTGCATACATTGTAAAGTTCCCGTTTCTTCGGACAATTAATATTGGCGCGATGGAACAGTTTAATACATGTAATAATTTGGAGCTTCTCATTACTTTGATCTAAGAGTATTCGGTCTAAAAATTTTTCGCACTTTTTCTTTCTTGAAAGTCTCGACCACGTATATTACACAAGTTTCTCGTACCATCATCTGAAATGAACTGAATCCTGTTAATTGTTACCTGCCCAGTTTGCGTCCTTTACATAATTTACACAATTTATATAATTTATATAACTTACCTCATTTACTCATTCTACATCATTTCTCATTTTCCATTAAGCATGTGTATTAACGCATTCTATGCATTTTGATGTGCGTATATGTATATATGTTGTGCTTATATTACATTAATAATAAATTCATAGAGCACAAAGGTGTAAATTCTAATATTATATTTCTTGTTGGCCATTTTTTCATTAAACAATGGTAACAAACAAAATCATGAGTTCGCTAGAAATGTTCGTTAGACTTTACATGTTGGATAAGTCGTCAACTACGAAAAAAATATAGTTCTGTTTGATAGAATTTTACTTGCCTTGGAATTTGCTTATTTTCCTACAAATGCATCATGCAATCGCAGTAAAGTTTACCGAAGTAAAATTATATTTGTTATTCGGCGGCGACGTCATTAATTTAGCGATCCTATACTGACATATCCTGACATATACTGACATACATTATTGTCACAGTAAAACAATTACGTATGCAATCGCGGTGGTCATTATAGTCATCGATTTATATTTATGATTTATTTCGTTTGATATGCGATGTCGAGATAAAGTTAGACTCATTAAGCACGACTGATAGCAGAATTGATAAGAACAATTGATTTGTTTTGCTACTGATATATATATGTATAAACAATTTTGAGAGTTGACGAAAACGGCACTATGTCGCTGGCAATGCGTTTGTGCGCCCTTCTGCTTTTTGCGAACAGCTGCTTCGCTGAAATTCACAATAAGGCCTGGTGGAACAATACCGTCTCTATCAGATTTATCCAAGGAGTTTGTATGATTCGGATGCTGATGGCATAGGAGATTTGAAGGGTGAATATATCCTGATTGACATTTGTTATTGTGCATTATATATATAATATAATGCAGAATAAATTGTTGTATTCATATAAAATATGTTGCAATTTACTCTATTAATTATTAATTCATTATTGTAATATTATAAAAAGTATTAAATTAATTATTAAATGTGTATATAAATAAAATTATGTCATATATTGTTATTTTAAAATAAGAAATAAACATCGATGATATTTGAAGCCATGTGTTTCTTTGCGTCTCTCTGTCCAGGTATAACTTCAAAGTTGGATTACATCGCGGAGAGTGGCATTAATGCGATCTGGCTGTCGCCCATATATCCAAGTCCCATGGTCGATTTTGGATACGACATATCCGACTTCGTTAATGTTGATCCCATTTTTGGGTCACTGCAAGATTTCCAAACTCTTCTGAAGCGTGCTAAAAAACTTGGACTAAAAGTACGGCGATTTTACAATATTTCGACATTTATAATTCTAAATTCTTTATGTTAAAAAATTGCAATTGATGTAGAGAGCTATTGATTTTATTCCATTATCTAAACTTATGTTGATTTGTCATTTTTCTAATATCATTCTAGGTGGTCCTCGATCTTGTACCAAATCATACATCTGACAAGCATGTATGGTTCCAAAAAGCTCTTCAAGGTAATAAAAAATATAAGAACTATTACGTGTGGGCAGATGGCAAAAATAAGGATGCCCAAACACCACCCAACAATTGGATCAGTGTGTTTAGTGATTCTGCGTGGACCTACGTTGAGTCGCAAAAGCAATGGTACCTTCATCAATTCGATTATAGACAGCCTGAATTAAACTTTTATAATCCTGACGTACAAGAAGAGATGAAAGTGAGTCACAGAAAAGCTTTTATAAAGATCTCTAATAGCTCAAAATATCTATTTCTAGTCTTTCAATTACCTAAATTTACTTCTGCTTCATATTAGGCAATTCTAATCTTTCTTCATTTGACGTATTTATTGAGGTATTTATTGTTGTTATCATTATTGTTGTCATCTGGATTTTAAATTTCTTATATACTATTATATACTATAAAACTTATTATTTTACAGTATATATAATATTATTATATTTACACAAAGTACAACCGAACAAAATTTCGGCATTAGATTTATTTTTACACTTATCGTTAATTTTTTCGAACGATTACAGAATGTCTTAAAATTCTGGTTGGATCTGGGTATAGACGGATTTCGCGTCGATTCCGCACCGTTTATTTACGAAGACGCAAAATTGCGAGATGAGCCTAGAAGTTACGCGGCTGGTGCTACATCGCGAGATTACAAGTATCTGGATCACATTTATACCACAGACTTAATCCCTACTTACGAATTATTCGGAACTTGGCGAAAATTTGTAACTTAACAAACAACATATCATAGAACATGTAATAGTGATAGCAACAATTATTTTCTTGCACTTTATCTACCAGTAATAAAAATATCACTTGGCCTGAAAATGAGTTTCAGTATGCGTACACGCGGCAGCGAACGTGTGATTAATGCACATATAGATTTTTATTTATTGACAATTTATTTGTTACCGCAGGTTTCAGCACGGCAAATTCGACGTGGCTTCCAGTGAACCAAAATTACAAGCAGTTAAACTTGGCGAACGAGAAGGTGGCCGATGAGTCGCATTACAAAATTTACAAGACCTTGACTCACATGCACCGAACGGAGCCGGCCCTTACCGAGGGAAGCTATAGATCGTTCACAACGAATGATAACACAGTTTTCGGTGTGATACGTAACTCTGGTTCCCGTTTCGTGCTACTTCTGATTAACTTCAACGATGATCAATCCCAAGTTGTCGATCTATCGGCTGAAGGACTTTCCGCGCGAATGACGGTCAAGGTTTCCAGCTTAGAATCTCACGTGAAAGCAGGGTAAAATTCTTAAATGTTTTTGAAAATTGTTTATACAATTAATTGATTAATTAGCGGCAGTTATTTTAGCGCGACGATAAATGTGATTTTTAGTTAGAGTGTTCACATACCGCACTCGATGTTAATACATGTTAACGTAATAAAACATATTATAAATTTACGATAATTTAATTTTTTATATCCTTACAGGACAATGGTCGATGTATGCGAGATACCCTTACCTGCCAAAGCTGCCGTAGTGTACGCGTCGGCGTCGCCGTGAACACTCCAAGCGTATAATCCATTAAAAAATTTCTTGTGATTGCATGCTTGTATGAATTCTAATTATAATCTTCTTTGCAATAAAAAGGAACAAATAATAGTTTAATCAATTTGGTCTCTTTATAAAGTACAAAGTTTCCTTATAAATTCTTGACACGTTCAAATACTCACAGGTTTAATTTTTATCCTGTTATTTCTCTTTGAAAAACGTTAATTATCTTATCATATTAATTCCTAAAATTTCAAATTTTACATCTCACGTCAAAGTCACATTGGAATTGTCACATTGATGTTATACCGTATATCGATGCACCTTGATGTATTAAATATTCATATCAGTTTTTATTTATCGAATTTATTATGTCTCTATTTTATTAATTATTATTAGTTGGCACAGTACCGACCGTCAATATAACACGGTGACGAATTCCGTCGCTACCGGAATTAATCAACGTGCCGGTAAATCGAGACGTGGTATTGATCGCAATAAACGCATGCGCCTTTATTAATCCGATCGTGTATTGGAGGGGTCATGCAATGCTACGTGCGAATAGTTCCCGAGGCAGCTGCAAAGCTCACGATACTGCAAGTCCATAGTAGTATGTCAAGAGCAGTGTCGCACATGTTCACGAACGTTTGACGAGGGTGACAGTGATCGTCTTCGATCCCGGGCTTCACCTCTGCACGGTACTTGATTTAAGGAACATGTCAAAGCTCAATCATTAACTCGCAAACGCCATGTGTTTCGACACACACAGACACACACAGCTGTGTTTAGCTTATTTAACATTTTTTATTTATTCCTCATAACATTTTCTTTTCTAACAATTCATTTCTTAAAGACAAGATTTGGAATCTATCAGCAAATATCCCGTGCTGTAAATTGTGAAACGTGGTTTAGAAGGGAGACGGTAAGGGTAAGCACCGTCTGTTTTGACAGCTGCATCCATGTCACATGACTGCAATCTATTTATTAATGGTTTTTGAGCATGTTAATTTATTTTTAACGCTTTTCGTTCAATACTATCTTACTGTCAACAATTATTCTTTGGAGATGTATGTGAAATCCGAGCGTTTTTATTACTTCTATATTACTTTATTCTATATTGTTACTTATTTTATCTAATCGCTATTTATTTTTGATACTCATTTTCCAATCAAGAATATGAAATCTGTAACTATTGCTTCATATTGTAGCTTCATGCCTTTGCATATAGACATAATATAGATTTAAAAATTAATTAATGCGTTTCCTTGATAACAGGACAAAAATTATAGACTTAAATATATATACTTTATTTAAATATAAATTATATTACATTTAAAAACAAATTAAAAGTTAAAGTTTTTCAGCATTAGTACCATGTAAAAATGATCGCAATAAAGCAATAAATTAATTCCGATTATATAACTCTATAATTATATACACATCCAAAAATAGCCGTTTTGATTACATAATTAGCAGAAACATTTGCCGAGCATCAACATCGAGTGTAGTATTAATTGTTTTCAACAAGTTGGAAAGAAGCAATCGTTAAACCCGCTTGTCACACTTGTGTAAAGAATGCTCGATGTAAATGCGTTTTGTGTTTTGACAAACGCACCTCCAACTCGCAAATTTATCATCGCGACAGTTATTAAGCGTGACGTTCTCCAGTTTTGACACTTTTGCGACGTTATTTTCATTTTCGGCATAAGTTAAATCATCATCAGGCTTTACGTTGATAATGAGTCTCTCGCCAGGCAACGTCGTTTATTATGACGAGCATAGTTATGTCACATCATGCTCCGACTTGGATGCACTTGCCATTTCGCGACATTCGCATCTTCGATCTATCAGTGTATTCGCGTATTTCTACGTCAAAAGATGCCTCTCTCTTTTTCTCTCTCGTCATCCGATACACTTAGAAATGTCCGCATGCAAGTAAGCACATCCCGTATACCGAGGAACTGCATAATATAGATAATGCTGCATTGCAGTTGTGTGCCAAAGTGAAATGCACTCGCTCACATACCATGCGACATCGTCCACTCCCGCATAATCCGCTTGTCCCACATAATGAATTCCTCATTGACGTATGTTTGTTGTCCGCTGTTTGTTCGCCGGTCGTCGAACTCTGTAATATTCCGCATACCCTGCTTTTATCATGAGCTTCGTGTCACTGATATCAACTTTTGTATCATCCCGCAATATGCATTTCATCTCGTTCCCCAACACTGTCGAAACGTATGCTTTGTACCCCATTGCCAGCAACGCGAATGCTAATCGTAAGTCCTCCTGTTACTAGGAGGAACGGAGTTATGTTTTATAAATATATTTTTGGATAGTACATTGCAACCAGTTGTACAGAGCTGTTTGAATTAATAGTTTCAAGATTCCGTTAGTTTGTCGTAGTCACATTTTCGATCGCACTTGTTTTGGGCTGCATTCTTTTTTCTTTCTTTTGTCCTCGATTTTTGCACTGTTGGACATATTCTTTTTTGGAGAGTTAGGACTCTCAGTGACTTGCAATGAAAACTTCCTACTTCCTACAGGATACTTCATTTCATCATTATACGTGATGATAAATGAAAAGCAACATATGCAAAATATATTAGCTTTTTTAAGGTTTTTGATAGCAAAATATTAAAGTAGTTACGGAGAATTCAATAATTTAATTTTCCAAAACAATTTTATAGTTAATTTTTGAATAACTTATAGAAATCTGTTTTTTTTTTACATTATTTCTTAGTAATGTTATTTGGCGTTTTGTGATCAAATCAAATTATAATTGTTTCTACAATTTAAGCCAAAATAATTGAGTGATTATATTTTGGACGCGAGATGTATTCTTGATACAATTCTTGTACGTTATTACGTGCTTCCGTCCTCGCATTGTTCACATTAATCGGAAATTCTTGCGACGTCGAACTTGCCATAGATATGCGGACATAATCAATGATCTATCTTTAGATATCGGGAGCAGAGCTTTGTTCCTACGTCCGGCGGCATTGCATGTCTCTTTTCATTTTTCTCAAGACAGTCTAATTAATATTTTTAACTAATATTTCGAGATTCTACCTCTGAGATTCTCTTGAAGCAACTATACAACTTTCACACGCACATCGCTAATGAAGACTTACATCTACTCAAGTATACTTGGAATATTGCTAACTATTTGGCATAATAAATTATAATCATGTAACAGTAAAATGTGTGAAACCGTGAAAAATGTGAACGTTGAAGCAGCCGAAATTAGGGTTTTACCGAAACTCGCATATAGTGGTCGAGATTAGACTACAAAAGGATATCCGTGTCGATTTTATATCTCCTACTGCGGTCACGGACGTCGTGGCAGGCCAATTATAAAAGTCTGCTCAATCCAACACACATCCAGTCGGCAGCGAACGACGGCCGAGACTATGTCGGCAGTCCGATTCTCATTGATTCGTTATTGTTAGTTCCATTCGCTTGTTGTCCTTCTTCCGCCGACGATTAAACAGAGATGTATTTTGCGCCCAGTGTTGCATAGAGATTATCGCAAAATTCAATAATCATAAACCGTTCCAAAGGTTCTTCGACAGCAAAAATAAAAAAAAGTAGAGCGCGATATAAATGGAATGCCTTTTCTTGGTGCGACACGTCGCGCGCTCTTCTTTTTATGAGATGATGAATGCGAAAGGTCGCGTGCAATATAGCGCAATATATGCGATTGGATGAACGAGCGCGGAACGCATTTAGATGTCCATTGTGATTGCGTCGTCGATGGATCGATCGTTGGTTCACATGTACTGATCAACGTACTCTGTTGAAGCACACCACGTATGTTCAATGGGTACGTTCAGTCTCCACATAAATGTAAGGCTAATCAAAGCTCAAGTTTTTGCCGATCAATCATCGGTGCTGCCAGTTTAATTTTCTTCACGGATAATCTAGTCTATGTAAAAAACAAGTTGCAAGATATTCTTAAACTAATTAATAATTTTCTATAGATCACGTACATGGCAATATATTTTAAAAGGCCTTATTCAGTAGCTGCTCACATTAATTGCGCGTAATGCAGATTACCGTTCATCTTTCTTCTTTCTGTTGCAGTTTCTCTCCGTTCTTTTAAGATCGAAATCTTTTTACCATTGTAAATCGATACAATTTCTCTCGAGTGATCTCAAGATTTCAATATTGCTTTTAGTGAAAGCAATATCTTTTCTTTCGATTACCATCCGTTTCTCACTCGATTCATCGCTTATTGCTTTACGCGTACACGCGTGCATAGATGCGTAGGTAGTCGCAGTGGCCTATATACATCCGAAATGAAGCTCAGGCCTCTTATCTGAGATTACTTTCAGCTTTACTCGTGTCACAGGGAGCATATTGAACCTTCAGGCAGAGAGGTAGATCACGAGTTTCGCAAATTGTCTTACTGAAATGACGTGAACTGTGAAATGTGCGACCGCCATCAACACAGATGCACGTCTGGCACAAACTGCTTCAGCGAATTAGGAACCCTTTCATGACCGACAGTCGAGCGAAGTCTGTTGAATAAAATCCGATTGTTAGAACTTCTCCTCGCTGACGCTCCATTACGCGCCAAGTAAAATCTTGCTTACGTAACTTTCGTGCCAATTTAGCGTTGAAAAATATCAAGTAAGAGTGACGGAGTAATAAGTAAATTTATTGTATGATAAAAACATTTGTAAAGTTTTTATATATTGGAAAATGTTTTAGTATATTTTATTATCTTGCTGTGAAAACAATTCTGTTAAAAAAAACATTCTGTTTGATTAGTATTATAGTTTGTACAATGAAAGTGCGGTAAAAATTATTTTTGTAAATATTTCACAGTATCCATTTTCTATATTTGGACATCAACTTTATCATCTTACTGTGAAATACTTATATCTTACTTAGCTTATAAGCTTTCGAAGAAAAATAGACTGAATCAGAGACTCCGTATTATTAATTTGACATTCCATTCCGTGTTATTGTTCTAGACTTAACTCGCAAGTATTTGCGTCACAAAGCACTCGTTACTTTAATTAAAATTGCAGATGTGTATGATAAATATATACGTGTTTCAAAACACGCGCAGCACGTGTTAATTCCCATCACCTATTACGTGTGACTGACATCGGAATTTTTAATCCTTAATTTAATAAATCCCATAATAATATTACAACTGGCAATTGGTCGAAAAACTTGTCGCGTAGAAAAGATATCTTGCACAGTTCTGTATCGTACTAAATCCCATGGTCCTTGAAAATACGAGTGACGACGAATTAATTGCGATGAACGCACTGATTACAGAACATGGTAGATGTTACAACAGCCTTGCCATCCAACGGAGGAGGGTCACTAATTGGGCGAACCAGAGGTGCTCTCAGGTCGGTACGATCCGCTCTAGGAGGAAGTGGCGAGTATCTTCAGGGCCTAGGAAATAGGATAGGGTCCGCTCTTAGTAGTAGCTTAGAGGAGAGCGAATTGACTACAACCCCCTCTTCAACACCGTCATCGCCACAGGCACCACCGCAGACTATCAAGCCAGAGGAGCAATTAGGACGACGGAAACTCAGGCTGCCAAGGTGCATCTATCGTATTATATCTACAATCTTTGATAATGGATTACTATCAAATCATGGAATCACATTAAATCTTTGGAATTTTTTAAGAAACTTTTTATCGTGTAACAAATTTTACCTGTGAGCGCATCTCTTTTAACTTATTCTCGCAAATGTTTTTTGTTTCTTAGTTTATGTACAAGATACACCGGGTTAGTCAGTTGCAAAGTTACAAAGTTGCCTACCCGATCCTTCCTCGTAATATAAATTCTAATTGTATGCACAACTATTAGCGCAGCCGATTAACACGTCGTGCAGCATGCATGGATTTACGCTTGCCGACGAAGGACAATATCGTAACATTCGCTCCTCGTGAATATTCCTGCCCCGATACGCGATATCTTATTCGCAGATTTGGCGCGGGATTATCTTACGAAGATTACGAGGCTATCGCGCGGCACAAGTTGGAACGCCAAGGCAGCGCCAATCTTTCCAGAACGCGAAAGTATCCGCCCGGGATGACCTATGAGGAGATCGCGTCCTCGAGATCGGCCTCGAGCAAGAAGCAGGAGAGCCGTACGGAGCAGGATGACATTAGTCCCGATCGAGACAGCCAGGAAAGTATAGAGCCTCTTCGGGAGCAGGACATCAAAGCGACCGGGCCTGATCCTTACGAGAAGTTGAATTACAAAGCAGGTGATTAGCCCTTGCCTTCAATTATCGGCGAAAGACGTTGAGCGAGTTCAATGACTCTCCTGGTCTTTGACTGGTCGAGCGCTGGCTTTACTTCTTTCTTTCTCTTTCTCTCTTCTATCTCTTCCTCGCTCAATTGTTGCGATCACGTAATTATCGAGACAGGAATGAAAATAATATATGCTGTGTTCTTCTTTCTTTTCACGAAGCGAGAGCACCGACCCGCTATCAGACGGTCGTTTTCCGTTTAGGTAAATGTAACAGTCAGTCAGTGTGTGGACCGCCCCTATGATTTCATCCGCGAGTCTCCTCAGTGTATTACACGTATAGGAGTGCTTTGATGAAAAGTATCGATACTTTTTTTTACCTAGCTATTCATATAGCTAGGTGAAACTAATCAGCACCGAAAGAAAACGTATTACACGTAAAGTAACGATGCTTTCATAAGCATTTCTTGTCACATGCCCGAGTTATTTCCGACCTAAATAAAACCACCTCTCTGCTAGATGTGATTAGCGAATATGTTAGAGCAATCGCAATCGATATGTCCCGGTGTAATCCGGTGTTCGAATATACGTGGGTCGATTTTGATAATAGTTCATTGCACCAGTAAGTATCGATTTCCATAATCAAACATTTCATGATGGAAATGTCAAGATATCGAAATTACATTGATCGAACGGTCTTCCACTTTAAATTAGGAAAAATGAAACTCTGAGGAATGTTTATTTCTAAGACAATTGAAAAGACGCGAAAAAAGTTGTGCACAGTATATGTATAGCACGTACTAAAACTATAAATACTAGAAATTGAAAGAGAAAAATTAAAATTAATTAAAGATAATTTAAAGTAATCTTGAAAATTGAGGATACGAGATGACACAATGACCTACATAAAATGTAATGAAAGATCGCGCATTGTTCCTCGATTTTCGTAATTTGAGCTCTGTTATCAATGATTGAGGGATAATCGTTTCTCTCTTTTCCGAGACGCATCATGTAGGTACACATAAAATTCAATTCGGCACTTGTATATTCGAGCACAACAGAACACTCGCGTAGTTTCTTGCCAGATGTTGCATCCCATTGATTAAGATGTTGTTCCTTGTGTGTATATGTGTGCGCGTGTACATACCTTCTCACGCAATCTGTCTGTGCACCCTGATTGCATCCAAGCGAAACCTAATTCTGACGAAAGATCGTTCACTCTATCCTGCCTGAGTGAAAGAATGCTCCATTACGCGACAGTAGTTGTTTCCCGCGATAAACAGCCATTATTTATCGTCAGTTGGCCGCCAACGCGTCTGTATTTCCGCAATGTTGCGCAATGTATCGCATAATGAATGTCCGTGTAGATAAAAGGTGTAGTTAAATAATATCGTATAATAACTTCAGTACCGATCCGTAATAGCGACAGATACTTATTCGGCGACGGTATTCGTCGTTCGTCGAACGTGCACTTTGCCGTTCTTCATCTGGATTATCCTGTTTTGCAAATTTTCTCCCGCGCAATCAGTATCAAATGGAAGTTTTACGTCGTGGTGGTGAAATGCAGACAATAACACTAAGCAAGTAACTCTAGTAATATAAAATATCTCTTATTGCTAGTTGTTAATATTTATATTAATATTCGTAACGTAATGACACATTGAAATCAACAATAATTATGTAACAACTGCTGGATCTTTTGCTTATCTATATTGATTTTAATAAATACAAAATTTTAATAAATACACAGAGAATATTATTTCGATAAAACATATAAGATAAGCATAATTATTATTTTTAGCTGATATTAAGTTTTGACAGTAGTGTAGCGGAGCTGTACGCAAGAGTGATCAATACTTTGTTGCATAGAGTATAGTATATTTATTATATATTTCTGTTCGGCGGATCATTAGATTAGATTCAATTGCAAGTTTGGATGTCGCGCGTGACGTACCATTGCTTGATATATTAATTATAATTCTTAGCTTGTACGATATTACGTTGAACGTTTGATATACAATGATGTATTTTATCGTAGATATGCCTTGCAGCAGCGATTCCACGAGCGATCAAGATGGATACGGGCCCAGTACTAGTCTGGATTCCAACATGGATGGTCGCAGAATGTGGCAAAGATCAGGTATCTCAATTTTAATACATTTATTGGCAACTCGAAAAAATATTTAAATCACCTAAAAATATAAGAATTTGATGAAATTCAATTACTATAATATAATTGTATAAAGTTATTATAATACGATTGATGAAATTACTGCTCTTCAGGATCATCGGGATCTGTACAGTCGTGGGCTTCGAGTTTGTCGGCTGATAGTCAATCGGAGGAAGCTGCCGCGGACTTCATGAAAGCTTTCGTACCTCTACTATTCGACGCGCCTAATAGTATTGACCAAGAACAAAAGGCTAATTTCGGACAGATGGTTCTAGTATGCGTCAGGAAAATATTATAAAACATTTAAATAATGATTAATTTATTGAACATTACTGTACAGTAAAATATATTTTGAAAATATCAGGTGTAAAATGGATATATATAAAATGGAGATATAAGTAATCATTCAATTAGTAATGTAATACACAAAAATCGATAATAAGAAAACATATCCACGCAATGATGAAATTGCAGACAGAATCGGGAAGAATATGGTTCTCCAGAGTCGTAAATGCAAGGAGAGCACGCGCCTGTGTCACAGAAGCTTCATTTTACTCCTTGGCTCAGCATTTTGCGGTCGCGCTGTTCGAATGCCACGAAGCGGACGATTTTGCACCTGCCAAAAGTCTTATGAACATGTGCTTTACTTTCTACCACGAAGGTAAAAGCTTGAGTATAATTAGCTGCATTATAATATAATATACGAAAAATTAGTAATCATAGAATGACAATAGTAATTGAAGCATAATATAAAAAATTGTAGAATAACTTACGTCATAGATTACTAATTAGAATGCAACAAATATTTTACTCATTGCAATATTTGCGGTTTGTTAGACGTATTCCGTTAAACATCTTTGATTAATAATTGTGCAATATTTATCGCAATGTATTTGTTTTTAGTGGAGGTTCCAGGATTAGAGCCATATCGTGAATATCTGTATACACATCTGCGCGTTCAACCGATATGGACATCTATGAGGTTTTGGACGGCTGCTTTCTTTGACGCGGTTCAATGTGAGCGAGCTTCAAGACCGGTACCACCGCGACCGAAATCCTTGGATCAAGAAAGCATCGCCGCCGAAGATCGAAAGTTTCAAGCAAACATAGTTTTCGGGCAGTTAGGGTAAATATTAGAAAATATTCCACACTTCACCTACAACTCAGTAATCGAGTTCATTCTCATTTTTTTTTCATTTCATTTTATCAATATTACCAGGACTTTCACTTGCAACATGCACGCTTTTGGCCTGTCGCGAGCCTTATGCACCGAGTTCCTCCGAAAACAATGTATCATCGCCAATTTAACGAAAGGTAATTGTTATAATTGTTCATTAGCTTTGATGCTGTCCGATTAATATCTTGAATTTCGAATGCATATATTATATGTATATTTTTTCTGATTTTTCAGAGCAAGAGAAGATGCTACGAGACAACATAGACCGAATGTTTGATGAGACCGAGCCGTGGCGGTAGTTTAGTTTGGAAGAAGATATAAGATCGATCTCGCGAGTTACCTTAGAGAAGCGATTGAACTTCTTACATATAAATACTCCTTGAGGACATCTTTGATCGCGGAGAAAGCTACGAGATCTATTTGAAGCGAAATCATCGTTGATGTAAATCGGCCTCTGTTGAATCTTTCCTCACACGGCGCGGGCGTTGGATACGTCAATTCCTGAGAGTCAAACACTGCACAAAACTCGCGCCTTAAATCGTGCGCGTGAAAGGATGTGTTAAGTCTCTTGCTAACAATATTAAAGCTTTTACATACATTTCTGATATATGTAAAATATTTCTACAAATTCGCATTAAGAAGTTAAATGTATGATGCTAGCAAAGAAGAAGTTAAAATCTCAAGTTTGTTTTGGAATAATTTGAAATTGATACATGAGATAAAGAACTATTAAAATTTACACTGCGATAAAGTTAAGAAATATAGAAATGACAATAAGGTTTGCGAATGAAACTGCATTGAGAGTTCGATCAAAGTATGGCGCGTTGCGCACAGTTTATTATAAAATGCAGAATAAGGGAAGAAATGTTCTTATTGGTAGAAAGCAGATAATACAAAGTACACATACATGTACGGATGATTCTTGATATATAAAAATTGTTTATTTTATGAGATTTACAAATAAGGCTCTACCAATTGTTTTTAATGATTCTCGTTTTTCACAATTTGCGCATTTTCTAGTTTACTTAAGGTTACAGAAACTGAAGTTTATTGCAAAATCTAATATAAATAATTTTGGTATTTAGAATTAGTTGTAATATAGAATTTTAATCTATAATATTTCTTGCTGCTAAATTTTGTTTTTATTACATATTCTAAAATTAATGATGCAAGATATATAGTTAATGGTAAAACCAAAGATCATAGACAACAGCTATTACTATATTTTCAATAGCGAATATATATACAAATCTTAGTGCATTTTCATATGTGTAAAACATTGTGCTCATTTAGAAATGTCCCACTTTGAAAATCATGATGCATTTCATAAATGAAACAGAGATGTAAAAGACAAAATGTCGATTACAGGACAAGAGTATCGGCATTTCTTCCTCTAAAACTAAAAGTGAGTGTACCAGCTGATTACAAGAAACAATTTACGCATTCCGACGCCTTGTTACCACACATCATGCAGTGTAAATAATTTCAAAAGAAATGCTTGTACCTAAACACATATCATTAAATGCGAATCTCAATGCTGTATTTTATTTTATATATGCCTATTTGCGATATCTGCAAATATGGAATAATACACGCGCAGCAGATACAAAAGATAAATAAATTTCATCATCGAATTGAAGGGTTTTTATTAAATAATTTATTGATAATCCTCTTTTTTATATACTACAGTATAAAATTAATATCTAATTGTTCATTGTCTGAGTTGTATGACATTGTTCCATGTATCTGCAATTTGCATTCTATTACAATTTATTCATTCAATCATCCTAATATTATTTTTTTCGCTTTATTGACGCGTAATATGCAAGAATTTTTTAATTTGTTAAAAATACATGACAGCTATTTGATTAATTGATTTCTCTCGACGTCTTTGACAACCTTCGTGGATTCGATTCGATTTTTTCTAACAATCTCGGAGCTTTTGACATCCTTCTTGCTCGCCAAGCCTCTCGAACCATACGTTTTCATTAGGAAGGAAGTTTTTACTGGTCCCTTAGCAATGGATAATTTATCGTCGATATTCTCGATTTTCCTAGGACTGTGAAACTTATTTCCGAAGTTTGTAGCTGAATCCCATTCATTTTCAAAAGATACTGTATCGCTCTGAGCCGTTCCAAATCTCCAATCTAAGGATTTTTTAAGTTCTGTTCGAACTTTCCTATATTTTTCGGACAATGATGAGGATCCACCCATTGTCTCCTCCTGATAAGACTTTCTTGTCGTTCACGAGAGACTCGCAGGATGTTCCGCTGAACGGCTCGGACTTTTCGGAAAGCTTCTCGAGAATTTCGTTAGTTCGAGTCATCTTGTCGGATAAATAATTCGTGATAACACTGCTTCGCATGGGTTTCAGCAGTTTCACCCTATCAATATCCTGAATTCCGTTCCTACTCTTCAAGTCATTCCTCCTTGCATCTGATTGCTGCATGCAACTGAAATCATAGTCAAATATGCTTCGCGGACTTCGGATGTTCTTCAAACTCGCTTCGATCAAATCAGCCAGATCGAGATCGCTGTCTCTGACCACAAAAGGATTGTCGGATAGCTCTTTATCGGTATTAAATATTTCAGACTTGGTCGTAGCTAGGTTTTTAGATTTAGTTTTTATTTTTGATCGAATCCTGCCGTGTGATTTGTGTGCTATGTTTGAACAGGACTTAACGTTCTCCACAGTGTTTTTCGAAAAAGATGATATTTTAGAAACGACGGGTTCTGTCTTACTTGCTTGCGATGTTCTATTGATGTTGATCTTGTTAATGCATTTTTCTGATTTATTTTGTTGATTGTCGATTCCTTTGTCATGTTTGAACACACCCTTAATTTCTCGATTTGTCACTTTTGATGTGGTAAAGTTTTCTTTTTTAATGTTTTTTTCATTCATGCTAAGCTTAGAATTAGGGATTTTCTTTTGAAAGAAAGATTTTTCACTTGCTGCATTCTCGTTTGTACCATGAAATCCAGTATCGAATGTTGCCTTAGGAAGCGATGTAGTTACGAGATCCGTATTGGAGAATTCACAGCGTTCTTTTACGGCAATGTTAATGGTTGAGATTGTCTTCGAGCTCGGCATTGATACGCCGCTGGTTGATCTCGATAATGGTTTGTTAACTTTTGCATCGCTTGCACAGTTAACCGATGATTGAATTCGAAAGTTCTGTAAAATATTTAAGAAAGAAGTTATTATTATATTTATTAAAGAAAATGAAATTTTCCTTATCATTGATTGTTCTCATGTATTATTCTGTATTGCGATATTGTAATTCCGCTGCGCGGCACCAGCGTCCCTCATCTTCTCGTTATAAATAAATAAACTTTAATGGAAAAGATTGCTGATGAATAAAGTGGATAGCGTGCGGAAACTTTCGGAAGTCAAAAGCTTTAACCGCACTCTTAGTTCTAATTAGTTTGAGGAAGAATTGACCGTCGCGTTTGCTAGACTGATCGTATCATGGTGTACATTTTCCCGTTGCGGATCGGTAGTGTCGTATTTTTGTTGATTCAATACCTTGCGATCTTTGAGTAACGTTTGCATTTGTCTATCTTTGTACAGTTGCTTCCAACCATAATCTTTTTTCTTTCCTCTATGGTAATTTTAACTCTTTTATCTCTTTTGAAGAGTAGTTGCCAGAGTGAATCAGCGTTAAACACCTGACGGAAAACAATTTATTCTTTATGATGATGAATCTTCGGAACTTTGGTTTTGAAGAAAATAGAGATAGAGCAAGAGAGAGAGAGAGAGAGAGAGAAGCTATTATTAATTTTGTTAATATGTTTTTTTACCTCGTAAGCAATACGTGATAACGAAGCTAATTTGACGATATCTTTAAACTTCAGGTATCTCGATATTCTTTCGATTAAAGATTTTGGCAAAGTCAAAAGAGTATTTCTATTTCCTTCAGCAATATTTATCACGTGTTGTAGCAAATGTTCACCTGCAATGTTTAAAACTGCTAAACTATGTAATAATTATGTAAAAATTATTTACAAAAATTGAATTTAGCAGTTTAGGAGATGAGAATGACAGTATCACGTAATTTAGCAGTTATAAAAGATTTGAAAAAAATCATGTAATGCAAAACATTTATTTCAAGAATCATCAAATGTCGTACCAAATCCGCGACGTTTTTCGTCCTGCAAAGATGTCTCTTGATCAAACTCGACGAATTTGGCGCAATGTACAATCGGTGCTTTATGAGGTCCGTGAGAGATCCTCCACAAGTGCAGAATTATCTACAAAACGGTTACTAGTTAAAAACTTGGTACCGAAGGGAAGCGGATTGATTATATCGGCACCTCGTTTTGGAGAACCTTGAGACCATAATAATCTCTGCTGGGCGGAGGTGCCACTGAATATTTCTCCAAGTATTCGAGCTTGTTGCTCATGCTCGATGTGACCACATCGAGGAAGTCCGGTATGAATATTGCAGTTGACTGATTTCGATAAAGAAATTGCCGATTCATTAAATCGAAACGAACATGTAAATATTTTCATCATTAATATTTCTATATATTAAACGTAAAAGATAACGTAATAAAAAGTATTGCAATAATCTTTTCAGTTCAATATAAGTTGTTGAAGAAAGAAAAGTGGATGGAAAAAGCAAAGCTGGTTGCTTGCGATTTCTCCGTTGTACAAAAGATTTGCACACAGATTTGGCTTCGTGATATTTTATTAGAATATTTTTCATATGAAGAGATGAAGATAAATATAGAAATGTCGAAGTAAAAATGGAAAGTCGTGTGGCATTATTACGTATAGTAATAGTTGTAACGTAGCAATAACAATATACATATAAGGTAGGCTATATATAGTAATATCACAATGCATGATTCACAATTTCATAAACGTCTAGAGAATAGAATATAAATCTAGAGATAGAGGATGCTTCTCATTGAATTGCCGCAGAGACGAACGGAGTGTATGTACGCGATATAAGACGTTAGAATAAAAAAAACTCCCCCCCCCCTGCCTCTTATCTTTACTTTGTTATACTTTCGCAAGATATACTCAAGATACATCGAATTGTAACAATTGTCGTCATTATTACGCAAAATTATTTAGATATAATAATCACCAGCCAATTATGATAGCAAATTAAATAACAAACGTAAACTAATGACCATTAAAACGCTGAGAAACACATTTTTCTTCAGATATCTTTTCTCGATGAAATTCTTCTTTTAAATATATAAAAAATATAAAAAATTACATAAAAACACCAAAAAATAAAATTATGTTTATTTGCGGTAATAATAATGACAATTGTACTATTTCTCACAAGTACTCGATTACGCGATTGATATGACATTTCTAGCTCCTCAGGCGATCGCAGTGTCTCGACGGCACGAAAAGCTGCGTTGAGAATAAATTATTATATGCTAACGTACTCGAAAAGTCTTACGAGCGACAGAATAAATCTAAGCGATACAAAAGGAATTCAGGATTTCGGACTGCGGAACACGCGGACCGTTCGTCATTGTGTGAATTCCGCGCAGTGGTCGATCTTGATCTGATCCCCGATGAAATATTCCCGATCGGAATTCGCGATTGTGCACTGTCGTTGAAGAACCGAAAGAAATCTCTACGTCTGAGATCATTTGCGAGAACTTTTTTGGATAAACTCGTTTCGGTTATTAAATTTCTTTCTACAATCGCATTTGCGCGCGTGATTGTACCGGCAAATTCGTGGAGCGAATGCATCAGTAAATATGCAAGTATCATTTTGATAAGTACATCACATTACGAATCAATGGCCGAAAAGTCAGTCAACATCAGCGTGCTTCGATAATTTATATTATTATATGTTTATTTTTCGCGAAATCGTAAAGGTGTCCATTCGATGATATGCAAATTTGAGATATATTTCCATATAATTTCATCTTCACTTCTCACCTTCTTTAGCATTTTCAAGAAACCGATGAAAGATAACCATTATTTTAATGTAAAAGCGATGAATATTATAATTTTGAACAAGTTGATTTTAATTATGTTGTACAAACAAAAGTACAGCTTTTAATATGCAAACGTTTATTTCGAGAGTAAATTTTACTAAAAAAGTTTTTACTTGATGCATTCGCTAAGTAATTTTTGCAAGAAATTCACGAGATTTCCATGCATTTACGTGAAACGGAAGCGAGTCTCTTAATGTACTTGTGATATCTCATTCATATTGTCGAAATAGTGAATGCTAATACTTCTGTTACTAATTTCTAACGAATTTACAATTAATATATCCTTATCAGAGATTTAATGATATTTTTTTCACGAAATGTAAAAGCGTTTTGTTAAGACATTTTATACATAACAAACATAATTCTGAAATATCACTTGAAAATGACATAATTAAATATCCAAAGCAGGACCGCTTGCTTCCGATTGTCACGTGTTCGTAGGTGTATACATAAATATGTGTGTATACATATATATGTAGATATATATAATATATATATATATATATTATATATATATATTTCTATTTTGGAAGAACAGATTTGTATATTGCGATAGCGCAAACGGACTTGGAGTGCCTTACCGAAGAAATACGATGTCCTATTTTCTTATAAAGAAACATTTGAAATTATTACAATTCTGTTGAATTTGGAATATGTTGCGATACATATTAAAATAAAAATACACATACATTGCACGAAAATACAGGAATTTTGTGTAATACATGTTTCATTAGTTGTTGAAACACTCTTGAAACAAGTTGGTTGAAACTCTCTTCGATATAAAATTGATACATATATATATATATATGTATGTATGTTTATATTCATATATTCATATTGGAAACTTATTAAAATCAACGAGAAATACTTTCAAAGATTTTCTCTTTAGATATGTTAATTGACCATTAATGACCAAAATTCTTTACCAATTTTTGCATTGATGTTTTTTGTTTCGCATTGCAATTAATTCTGAAACGTTGATAGAAAATTATATAACACAGTAATACAATATTAACAGAATTTACCACGATGAATAGATAAGAGATAATGGTACATATGAATATCGTTTATACCATAAATTTGCCAATAATTCTTCAAATTAGTCAAAAATAATAATAATAATTATATCACATTCTCTGATATTTTCAAACGAATTATTTTACTTTTTATTCTTTTTGTTTATTCATTTTGTAATATTTATTAATTTTTATCGCCTTGTCGGTAAGGCGCCCTGCAGGAAATTTAACGAGCACGAGACGCCAAGTGCTCAGATTGAAACTTAACTTAGACCTAAGAAGAGAGAGAAGGAACCGCTCGAAATTTCCCGTCGAATGAAATCAAGAAATAAGTGCGTTTCTCGATCGATCGACCCAATTTTCTTACGGGACATTTCGAGAACTTACAGACACTTTGTACGTCGAGTACGAAGGATCAATCGAGGAATCACGTCGCGAGGACGACGAACGAGAGATCGACGTAGAAAAAAGATTCAACCGACTTAATTAACAGCTTAGAACGTAAATGACAAGAATGGCCTCCCGTGGGAGACTTGGGAGACATCATGTCTCGCGCTATAATTCGATAAGACCAGAAATATGAGCTTAGTAAATGCAGTTTTCCAAGTTTGCAGTCGGCAGGAAAATGGATAAAACTGACGATTGTGTGCACATCTTGATCAATTTTGCAGAATGATACGTCAAAACTTGCTCTGCCAATAACTCTGAATAACTCTCCGAGTTATTCAGAATAAATTTTCAGAATTTTTAAATAATTTCTCTTGTTTCAGATCACTACTTTTGCCATTGAATCCATTAACGGCTAACATTGTATTTTCGGGACACAATTTTTATGATGACTAAAATTAAATAAGTATAATAAATAATATTCGTGTAAAACAATTTTAGGATCTAATGCATGCCGAATAAGGTCTATATAATAACAAAAATAATCTTGTATCGTCGTCGTTCATATAAAAATAAGAAATAAAACTAATCGGCTTTCGCAAGAAACGTTTGCACAATATAATTATGGCCTTTAATGGGTTAAAGTTTCTTCACGGAAAGTGGCATAGAAGATTCGCGGCGGTTCTACTTTCAGGCCACGAAACGACGAATCGAGCTTGCTTCCGAAGTTGAAAATGCTTCGTTGCTCTCTACGATTGTTGAACGACCGACATCGCCGTCTCGGTGATTGCCCGCCTATCGCTGCAGATGCTCGAAGACGTCGCCGTCTGTTCGGAAGGTGCGGCTGCAACGGTCGGTTGTCTCTGCTCCACGTGATCGAGAGTCTTTTCGATGGCTCGCAATCGCTTTTCTAGACTGGTAGTGCCCAAGATACCCACTTGTAGCTGCGGTCCCAATGGAAGGATCGCGATCAGCCACCATGCCCATGACGGACCGTCTGGCAAACGCGGCCAATCTTCCTCCGTGTCCGGCATACGTCCGAATACTCGCTGGATCTCAAATTTCTGTGAAGTTGGCACGGTGTCCCACCATCGTCGGCCTTTCGCTCGTACCTGTAATATATCGCAATAATGTGATGACAACAATTTGAAAGAAATATACTAGTGCATTCTATTATAATACAGAAGTTGAATTTTTCATCTTGTTTTTCTTTTTGGATAATTAAGATAACATTTATAATTTCGTTATTACACAGATGTGCAACGAGTGATATATTTATAAAATCGAGGAGTTAACATGCCTTCATATTTTAATGAAAAATGAATTTACGGTGCATTAAATAATTAATATTTTACAAATTCAGCACATATAATAGATTCTCTTGCGCTACCTTATCATGAAGCTCTAGAAGATTTAATAATTGATCCTCCTGTACGACGGTGTCCCTGAGAAATTCTATCTGTGCCGTGTCGTAACCATCTTTCTCCCCACCGGAAAGTACCCTAAATCTTCTACCACCGACCGTGCTGAGAATACTGCAGCCATCTTTCAGCAATACTCGATCCCGAATGTCCAGAACGGTGCCATACTCCGCGTATCTAGAACAGTCGCATTATTATTAGCAATAAGTATAGCTATGATATTGTATTATCTGCAAATAAGTTTTACGTAAATTATGGAAATATAAAAATTATATAAATAAAATAAAATATATTTTGATATTCTGCTTTATTTACATTATTTTATTTATATTATAATGAAAGTCAACCTTTTGGTGCCCGTTGCCTCCTTGTTCAGACACGCGGCAATGCCAAACTGGCGCATTCCGCTTTCCACGCATCTTCTGACCATTAGCCTGTACCTAGGCTCGTAGACGAAGAGAGGACAGGCGACGCAGGGAAAAGCGGTCGTGCAGATGAAGACGGCGATCTGTTCATTACCCAAAAGACCCAGTCCCTGGACCAGTTCGAGCTGATGACTCACCGCTCTGGAGGTATATTCCGCGGGCGCCACCGTTTTAAGCGCTCTCTCCACAAAGTCCGTCACGGTTTTCTGGCTGCTGGCTAAATACTGGAAGCAGAACAAGTAAACACTTTTTGAACAAATCTGTGAATTATACATTATATGTCGATGTAAATATTAAAAACATAAGAGAGGGAAAAGTGAGTTATTTCTCATGTATTATAATAATTGTTTCTCTATTCTGTATTCATGTCCATTCTTTCTATTTCATCATTAAACAAAGTTTTTCATTAAAATGGCACAGTAATGTAATTTGTTTGTTTTACCGTTGCTAATCGCATCCCCTGTAACAAAGAGAGCGTCGTCGCAGGAAAGATCTAGTCAAACGATCAAGCACGATTATCAGTATTGCAAAGATGGTACGAGGAAAGAAGGAGCGGTTCACCGCAAGCTGTGGTCTCGTCGTCATTAAATGTAATACACGTACAGACAATCGGTAATAACGCTACGAACGCGGAAGCTCACGACAATCGTCTCAAGAGACCGCAAACAATAATCATTTCAATCTGCGGGATCATCGTTAACCGCTAGGAAGCATTATGTCTCATTTGCGGACAGGTGTTGTTGCGCGGAACATCACGTCTATGTATTTCCTTGCCAAGTACTTCGAAATCAAGCTCGTGAGCAATTTGTTTAAGACACGAAGAACAAAAATGTTGAATGCATCACAGTCATGTAGCCAAGTTTGCTGTGTCCATCCAAGTTATTACTTATTTCCCATAAATATCGTGAAACTTGTGACAAATACTGAATTCCACAATTATTATAATTATTATTATAATTATTATAACACAAATATTTTAGTGATTACAATTTCGCAACAGTAAATTAATGCGCGCAGATAATGCAATCTTTCCTCTCGAATAGCTTTGAGGAGAAAAATTTGTTTAAACAAATTCGCTTACGTCGGCCAAAGATGTGACGCATAAAGGACAGGCCGAGGAATAATCCAGGCAGCGATCCAGGCACATCCAGCAGTACGTGTGACCGCACGGCGTCGTGACAGGTTTCCAGAGCAGACGGCAACACAAGATGCAATCCAATTCTCCAGCAGTGCCGCCCGAAAGGGGTGGCAACAGGATTTCGGCAGGTCTCGGCTCGACTCCTGCAAATGACGTCGTTAAAATATGTTTTTAGCAACATAAAACAAGCTATACCTAAAAACCTTACTTTTCAATTTCTCTATATGTTGGTAAACACGATCCAGATTTGCCTGTACCTTCGTGTTGATCTGCGGCAGGATGGATGATCGAAGTCTTCTATTTATGCTCTACGAAAAGAAAAAGCGGCAATGAAGGATAACGTTGAATGATTCCACGGAAAGACTAGGTCGGATTCAAGATACGTCGATAAATATAGTAGAAATAAAAATCGGACTTGAAATAAAGAAAAGATTCATAGATAATTTTTGACTAAACCCACTTGAGTGAACCCTTCTTCATCGCTGCTGTTGTCCTCGCAATCGGACCTGTTCAGGGCAAGTCGTCGACAACGCTTGGGATTCATTAGCTGATGATGGTTCCTCGTGCGCGACATCGCCTTCGTTAGGCTATATGGCGTGCGTGACGACAGGACATTCTGTCGACGTACTCCGGGCGACAGCACTCGATGCAGAACCTGCAGCACGTGTCCACGAACTTGGTAACTATACACCAACCGAATAAATTTGTACAGGCTGCCAAATTAGACCGGCAGAGACCAAGATAAATTGCTTATATTCCAAAGTATAATATAAATTTAAACAAGTATTCTATGTAAGTTCCGATAATTTTATATAACTGAATCATACCGTTTGTAGAGTTTGGCCAATTACGTATACTGAGATTTTATCTAAAATATGTATAACGTAAACGTGTGTACAAACGAGCGTTTTAACGCGTTAAAACGACTTTAGTGTTAATGTCTCGTCAAAAATGCAAACGCAAAGATTCATATTATCATGGTTACGAAACGCTATAACATGGAAAATTAATGGGGCTTGACAAACTGGACTTTTGGATGAAACTTTCGCCAGTGACGAGCGCCAACTTCATTGTTCTCTCAAGAACTCTGGCGGGTGGTATTACTTTCTTCTGACGCGTTCCATACACGTGATTCTTCTAGGATCGATACGGATCCAGCCAGCCGTTAAATCGGTGTGATTAGCGAGTGAGAAATAACGCGATTGCGTAATCCGCGGGACGTTTTCGGACGAGAAAAGTAAAAGTGCGCCTTCCGTAACGCTAACCCGCCTCGGTGGATTCAGAGGCACGGGAAAGAATGATTCCCCGATCTTACATAAGTAGCGGTGCAACTTGCGTCAATGATTCCGCCATCGGTCGCTCGCGCTTACATAATCGCCGTACGCTCGAAATTCAACGCACTCCTTTCTTTAAATTGTTTAACATCGCCACGGCTTCTCGCACGCACACACAACCGAAGCGCTGCAGATCGCTTCGCAGATTCTCACGTGTGACGCAATGTTACGAAAATCAACGGCGAGGAAACACAGTTGGAACGCGGATCAAAATGTGACGTGCGATATATAACTATATATTTATAATATACTTGATGCCGTAGCTCGGCTAAAAGTTTCCCGGTAAATTATATCCTTATAAATAATATCCTTCTTCGTACTTATATCTCGCAGTTTAATATTAGTTTAACAGTGGAAACAGTTATTTAAGAAACTTTCGCGCAATTACTTGAGCTATAATCGATCAATTTCAGTCACTTTCAATCAAAGATAAATTTTTTTGTCCTCTCACGGTGCTCATTCAGATATTTCCCGAAAGAAATATTGAAAGGAAATCCTCCACTGCGTTACCCGCAGCGGGACCGAAGGCGCAGCAAAGTGCTCGCGAGCATGAATGCGGAATGAAAAATTGAACCGATCAATACCGACCGAGCGAGATTTCCTCGAGAGGATGAATGAGAAATGTGCCGCCGCCGCGGTTAAAAAATTCGACGTAGAGGAGCTTCTCCGTGCATTATGCACGGGAGGATGGAAAACGCAGGGTGGCGTGCTGTAGTCGCGTGCGTCACACGGTGGATGATCGATACATCGACGCTGTCGCGAGCCGAGCGGAACAACACGTGGAAACGGCGCATCCGCTCGCGAGAGTGGCATCGGTTCGCACATTCGCTCGCTCGCGCGAATGTGGCTATCGTTGCCCCCGGCATACGGGTCACTCACCTGACGACTATCGTACCGAGTCATTAAGCTCTGCACGGCCGTAGCCGGCAGTGGTCGTGCCGGAAACGCGGCGGTGCGCGTTTCTTTTGTGTCGGCGCATGGATGCTCCGTGAATGAAGGAAAAAGATGCAACGGTCGCCTTGGTTTTCCTCAGTGCGGCGCACAGCGATATGGCGCGCGTTTCATCGTGATCGCAATCGCGTTGCGCGAGGGGAAACGCGTGAATTCCTTACTTATGGTCTGGCGATTAACGGTTCCTCTTATCGTCACGATCACGCGCTCTTGTTAGCGCGATGTTTGCGATGCCGCGCGCCGCACGAGCATGCGACTGAAGGGTTCGATCGTTCTCAGCGCGCGAATGCCCCATCATTTTTTATCATCGTGTGCCGGGGAACCTCTACTCGAAAAATAAAATTTAATTCTTTCGTTCACGGAAGTAATCGATTTTGTTTCGAATGCCTAACAATTCGAAAGTTAAGCGGACTCACAGATAGCAAAATTGACTGATATCGACAAGATTTAACTTGTGCTTTATTTCGAATATCTTGGGATTTTTAATTAATCTTGATCATTCGTAATTATCTTTATCTCAATTTATTGTTGTCACTTTGGATATTGTTTCCTCAGCTTTTGCGATAAACGGGAACATGATGAAAACGTACCTTGGTCAACTCGTAACGTACAGCTTGAGGATTTTTGTCGATGGCCACGCTGATGCAGAGAGCATAAAGCGCTTCTTCATGCCTTCCAAGCGCCGATAAAGCAATCCCTCTTCTGTAATGTCCCTGAAGATATAAAAGTAGGCTATCGTGAAAAATGTATAGTGAAATTTGAATGTCGTAGTAACGATTTAATAAGACTTTTTTGCGAAGCGGTAAGTTTACGATAAGAATTTGATTTCTTGTAAATGCAAATAATAAAATTAATTGATGTTCTTTCAATGATCATGAATCGATTATGCGAATGGATTGACCAAAATAATAATCAAATCATCGACTGAAATATTTCGTCCAATATTCTTTTAATCGAGAAATTAAAAGAATTACTCGAAATATTTGCATTTTGAATTAAGGTATTAACTATAAAGAGAAATAAAGTGGCTCGTTATTTGACGCTCATATGAAGATGTTGGTCCTCCGTTTTCTCACCTTGCCCCAGTCTGGCCGTAATCTAACTGCATGATCAGCGTCCGTGAGAGCGGCTAAAGGTCTATTCAACAGGAGCAAGACGTGAGCCCTGTTGCTAAGGTGGAGCGGACTATTCGGTGCTGAAACACGAGAGAAAACAAGCTCGTAAAGTGTCCATCGAATGGCGACTGGAGTTCCAGTGAGGGACATTTCAAAATTTGCTCTGTAAAAGTGAAAACGCAATTGCGGATAAGCTAATTCTATCTCATTTCCATGCATTCAAAAAAACTGAATGGATTTGACGTATAATGTATATAATGATTTATTCCATGAAATAATAACCGCAAAACAGCTCTTCTACGAAGCAACAATTCGACACAACGCAATCGTGCATTCCGATCATTTCTTTTACCCGCAAATTTGCACGTTTTTTTCTTTCTGATAACATGCGATAACACGAATGAATAACACGTGCACGCTCGTTGTACGTTATATTTGAATAGGTTGCGGCATTCAAGAGAGCATTGCGCCATTGACGCGCATTCTGCGTAAGAATGCACTCGTGAGCATAGTAGCGTATCGATTCCGAGCGATCTCGGCCTTTTTTCGCGATTAACAATCCGAGCTCGTTTAATTCCCCGCCTCGCAGACGTCGCAAAACGTCGAGTCCATTTACGAGTGGCGGCGAGGCGCAATTCATGGAAGCGGCCGCGCGGGCGCATCCTGGCATTGTGGGCAATGTCATTGCCTCCGCGGCTCCCTTACTTGGTCGGACACGAATTTCCGGTACGTCTATCAACACCGCGAATGCTAGTGGAGTGATGCCTCGTCGCGTTTCGTTGCGGTCCAGCGACCAATATCCATCTTGAGAATATGTTAATATTTCGGTGACAATTCGCGCATCGTTGCACCATCATGTCGCCATAATTCGAGATAATTCAATAATAATTCTGTAGATTATTATTGAAGGGAATGTCGAACACGGTATATGCCAGGCATGGTTCGATCGATCCCTATAAGCCGGCTTATGTAACTTGTTTTTGAACGTTACGATGATGTTCCGCGTTAATTCAAAGGGGTGATGTGCGAAGAAGCCTAGTCGCTGTCGCTGCACAGACATTGTCGCTTATACGTTGAAAGTAGCTTAAATCGAATCTTAAGAATCCCGTGAAATCAACGACCAATTGCGTGCACAACTCACTTAAATTCTTTAGTCGCACGTGTCACACCACTTGATATGATCGTGAAATCATCGTGTTAAACGTGATTTCTAACCCGAAGAGATAAGATGCTTCAGCATAACTTTATTTAACATGAAATCTACTGTATATTATAATACAATATTTCGCATTAATAAATTGAAATTGTATGTTATTTTACAATGTGTGATCGAGACAATGAGTTTTAATATCAAATTTATCTCTTCATTTCTGCTAGTCGGAATGCAGAATTCCATCGTTTTGCGTACAGAGTGTAGACGGAATTCATAGACGCAGATTAAAGATTGACCGCGTTTATACACATACTTTACAAGTTGCGAGTTTTACAAGCATAGTAACATAATTTATTATAGGACGTTTATCGAGAAATCGAGCGTTGTGCTTTCGATCGTGCGTCGATTACGTAAGCACGCGTGTGCGATTAAGTACGTTGCAAAGGAACGCAATGTTCCGCGTGAATTGCCAACTTGTAAGAAATACGTACAACGGGATATCGACGAACAAGTTCATTCATTAGCGCGATCGTTCTTCGAGCACGTCGTAAAAAGCGCTCTTCCCTGCCTGTGCGATCGAATGCCAAGGTTTGCGTTGATCGATCGCTTGCTCACCGCGGGCAATCGACCCGATCATGCTCGCTAAAACATGTGTTTCCTAACAATCCCCCTCTTTTAGACGATCCAATTTAAATCCTAATCGATCGCGTGACAAGTGTTCACGTTGATTAATTAATTGCATTTCTTTTGCCAGAGACGCAATCAAGACGCTTCATATTTCTCGAATGCTTGAATTCTTCAAGTATGCGAAGATAAGTATCCTTGCTTGCTGAAATTCTGAAGTCTCGAATACGTGAATTGAATGTAAAGTTCTCTTGCCTTTCCTGAGATCCATAATTCCATACATAGTGTTTTCTAAAGTTTAATCAATATTTTTGCAATTAGCAAATTTTTTCATTTCAATAATTTTGGAGATTTATCCTGCAGTTTCGTTGATCTTCGAGTTCTTCGAAGGTTAACGATTAAATTGTATAATCGCTGTAAATTCGCTATGAGATTACGATAAGATTGTACGGAAATGTATTTTCGATATCACTTTCCTTGAGTAAGATGTTCTTTCCAAAGAGAATAGCGTTTCGAATCTTGTATAAATAAAGTTCTGTTATACAGCGTGCTGCGTGGATAGTCGATACAGTGTGAAATTAAAGATAAACCGGTTTTCAATTTATAGATATGATGAGTAAACCTGGTTCACATTTGAGGTTTTTTTGAATATCATTTCAAATCGCTCTTTAGAAATGATCATTTTCATGTCACTTCAAATCTTTCTCTCATAACGCAAAGAGGACACGCGTGATGAAATCGCATAGCTTTGGTTAAAAGTGTGGATCGCGTTTAGTGAATTACGGTAAGCCCGACTAGTCAGCGTAGATACGTACAATAACAATAACAATTGCACAATCCTCTTTATCTTTAGATTGTCATGCTCTAATTTATTGCATAAGATTCTATTGTACACATATTTTTCTGGCTCGCCAGAGGAGAATTTTGCTTATGAGATATCCAAATTATTTCCAGAAGAAGCTGCATTTGCAAGTGTACAAAGGGGACTGAAAGAAATCCCGAAAATTAACATTAAAATCGGTCGGTCTGTCGGTTTTTATAGTAATGATCAAGCGGATTTTCGTCGTATTCGTGAGAGTCGCGAATCGCACAAAGGTGCATTGCTATACGCTGAAAGGTTCGATGCCGCGTGTGCATCCAGGCGCGACAGACGGCTGCTGACCTTCGTTGGAGAGAAGATGAGTGAGGGAAAAAGAGAGAGAGAGAGAGAGAGAGAGAGAGAGAGAGAGAGAGAGAGAGACAGAGAAGAAGAGAAGGATGACCGGTACCGAGTTCGAGAACCGAGTTAACGGAGCGTCATACGGAGGTATACTGTTGTCGAGCGCTCACGTGAGAACCGGAGCAAGAATTGCTGCAGCTGCATCCACTCGATCGCTGCACATGCGATCGAGCCTGCGAAGGCATTTGCGGGAATTGAAACCGCGACGACGCGTTGGAGGATCGCGGAGTTGCTGAGCTTCCATCGCATACTTTGTGAATGACGAAACAATTCTTCGCTATTCACTCACAGCAAATTTCACAATATGCGAGAATCTACTGGCGGATCACGAGAAACGAATCTGTGGTGTTAAGAGTCAAGCAGAGCTTGAGAATATTAATGGAAGTAAATCAAATTTACCGTAAAAATAAGACGTACACTTATGGTCATTTGAACGTGCCAAGTTTTCACCGAGGAAGGATTCGTATCAAACTCATTAGCGAAAATCAGTTCAATGACTGATAGGACGCAATCTATACACATTCGATCTATACACCACGAGAAACAAATTGAATTAAATTAATTCAAATCCACATTTTGCTAACTAACTCGATTAATCGACGAAAATCTATAGTAGAAACAATTACATATTTAATTGTTTTATTTGTTAGAGCACATTCCTCCTTTATTTACTCTATAGAAGACAGGACCATTGAATCTCTTTCACCTCTCGGAAATATAAATAATGCTTTCTTTCTGATCTTATCGAATGATTGCCGATCTTATCAAGAGATAGAGTCTAAAAGAGTAAGCCGATAGCTTAATCATTATCCTCGACATGTTAGTCCGTCCGGAGCCGCCTGCCCTTCGTCGTCGTCGCCTAATTTACAAGCGACAATAACGGAAACATTGCAACAGTCCTACCGAGTTGCGCGCGAAGCACGTTGCAACTGCATCCGGCCGGCCCGACCGTCGGCTGATCGCAAAGAGCGAAGCGAAAGGCGGGAAGCGAAGAAGCTCGAACGGTGTGTTGCACCACTGAGCGCGTCGCGCGTCGCGCGGGCTGAGCTGATGCAGCTGCAACGGCGGTCGACGCATCAGCTTCGTCGTCGTCCTCGTCGTCGTCGCCGTCGTCGTAGTTGTTGCAGCGGAATAGACGTCACCCGTGCCGACGCGGCGCGGTGCAAACAGCCACGCGTTACGTAAAGGTCGGTCACCCGGCGCGTACTACGCCATCGCGCCGCTGCCACCACCGCCGCGGCCGTCATTGTTGCTAGCATCGCTGATGCTGCTTGCCACGCGCAATTACCATCTTTATTTATGGGAACGCGATGCTGCGTTTTGCGCTTTTTTCAGGTCCTGAAGGAAAATTATCATTTTTATTCGCGTTGTGATTCGGAACGTAATGGAGCGTTACGGGATAACTATGGCGAATCATGAGATTTGAGCATTTATAGTTGCTCCGCACGATGGTACCAGTTATGTATATTTAGTGAAAGGGGGTTGTATCGATATAATAAAATAAAGTTTCAGTAAATATAATAGTAAATTCTTTTTAGTCTATTTGGAATTACTATTTTCTTGTCTAATGGAAAGATTGTAATAATATCTCTAATCTGCCTTCATAGAACAAAATCTTTCTTTTTATTACAATGTCACCATAGATTTCGTATCAGTTCATGTATTACGTCATGAACCTCGTATATCTCTATAACAAAAATGCAATATATAATGCTATAAGCTATAACTTTATCTATAAAGTTGATCCAACAAGGTATCTGTGGTCAAAATAACAAGATATTTATAAAACAATCTTTGGAGACTGCTATATATCACACATGTGAAACCGTGCAAGAATCTCGGCGTACAAACGAGAGGAGCCCAACCTCGAAATATATTTTACATTGATTGTGTGTGAGCCATTAGATCAACCGTAGACGTGGAGATGCTCCATTTGAGTCATCCAACGAACATAATGATGATCCAGCGGCGAGCGAGATGCACAATGTATCAGTAGTGTGTGACACCTCGTTATCTATGTGTGTGGGGGCGGGGGGGGGGGGGGGATCATAGACTTACATATATCTCGCCTTTCTATTCTGGCAACGATCAATAATGCTCCACGTGTCCTACGTGACGGAGCGAATGTACGCCGTGACTCCTCTTGGCATCATCTCCCAAATAATTCGCAGGTATTTCTCTTGGACACCTCTCCTTGCATCATTCGCATTGATCGACTTGCATTAATTGATGTATTATATAAACCTGTCAGTATATATATATATATATATTATTGATGATTATTGATGACGACGATAAATATACGATGATAAAAATTCTGTCATTTATTTTTCTACAAATTTTGTTCATCGTTGGGTCGAATTGATCTCTTTTTCATAATTTATTTCTTGTTTGGATCATTATATCGTCACGATACACGAACATATTACATATTCTTTGACCAAGTAAACTCATTGAATAAATTCGTTGTTTTAATAAATGTTTAATAAATTTATATATGTTTGATTAATTATTTCGCTCGAATTACGAAAATGAAGACACTATTTTATTATCAGCATTTATTGTAAGCAAGAGAGATCTCTCTTGTAACTTGTACGTACAAATATACATATAAATATCATGATATTTATGAAGAATTTCTATTTCTATTCTAAGTTTTGTAACGATTGTAATTTTGAAAGTTTACAATAAAAATTTCATCGGATCCATGTTGCATATCATAGAAGGGATACCTTGTTCACCAAGAATAATTTTACGAAATTTGGTTGCTCGAAATAACTCGAATACTCGATCCAGTGAGCAGTTCCAGCCGAGTTATGTAAGAACGAAATGATTTCTGGCGGTATCACGGCGGGTCGCCAAACTTATTTAATTTAATATATAGAATGTTCGAAGAAACTCTGTTACAATTCTGGAAAGGAGTTACTTAAACAATAAACAACTCAAGTGAAAAAAATCGTAAATCACGTAGCTTGTTGTATAATTATTATTAAGGTCAGAGCCCGTTATTTCTCAAATCATTGCGTTGTGACTTTATTGCTGCATTGTTGTATTTTATGGTTGCTGTCACATAAAAGAAATTTTATTAGGTTTGCTAATTGGTTGGTCTATATGGTTGGTATACATCATAGTACGTGTACTAGAAAGGCGAATAAATGGAGTCTAAATAGAAAACAGATAACTAAGAAAAGGAAAGATACCGTGTGGGAGATTACGATCATTTTGATCACGTAATTTCTTGAACGAGAGCACGGAAATCATTGTTTATCGCCGACACGTTTCACCGACGTGTCGAGCGCATTGTAAACGGTAATATTATGTAACGGCAGTTACATATATCTATAATAGACGTCGGCGATGTATATAATAGACGTAGACTCGTCCTCGTCGGACGCCTACTGTTTCCTCGATAAATTCGATATCCGTTTTCGTTACGAACGATGATTGCAATTTGCAGTCGCTGCAACGAGCTGCAGTAGTTGATCAGAAATGCAATAAGTGTATATGTAAGTGTGTATGTGTATAAAAAATGCAAGATAATTTTATATAATAATAGTAATAATACTTTTAATACTATATTATGCTTGTTGAAAAGATACATAATTCTCTGTTAAAAAATCCAGTCAAACAAAATATGTTCTTAAAAATTAATTTTGTCACAGTATATATTTTATTTCTTCTGATAAATATTTTGCAATGTCTGAAAAATTATTGTGCACTTACGTGGTAGTACCACACATTTGCATCGCACGAGAATTTCTGTTCTACATTTGCTCTACGTGCAATTACTATCGGGAATTATCTCTGGAAAGTGTCTCGACTTTCTCTCGACTGCAGAAAGCGCCTTTCGTTCTTCGACATGCGATAGTAATGGCAACCTTCATCCGTGGCTTCGCGCATAGTCAAGGTGCTTTTTCATGGTCAAGTACCACCGGTGATACTTCCGCTCGATCGAGTTTCCCGGCTATTTCTCCGCGACCTACTCTCTCTCAACATTCACGATATACTTTTCCATTTTCTCCTAGCCTCGTTTCGAGACCTTTGATTTGCAATAATAGATAGATAATGACTTGGTGCAAAAATTACGACAGCATATCTGCATCGTATTATACAATTATGGCGGTAATGTAGCTAGAAGATTGAAGAATAATCAGACATTCTCTCTCTCTCGGTGATTCTGCTGTAAATTGCTGAAAATGCAGCAACGCATCACAATGCAGATAAGATTTCGATATAATCGATGCAGGAGATTAGAGCAATGCTAGTCGTTAGACGACAGTCGTGGTACATATAACATACCAATAATAAACTCGAGAAGTTCTTGGACATCGATAACGTTTCAGGGAAATGCAATACAGCGATGTAGATGACTGTATCAATGCATGATCGTGCTGAGATAAAATCGAAATAAAACGCAGCGCGTTTAACGAGTGCAATCAAATTTATATAATTTTACGGCATTCAATGATTTTGTGGTCTCGCTGTTGACGCTATCCGTAATTACTCCGACTCTTATTAGGAAAGCTCGATTAGCCGTTCCTAATCATCGGTGCGTATCCACAAAATTGTTAGAGCCGCGTAGCTCAATAATATCGATGGGTCGACACTCGGGATCGATCAATCAATTTCGTTGGGACGGGCAAAAGCCGGCAGCACTGTCTACGATTATGCCTAGCGCGCTAGTCCTTACATAACGCTTTTTATTATGTAATTGACAGAAACACCGACCCTGCGCGCACGCGCGCCGACGAAAGTCTCGTATCGAGAAAAATCTCTGAAATACACGAATCTCCGACGGATTCGAGCGCGACCACGCGTGATCGTGATGGATTTTAATTGCATGTCTTTTGCAAAAGGAAACAGATCAAGCGCTCGCATTTCTAACTCAACCTTTATTGACAGACATACGTAACTTTCTTCCCGTTTTGTGAACGTTTTGTTGGTTTTTAGCTGGAACTTGCCCTACTTAGTAAGCGAATATAATAATTGCCAACAATCATAATACCGTCGTAGATACAATATTTATATAAAAATTATATCATACATGTTATATAATATATAGGTAAGTTTCGCCGCTAAATTACATCCGCAAGGCTATTTTTGTCCTATCAAGCTGCTATTGTTTCAACATGTTTGCCGAAGCTCTCGGGAACTCGAAGAGTCCCGTACTTGCCGTACGTATCTACCTACGCGACTCGCTCCTCGTTAGATAATGTAACGATGGCCGGGACTCTGCGCGCGCGGTGTCAACGTAACCATTTATATAAATCTATCGTTACGCAATCGGTCGGCCAATCTCCGCGGGCAGATAGATTCGGCCGAGCCGGCTCGTTACGATGCGCGGGCGCGGCTCGATCGCGGTACCGTTATTATTAGGGGTGTCATTTAGTTTTGAGGGTTATTTTTGCTCAAAAACGCATGTATTTAAATATGATAATGAATGAATACCTTAATCCAAATATTTTCCTTCGTTTTCTATCACTTTTTCCCATCTTTCTGGCAAGAGATCGATTCCACCACGATAAAATCACTCTTCTTTTCAGTTGATCCATTCGTCGACGAATTTTCGCACTTCTTCGAAATTATCAAAGTGTGTATCCTCTAAAGCGTGTTGCATCCACCGGAACAAATAATAATCGCATGGAGCAATGTCCGGAGAAGACTTGCCATTCAAGCTCTAACAGTGTTTCTTTCACTGATAACGCAACGTCAGGTCGAGCGTTGTCACGAATAAGAATCACTTTCCGTCGTTTACTCGCAATTGCTGGTCGTTTTTCGTCCAATGCTCGCTTCAACTTGTACAATTGGTGTCGATAACGATCAGCCGTGACAGTCTCGTGCGGATTTAACAGCTCATAGTACACTATTACTTTTGAACCGTGAATATTGCGTCTCGGAGTGGATGTTGATGGTTCGCCTGGATCCACCCATGATTTTCTGCCTTTCGGATTATCAAAATAGATGCACTTTTCATCCCCAGTAACAATCCGAGACAAAAGACTCTTCTTTTTTTGTCTGGCGATCAACGAAATGCAAATGTTCGAATGGCACTTTCCGATAATTCATGTCGAATCCATTTGCCTTCTTTCTGAATTTTTCCCATTTCATGTAAATGTTTGATAACTGTTGTACGATCAACATTTAATGCTCTGGCAAGTTCTGAAGTGGATCGTGTTGGATTTTCGTGCAATAATGCTTGCAAATCTGCATTTTCCCGTTGTCCCGAGCGTTCTTTGTCCTTCACATCAGTATGACCACTTTTAAAGCGTCTAAACCAGTATTCACGCGTCTTAATTGATGGTGATGGCGATAACGCTACTAAATGTCATGGATAATGTCAACACCGTAAGAAAGAACAGTTATCGGAAAGAGCTATTGGAACAAACTGACACTACAGCCATCTGTTGCAAAACCCTCAAAACTAAATCACACTCCTAATATAATATCATCACGATATTTCACATCGATCAGTAATCGGTACCTAACAGATATCGGCGCTCGGATATTGTAGCTTCTGTATTTCAGACATTTCGTTGTCTCTTTTTCTCTCTCACTCTCTTTCTACAATGTTGCAATATCCGTATCGATTACGTATTATCGCGCTTCTCTATGGAAACAACATTTTTGCTATTTGCTGTCGAGACATAATATTGATCGGAGATTTAATATTTGAGTTTCAGCGTGTACAATAGTTAATATTCTCAAATTCTGGGAGTTGATTTCAGAGAGAACTATCAACCCTATTTGCGTGTGAAAATCGTGATATCATTAACACTTTAATGGCAAGAAACGGTACCAAAAAGTCATATTACTTTTTTTGATGCAAGGTGAAGCACGCGCACACACTTCATCTTGATACTCTACGTTTGTTTTTTGTTCAAAAGAGCCGATATTTATTGTGTTTTCCGATTTAAGCCGTGGATAACGAGACATTCGAAAGCGTGTGGGCGGTATATTGTGACCATATCGGTATTGCGTAGTCATGTATGTATACGTGTGCTACAGCAGATTGGCTTTACTTTATCGTACGTGTGGGATCGCCGCCTTCGCTCTCGCGACACGGCATGCTTCGTACGGTATGCCGCGTTAATGGATGCTCCATTGCATGTACGAGATACAATCATGAATATTATTATATATAATTACATATAATAACATGTAGTTCATAATTACACATAATTAGGTATATAATTCTACATATATAATTATAGAGAGAATATCGTTTTTTGATATATATATATATATATATACACGTTATTTGAAACTCAACAGGGTTAGGATAATTTTCATGGGGATTCCCTCGAAATTTGAATTTTAATAACACAGGAATATCCCAACACCATACGTGTATTTTTAACGCGCACACGTGCAGCCGTCCGCCTCCCTTGGAATCTGTGCAACCTCAAACTCGAATAACGGGGAAACCTTCTCGAGCTGAGCTCTGCGACATGCCTCTCCCATCTTTCCAACTGCAAGAGGAAACGACTTCGAGGCATGCACCACCGAAAATAAATCGGGGTCCCCGATGGCGCGTGGAACCGGTCCGACGCTGTGCGTCGCGACGCACCGTGTCGAGCATACGCGACGTCGCCGTCGGCACATGGCGGATCGCCAGGAGAACGGAAAGTTTACATAACAGAGGAGTTTGACAGTACACCGGACACGTGACCGTCGGCCTCCTCTATCTTATCTCGACAAATACGCTCGCCCGGCCGGCCGGCACGCCGATCGTGGTGTTGTATGTGCATGTCGCTCTTATTATTCCCTTTTACGTAACCGGCGGTCGCACGGTATCGACCGGCCATCCCGGGCTCTGGGCGTTTCCCGCCAACTTGGTCCGCGCGGCTTCCGCCGCCGATAGCCTCCAGCTTCCGGATCCTGCGGCGACCGAGATAAGATAGTTAATTGTACCGGACGAGCACTCACATTTCCTGATTCTTCGAGTGTCAGGGTGTAAATTGTATCTGTGTAACATGTCGGTTGCGATCTTGCGAGCAAGCACTGATTTTTGTTGGGCTCACGGAGAGCATTTTACAACTCATACGAGAGAAAGTCGTATTTATGCAAAGCTTGCAATATTCGACAGAGAAGTCTGTTGATTTAATACCGAGTGTGTAATCATTAAACACTGTGTTGCGTTGTAGATATATAATACTTTGAGAATCCTGTATTATATTACATACAAGGTGTTAAAAAAATGTATTCCTTTAATAATATTTTACCCACTGATAGTTCTAATCAATATAGGTCCGCAAATGAACCATTTCAGAGACAGAGTCGATTTTGTACTTTAATGAATAAACTGGATTGTCAGACTTTTCATTAAAGTGTTAAATCAGCACTTTACCTATATTATTTATGTTTCAATAAAAAAACATAATAAAAAGTCTAATAATCCAGACATTTCACAGACTGTATGCGTTATGTTCTAGAAACATATATCGTAGGAATCTCTTTACATTATTCCAAAACTTATAATTTTAGATATTATAATATACAATATATTTTTCATCTATTTTTTGAATACTGCTAGACATGCCAGACTGCTAGACTCGACAGACGTCTTTCCATCTTCTAGAAAGCGGCTAAAATTGTGAAAGACTGACAGTATGGTATGGTATGGGACAGATTCTCTGGTCGACAGAATAGATATCGGGAACGAGACGTATATTACGTAAATGCGGTACGCGGTTCATAAGAGCTGCGCTCGTAATTTGGCACGTGTGGGATAGAGCTGTTACGATGTGAAGCACGCCGTTTTGCGCGGCGCATAAATTACACAACGAGCTTACGTGGAGGAATCACGTGTACGAGAGCGAATGTCCCGCTCGTCAGTGCAAGGTACTTTGCCGCACGCGATTAGGTGGAAGATCCTTAATGATCATCATCGTCATTGGCGGCTGTTGGTGCGCGGTGTGTGCATTACGCTGGAGCATTCGCTGTTGATTAGCTGAAATATGCGCAGCACGAGAGATCCCAGCGCACTCCCGCAATCTAACGTAATCTCGACGGGCACACAAGTCCTTAGCAGATATAATAAGCATCTATATAAGACCGATATTTTTATTGTGTTACAATTGTCCTTGTCAGTGCTTTATACTCAACATGTCTGATTTCGTATTTTAAATCGCCTAACAATAAACTGGACTAACTTATTGTTAGATTCGGTAACATGGATTGAGTTGCTGGGTACAACTTGGATCGAGTTTCCTCAGATTTACAAATTTTACGTAACGCTACATTTCTCTCATTGTTATATAATAATAAATACTAACGTAGAAAAAATTAATCTCTGTTTTAAAGTATATTATACTAGTATGTTGTAACTATTGTCTCTGAAAAATAAAAGAAAAAAGAAAAGAGACTACTTTGAATAATTCCGGTTCCCATGACAATCTGTTACGACACATTAAATATAGATACATTAAATATAGAAGAATGCACGTATGCAGAAAAAGATGCGAGTCGCCAGAGGAAAAGATAAGCTGTCTATTGCTGCGACTCAATTTCCATTTGCGTTTTGCGGATTCGGACGCTTTATCAATGTCGAGAAATGCTGCGAGCATGCCCGATCTTTTCTTTCACAACGTCATTCTGCATTGCGTTTATGTATGTTTGATTAGCGTTTCCTAGGTTTCGGCACATTACGCCTGCAACTACTCTACGATTTAAACAATTCTCACGGATACCATGCTCATGATCTTCAGCAACACGTTCTAGCTCCTCTTTCTTTTTTCTTTTGGAATGAAACATAATATATTTGATCTATCACATTTTATCAAACTGTCAATGTAATTCACATGTCTGATTCAATCAGAATGAAGGAAAGTGATTTTTTCAGCGTTTCTTAAACGTTTTTGAGAGCGCGTCCTCTCTCACCCTCGATTAAGGACTAAACGATGAATCACTAATCGACGCGCGCGCGTGCAACCCGGCGAGTGCGTAAGAGCGAATCTCGCGAGCGCCTTACGTAATTTGGTCGTCGCAACGCGGAGTGTGGGCGCAATACGCGTCGTGGAATCCGGCTTGAGATCCGGATCGATCGGCATAGTCGTTCGCTCACTCGCGACGTGGATTTCCTATTTAGCGTCGGAATCGTCCGAATTTCTGTCGTTCCGTACCAGACGTCATCAATCGCCGGATTGCCTCGGGTGACTCACAGTCGGCAGACCATTCATCGCGAGAGTCGGATTTAGTCGTTGGATCATTCACGCTCTAATGTATTCATATTGTTCTTGGATCGTGATCTAGATGATTATGATACTCGCATCTAGAATGGATTTCGCATTGCTGCCAGCAATAATAATATGATCGATTCATGGTTTTTCGAATAACTGAGAGGATTGTTCCCAAAATGAGGGATGTCGAGTCTCGATGAAAAATGAAACTGCGATGCTTTGAATACGTTGCAAATAATCTCTCTGCATCTAGATATCGATAAATCTGAAATAGGTCGTTCATATCCACGAGTTACATACATGCATAATTTGAAGCTAATCATAATTTTTTTATTACGTCTTAGCCGAGAAAACAAGCTGTTTAGCATATATATATATTTGGTCTAGATTCTCTGCGAATTCTCTGACGACGTGTCAAATAATTTAGATAATCAATCGATGGAAATGAGTTTCGGGATGATTCGTGCAGTTATACACGGTACATATTGTCATAGCAATAAAACTCTAAATCGAGATCTTGTATCACGAGGCTGAAGCAGCATTATCGATTAAAGACATCCGTTATCGTAATGCGACTGCAAAACGCTGGAGCATTAGTGATATCTTAAATTTTAAGTGAAAATGTTCAATGACGGAAGATGTTACATTACATTAAATATTATATCAAATCTTCGTTATATTCTATTCGTATTTAATCAATTTCTTATCGTTATGTAATTCACGTAACTGAAACTTGTGTGTATGTTTTATCATGATTACAGTTTAACTGTAATTCGTATTCGTCTAATACGGCCCACAGTGCAAAAGATGCTTTCAGTTAATACATCGCGTAAGCCAGTATTACGCCTCCCGCGAAGCGGCCTGTAATCAGGCTCAATTAGAAAATACGTAAGAGTTCAAGCAGCTAAATCAATTTAAGCACCCTGCATTGATAGAAGCAACCTCGTGAGATCGCCTGTATGGTTGTCGATGGTTATTCCGTTCATGGAACTTTCAGCTGTCCGCAAGGACCGGAACTACGATATCTATTTACGTGTCTGAATCGGATCCGTTTCGAATGAGATTCTCCCATTACATAAATATGTATACACACACACACACACACACACACACACACACACACACACACACACACACACACACACACAAAATTTGTTAGGCATTTATGTTCCAAAATGTTACCCCAAACTTGAAAAGTCATGTGTGTATAACTTCTAAAATTGAAATAATTAAGAAATTCATATAAATTTTTATTGGGATTCTGAAACTTAATGATAAAACTAACATATCTACAAAAATCTAGAAAAAGCAATCTAGAAAAGCAATATATATAAATTAATTAATTTTACTCATTTTCGATATGTTTGCCTCTCACATGCGACAATTTTCCAACAACATGCTAAGGCACTGGAATTCTTAGGTCTCCAGATCGATGCAGATCTTCATTCACATAGATTATCATTGCAGTATGAGAATCTGACGATACGCGACGCGATTCGGCTACAACTAGCACACTTACTGTTCTCGCGTTTTCGCGCGAGTCCGCGCCACCCTCGAACGCGAGGAAAGTGGCGCGTGTGGACGGTCGCTCCGTCGTCGCCTTGACACAAATTGACTGTGCCTGCGACGGATTAATTTCGCTCCGCGGTAATTGCACAACCGAAACGCTCTCGCGGATTTGCAAGAGCCGCGAGCTCGCTCGGGCGTGACGCCGTTATTATATATCGATCGCGTAACTCATGCGATTCGCGGGCAAAAGCCGTGGGAGAGTCGACGCGAATCCGCTGTACGCGTACTCGAAAAAAGATCGATAATTGCGCATAAAAAGTGTCTCGGCAAATACATGAAGACCAAATGTCGTGGGAGAGATTGCAAACGAGACGAGAGGTTAAAGAATGCAATAAAGAAGCTCATTAACATTACGCTCATTGCGTTACCAGTCTGCCAAGACGAGTAATATTTATTAGGATTCGCCGATAAAAAATAAACGCTGATACATGCTGGTTATTTCAAGACGGAGTTAAATGAGGATAAATATGGTTTTTAGATTTTATCTTTCTTTAATGACATATTAATAAAGGCTATAAAAAAACGTAACTATTGGAGACATTTGATTAACAGATTTTAATCAAACTCATTAAATATTTATAATAGTTGTACAAGAAATTCATTAGCGGTACTTTCAAATTATAACTCCATCAAGGAGACGAATTGATTAACAACGATTAAGGAGACGGGTAATTTTATAAATTGGAACAGACATTTGCGCTAACTTATGACTTGAAAAAGTTGTGGCAGTTATTAATAAAGTTATAGCGTTATTGAGTTCTATTTATTTTCCCATTTCGATTGCAAAAGATCATTAAATGAGATAGCATTTCAAGCTTTTAGAGATAGAGATCTCATGGCCTTTACTTGACGATAATTAAAGGATAAATAAAGGATAAAAAATAAAGGAGACTTGAATGATAAATAGAAAATTAGCAAATGCAATTTGTCTCAGTAATACAACGATTTCAATGTGAAGTTACATAGATCAGTTATACGCAAGAGAAACCTAGTAACCTACATTTGGTCATTTTCTAGTACAGAGAACTAATATTTGAAGAGAGAAATCAAATAAAATGTTGCAAATGAAATTTTCTCACTTAAATGTTTAGTGAAACACACACTTATATCTTGTTTTTCGTAGTCCGTTCTTTACTTTGCGCTTTCCGCTGATTTTCAACAACAATTCATTGTCGATTAACGTTGTTTAGCAGTAAACATTTCACACGTGATTTATGATTCCGGCTTGACGTAAAGTACAATGGCACCGAATAAAAAGAGTCGAATTTCGATTGATGGATGAACGGGATCGGAGAGGAATCGAGGTCGCGACCCACTTTCGTCGACGGAATCCGTGCAATCGTCGTAAAAGCCGCCGATTTCTTTTCTGTAATTAGTCACCCGCGATGGTACTTCTCAAATTTAAAAATAGCTTTCTCTCGTCTCGTCGCGACGATCGACATTTCGAATATCAATATCTCGCTTGCTTACGCACTTGCAACGACGCGAGCTTCTGCACTGCATTAATCTTTTACTACATGGCATGTTTATGCGGCACACTTGCTTTTAATTTCTGTCGTCAGCATTTCACATAAGACTGAAATATCTCCTTTGTCTATTTTTGTACTTGCTGTTTACAGTACAGATTTTCGTAATACATAAGATTTAACTGTTATATCCCAGGATAACCATTTATCTACTACAAAAGATACTCAACTTAGAGAGCATTGTGCAAATGTATTTTCAAGGTATTACTCTCTGATAAGATTAGCTTGTCTGACTGTACATATCGGCGATACGCCCACCCTTGGTGTTTTATACAACTACGTAGTTACATACATATAAGGCAAGATTTACGATAAATTAAAAAAATCAAATAAATCTTTTTATACATACATATGCATATATGTATAAATAAAAACAAACACAGGACAAATGCAGGATTTATAAAATACTTCTCTCAATATTTAAAAATAATTTAAGGACAATATATTCAACTTGGTTCTCGACAAAGTGACCAAGAGAGATTCCAATCAGGAGTGAGAGGATGAGCATTCCCCGTTCCCCATAATAATTCTATGTAAGGAAATGCAAAATGAGACGCGAAAGAACGCGGTCTCGTACGGAAATAAATTTCTTCTCGAGGTCTCTTCTCACGAAACCAGAGATCGGCACGGCCCTGACCCGAAAATCGCTCTCGCTGCTCTTTTTGCGAATCGTAACAATACGGAAGCCGCGTCCTCGCGCGTTTCTTCTCCTTGCAAGTGCGTTTCGAATTGACGGTGACATCTCCGATTTGGCAGAGATCCATGCACGTGCCGGGGTCGAGTAGGGACACGCGCCCACAGTCCGATGTGTTTTCTCTGAGGAACTCGTAGCCCATCTCACTCCCCCGGAGGGAACACATCGTTCCAACTCGAGCGGATTTCCTGATGAATTTTATTTGATTTGTATCTCTGTACAGAGCGTTTTCGTTCGAGAGTTTCCATCAGGGAACAGTTTTCAGAGGAACGTTGGAGGGAGAGTTCCTTGACATCTTTGGACATCATCTATATAAGATTCTCTTGTAACAGTGAAAAGCTTCGAAGACGTCAATTATGGCGACATTGTATACTATGTGGAATAGAAGAGGCTCTTACGAATTTAGATTTATATAAAGGAATATATAAAGAATGCCGATTTCTTTTTGGATTAAATTATAATTTATAAGAATTTATCCAAGAATTTAATCTTTGCTGTTGAAAAATGCAAGTTTAAGGTGACTTGCCTTCGCAATTGCTTTCGATTAGTACGCATTGTATGCCATGTGGATTTTTGAATTCGAATGTTATAAAAGCTTAATCAGTAATGAAATGTGCGCTATTCCACGGAGAAGAGAAGAATTGCAATTTTTATCTAATATACTTGTTATCTATAACTGGCTCATAATTGCATTGCGTAAATCGGTAAGATATACAATAAAGATCACTAGGTAGTATACATATATTGTCTAATAATATCTATTTAATCTTTTCGTCCTTTTTTTCCTGATAGTTATTTCTTGGCACTAAAATATTCGTACATTGATATCGATCCGAACTATTTGTGAGTCCACTAACAATAGCAGTTAAAGCTTTTACAGCAAATTAGATTACAACGATGTCAATTTTCTTTAAATTCAAAGTTTCAAGCATTTCGAAACAATTAAAAAATTGTCTTAAATATATATTATTAATAATTTATCACAAGAGAAAAAAATCAATGTGATTATGTTGATGATGGATTTTTTACATCACCTGAAGTTATTAAAATGTTTATTACCTTTATTGATTGCACGCATGATTATTAGGATTTTAATAGGGTTCGCTATAGTTAATCAATATAATTATATATTTTTTAATAAGAGTACGCATCAATGAATAATATTAAGAAAAAAATGTGTGTGTGTACATATATATATATACATATAGTTTGGAATCATGTAACATCTGTAGATTTATTATCAACTTTTACTGCAGAATATCATCTTCAATTCTAAGGTATGGCGTTTCTATTATTTCTATTTGAGAAAGTATGATTGAAACTGCGAATGCGATTGTTTCATTTAAAATAGCTTCTTGCGCATTTTGCCTTATCGCCAATCATCGCACGTGGTAATATCGCGTTTCATAAGCGCTTCGTATCGAAAGACTTTCGATATTGCATCACATCGAACCTTGCGATGAGCAATAAATAGTTAGACATTAAATATATTATTGAAAAGTGAGACAGTTTTCATATAGTTAGCTATAGCATTTCATATAGTTTTATATAAAACGTTATAGTTACATAAAATCTTTAACTGCTTTATATAGAAATTAAGACCTAGATTAAGACCTAAAAATATGAACCCTGTGAAGACTTCCTTGCGTGTCTAACGTATTTTCACACAAATATTCTTTATCGAATATAATGAAGTTATATATTAGATTTATTTCAGTCTATTCCCAAAAATTTTTATTGATAATTAAAAGAGAACCAATGAAGAAAATGAGATTTTTACAAAGCCCCATGCAAGGTTTACAATGATAATGAAAATTAATAAATTCAACAATTAAACGATTTAATTTCTCTATTGTATTTTTATTATATAAATGGTAATAATAGCGGATGTGGCATTCTCAGTCTATGTCCATTGCATTCACCGGCGCAATTTCGCGCCACTATCGGCGGTGATAAGCGACGGGGAAAAGCGAAACGAGGCGAACGAGAAAAGCAGCGTCGGTCATTATATAAGCATGTCCGATATATGGAGCTCTCGTACACAGTTAAGGAGCGTAAAAGCGCCCCTTCTCGCAGCCTATAATCGCTTTTATTTCGTCGAGCGCGTTGCACCGACGCGACGCGACGCGTCGCGACGCTACACGACACACGCTAAATTTGTACTATATAAGCGCAGTGGCGCGTCGCATTTAATTATAGCCGCCTTTAGAGAAGCGAAACTTCGCGATTCGCGAATACGCGGGGAGACGAGACTCGGCCTCAGTTAAATGCTCTCGTGGGTGGCATTCTGTAAATCAGCGAATCGGTGATGATTGCGAGTTCCGAAGGGTTAAAAGCAGGACAAAGGAACATCTCAAGAAAATAATAGGAGGAACAAGATTTATAGCAAAAAACAGAAAATCATATTATTAATGTAAAAGTTAATTTCTTAATTGATCAGTGGATAATATTTTCCTGTGAAAAGTTTGTCAAAATCATAGCGGAAGAGATGTTTGAATGTTTTTAATGTTGCTTCAAGCAACATTGTGTTATTTCTGAGTTTTGCTTGTGTGATTTGTGTCCGTTATTTACAAATTGATATGCATTTTCAGTTCATTTTGATAATTTTTTAAGTGTTGTTTAATCCTATCTAATATCCTATTTAATCCTATTTAATGTTATTTAATAATGTAAAAGATAATGCGTTATATGAATTTCATTTTGTTTAGAACCGACCGTCAGTTTACACCGACTAGAATGGAGAATTAGTCAGACTCTGAATTGAGACTCTGGCATTCTCGTCCGTTGACAAAGATGTTTTCATCAACGACTACAATGGAAATTACCTTGGAGAAGAAAACTGAGAATATATCTCTTTTACTTGAACCAGATTCGCATCCCTGTTCTTCGTTCATACATCTTGAACTTTTATTATTAAGCATTTTATTTTACATTTATCTAATAAAATCTGAAACTATATTTCTGCTAATAATTACCAATTATAATTTTAATATCTTGAAAAGAATTTTGACTTTCGACATGTTATGTCTGAAATAAAGAACTTGTTTAGTAACAATTTCTTCATTTATTACATAATTTCCAACGAAAGGAGATACATTTTCTTTCGCTATTGTGCCGAATGGTTTCGTTGTAAAATATAGTGTTGCGGCCTCACCGAAAGAGCGTTATTAAAATTACCGTAATCAACCTGAAGGCCAGGTGAAGGATGCAGGTGCGACCGAGGGCTGACTACCGGCTACCGTACTCGCAGATGGTCCATCTCGATAGCGCGAGATCCTCCTTCGATCTTTAAACTTTTATTTCCACGTAAAGCTGCTCGATAACGTCACTTTACGTAATTCTCCCGTTTTTAACCGACAATTTAATGCTGTTTAATGTATTCCGATTCAGAACTCCGATTCTCAATGCGCTGCACGTAATTAACTTGCCCGTCAGCATATGCGTAGACAATTATGTCATTCGATCGTACTCACGCGTTTATCGACTGATAAACTTCTGTCTTTGTTCCAACTTAACAATCTTATGTTGAAACATGAAATATATTTCACATAAGTATAATATGTATTTATATTTACGTATTATTTATTTACGTATTATATATTTAGATTTTCCATCTTAATCGCATATCGAAGAGAAAATTTCTGCCGAAATTAGAAGCAATTTCCGATTTTGTTACAAGATGTTGCTATAAACAGTTGCTTGAAACAAGGAATAAGTATGTAGTCTTAAACGATCAGGAATCTAATCAGCTACCATGATGCGCACAACCATCCCTTAGGAATTTTGCTTTGCGAAAGGTTTTATACAAAGTCTTATCCGTTACGAGCGAAGATAACAAGGACGATCTCAGCAAGGCCGATTAGTCATGAAGCGCTTACTTGTTATCGCGTATACACGTTATTGTTCTTGGTAATCTTCTTGCACGGTCTCGGAGAATCGCTGATAATTTCCACGATCCATTTCGAAAATCGGTACAAGTGACGAGATTGAGATCGAAGACGGTGGACGTCCCGCCATAACTTGTAACAAAAATTAATGTCGGCTTAGAGAATATCCAAAGTTAAAATAATATATTTCAATGAGATAAAATGAGAATATTAAAAAGAAAAGATCGACGGCGTGCGCGTATATATAAACACATTTTTCTGATTGTATGTATTAAGAATAATACTCACTGGAAAAACAAATTGTTAAAAAAACCGTCATGTTCAATTAAGCGTACATTTAAAGCTATCTACAATCAGCAAATATGAACCTAGCATAGCGATTAGTGTTTCGAGGTCGAAAGAGGAATTTAGCAATCCAAAATCCGCGACTTTGCAAGTCGAAAGGCGTTCAAAGGCGTGTGACGATTAATTCGAGCATTCGAGTAAACATTTATGCGATATATTATATATCTTGTGGTAGACGTAGCGTGTCTCCGGATAGAGGACATCGCCGATTCAGACCGATCTCTCCAAGAGGCGTTATGTAAGAACCGCCTCGGACTGGCCGTGAACTTAACGGCGTCGTCGTCGTCGTGGTCGACGCAGTCAAACGCGGATGTCTCCCTTTCCATGCACCTTACACACGTTTGGTGCACTCGAATAGAGTGGAAGGAGCAAACATTTCAACATTTAACATTACAATTTGGTATTTTTTCCAAAAAGAATAATACATCGTGCGTCGACCTATCTCGATTGCAAGCACTAGTACACATCTCGATGACTCGATGACGTTCTTAGCCTTTAACTGCTCTAATCATACCCTGCAGTACACATGCTTAAGTGGAGTTCCCGTGTAATTCGTAGCCGGAAATTAATGATTGATGCAAATATTAAGAATGATACATCTCATGTCGGATTCTCGTTTAGTATTTCATGAAAATATTATTATTTTCACTTGTGACAAGAAAAGTTTCTTTGTTCTTAATTCTTTGTATTTTCATGTGTATGAAGATAGTTACTTATTCGGTATCTTCGTTCGACCAAAGTAACTAAAGATTAAACATCATCGGCGATGCTAATTTCTACTGATCGTGTGTAGTGACAGTTCTCAAAAAGTAAATCATTCCCATGTTGCTGTTCATATAAATACAATCTCATGAGAAACATCGTTCAAACATAAACGATACTCAGAAATCACAACACTCTATTCACTCTATTCGAAATATCAGTATATTTCAGATTCTCAGAATGATGAACTTGCTTGGCATGGAGAAACATTGCTAGTTTCAATAAAAGTTTTGCATTCTGTGTTACAAAAATAATTTTATATATATACGCGTATACATTACATATGTACATACATATATATTATACATTAAAACATATATAATTAAAACTAATATTTCTAACTCGCTTTATATAAAAGTCATTCATTTAAATATTAAAGAAGAAGACATTGTAACAGATAATTAGTCGTAAAATCTTTGTTAAAGAATATTGATTTCAGATTTCAGATTCAAGAATCCGAGGAGATGGATAGAGAGAAGGTATTTGCGGACTGACTGCACTGAGGTCAATAATCGCAGTTCATTCGGTTTGGAGTGATAAAAACTAAACTATTGAAGAGAGTGAGCCGTGTACGTGCGTGAGAGTAAATTAGTTAGTCTCATTATCGAAGAAAAGGAAAAGGCAAACATGCTCTCGAGATACCATGATCTTCTTTACAATGTTCTTGATTAATCTTGAAAAAAAACTGAGAAGAGAGAGAAGACATCACATTATCACGTGTTTTTTCATGGTTGGCAGCACAGAAGCAGATGAGAGAATTTCGTCGGAATTGATATTGTTTTCTGACAATGAGATCATTTCCGCGAAAATAGCTTTAATTGGTCGATAATTTTGTGGGTGATTAGGTAATTATAATAAACAAAAAAGTGTAAAAATGAATGATTCATCATTAATATTACATGCATTTTCAATGAATAATTATTTATTATCATTATTGATACATGTGCCAATGTTATTAAACGTTCCTTCATAATTTCCTTACTTACAATTACTTCACATTTCATAGTATCTTCGCTTGAATTAAGTGTATGCATAACTTGTAATTATTTTTAACGCATAAGTCATAAATGTCATAAATATATCTCAAACAATTTGTGTCTCTTTCCTTCCCTCGTTCCCCCTCTGTCTCAAGTACCGTTTGCAATAAAAATTTCTATTTTTATTTGCCACATGTTTCTTCAATATCTATTGTACATTTCTGGATTCAATATACGATGAAAAAATGCTTTTTTTATTTTCAAGAGGTAACTACTTGTTTAAAAATTGACTAGTTCGAGGATTGTTATATATTCTGAATTATATGTTTGATGCAATTGCTATCTCTATCTAAGCTATCTATTTCCGATACCTCAACTAGATTCGCAAACATGTCACGCATTTGAGGCAACTAATCCACCTGTTTTAATTTCGACATAATGTATACGCGATACCTGTTTGGAAAGACGTAATTTGGTGTCAAAAGTTCTTGATTTCAATTAAATCAAGGTAGATTATGAAAGGCGAATGATAAACCAGTGTACTTCTAATTTACCGGCTCGCCTGAAACGTTATTCAGATTAGGTGTTTCGTAATAATCTTTATGCAACCATATGTTGTTACATTTGAGAGCAATCTGATTCAATTAATGCACTCAGTCGAAATGAAGCATAAAACATTTAATGATAAATGATTAATGAAATTTCGACACTGATACAATGTGTCAACGTGATAACTAGCGGTCCAAATGGAAAACAATGGAATTTGATAATTGGACCTGCTTAATGATTCACAATCGTTACGCAATATCTAGATATTACGCCTTTTTAGATACTATATTAATATTTACTCACTTTCTATCAATAAATTATAATAAATCTTAATTACCCCTTTTAGCTTTCTATTCTATTTAATTGTTTTTAATACTTTCTATTCCAATCTTACCTACTTCTTTATTTTTTGTGCTTTTATATCTATCTTCTAAGTAATATAAAACAATGTAGAGGACAAGTCAAGAAGAAATGCAAAAAAAGCGTCTAATAGATTTAATAATTGCTGAAATATTTTCCTCAAGTTCTCCGAGTATTTTTATCACGTAAATGCTCGAAATACGGCACTTGTTATTAACAACGACTCTTTTTTGAAATAAACTTAAAAATATCACAAATTTAATGCGCGAGATTATCGTTATCGGGGGGAAAATCAAAACTGAAGGAAGATTGATTTACAGAAAAACGTCACCAATCCATAAACCATGTATCCGTATGCACATAGTCAGCGAGATCTAGTCTCCCCTATTCCGCGCACTAATGAGAACTCTAATCGCACGTCGCGTTACCGATAAAGCGTGAGTCGACACGTCAAATCAGGATGGCTCGAAGCACGATGAAGCAGTCAGTGTTCATCATGACGCGCATACAGACGTGCATCGCCACAAGGACAGATAACAGGGACACTCACCAAGATGGACCGCCAGGTTGTACCTATCGAGTGCTTGTTCCAGGTGGCCCTTCCTCACGAGGATATCACCCTCGTGCCTGGCCCGGCTCGCCTCCATCTCTCGCGGCCACCATCTCTCCACGAGTCTCTGCACGAGCACATTCGTCTCACTCACAGTGGCAATCTTTGTCCCGCACGCGCGACAGTTCTTCGCCGAGTCCGCGCAGTTCCTGCAGTATGTGTGACCACAACCGACGGTCACCGGCTGGCAGAGAGTGCCTTCGCACAGTGAACACGCGAAGGACGCGTCGATCCTCCGTCTGGAGATCGCCGCGGCATCGACCATGTCCTCCAGAAGCGCGGTCGCCAGATGCTTCAGTCTCTCGACCGGCACCGACGTCGCGGCCAGACACCTGGAGTATATCCCGATGGACTCCCTGATGCGACCGCACTTGGCCAGGGAGTCACCGTAGCCGAGCAGCACCTCGTAGCCGGAACCTTGTTGCTTCAGACACCGCTCGTACAGCTCGACCGCCAGGTGGTAGTTGCGCGAGGTGAACGCCTCCTTGGCGAGCTCCGTCATCGCGCTTTTAACGGGAACGGAAAATAAGAAGAAAAAAAAAGAAAAGAGAAAGAGCAAAAACGGCGTATGCTCTCCTCCGTTGCGCTTCGCCTTTCACGAGTCACTCACGTGCGTGCATCGGACATCCGGACGGTTCGACGCCGGTTTTGAGGCGGCGAGGGTGACGCGCATCTTACGATAAACCCGACCGTGCATGCGGTGAATTATAATCGCGCGGTGTCCGTGAGGAGGACCCCTCCCCTCTCGCTCCCGTCAGAAATCACTCAATCATGAGCCACAACTGGGCAACAACTCACGAAGGACGAGAACCGACCACCGGTTTTCAGCAGCTCGAGCGTTCAGCTCAGAAAGCACGCCGGAACGACGCGCAAGGAGTTTGACAGCTGGTCGTCCACGCGTTCGCTGCCCCGCACGTAACGCGTGCGCGATCCACTCCACGCAGCACGCTGGCGCACTGACGACTGACGCCTCGGCTGTCATCGGTCCGCCGTCAGCAGGGGATGGTACGGTGGTGGCCCGATGTTCGCCGGCGCGGTGGTGGTCGTGACGGTGGAGGAGTGCAGCCGCCGCCGCCTCCGAGGCACGAAGCCAGCGCCACGCGGCTTCGGGCGTAGTACGCCGGGGATGGGAAACTGGCGTGGAGGGAATTACGGGTTACGGCTGCACGTAGCTCCAGAGGAGCGTTGCCGCTTTACTCGTGCCGCGGCAGCGTGCGTAGGTGTTGCTGTCGCGCTGCCACCCGACGAGATCATCTCTTTGTCCGTCGTCCGTGCCCCTTGATCTCCGTTGGTAGTCGTTGCGATCGAACGAGTTGTAACGCGTAACGGTGCAATGTGTGCCACTCTTCGGGAACGGGGGAGCCGTTTGGTGATTTTACCTTCTTTTCCTTCTAGTTTTTCCCGCGATGTTCTTCCTTGACCTTTCTCACTCATCTGGTGCTGCGGCTGATAAGAGACTTTTACTGCCCTGTCGATTGTCTGGTCTGGTCTTATTGCTGTGATCCTTATTGCTTCGCCCATCGTAGCAATTTATTGACTGCGTTTGTAACAATCATTCTTTACTTTTGGGTTTCTTGCTGTCTTACGACGAGTACTTTTTGCGCCTGGTTATTGTTACAATTTCTAATATGATCGTCACGTCGTGGATTATTTTGGTCTTATCTACCTATCGTAAGGCATAACGAGTCTTTTTATTCAGTTGTTTCTGTCTCAATTTTCAAGTCAAATTCAGACACTATAATATTAGATCCTTATATTAGGTATTAATGTCTCTAATTATCTGGAACCATTTCCGATTGTTTTCCCTCTGCTTCATTAATCGTCTTCGTAGGCATTACGCGCCGCAACAGGCGATTATCGATCTACGTCTATGTCATATATAAATTCATAAGACAATGTCACGCTCTATAGTGTCTCTGATGCATTTACTGAATGATAAGAGCATATAATCCTCTCATTAAAACGTCTTTTTCGAGTCGGAACCTCCGAAGTTTACCACTCTCTTATCACGTGCAATTACATAAGCATCGATGCTACCTTGGAATCCAATATCGACAGTCAACGGTTCCGTTATCGGTTAATCCAGCCAGCAATGCATTTAGATCGCTTTGATTCTTTTATTCACACTCGCTCACTCACACACACACACACACACACACACACACACACACACACACACACACTTGCTGTCATCGACAAATCATCATGGAATGCTGTCAAATCGGATCCCGATTCGAGATGATTCCCATCGCCGTCGAATCCCACACAACGCACTTTATTCGAGACACTTGTTGTTGTAACCTTGGCTCGATCGACCGGTTACCTCCACGGGAATGGATCTTCCCGGGATGTTGGCCGTACCACAAACGTCTAGTGCGATAGACGTTACGTAGTATGATATTTCCTGGCGCGATTGCGAATCGGCACACGAAATGTAAAGCGACCGAGCATTTTCGATCGAGTAAATCGCTTTTCACTGGGAAATGCCAACGAGGGAAATATCACGAGGGAGACTCCAGGGTTCTCACCGAGCATGAGCAGTGACTCCGCGCAATCCCGAGGTATCCCGCTCGCCCGACGCGTGCGGGTAAACGCGTGCGTGGACACGCAAGGAGTACGCAGACGCCACGGTAGTACGCTTCGAAATGAAGGGAGAGGACTGAACCGTGTGCCGTGAGAGGCAAGGGAAAGGGCGGTGAAGAATGAGAGATCAATATATAGCGAGCTCCCGGGGTGATTAACCCTTTGCCCTTGTTCTCTACCTACGAGATGTCCTTTTCGAATTATCGAATCGATGTGAAAGGTAGTTTGCTGGATTGTGCTATTCAATGATTAATATCATTGTTTTCAAAGTATTATAATATCAATATTTTCATCTATTCATTTGCTGCGAATGAGATCTATACTTGTGCGTAATATAAGAAGTGGGAGAGAACCCGTTTTATGTACGTATCTTTAGATTTATAAATATGTAAATCTGTATATTTAGCAATTGATAGGCCTGATTGATCGATTAGTGCAATAATTCCATGTACTTGTAACAATTTACGGATGTGCATTGCAATACACATAGCTCGACAAGATAAGTCTGTATAAAATATGCCAATTGATAGATTTTTACTTTGAAAATATATTTTGACAATAATGTTCTTTATTTTTGACAAAAACACGTGTTAGATGTAATCGGTATTTGAATACGAACAGCAACGTAATAATCATCGAGGAATTTCCGAGATCTCTTCTGGTCCACGTGATAGTTGCAGTTACATCATTCATTGCGCCTATTTGCCATTCAAGTGTTCGAAATCATACGCATAATTGCGTTATTGAGCCAGGATGTAAGGTGGAAGACTGTCGATAAGCCGGAATGGCAAACGCGCGTATCGATGTCGCGTATTCTTACGTGATCGTTCGAGGTATTTAGATTACGTGTTTGTAGCATGATGTGCGACATAGTGTGCAAGTTGAAGCATCGCAGACGTGCTGACGCACTTTGTTATTCAACGGTAAAATGGTTAGGTGCGAGCGAAACGAGTCTCGCAAATTTCACGATTTATAGAACACGAGAGCAGCGACAAATTAACAGTGAATCATTAATCTTGTCATTTTGCTTTAACTTGTCGATACGTGTCGTCATCTCGGTAAATCTTGGTTAGTACTTAGCTTCGTTTTTTCAAATCGATGCATTCTGAATTGCAACGTTCCGCGAATAAATTTGCTCCCTAATCGCATGAGATGCAAACGCCAGGGATTCATTGATGATGCACGAAAAAGATGTATTATACATATTATTTCTTGGTGTACGTGACGCGATGGGGAATATCAGCGCTATCACGACGCGAGATTCTACGAAGCGGTTTATGTAAAACTGCATTTAGTAAGCGCTTCCGATTACGGTATGAAAATGAAGCAGTCGTTTGTAATGCAGGATGTAAGCAGGATGTTTTTAATCGCAATGCTCAATGTTTATTTATGAAAAATGGTAACTCTAGAGTGACACAAGATGAAATAAATTTCAGTGATTTTAGCACAAGAACGAATTTTCATTTCAAGACATTTTAATATTCTATTTTGTGCTCGTATAGATTTTTGTGATTCACGACAGAGTGAGACTAAAAGAATAGAATGTTGCTGTGTTAAAATGAATATACGTAAGAATTGATATACCTTCTGGAATTTTTAGCACTCGACGTTGTTACTCCTCATTACCAATCTATTGCAATCAACCAGTTTAGAACGATGCATGCTACTACAAGGAAAATTGAAATCGATAACCGACTGAACGCACCGATGTGCGCAAAACGGAACGCAAACAAGAATTTAACGATAAATATGTGCGTTTGGTATTGTAGCTCCGTATGATTTTGATAAACACGGTGATCGCCGCGGAGGATGCGGTTGGAACGATTGCGTCTCGCCTTGAAATCCGAAAAGCCGCGCGCGCTTAATCTCCAGCTGCATACGCGCGTTTATCTGGCAGCTTACGTAAGGTATTTGTGCCGTACAAAGAGTCACCTTTGCCGATCGCAAAACAAATTGTTAATCATCGAAATACGGCGTGTCTCTCTCTCTCTCTCTCTCTCTCGTCGTTACGTAAATGGTTTACACACGTTACGAGGCGCGCCGCGACCGCACGTCGTCGTACCTGCTCCTTTTGGCGGTGGACGAAACGCGTCGCGGATTTTATTGTGCAGCCTGGTATCATCATCGTCGGTCATCGGCGGTATCTTCGTCGAGACATCGTCATCATCAAAATCATAAATTATAGCTTCCCGCGAGTCTACTGTCGCGTGCTGTCTGTTACGTCACTGCCTTAATCGAACGTGCCGAGTAAAAATAATCGGCATACGTGATTACGCTATCGATATTTGTATAATTGAATCGTAACAGTAAGAGGATACGTCCGATTTGAAAGATCGATTTCGAGCTTCGTGAACCTTTTTAGCCTCATTACTAACGCTTTTACTATTCAATCATAATCCAGTATTAATTCATTATAGTGTTATAGAATTTTTACCGTTGGTAAAAGAATTGGTTTTCTATTTCTCTAATATAGTAGTTATATTTCTCTGAAATCCCATGCAATATGAAAAGATATCCCATTTTTACCGTGTATTTCAAGTGTGCAAATTTTATTATCAGTAGACAGTAGAATCACATATAGATTCGCGCGTCTCGTCGTTCGTCAATTTATAGGACAGAGATATATTTCCAAAAACAACGGTTGCCTTGAAAAGCCAACATCGCGCTCTGACATAACTTAGCTGGCATATAACCGCGTTTTGCAATTAGGCCCCCCCCCCCACGTTTACTAGAGCGTTGAGCAACGTTCAACGAATTCGATACACACGATCGAAAAGCCCGAACACGGCTCGGATTCCTCGGGATCGGCCGGACATACAGGACCGAAACGTCCCGCGGATACTCGCCGGAGAGGTTGCGCCATTTCGCAAAAATGCGGCTAGAACCGCTTGAAGGGAGAGAGACCGCGGTTTTGGTAGCGTTATGTAAGGTCTCGTCCATCGATTAATTTGCAAAAAGGGATCGACTGCGATCTACGGAGTGATCGAGCAAGGAACAGCTGCGCGCGACGTGAAACACATCGGCATCGTGCTTGTGAATTAGCAGAGCGCGATGGTGCAATCGTCAACGTGCATTATATACGCGATCTAACAGTTTCCTCCTTGTTCAGCTTCTTTCTTTTTTTTTGTTTCGACGTCGAAATCCGCTCGACGAGATCGACGTCACTGTTACGCATCACTGTTATGACTCTGTTTTTACGAAGGAAAATCCCCATTAACCCAACTGAGAAATTACGTGCTGCGTAACATAATTGTTACATAAACGCTTTATGCTAAACGATGATTCTCCGAGTCTCGTTATCAGAAGAGCGAGCCGGCCGAGTGGAGCGCAATCGCGCGATGCACGTGCGGTTTGCACGCGCGGCGCGATTCGGCGCCTCCGACGGATACGACTGCAAAACCGCGCGATTGCGTAAACCGCGTGCGGTTTAACCGTGCGAGTTTACCGAATGCTAGCGAGCGAGCGCGCTTGCGGCCACGGCACGGCTCGCAAATCGACGAGCGTCGCATAAAGCAGCGCGGCAAGACTAAAAATAAAGCGGGCTCTCGGTAAACAGTGAGCTGCTTTATGTAATGAATGAGCGTGAGTCGCGCGATACGGCAGGGAGCGACGCGACGCCGGCTCAAGAGCGTTCCTATCGTATCTATTGCGACCGACCCGTGTGAATGGTCGGAATCGCGAGTGTCTCGTTTAGACGATGGACGAATTTCCTATTTACGTACCGATTACCGGAAATATGTTGCAACATTTGAGACACACTTTCGTCGCAATTTCGTAGGAATTGCCAAGTTATACGATCACACACCCGCAATTTGGATTCTACTTTTCCGGCATCCTCGTGGGAGGAAATATGGTCATGACACACTTTATACATGAAAGTATAGATATTGGAAATAAAGATGTTAACAAGAAGTAAACGTATGTTTTTTTTTTTAATATGAAAAGCGTGGATGTTAATGTTTTCGTGTTATTCTTACTCAGCTCAGAGAAAAATCGCTTTGTATCATATATGCATCTATATATAGTGGTGAGCACTAAGCTAACTACAACTAAAATGAGCGGAATATTTCGAATATATACATGTATCGATACGCAGCCAGAATGCTGCGTGAAACTGAACGCGACATGCTGAGATTTTCCTGCGTAGTTAATTATTCGTAATCTGTTTACGAGAGGCGACAAGTTAAGCACAAGCACCAGTCAAACGATGATCGCTATACATCCTACCGAAACTGAGAACCATCTGTTGCTACATGCATTATTCACTGCAGTTGCACGTGCCTACGAGAAATTGACTCACTCGTAGCTGACACATTCACGTCTTTCCGACACGCTCGATCGACCGACTACTCGTCAGAACTTGAGTATCATTCTTTCATCTCCGCTACAAATGCATTATAATCATATGAATGGGGATGCAATGGTCGTTTCCACACCCGGTACGCTGGCGAGACGTTAATGTTCCCAATTACTCAAGACAGTCGCTCTTGTGTAGCCATTCACGCGCATTTCCGTAAAAGATAAATCATCCGTGTGTTTTAACGTTACTTTACGATATGACTTGATAAATACATATAAATGTCAATTCTGAGAAAATATTATTCGTGTCTATCTGAAATCTTGTATCGTAATCACAAAGAAAGTTTGGTATTTAAGATAACAACATATTTCTTTCTCGATTCATTTTACACTCATCGCAATGATTACTATTATGATTTTTTATGCCATTATTACACGAGATAATGTTACATTGTGTCATTGTGTAAATGATTTGATTCTATGTAATATTGTTTTATTTTAACAATAGTTTATTTTACACTTTTCGCTTATGATGAGAGCAGATTTGTCTTTCGCAAAACGATATTTGTGCCATTTTGTATCTTTGTAAGACAGAACCGTGGCGGACAGTGCGGTAATTATATCTCTGATAAGTGAAAGAAGTTTCTATTATGCGCGCGCGTGCACGTTGCAGCTGCGTTAGTAGGCACAGTTTGAAGAGAAATTTACATTTAATATAAACTTTAACCAGATCCAACTTCATATTATGAATTATTCTTTAGTTGTTAACAACTCACGATTAGATATAAACAAGAAAAACTAAAAATTGGATCTTCCATAATCGTAATTACGTAAGCAAAGCAAAGGTGTTACATAATTACATAACATATTAAAGACGGATTATTAAATACAATGGATTAAGGTGAAAAATTGGATTAAAGAACTATGGTGAAACGCGACTGTACCATTTTGCGCCCTAACGGGTTAAACACGTGTGTGCAGCGATCGACCACGTGCACGTGGTCGAGGCAGAGGGCAGAGGCTTTACGTAACGTTATTCTCGCACGCGCAGACGTGCGTCGCACGCATGTACGCATGCATGCGAAAGTAGGGACAGTGATACACGACGTAGAAGCCTCTAAACTCAAATTGGAGCACGGTTGATGTAATCGGAAATCGCACTAAACGTGCCATCTTTGTCCTCTTTCATCTGCTTCTTTCTGTTTCCTATATTGTTTTCTATCTACATTCCTATATTTTACAAACATCGTACAAACAGAATATTTCCAAGTGATTCCACTGTTAATACATTGATTGATGTCGTTTTATTATTCTTTTAATCATTTCTTAATAATTTCTTCTCCTTCGTTGCACACAGCTTTCAGGGAAATTTCAAAGAAACCCAATCAGTTCTTTCGTTTATTTCTATATCTTTTTCTTTAATTGATATACACACACACACACATATATATATATATATATAATTTTAATTCATGACAATTTAATTGATGATAAATGTCACGAAAACTGCTCGCGGAGAATGGACCAACACGGAGCTCGAGTGATTCGCGGAATGTGATTTTTTATCCACTCGCGTCTCATTATACAACGTCTGATATCTGCATTCATTACGGAGTAGTTATCAGTTATCGTGAATCCACACGTTTGGCGCGCGAGTGTGCGCGAGCAGCGCGTTATGTCACTGCCCCGTGCGAGAACAACGAGCCTCTCGAGCACGAGGCTTGCCAAGATGACGCCCCGGCATTTTACGGTTCCGAGAATAATGAGTGTTTAGCGCTTTCGCACGCTATACTTAGGCCATATCATTTAAACAAAGGAAGCTGTCCGTGTCTTTCTCACGATACGATCCGTCGTAAGTGACGTTTCGATCGCCACGTTCTATTTAATCTGTACAAACCTTACCTTTTCAAAAAAAGTATAAAAAAGATGCCAAGTGCGTGCGCTTGTGTTGTGTGATTGATTTTATGGAAAATGTAACGTATATATATAAAATGTAAAATATTATATCACAGTTTTGCAAATAATTTGCAATTTTGTTTACAGTTATTTTTCACACAAGACGTATGATACGAGATAAGTTACCTAACAAACTTTGCGTGAAAAATGATTGTAAACTGAATTGTAAATTATTTGCAAAACTCTAATATATACTTTTTTTATATCATTTTATCTTGTATTCTTTTTGTATTCTTGTAATATTTTAATTAATTATTATAAAATAGACACACACAAATAATATAATGGTTGTGTTATATCGTATCCATTATCAAAATGATGTTTTGATATTACAACTTAAAAAAATATATAATATCAATCAAAGCAGCAAGGAAACTAATATTGATTGTTCATGTTTTATGTTTTACAGACGCTGAACTGACTACCTCAGTACGCGCACGACAAAAGTTTCGCGCGTAACTGTAACCTGCGCAAGTCATCGCATCGGAAGTGCCGTATATTTGCGAGTGCAATCAATCAAGGACCGAGAGAGTGAGAGGAGGAGAAGACTCAGGAAGACCGAGTCCAAAAATCTTTTAGATGCCTGTCGCATTACTGTCGAGAAAAATTACATTTGGTTATTTGAATTGACGCGGATATCGTCTAGTAAAAGAAACGCGAGCGATTAAGTACGTACTTTATACGCAATCGAGTGTATTTTTCGCATCGTATCAGCTAGAATTATATACAATTATAATATTTAATAAAAGGATTTATTCTCATTGCATATATTTTTTACATTTTTGCACTACCTGTACACTTAGGTGTTGGAGAGAAAAAGAGAAAGAATAGAAGGTGGATCAAATACTAAATTCGGATCACAGTTATTACCGAAATTGCCAGCACATAAAAAGACATCAATAACCTCGACTGTATTAGTTTAATTGAATTTAGTAGTCATCGGGTTCAAGAACAAATTTGCAATATAACCTTGAATTTTTAATAGCTTTGTAATTATATTTTTATTTACTTTAGATATTTATCAAATGTGTATCTGAAATTTAATTGGCTTTTCATCATGTTTGTTTCAGAAGCGAGTAGCAGAACGCGACCGATCCTGAATCACGATTGGTCGGTGAGTGATAAGCAACAGTATTTTCTATGGTATATTTTTGTAACACTCGATGCGATTTACTGTAATAGTAGCATTATAGATGCTTTTCTATTTAGATTTGTGCACGCATATACGAATTATTGATTGAAGATTGGTAGAAATCTTAACGTGTTCGTTTCTATAAGTTTTCATAGTCAAATGTGTTTTTAGATCCAACATATTTTTCTGTCAGTTTATTGAACATCTATATATCTTCTTGTACTATATATATACACATTTAATCATTAATTTTTTAATTTTTCGTCGTGGACATGCATAATTGTCCAACTACCGTCGAATGACGACACGGTACTGAATTTCGACGCAACAGTTGCGCCAAATAGGTGCCAAATAGGCGCCACACAGATTTCATAAAAATTATTAGAGACACGGTACGATTAAATACACGCGATCAAAGAATAGATTAAGATGAAGAGAAGCCCATTATTTTACGTATTCATTGAAAGATATCGCAATCTAATCGTGATTATAGTTTATTGTCCAATTTTTTTATCCCGTTATATTTGGTTGGTTCGTTTATATGCTGCTCGTGTATATATTAAAAGACTTCGCGATCGCGTTGTAAATTTCAGTTTGAATAGAGAAACGTAAAACGTTGTTAAATTTAATAAAAGTAAAGTCGTTCTAAAATAAAAGTTCGTAATAAATATATCGCGCAAACAATCTTCGCAAATACATTGCGGAGCAATGTCCGCTAATGCGGAAATAAGCTTCGCTATTGTTATGCAGAGTACTTCATCGTGGGATCACGCCGCCAGTGAAGTGTAGTGAAGTGAATTTTCTTCAGACAATATTATCAATATTATATATTACATACAATATTCGTTCGATAACTTTGACGACAGTATCGCGCCGCGAGTGTTAGTGCAAAGCAAACTAAAGACTGAAGATGAGAGGTGTACCACAAGGGAAGAAAGTCCAGGAGCAGGGGAGGTTCCAGGCGGTCACTTTCATCGATGGACTAGAATGGATTGCATAGGATTTCGTCGCGCATTGGTGAGTGCTGAATTCTTTCGCTTGTAGAGTAGCAATAATGCATGCGATAGTTTGTAAATCGCACTGATTTTCAATAAAAGATTTATTATTATAATTAAATATGTTTTACACTTTTTCATAAAGAAAATAATGTTACGTCTAATAAAATTTATTTACAGTGACAATTATTATTATGCCCACACATTTTTTAAACATTTTTATTTATTTTATATTGATTAATATTTTTATTATATGTATTGGCACTGTAAGAGATATAGCAATATATGGATGATCGAAAAACGTACAAGGAAATTCTGTCTACGTTAAACAATGTAATGCAATTCAACTTTTATGAGATTACCACTAGGATTGTTACTGTGTTCTTGATTCGAATTTGACCATCTTTGTCACTCCTCTCTCTCTCTCTTTCTCTCTCTCTCTTCTATTGTCCTTTTTTTACATTTCTCCCACTAGTTATTTCGGTGTATATTTATATTAGAATATTCTAAGTGTGACGTTTAATGTATGCGTGCTTCTTCGTAAATGTAACAAGCAGTGAGTTTCGTGAATTGTGTTAAATTCGATAATTTGTCGAGAGAATAAAATTAGTTTCAGAACACGATGTGTATCTTATCATGCATGTTAATTACTTGCACTGATGCCCATTAATTTATCGTTGCAGGGACTTTTTCCTCATACAGATATTAAGAATTATCGATCGTGGTATTCGATGTTGAATTGATAAGATGGTTGATAAGATCACTGATAAAGTCATTGATACCCTCTTAAAAAATTAAGCATTTGTCATTAAATTAAGCACTAAAAAAGGAATAGTCTGTTTATACTGCGGTTAAATCTTTTTACAATCTACCGATGCAAATTAGTGCATCAAATGCAAGAATTAGATGCAACAACTTTACATGACGTGAATTTCTAACTTACGATATGAATTCTCTACATCTTTCTCTAATCTTTCGTATAGACTATTGCCCGCGCGTGATCGTCCGACACTGCCGGAAATACATTGTTACGTTTGCGGGCAAGAGCAGTTCCGTCCGCACACTACTAACGCGTACTGCAATCTATTTTTAGTTACCAAACGTGTTGCACACTCGAGTTTCACTTCACGTGTGAACGTGTGCGTGAAATGTCATAAGGGCATTACTCTTTCTGCATCCTTTTTAGTGACTGCTTCATTGAATTTTTCTATTTCTCTCTTCCCTGTAACGTTTTCATAATTAGAAATGTAATAGTTTAAACATTTCCGACTCTTTCGCCGCATATTTGTGAGTATAATATCATACATAATGAGGATCATATCGGCGATTTTCATAGATTAATAATGAATTTATTCACGTACAACGTAACGCAACCTTCCATCTATTTTTCGCCGATGGAGAATTGTCTTCGATTCTCGCGATATGTTTTCATTTTATTACGTTTACGGCATCTTCAAGGCAAGTGGTCATTTCGGCGAAGAACGTAGATAAATTTGACAGATCGCGTCATCATCGCGAGTTAAGGAAAGATAAAACGTTGCAAACACGGCAAGCACAGAGTTCCTAGTTATCTAACGAGCGTTATATTCTAGGACGCACGCCGGTTGCAAATGCGATCATTTGCAATGATAGACGTCAATGTTGCGAAGCCGTAACCGCCTCGTCTCCGCGCGCTGATTACGCCGATTATATAAGTGCGACATGCTGATATCCCCTATATTGGTTTATACCAATTTTGTTTTTTTTTTCTCTTCATTGTAAGAGCGTGAGATCGAGAATTATTTTATGTATTAATCGTGAGACACAACGAACGAAGATTTTGGATTGTCCCGTATTTGTTGTATCTTAATAACAAATTTGTTGAACAAAGTGCCCAGTTGCTCCTTGGTGAAAGTGTATTATTATGAGGAATATTGATGGAATTTATTTATTGGAATTAATATGACCGGGAAAGGCAGGGGGGAATAAAAGGATACTAAAAGTTGAAGCTGTTTAGAAAAAAGAAGATTTCTTTGTGGAAATTTTATTAACAATCTTTAATTACTCCGGGACGGAATTCCAATTGTTACAATTTTGCGCGTGGCGCAACTTGTCGTGTCACGAATAATAGGATTTTCTTTTAGTCGAAACATTTGATTGGAAGAGCTATTATGCTGTTACGATCATACATTCAACGTGTGATTGCTAAATTGTTTTTCCTGTTTGATGCACAAATGCATCGCGCAGCAACCGATTATTTGCTTGTCGTCGCAAGGCGATGTAACGAATAAAGTCGTGTTCGCTTGCACAACGCGGGTAGATGTTTATGCCTATCCCCGTAATAATGTAATTACGAAAATGGCGCGATTACGCCTTCTTAGACGAGCGTGACTTACAACAGGGCGCCTTGCGGACACGACACAACGCCGACAATTCTTTACGTTCGTGAATAATGATGTCTCTTTTCGTGCGATACTGGAATAGGCCGTCATTACAAAACCGTGTACTTATCACGCTGAGAAAGATTCGAACAATTTCTTTTTAAATGATGGAAATGTAATAACAGATTAAGTAATTAATAATGTGAAGCAGCTTCATCCGATTAAAAAATTTATGTTTCGTATCATTTTTGTACTGATTTATATATTTATTTACGAATATATATACATATATATGTATATATATACTTTTTAACACAGAAGTTTCTAACATGCAGAAATGTACAGAAACATACCGTATTCTTGCATAATCACTTCACGCGTTTGTAGTAAAGCTTTAGGTAGCTCGTAGCGATCTCGCTTTATGACCCGAATTTACGCAACTCAAATGGAAATACGATCTTACGTCGTAATCGTGAAATCGTGCGCCGCGATGTGCGAGAGAAAATTGAGAATTATAGTCGAGCGATTGGTGCGCGATAAATTTCGAAAATAATTTTTTCCAAGATTTGATAGACGTAACTAAGATGACACAACGCTACAAGCTCCTGCAATTTGCGTGAGATTAATTTTCAGAAGCAATAATTCGTGATCGTGACAACGTAATAGTCCTTAAGACGTTCATGTGCAATGCACGATGCGCAGTACTTTCATATAATTATTAATATAATAATTCACGTTTCCGTAAGAACTACGATTTACCAGCGATATCAGCGATCTTATGCAAGGATCTGTCAGTCGAAATCCAGAGAGAAAAGTTCCTCTCACAGGGAAATTAGTTTTCCACCGATCTGTGATTGGTTCTCCAAGATGTCCCGACTCATTAATAGAATGGCAATCTATCCCACGTGTACGTACATTGTGCTTGATCGTTGCCCAGTGCAATTTCACTAATTGCGAACCTTCATCTTGTGTGTGCCGTTTTCGCACAGGGTACACAGAGACACACGCGCATTGTCATTACACCGCGCACTCTCGCCTCTGCATTTTTACAGTTTTACAGTTTATCCTGTGGCGTTGCGCGCAATTTTCTCTCCATTTGCTCCCACACGTTCTCCACGTCCGCACGCGCAGACGGGTCGCGGGTGATTTACAAAGCACGTTTTATCAACCACGTTGGCAGTTTGCGTGGGCAAAGTGGTTCGAATCGACGATATTGGGCCGTGTTGAAAATCAATTCGCATCGATCTTTCCCTCAGCATCCGCTATTATGTTTCGCCGCAGCGGCCGGCTGATTTATTGCACGAGCATGATCACTCGCACGATTGCAAGCTGCCTCTGCGCGATAACGATACTTTTGTGCCCGAGTAGTTTCGTAAAGTACGCTCGACGAAACATCGGCCAGCCGCAAGCTGCATTTGCAGCCCGATGCTGTGATGAAACGAGGATAGATAGTATATTTTGTCCGATATTAAAGGCATGCGCAAATTGACGTATACCATACTCATATACCAGATTACTTTTAAATTAATGTTCGAATTTTGCAAACATGTATCTTCGTACTAGTACTAGTTAAGCTAATAAAACCATATACGTAAATTTTGACAAGTGAATTTCGATTAGCTAACTTTTTTATCAAATTGCACCACTGCAGTTTTTAATTTTAACGAGTTGAATATTTTACAATTAAGAGTATACGGTTTGTGAGTTTCAACTATTTTTCAATTGAAATTACACGTAGAATATATCTGTTTTTGTTCTCGTAATAAGCTTCTTTTACAACAAATATTTGGTAATTAAAATAATTGCTAGTACATCTTGACCAACTCTATCGATCAATCCGATTGAAACACAAACTGATAAAATTAACGATCTATTGACGCTTCGCGTATTAGGCAATGCGACATTGCTTATTGATGTTAGTATTGGTTGAAATCCACGCGTGTCTCTTACCGGATATGGCTAGTAATATATCGATAAGCTCGTCGAGTATTTTGCTAGTTGAATAACAGAGATCTGCCATGCGATTTCAACGAAATCGTCAAAAAGAAATTCACGTTTGTATCGGGACGCGAACGATCAGTGCTTCGTGAAGTCCTTTTTTACGAAAGCCTGGAACGGTACACATTGTGTCATCTTGATTTCTCGCCGAGGTGGGTCGCGAAACACGCCGCGAATAACCACACAAGTTGGATATTCACGTACAGCAAGCTTAGCCACACGCGTTACGTAAGCGGCTAAGCGATTACGCGTGAGTGTCCTGGTGGACACTTACCTGGCGTTCCTCTGAATTTTACAGATCCTGTTCGAATTGTCTGTTACTCGTATATATAGCTCCGTGTATTCTTATTAACGTTGTACGAGTCGTGGCAATCGTAGTTTTATTCTATTATACATATATTGGAGCCTATTAGACATATTGGAAATAAATGTTAGTATTTATGTATGTACATGTCTTTATATCTTCGTACTTCATACTTAATCATATCTTGCAATTTGCCTCTCTCTTTGCTTCTTGCAATCGTATTTTTATGACAGATTCGAACAAGCATAGAAATTTAATTTCACATCGTGACCATTATTGAAGATACGTCTCGATTTTGTGATTTGCACAAGCCAAGGTGATTAGGGATTTACGTACCCGTTGACTAACGCCGGACTTAATCGTTACGTAATCGGTCGTTTAACGTCCACGTAATGCGTGCGCACGAGCGAGCGCGCGTAACATCAAGGTTGACTAAACTTGAGGTAATGTCGAAAATCTTGCGTAAGTCACTACATCCGCGCCCGAATATTCGCTCGGATATGCGTCGATAGCATCTGGAGCCACGCGCAATCCAGATGGTAATTAATCGCGGCAGATTTGTTTATTTAGCGCGAAGCCCGCACAAAGTTCTGCTGTTGCGCGATCGCCGATTTATATCACTGTCTATCGCGGCGATAGTGCGCCCGATTAATTCTGGAAAGTTAACGAGCATCAGCGAAAACGTTGACAGATAACAGGAACGCATGTAATTAAACAGTTTAACGTCAAATACGTCAAATTCAGATTCACATTATTGTTATCTGTAAATAAAAAACGAGCAGAAGCGAAAAGGCGCGCTAGAAATAGCGATATAAGATCATATTTTGAGAAATATAAGTGTTTTTTCAGTGTATTGTTTTTGTGTATTGATAAGTGTATAAAAATGATAGCGCACGTATTTTTCATGTAAATAAATATTATGCAAAAGGTTTAACATTTTGTCTAAAATTTAGTTTTGTCAAATGCGAATGAGCGAAACATGATCGTACTTTGAAACGTTGAAATTGCATAGCTGGTTGGAACACGTCGTGAATTCACTATATTCGTAGCGTTTCACACGCCATACAAGGATTTGGTTTCGGCGTGAATGTAGGATATCGTTAATTTAATGGGCCAAAATTTCCAGGTATATTCGTAAATCAATTCGGAATCGATCTTTCTGTAGCGAAAATATCGAAATGTAATAAGGATTATATTGTAATTGTTGGATCATAAACGAAATTTTAATAAGTGTTTATGGATTTGAATAAGATTCCTCATAATTTCGCTTTTTTTTCATTTGTTTCCAAGTGCAAGTCAATAGAATTTTATTGTATTTTGCGGCACCTGCAGATTTTAGTCTAGTAATTCAGTGTCGCCTTGTACATCGACAAAAATGACGGAAAGCCTATCACCCCGCCGGAAACGAAACGCGCCGACTGGAATCACGTAATTTATATTTTATGCCATACGCGAATGTAAATGAGAACGACGAAAGAGAAACGTGATCTCAATTTTAACAAATATGTGGGCGTTTTCACGCGTTGCACAAACTATTGTTCGCAAATTTCTAGTAATCGAAAACGATTTCTGGCAACATCATTAAAAATGCGTTCTGAACGATATCGAACAATTCATAATTGTATTTAAATTAACCAATAAATAACACCTCAATATCTTGAATTATGTTAAAGTTAAAACATGATCGAGAGAGAAACCTTTACGTAACAATATAAAATAAACTCTCAGTTAAATAATAACAAAATTTTTGCATTATTGTATTATATCAATATTTAACTGTAGCTCTATTTTTACAAGCTTTTCCAAATAGCTTGCAATCAATATCTAAAGTTCAGTATAAATACAGTTAGATAAAAATTAAAAGATGAAGGAAAAAAATCAATAAATGTTTCACATTTTCGTAAAGGTTTCGTCTGAAAAGTTAATCGGGTATTTGTCAGTTATAATTTCATTCAGAAATACCGTTCACTCTCAGAGTAAACGTGTCGTTCCGAATGAATACGTAGTTAATACGTAGGCACTCGATGATGCATGATCAATGTACTGGTCTGCAACGAGGAAACATCGGGACGATGGCTTGCTCGCGATAATACATTATTAGAGCGCGTCATTAATACACCATGCGGCATTTCGTTTCGCGGGCCAGCAGATTTCTCGGGCGATTGCCTCGTAATTGCGAAAACGGCGCGCGCTTGCTCCAGCATGTATCACCGGAGAATGGAGAACGAAGGAACGGGCTAAATTGGATCGCATTACGTAAGTTCGCGGGATTAAAGAACCACGGGACAAATCCGTGCGTCGGCTCTACCACTCGCCACGATTAAAGCTACTTCATACGTCGTAACAGCACGGCAATCTGTTTGCGTGCTCCACATTTCCCACGTTGCGAATGCAACTTTTAAACATTTGTCTTTTTACCACTATAGTATCTCCGCGAGAGCGATCAATTTTCTACACAAAGTACAAAATTATACTGCAGCTATAAAATAATATGAATGATTTTTGGTAGCAAAGCCCTGTTTTGATGTTTTAAAAAGAGAAATGAATTAAATTCTTTTCCTTATAGGAAATGTAATGTAATGTTGTTACATACATTTAACATTTTTAATATCATATCATTAATATCATATCATATTATATTATGCAGACAGAAATAATATTTTAATTTATGGTATACATTTTTTTAAGTGATGATAATGTGCACTTAATCACGTTAATTTGATACTTGATACTCGCGCTCGAAGATCAAGTTTTTTTCACAGTAATCCGAAAAAGCGAGTGCTGCTATACCGAATGTTTCAAACGTGATTCCCCTTTCTTTTCTCGAGATTACCTCATCATAATCTCGGCCACCGGCTTGCAATTTTCTAGTTCATTGCGTATATCTTGCATTCCGCTTCGGTCTCCCGAATGCAAAATGTCGTAACCAACTCTTTCACCGGCGTCGGAATTAATTATTCAAAATGTTGCGCGCCTTTATACGTAATTTCCAATCGATCAGATTGATGAAGAAACAGAAATGTAGACAGAATGTAGACAGAATGTACACAGAATGTTAAACACTGGATAAAAAGAATAATGGAAAGAATATACGAAAGAAGAACTCGATTTCCATCCGATCCTTGAGAGTGGTATCAATTCCTCGAATCGGTTATTCGGGTCTATCTAAAAATATAAAATTAAGAAATCGAGGACACACCCGCGTCAGGTATATTTTTATATCGCAATCTTCCTTTGACTTGAAGCGCGTTGGAACATGCTCCGTTTGTAAACTAACGAACGCACGATGCAACAATGTAACGCCAAATGTCCGAATCTATCTCGCTCATCTCACTTCAAAGCGCTCATACAAAGTTCTCATACAATACTTTGCCTCTATCAATTCAGCTCTGCTCATCTGCTCATCCAAAAACCCAAGTGAATGCGATATCCTCCAACATCCCAATTCATTATTCTCATCGTTCGCGCCTTACGAGCAACCGTCGTATCGCTTTGCGCGGATTGATAAAATGATGAAACCGAATCGTTCCTACACAGTACTCGGTGATCGTCTAGCAGCGTTCCGACTTGCCTGATCATCCCTTGGCAACCTCCGCGCGTCCTTCTTTCACGAACAAAGACTCGTTCCTCGCTGGTTCTCCGGAGGCTGCCGAGAAAAGAAAAGAAGAGGCGCGCACGCGGCGCATCTGCCGGTCGAGTTGCATAGCGCTGCATCTTGCTGGCTCGGATCTGACCTTGTCTGGGTGTTCACCCGGCGGTTAGCCCACCCGTCCGGATCGCTCGGAGCTGCTTCGCCGCCGTGACTTCGAGGCCGCCGCAGCGTCGATCCGCTTGCTTACGTAACGCGAAACGGGTCACGGCCAGGCAGCCGAAAAGAACCCGCCTTTCGCCGCCGTGCCTGCGACGCGACGTGCCCGAGAATCGATTCCGCTCGGGCGGGCGCGATCGCACCGGAGCTTGGATCGCGTGGCGCTTGATCTCGATCACTTGCATTTTTCGTCATCATCCGACTCGAGAGCCGCCCGATAGTGTTCTATTTTAGTAAAATTGTGACGTAGCAGGAAGTATCGGAAATATCTCACCGAGTGAGATATTATATCGATCAAGATATCATTTCTTTTTTGCTTATAAGTGCATTGGATTATAAGTGCACGATTTGGAGATTTTTCTTATTTATTCAATTGTTTATTTCGCGAAATAATTGTTAATTTCCTTGCTTAAAATGAATCACATATGACTAATCACATTTGTATTTGTAATAATTTGGCGAACTAGCAAATAGAAGGTGGCGCTATGTATGCGTGTGTTACTCGCTTGTTTGATTTGGCGCAAATATTTAAAGAACTGAAGTATAAATATTGTTTACATTGTGATATTTGTTACCGTATTAATTATTAAAGGTTAAGCTCGATAAATCAGACACTAATATAAGTTTTATTCTTGTAACACGAAAGGGTGTGACGAGCTGCAGAAATATAAACGAAGAAATATCAAGTTTTGCAACTCGTCACACTTCTTCATATTATTCGTATCACAAGAGTAAATCAGACATTTCGTTTTTTCATCAGAAACATTCAGTTTTCCAACTACTCATTAATGCTCTACGCACATATCGTAAACTTTTCGCGTGGCGCTTCCTGCACGTGTGCTTTAATTTGCATTTGATTTTTGCGACCACACATGTGTCTTACATAAGAACCATTTGCGTTCAAGTAATCAACAGTATCGCCGTGGACGCCTATCGATAAATAACGATAACTTTGCTTATCGACAAAGTGTTCTGTTCACTTCGAACTTCGCTTATCATCCTCTATGTTCTTTCCGCGAAACGAAGCGCGTCTCGCGGAAGTACATTTTTTCGCACACTGATAGGCTTACCTGCTGTTGGCAATTGCATTTCCGGTCAGAAGATGAGAAAATTGCGCTTGCTGACATCACTGACAGTGTATAACGCGTACAAAAACGAATTGAAATATAATATTATTATAATACACGAGTAGAAACTCGTGAATTTCGGTCACTCTGTACGTATGCACAAGTCGGCTTCTTTGATGTAAAATCTTATGCAAGCAGACCAAAGTGGCGCGCTATAAGAACCATTTTTCTCCCTTTTTCTGAAAGGTCGAGCAGTCGTAAAGTGCGAAATTTACGAGAAGCAAATAATTTATGTAATCCGGCCTGGCCGTGACGATAAAATTAGAAACGGTCTGGAAGCGCATCCGTCCGCGCCGAAATTTGTCCTGTACGTACATGCGTGTCGCCCCGAATAAAACGAATAAAGAGAAGCATCTCCCGTTCTCGTTTCCATCGCGTTCCCACGATGCGACTCTTTTGGGAGAGCGGCATCTAATTTTCTTCGTGTTTCAAAATGAAGAGGAGGATTACGGGACACGTCACGCATTTCCCATTGTTAGACTTAATTTGACTTTTATCCCGGAAGCACTCTCATGACGTTGCATCCTGCACCGTATCGGTTGCATTAATCCATAAGCTCATCGATATTTTGTAATCTTTATAATTTATCACTATTTTCTTCTTAAACGAGACAAAATTGACCATGATCGATACGTTGCTCCGCGGAATGTGTCATTTGCGCGAATAGAATATTTATTCGCAAGTTTTGTAACATTGATTATATAGTATACATCGCAATGGAAAAAAAATGAAGCAAATTAGGAAACTTTCTCTGCTCTCTCTCTCATTATATTTAGGTACTAGAATAATAATATTGATTTTGTAACAAGCTCCTGCATCTTAGCAATTTATACAAAGAAAATCTCTTTCCAAACGAGAAAGCGCATTCTATTACTCATTTGATTGGTATTTGATCCCTTGTCTTTGTTCAGGATCTATCCTTCCCGTGTGTGCACCTTCGGAAAAAATCGCGGCGAGTAGGATGTTGCCCCGTATTTCATAATCGTCTCGGCACGGGGTACCGAAGGTACGTAACCTTTCGTGCGCGGGTTCCTATTGTCGAGCGTCGACGCTCGACACCGGTGATGAAATCGCCGTCGTGCATTATGCCTGCTTACGTGTGCTTTAGCCGCGAATCGACCCGACCCCAAGCCGAGGCAGCTCGCGATCGGCGATGTTGTGAAATGCATCGGGATGCACTATCCCGTGAGAGCAAGTGCCACCGCCGTTAGTCACGACGTTTCCTGGAAATTCAAAATATTTTTATAAATATTTTATAAATATAATTCCGCATCTACACGTCAATAGCAAATTGAACGACACTCTTGGTGTTAGTGGTTTGGACAATGTTCGTGCGCGTGACACTTTTCTTTCTTCCTTATCCAACGATAAGTATCCAACGAAACGGCTTGTATCAAGTTCTTGTGCAGAAGAAACATCTTGCATAATGTGTTCCGATTTATTTGAGACGCGCGAGCAGCATTGCGTAAATGCATCCATGTAACATCAGGCTGTCGTATAAAATATATTCTCATACACGTACGCAGGTTCTCATAATCATTGCAACGCAAGCGGATTAACCGAGGTGTTTGCGATAATTAACACGTATCACATGGAGAATTGGCGAACGGAGCACCGTTGTGAACCGATTGTCGTAACAGAGTGGCACGTATCTTCCTTTCTACTTCATTGTACAATACTTTCCTCGATCAGTTGAACAAAGTTACTGTTAAACGATAAAGTTCGCCTAGAGAGAATTAGGTGTCGCATCAAGTCAAGTAGAATTGCCATCTCGGTTACATCACCGTTAACGTTAAATATCAGTGAATCACTTTCCGCCCCTTCCCTCCCATCTCGATCAACGGATGACCTCATTTGACTAACGAGTTTATGAGTCAAACGGCAAAGGCGAATTCTCATTCGCGAGCGGTTCACCCGTTTCTGAGAGCTGCCGCGCCTTTGATCCGTATCGTCGATTCTCTTTCGTGTTCGTCTTCGGTCAGCCTCTTTGAGTCGATTGCGAGGGTAAAACACGCGTCTTCTCGCATTCCGGATCAGGCCGATGCACGGTGCGGGATGGCGCTCTTTGTTACCTGCGTCCGCGTTGCATAATAACTGCCGAGGTTTCTGATAGCCAGCCAGTTTGTGTATCGCGACGTCTCTCGTACTCTCGCGTATTACGTAACGTCAATGCCTCACACTGAACGTCTGGTATTACCATATTACGAGATTCCTCCTGTTCCTCCCCTGCCTGTCTTGTTCCTCGCTCTGCCCTCCTATTTCGTTCTCTGTTCTCGAGGTGGGTTTTATAACGCCTTGTTGAGAGAATGTCGGATGATTGGCTAATCCGCTAATCGCGGAATTGTACATCAGCTTCGGTAATTCTTGTAATCGAGAAGTACGGAACAAAACCTGCGCGATACCTCACATACGGTTAAAGAAACTGCTTGGTGAAAGTTTCAAACGAATAATCTTTTTATACTTTATATCAGAACGTATCAAATTTTGAGTGTTTTATTTTCTATTATTTTTCGAATCATAACGTTAGCACTGTAATGAACTTTTTCAAACATTTCCGTGTTATTTTATAATTGATAAGATTGATTAGATTTTTATTACGTCTCTCAAATAACGAGTGATTAATAACAATGAATAAATCCACGAAGAAAATATAATATCCAGTGAGTATGAAGTTTTTAGCCATTTATCTCTCTCTTGGTATTTCCAGCATCGTGTGGCGTATGACATTAACGTGCGTGCCGATGAACCGTAAGCACGCGCGTATTATTATTACATGCTCTATATTTAGCAGCGATTAATCTCGCAGCGGATATCTTCTGTGTATGGTAAAAGACTCCTCACTTTTAATGATGTTTATAAAAGACCCTTGACTCTTAATATATGAAAAAATTAGGTAATTCGTTTCAACACAACAACAATTTAAAGGAGAAATTATAGAAATTGGCGTATTTTTATATCGTTAGTAATTATATTTTCTCGAAATTAATTTTATTAAATTTCCTGCACAAATGAATTATTAAAATAATAAGTGTTTTATCATGTGTTCTATCGTTATTAATAATAATTTAGAAAAATAATAATAATTTTTTATCATGTCATAAACTACTTAACGCGTCAAAGTTTTCCTTATGCGCAAGTACAAAAACATATTTTCTTTGATATAAAGACGGAACGCAAAAATAAAAGGAAGTGCTATGAAATTAACTTTAATTAAACGTTAAGTTAAATGAGTTTAATTAAAAAATTAGTTGAATAAAAAAATTACCAACATTAAATATATTGCACAAATACAAATGCTTTGGGTATTATAATCCTGAAATCCGAGGGTCGCTAGAGCATCATCACCGCACGTAACACCATTTCCATGAAAAGATAAAAACGTTAAAAAGATTTAAAAACAGTTAAAAATATTAAAAAAGATAAAACGTTTTTTTGTCGTCGAGATATTTTTATAACTGATGAACGAGACGAATTGGTAAGCGAGATATCAAAGCGGTCACTCGACGATAAGCGTAGAATCGATAAATTCACGGTCGCGTTGCGTTGCCGCTACCTTACGTAACTGGCGCAGGACGTTGCCTCGGACAGTCCTTGATGTCCTGACGTATAAACTAAAGTAGGATTTGCATAGGCTGGATCCTCGACCCATATTAGCGTACTCAAACTTCAAGAGTACTCCGAAAGATTGTGAATTTTCAACAGCAGTTAATAAAAGTGAATGATCTGACTATATCCGTAATTATTTTATTCTTATGAGAGAGATGATGCACTCTCGTCATGACATTAAAAGATATTGATTACAAAGAAACTAAAAAGATCAATTAAAAGTGATATTTTCTCACGATCTCCTTACCGATCGATTGATTTTTATCATCTTAATGATTTCATCCGAGTACTAATTTTTTTGCACGTTTCTTTGTTATCGTTGTTCTCATGCAATTCTTATCTAGGTTCCCAAGTCCTTCGTTTTTCGTTTCGTTACAATTTTATACCGCCGGAGTCGACCTTTTGCAGCTGCTGGCCTTAGATGGTACGATGAAAAGGTTACATCGTCGTTCGTTACGCAAACAAATCTCGCGGGACATTGCCCCGACTGCTTTATCCTTGACGACTGCATCGAACGGCGAAAGGATTTAATTAGTTACAAGTGATCTATCGACCATTTGACCCCCACCCGCTCGTCGCGACCTTTATCACACCTTCGAGAGGCTTCACATTACACACGTTTCCCACGTAACGTAACGCATTTACAGTTATGCGTGATTTATACTTATGCATTATGCGCGTGCGGCCCAGCGCGATTAATATCTGTGCGCTTCTTCAAGCGCTCTTGCGCGCGAGAGATACCTCAGTCGAGAGTAATTAATCCTAAAGCTACCTTCGTACCGGGTTCCAATGTACTCTAGTTCTCTTTCTCTCTTGAGTGCAATAGAATTCTTCGTATGTACAATATTTAAAAATGTATTCGAGTTAATTGAATTGAATTGAATTGTGTAACACTTATACATATTTCATTACATATTTCCTCCACGGATACTTAACGTAGATTATATTTTTATGTTTCTTTTTACGTATTGTACTTAAGATTTTCTAAATATTCATATTTTTGAAATTCGTTTGGAATATTTCTCTTCGAAAAATATAAAAGTCTATTGTGACAACTGTAATCGCAACAGGGGATACTAGTAGACTGCACACAGTGCATCATAGCGCGACGGTATGCCTCTTTTTCATACTCGTCACGTTTGTCGGATTCTCAATATATCTTTCGGCAAACTCTCCTGCCGACTAAACGTGCCTGCCATTTGTCTCCGCCGAGCAAACGGAGTGATGCATCTCGAGCAACATTCCGCCGTTGCAATTTGCGACCGGGCACGAGCTGCCTTCGGGACACGCAAGGGCGTGGAGCAGCATATAATAACGGTCTCTGATGCACAGAACGCTATATTTGATGGGCTAACGCGTAAGAGAATGCACTAGATTCTCAATGAACAGAAAGCAATTAAAAATTCAGTTTCTTAGAGCAAATCCTACGACACTGATAATAGAGATTTAAACTTGTAAAACACATGTAATAGAATGTAACATGTACAAAAATTAAAACGACAAGTGTAAGAGATGTTGCGACAAATCAGAGTATGTCTCAAGGTGTCGTTTTACACAAAAATGGAATTCAGATAGATAAATCCATAGACAAATTTATCGTTAAAAACTAACAAGACAAAGAGAGATGGGATATTTCCTGATGTATGTTATTTTGGGACGTTCTTAGAGGATGATGGCTATAGAGTCGAACTGAATTTTCCGAAGACATTTTCATGATCGGGAATCGTGTCTGGGAAAAGCAGTTATTGGCGCACACACGCGGAGTGTACGATGTAACACGATAATAATGTTATCTATAACGGTTATGCAAGAATCGACCGGCGGCTTCTTGCGGGCTTTTTCGAGATATGGTCAGGAGATTGCTCCAACTGTTCTACTATTAGTGAGTATACGTACATTTAACAAGCGTAGGCTGCGTTTCTGTGAAAGCGAGAAAGAGACATGCGTTTCTCCGTTATTACTATTTGGCCCGTTATTACCATAATCGAGCTCGCGATGCAGAAAGGCTACAAAGTAAGGCCCATTAATCTCGCAAGAGTGATCGTTGCGAGCCGCATTTCTCAATGAAATTGCGAAATATACCTTTGGCATAAGCGCGCAAACTGGTGCCAGTTGCGATTTATGCCCGCAGGAAATTATTTTTATATTTATCAGTCAAGATCAGAAAGGACATTTACAGGTTCTAAAAAATATTCGTAAAATATATTGTAATAGTACAATTTGTAATTAAAGTTAGTACAAAAATGTTTTATCAGCAACATTATAAATATGTGTAGCTTTCCATTCCGTATATTATACAGAACTATTTCATACCTTTAATTATCCTCTTTCTGTACGCGTGCGTTTCTATTTTCTGGCCCAGATATTACTCGCACATATCAAGTGCTGTCAACGAGTTAGATACCAAACAAAAAACTCGGTATAGGCAACTATTGTAATTTAGATCACCGATATTTGTAATTACGCTATTGAACTGCTCGAAGAAAGCTCTTCGAACAGATCATGTGACAACTTCTGATCAGAAGCGGATGCGGAAAGCTATACATATGTGCATGTGTATTATGTAATAATGTTTCGCGCGCGAGCGGAGAAAACGCGAGGATGCACAACGTCCGCAGATATTCGTGGCACGTCGGTGCGTTTCACGCTTGATGCGACGAATTCGTAACGAGGAACGCTGTAACGCCTTGTTACAGAACGACCGGTCACGTAACTTTGGCGCGTTGAGTAACGCCTCGAATTAGACGTTACGAGAGGTGAGCTTTACGTTAATGCCTACGGGGAGTAAGAGCGACATAACCGAGTTCCGTCGAGGACAAGAAAAAGAGCAAGAGAGAGGGAGAGAAGGAGAAATAACAGAAGGATTTGGACGGTATTGTTTACCGGAAATGCTCTAATCGTCCATCAGTCATACCTGGCGAGTTATGCGTTCCTACGTTGTGCGTAATTCAGTAGTTTGTAGAAATAATATTGCTCAAGTAACGCTCAAGAGCAATCTTCAGGGTTATTACTAGTCCTACCATATCCTGGATTTACGCGGCTTATTCTTTACAAAGCTTCAAGTGCAGTTCCGGACTAACATTGGACGTTGTATAAGATACTCTTCGCGTAACACATAATCAATCCTTTTACAACGAAATTTTCGCAGAAAGAATGAAGAGTAAACTTGGATATCTCGCATCCATTATGACACAAATTATCAATACTTTTATAAAAGGAACGTGAAAAATGCATCTTGATATTTGAAAGATGTACAATATAATATATATATATATATAAATGGGGGCAAGTTTGGTTTCCTTTACACACATAAAATTCGTCCAATTCGCAACATCGTGGCGATATAACCAACTATGTATTATGTAAGATCATATAGTTGTGAAGTCGTTATGCAATGGCTATTAATGCGTTTAACGACTCTTACGTTGTCGTGTATTGCGTGGTTTTGAGTCTTAGCATCATAATAAGCGCCACCGAGCACGTCGGACCTCGTCGTAGATCGTAAAGGCTGACGATCTTTTCGCAGTTCGGCGGTCCGATGTGAGCAGACCGATGCGGAATCATTCCTCACCCGGAAAATCAGTGCTTCATGCCCGGATAGTTTTATTAACGGCTCGCGAGATTTATGAATCATGAGGCGGGAACTCTATAGTGTTCGCATTGTCCTGCGAATCTGAGGATTGAATTAGATTTAACGTTAACGAGATGTCGGACTTTTTCGAAAGAATCGCCAGTTTTCTGTGACGCAATATTTATGTTGTGTTTCATTTCATAATAATTTTTATATAATTTCTAGCAGCAAATAATAAAAATAAAATTATATAAACTATTAACTAAAAATAAAATTATATAACTATTGATCGCGCAGAAAAATCATAACAAGTTGTAAAAAGAAAATTGCGAATTCGCGCAAAGCAACACCTTGGAACTACTTGCTTTTTAGCGCAGCCTCTTACGACACACGACATTTCCGTTAAGGTACATGGTGGCGCGGCAATTGCATGGCGTTGCCCTGCCTAATTCAATGTGTTTCCAACTGTTTTCTTTTTTTTATATACAGTGCACCGACGCAAATAAGATGCAACATTTAACATTTCAATGCTATACAATACATATATTGTAGCATAAAGGCAAAACTGGATTTCAGGATACATTACTGAGAAAATTGAGCAAACTACACAATTGAGTAAACAGCTTGCAGTCTTACTTAAGGCTGCTTTTTTTTACACAAAAGTCATTATTATAGATGTTATAAATCGCGCATTTTCCACGCTATACGTCTAGTGATCGTAATGTCTCAAGACATTATTCAGTCGAATATAAATAATGGTATCTTTCCGATAGGTTTGTGATAGTCATCGTGGAGGATGTTGCTAGACACATTGCTGTGCCCTTAACAAAGAACATGTATATTATATAACTCTATATAGTAAAATTTCATTTGTGTGTGTGTGTGCGCGTGCGTGTGTGGCAATCCATGTACATGCAATGTATGTTCATTTGTCTATCTCTGTCTATACCTGTTCTCATGTGCGCGTTCACAGGTATAGTAACAAGGATATTACTGCAAACTAATGTTGTAGGGAAAATGGTGGCCCGTCGATACTATTACCATGGAATGGAATTTGGTCTCACTAAGCTTACGCGCTTTCAACGTCAGTCTATTTTTATTACTCATTAAATGTAAATGAAAGATAGAAACATGCGTGAACGTCCAAAGCGAACAGCATTCAAAATAACTAATTCTATTTTTGGTAAGGTATGATATATTTTATATTATATGCACATTGTTGCCTATTATTATGGGGCGAGATAGAGTAGATGGCATTTAAATGACTTCTTGAGAAGTATCAGACTATCCTGAAGACACGAATAAATACTTCATCCTTGTATAGAAATTGTATTGAAATTGTACATGACCGTTATCGAGAAATATTGAAGCATGTCATGTATTCATTTCATGTCAAGCTCTTGTTAAATTATTGCATTTAACTCTATAATGTATTCTTGACATGTCGAATAATTTTCAATAAATAAGAGTGCAGGATTTATGCAGTTCTTCATATAGGTAGTTTAGGTATTAATTGTGCTCGAAATACACAATTTTCTTAACAAAGTGTAACATTAATGGACATAACTACAATAAAGTGCAAGATAATAGCCACCTAGTAGCGAAAATATCTCTTAGCTACCTAGTGACGAAATAATCTATCCGTTTCATCTATCAATTTCCTATTTAGATATTTAAATTCCGTTTTAAATATCTAAATTGTCAGTATCATTTATTTTCTCAAAATTACGAGTCATCAAATCAAAATAAAATTGATTTGTAAAGTATAAAAGCATCAGAATTAATCTTATAAAACACGTTTTATATATATATAAAGAAAAAAACAATGTATATATCCCATACAGCACAGAAGCTTGCAGCAATGTTCTGCAAACTTTTGTGCTGTATGGGATATTTTTTCTTATATAGCTTTTATTAATTCTTAAAAGTTATGATTTTATATATTCAGATAATCTTCAGTTTTTTGCAAAACTTTTGTCCATCTAATCCCTTACTTTTTGTGTAATTTTCTTAATCAGGTTGGACACCGATTCGATCGCACGCGACTCGCGGACGCGATATGAGCAGTTGTCAATTTGTCGGATGTGAGGAAATCGTCGCCGATCCATGCCATAATAACGCATCCGGCTGCAGCAGTGTCGAAATCGGACAACTGCCGCTCGTTATCGTCGTTAATGGCAGTTGCGTTAATGAGAATTTCGCCATTGTCATTGCGGCTTTACGCGCTCGGACAATTGAATTCCCTCTTTCTGTAACCACGTAATTATCGGCGATAAATTGCGGCGTCGAATCCGCCGATTTCGATGCTTCTTGAGATCGATCTGTGCGATCCAAAAGCTGCGTCTTCTGTTGCTCATACGCAGCTTCCCAATTAGAACTGATTGCGGTATAGAAAATAATAAAGGACAATTTAATAGTCGGCGGTGTGATCATCTCTGTCTTTTCGATCTATTACTATATTTTCTAGTAATAGCATAAAAATATAATATTATTACTAATGTTTGATGTTATTTATTCGACCAATCCTGGCACAATGTCGATGTTCGGACATTTTCAAATTTTTATGATTATGAAGCTATGCGCTAATGGGGTTTGTTAGACTTAAAACATAATAACAATAAATAACATCAAACATTAGCAATTTCAAAAACTCACTGGCGATTTAAAATTATCTATATAATAATATTATTACTTTTACGTTGAATCTTCCTACATTTACGAAAATTATATGTATGAATTATTTTAAACTGAAATTTATTCTACAAAATTTCTAATATTTTCGTTGTCCAATATTTAATAACAACTTTACGGTGATATAATATACAAAACGCCGAGGCACAGTTTTAAAGTTGAATTGATATGATATTTTTATCCAATTTTATTTTTCTTTTATTAAATAATGTTGAAACGTTTTATAATAATATAAAATAATTGATAGTATAATTGGTATTATACTCGCAATATATTGCAATTGATGAATCGATATATAGGAGGAATAATTTGGTGAATTAAGTTAATGAATAATCAAGTCTTGTTTTAGCTTTCTTCTAAAATGCGTGTCTTTTGGCTTAGATTTTATATCATTTATGATTTATGCCCTTTTCATGCATCTTGCATCATTTAGATTCCAGTAGATTGAGAAGTGGATAAATTTGTTTGGCACAAGTTACATCATGTGCTACAAACAGGTATATACACGCGCGATATTTCAGTTAATAGTTGCACAATATCCATGTAATAAAGCACGATCTCCCGAGGTCCTATAATCGTTGCACAAGTGTGCGAAAATAGGCGTTTGCATTAACGAGCGAGATGTAACTTTTTAAACAATAACAAAACGCAAAAGAGTACGGTAAAAATCGAAAAGCGATGGTCGATTTACCCACTTTTGTTGTAGATGACTCTAAAAACGCGTGCGCGATAAAAATCATTCAAATAATGCGTTGCGCGATGCAACATGTAAGACATGTAGAAATACAGCCGGAAAGAGCGGTCGTTAAAAACTAACGGAAGTCGACACGTGCGAACATTGCGGCGTTCCGAAATGTTTACTCCGAATGCCAATGTAACATGCAAAGAGAGATCTTTATGCTGTCATAAACTGAGTTAGTTTAGTCGTTATCTCATTAAACTATTACATTTATATATTTATAGGGCAAGAATTTGATACATTTGAAGGTTTTAAAACTTGAAGTGAATAAGAGGGGAACATGCTTCCATTCAATTATTGATCGACTTCGATTTTTTCAAAGTAATTTCTTATTTTAATTGTAATATTAAAGTTTTATTAAAACGAAAATTATTGTTTATTATTATTGTCTTTGATGTATGAGTAAAGTTTCTTGAATAAAATTTCTTAACAGATAGTAACATTTTAGATAAGCGGTTAAAAAGAAATACAGGAAAGAGAAAAACTGAGGAAAATGGTAATTTTTACATTGTTTATTAATATCAAGTTATTTATTAAATAAATCATGTAAAATTTTTAGCAAGCAAAATATTTCGGCAATTATATTGGATATTTTATTTTATTTTCTTTCGTGTGTAAAATTTAATGCGCAATATTCGCTAAATTGACTGCAGTGTTTCCCTCTCTCCTTTTCTTTCTTTCTCTCGGGATGGAAAGAACATTTTTGTTGATTGACTGTTATGTTTCCTACAACTTGATGTAATCTTATAACGTTTATTGGCATGCGCATGCAGAAATGTTTTGTTGCGTGCGCGCTACCAGTTTTGCATTGTGCGAGTTTTTGTATTCGATCGACTTGTAATCATCGTCGCGTATCGAGCGTCATAATTTTCCATCATTACTATGAAAGCGTATAAGAGACGTCTGGTCGTTGGCGTCTATTTCGTCAATAAAATCCCGCGAGAGCTAATTGAATTGGACTCGACTTTTATGGACATGATTTTTATGCCGTGCGAAATATTCTTAACCACTTAATGAGCAACGAAACGAAATATATACATCTATGTTCGCGCATAAAGTGCATAATGCATTGTTAAAATATAATCCTTATATAGATTGGGAATTTCTACAGAAATGTTTGCAGGTGCTTAAACTTTGTTCCGTAGTGGATAATTTTCACTTAAAGCCTAAAAAAACTTTCAACAAGGGTTTATCATAGTTTAATCAGAAACTTTCTGGAATTAAATACTGAAATTAAATGAATTTTATAAAACATAATATGTTATACATATGTGTACTATTATTAAAAATGAGATTTTCTTTTAAAGTTACACGAAACATTAGGGATTAATTTAGTTAATCGGCAGTTTACATTTTAAAAATACAATGTTTATAGTGATGTTTGTTACGATTTGTATATTTATAATATGAATTATTGGATTATTATGCTAATATTTTAAGACGTACGTAAACTCACATATTGAAACTATTCTTCAAAATAATTACATATTACGTACGTTTTTCTATAGACTGAACGATTGCGCAGTCTTAATTGATCGTGGTATCACATGCTAATCTCTCTCATGCGATTGACATTGTTTCCTCTTTCCACGCATTATATTATCGCCTATTAATAAAGCACACCGTGGAACGTACAATTGTTTAACACGTTAAGCGCCGTGTCGGACACCGGTGACCGACAACCATGCGCATCTCTTCAGTTTTCGACGCGTTCAGTTTATCGCGCGGTGTAAACGGAAAGATCAACAAAAAGTTGGTCTTCACATGTGTAATATAGATTAATAGTCAGTTTGGTCGAGATAAAAAAAGGGAATACCTTCATTGATTCATCCTGGCGATACAAACTTATTTATTTGATTGATCAACAAAAAGTGCTTCACGTATTAACAATCAACTCACTTTGTTGCGGCAAGAATTAACGGGAATAAACAATATAAAAAATATAAATTCAGATATAAATTTTTTAAATACTTAATTATATCTTTAGATATAATACAGACTGTCGAGAAAAATTCTGATGTCGCAGAAAGTGAATGAATTGTACAAAACTATAAGGAACAATTCAATGTAACAATGTTTTGCATTAAAGTAAATTAAAAATAAATTAGAAATAAGTCAATGAAAGTATTAATTTATATAGATACACACACACACACACACATACACACACATTAAATAACAATTCAATTAATGGTCATGTGCAATTTAGGACCCTACAAAAAATACGTTTTTTACGCTTGAAGACAAATTCCAGATATTAGCTAAATCTAACCGCAACACTTACGTAACCAGTTTTATTTTTCTTAAGCTACGCCTCTTAAATGGATGCGTATGCCAATTAACTGAATGCCAGCTCAAGTGGAAAGTTTAGGAACATTTATTCACGATGGCATGAGACACCGCGCGCTGAGTACTAAAAGTGCATGATGCACGCGTGGTGCGTGATGTGCGCGTGGCAGCGGGGATGCATACTTGCAGCAATCGGCCGTGGCTAAACGGGGTGATAGCTTGCTACAATACGGTAGGAATCCGCACGCGAAAGTACTCTCAATCCGACTTGGCAGCTAAGCCAATGTATCCTACCGTGCAGAACAAATTACCGCATTTATTGTATCTCACTGTTGTTTGCGAAACGTGAGCAGAAGCGCGTAATGGTCGCTAATTCTCTCTCTCTCTCCCCCCCCCCCTCTCTCACTCAACAAACAGCCCTTTGATTATTTCGTTCTTTGCACCTTTATTTGCGGGCTAGATTTATTGTGATATGCGAATATATAATATAATCTCAGAGTTATCTCAGAATATTGTTTTTCTGTCAGCAAAGCCAACATTATATCTGTAAATTATTTCTTAATAGAATATCTTGCATAAAGAGTTCTTTATATGTAGATGATACGAATATCAAAACTAACGCAACAGTGCGGGATCCTTTCTGTAGATTAGTTGACGTAAATAAAGACAATAAAACAAAGAAAACAATAGGAATAAAATCATTCGCGTCGTCGCGTGCTACGATGCGTAAGGTATGGATCGTGTGAGCATATAAGTATGCGCAATTATGTTGGATAGATTGTATAGGAATTCACGTTTTCTTTCTTTCAATTTCGGATCTCTTGACAAATTTGTTTTTAGCGTGTCTGTGGAAATAAAGATGCTTAGTTAATTGGTTAAAATTTATATAATGTTTTTAATTTCTTTATTATTGTAAACTTTCAATTTGACTTGCAACTGCTGAAATATTTAATAGTTTAAGATTAAAATGTTGTCCAAAATTAATAATATTACATATTTAAAAGTTATACAATACATTACATATTTGGAAATTTTGAGTAGCTCATGCAAATTTTGTAATCTACATTTACAAATTAAATTACTTGAGTAAATCAAGAAATCTTAACATGATTATGTTAATACCAAAGCGTATAATATATTTTGCAATAAATAATGAATGTAGGAAAATTAAAATTTAATTCCTGTTTAAAAAGAAATATGATGAAAGAAATTCTGAAAGCTTTTCGATTTCTCTGAGAAAAATTCTCTGTTATCGATTAAATGTTAAAATGTTGAATCAAAATAAAAAAATATAAATAAGAAAAAAATTATTTTTCTCTATTGTATACAAGTTCTCAAGTTTTATTCTCTGAATTGTTAACTAACTTTATCACACGTGTTATATTTTACGTGTATGCAAAATATTGATACAGAGTGCTGAAGTAGTCAAAGTAATGCAACAAATCATTAGTACATACTGTGATTTATATACTATCGCGCAAGTATACACGTGGTTTTTGGAAATCTTGATTGCAAAAATGCAACGTATACGTAGCTGCATGCATTTAATAAGGACAGTGATTGGATAGCAATTGAATGTGATTGTTACGTATGCTGCTGTCTATTTCAATGAACATCACTGGAAAAGAAGAGATCGGAAGAGATGTGGATAATTGTTGTCAGTAAATGTCGAAACAAGTGGAAGATAACAAAGCTAATCGATCAAGTCATTATAGATAATCGATCTGATTTCTTCTTTTTGAAATTACGGACAGTACGTATATAATATACTATAGTATAGTATAGTATATATAGTATAATATTGTCATCGCATGTACTCTCGAATAAAACAAATTCAAAAGTACAAAAAATATACACAATTGTTACAAAAATGTACGCTTTAGCTTTTGATATCATCTTGTCTATGATTCAGAGTCGTATCGCAAAGTTCAGTTTAGCGGTTAATTCCCTCATTTGAAATTTTATTAAACAACACTAAAAAGATTATAGTAATGCGCATATAATTGCGAGATTGATGTTTACATGGTTCGATGTAGTATTTGAAGTAATAAGTTTAACAGCACCGCAATGTAAAATGTTATAAATTGATCGAAGATATTACATTATAGGTACACGGTTCTTGCATAATCAGATTAGACTGTTCTTAAACACCGATTTTCATTCTGTAATTCGAGGATTCCTCCGCTGCGGTGATTTCTGGACGTTTTTCAAATAATAATCGAAAGAAGCGTACTTGTTTTAAACTGCCCAGCTAATTTCGAGTATGCGTCCATGATAATGTCAATGTTGTTTCTAAAATTATTATATGCAAATAAATTATTACATACAAACATTTTATTTGATTTGGTTTTTATTTAATCTAATGTCTAGAAATAGTTGATATTAAAATTATTCCCGCTTGAGGTTTTGCAGCTGTCACTCATGGGTAGTCCATGGATGTAGCAGTCAAAGTGTTAAACATTAAAAATTATGTTAAACATTAAAAATAGAAATATCAATTGCGATGCAACGATAATTGCTGCGTATTAACGCGATTCGCCGTCAGGGTTGCAATCCCAAGGAAGAAAAGTTCATGCTTGCTCAGGTCAAAGATCGATGATGATAGGTTTCCTTATGGGTCGTACCGATCCTAAACTACGTATACTGCAGCTGTGCGCATGGTCAGATTAATCGATGCTTATCTGGAGATTATAATTTTATTTCCACAATGCGATATTTATGATTGCATCGGTTGATGCGATCGCGAATATACATGGAGTGCGACTTTAATTGTTTCAGCTGTGATTGGCGATCATTCTATCGCGCATCTTGCGTCGATAGAAAAATTTGCGTTATCTTTATCAATATCGGTGGGACAGTCGCATGCGGATTAGTCATGTTTTTGTTGGATATGGTACGTAACATTATGAAATATGATAAATTAATAGCTAGTTACGATTTCTTGCCACGAACTTTAATGCTAGGATTAATCCTGTATTGCTTGTTTTCTCTCTTTTTTAAAATTTATTTCTTTTTCTCACAGTTATTAACTGTCACGTAACACTTCCACGCATCTCCATTTAAGGGTGAAAGCGGAGTTGTCTCTGTAAAACACGTGCATCTCTGATCATTCTAATCATTCGCGAATGGTTTCAAAATGATCACGAGATGTGTATGTCGTCTCAGAAGTTACGACAAGTTATACAGGGTGTCCCAGACCTACCGTATAAGCCGTGAATGGTAGGTTCCTGAGTTCATTTGGAGACGAAAATTCTAATGCCAAAATGTCAAGGGTGCTATAGTTTTTAAACGGGAAAGGTTTACCAATAAGCTTGTCAAAATTTCGCGCGCTCAGGGACATCGCATATCAAAAGGGCCCTTCCACATCACTTCACTCAACTCGATAGAAACATGTTAATGTGTCCGAGTGTTAACTCGAAATTATTATTCACTTTCTTTGTACATTGTCCACAAAACCGACGAATATCAGGATGATAATAGTTTATAAATTATCATACGGAAACGCGATGCGCGTCGAACTTTCAAAGCATTCGTGCGAAGCGTGCAACGAATGACGTTTCTTCTGTGATGAGAGAAAATCAATACAATAGATATGAAGTTTTTTGCATGAAATGTCGCTAAAGAAAATTGATAAGAAAATATTAACAGTATTTTTTATTAATTTATTAATTTATTTAGAAGAACAGGTCTCATACTGCGCTCGAGTACATTATTATACAGAACGATTCGTACAGAATGTAGAAAGATTAATTACAACATAATTTTGCGATTGTTGCATCGCGCGCGAGAAACAGGATTTCTAACGCTCAACAGACGAATCGGTGCCGTCGTTGAACGTCGCGCTCGTACGGTACAGAATGAAGAAGCAATCTTGCAAGCCGTAAACGATACACCAACTACCAGTTAAAAGTACCATCGCGCGTAAAACAAGATTCATCGGTAAATAAGACGTTATTTACAAATCCGGGTTGATCCTCTTCTTTATTTAATAGCCACGTACAAAATCTAATTCTTGATTCATAATCTCGGGGCAACAAATTCTGAACTTTAGTAAAATGATACGCGTGGAAACGATTTTCATGTAATATTCGTTGAACCGTGCTTTTTGATATTACCAATTCTTGACTCAATTCGCGCACACTGGTAGTTGGTGTATCGTTTACGGCTTGCAAGATTGCTTCTTCATTCTGTACCGTACGAGCGCAACGTTCAACGACGGCACCAATTCGTCTGTTGGGCGTTAGAACTGTTTCTCGCGCGCGATGCAGCAATCGCAAAATTATCGTTGTAAATGATTTTTCTACATTCTAGATAATGATGTACTCGAGCGCAGTACGATACTTGCTCTTTTAAATAAATTAATAACTTAATAAAAAATACGGTAAAACTCCTGTTTAGGGGAGGCTGCTCCAATGACCTTGACCATGACATATGTTGTCAAGGTTACCCTCCTGAGTAATGTAAAAAAGATTTTAACCGTCGCTCGTTGTTTATTACAAAGTTATTAACAAAAGAAGTTTAATGATTTTGCACAAATTTTCAGCTGTCTACGCGAACCAAGAACATAATATTGACATATATTACAAAGATCATCCTCCTGAGTAATCCGCAGAAGGGTTTAGTCGTCGATCGTTGTTTATGAATAAGTTATTAACAAAAGAAATTTTGCAAATATAGTAGTTATTTTGAATATTGAAAGATATAAAAGACGAATATGTATATGAACGAAGGAAGGAAAGTCATTTAAAGCAGTGAATCGTTAATATATAAAATAGTTTCTTTTAATATAAGTACAAAGTATTCTTCACTTTAACCAAAAGCATAAACAGTTAAATACAAAGTATTCTCTGCTTTAACCTAACCTAAACTAACCTAACCTAACCTGGTTAGGTTATATTTTTCGAAACTGGAGCCTCGAACAGCTCGTTTTCAGCCCGCTTCGCGGGAGGGCGGGGGCAGGGGCTTCACCCCCCCCCCACCGGGATTCGTACTGTGTACCAGGTGATCAAAATCTGTACGGTAAAATCTGTTACACTGGTTCTGACGGGGGGGGGGGGGCGAAGCCCCTGCCCCCCGCCCTTCCGCGAAGCGGGCTGAAACCGAGCGTATGTGTCCGGGGCTCCAGTTTCGGAAAATATAACCTTTTCCTTATCGTGGACGGCTGAAAATTCGTGCAAAATCATTAAACTTCTTTTGTTAATAACTTTTTAGTAAACAACGAGCGACGGCTGAAACCTTCTGAAGGTCATTCAGAACACTGACCTTGACAACATATGTCAAGGTCAAGGTCATTGGAGCAGCCTCCCCTAAACAGGAATTTTACCAAAAATACTGTTAATATTTTCTTATCAATTTTCTTTAGCGACATTTCATGCAGAAAACTTCATATCTATTGTATTGATTTTCTCTCATCACAGAAGAAACGTCATTCGTTGCACGCTTCGCACGAATGCTTTGAAAGTTCGACGCGCATCGCGTTTCCGTATGATAATTTATAAACTATTATCATCCTGATATTCGTCGGTTTTGTGGACAATGTACAAAGAAAGTGAATAATAATTTCGAGTTAACACTCGGACACATTAACATGTTTCTATCGAGTTGAGTGAAGTGATGTGGAAGGGCCCTTTTGATATGCGATGTCCCTGAGCGCGCGAAATTTTGACAAGCTTATTGGTAAACCTTTCCCGTTTAAAAACTATAGCACCCTTGACATTTTGGCATTAGAATTTTCGTCTCCAAATGAACTCAGGAACCTACCATTCACGGCTTATACGGTAGGTCTGGGACACCCTGTATATCGTGCCCTCGCACCAGGCTTATTGCGAGAGCGTTACGTGATTCTCATTCAGGTAATAAAGCTTGTTAAATTTTCGTTACGTATCGCCGTAAATTGATTATATCGTGACAAACTGTCGTGCGCGATCCCGCAGAAAAATAAAGGACGTCGAGCCACGGAACTCGCAGACACGTTCTTCTAATGATCCTTATCTCTACGTGGTTCATTAAAACCTGTCACGAGACCATCCATGTTCTCGTTGGAACTAGAAGTGAAGATGACCGAAGAAGTATCGATTCAAAACAATGCATATGCTTTTATATCCTTATTTATAACAATACAATATTATTTAAATTTAATATAACGTATGTAAATGCGTTAATATTTAAATTACTTGTTTGAACAAATGATATACGCGCGCGCGCACGAGAGAGAGAGAGAGAGAGATGTCTTCGTAGTGTAATATTTTTTAATAATTTTTTTCAAAATAAGTAATGATGAGATTTTTCTTAGTTCGTGATCACTAAATGGACCCATTTATTAGAACAAGTCATTTTAATAATAAATTTTAATAATAAACACTCTCTAAGCTGGAAACGGAGAAGGAGAATTAGTACGTAGGACAGAAATGGACTTTTACATTTAACATGCTAAATATGTCATACCGATATATGTGTCTTCTCAGTCTTCTCAGCTGTGACTGCATAAATAACGGTTGACCTAATGCTGTATTTGGAGTTTTATTCGAAAGCATTGTTTAACGCTTTGACACCTTTAGTGCTTCAAATCGAATCTTTCAACATAAATTTTTTATGCTGCTTCGGCCAAATTAAAAATAGTAATGCACGTTGGATGTAGACTTTTCCACCGGAAAGCGACAAATACCATAAAGTTTCAATACACACGCGTTATGTACTTCTCATTTACAGTAGAATCTACCGCCAAAGGGACTGGAGGAATCGTGTTTCCTTGAAAGCGAACCGAACGTGCCAGCGCCGAAGGCAGATCGACAAGCTGCTTTCTTAATTCATTTCCCTCCTCAGTACCTTTCCCTTGCAACGTCGGCTTCATTGTACGACGCAATGCCGCGTTACTTATCGATCGCCTCCGTTAACTAGTCCGTTACACAACGAACCATAACTATTGCCAAACAATAGATTATGTCGCAGCTCCGTGCCGCCGCTCGGCGCGTAGGTAGAGTAGGGGATATCTTATGCAAGCGTTACATACATTTGGTTACATTACCGTCACATTATGTAAGATGGATTACGAGAGGTGAGGAAGGGAGGCAGGAGATAAGAATTACATATTGCCTATATCTCGAACGAGGGAACGAGCGCGAAGGAACACAGCTCGTGGGCGCGAGGATTTTCCGTCGATGATCGCTGGTACTGGGTCAGACGTTGCTACATTTGGTGATACTCCGATCCGCTTAGACTCGGATGAGCGCAGCGTCGCAAAGTTAAATGATTCTCATAGACAATTGAACACAACCTTGTTTCTGTCGAATTGTTTCCTCACCAATCACTCAAACTGGCTGTTGATTCGAAATAAATTTTTTTTATAAAAGAAGCGTGAAGCTACGAAGACGTTGCCAACCAGCAGAACGTTAGCTTCTTCAACCGAGGAATTAGATCATGGAAAGTTAACGCTAACAGTCGTAATATCCGTATCAGTAATAATATCGTAAACTCGTATTCATTATTGTTCATCGTACATATCGTTTATTCCGCGGATGACGATCGTTTAGTAGAGCTATTCTGTCTATCTTTTAATCGTACTAATTAGTACTCATGGACATTCTCATTCTTAAAAACCAATAATTTACGATGATAAGGTTTGAGTTTTATTCGTAGTTTCTTTCATTTCATCTCGCGTATCGCTTTCCGCCGTGTCACGCAAGTACTACCGCAGGACATCTCGACTGTATTTGTCGATATTTCTTATTTCGAGACTTTGTTCCAGCTTTCCACGGCATCGCAAGTTGGCTCTCGTTACAAGTCCCACGGCGTATTCACCAAGACCCATGCAATCTTTGAAGCACTCGTGCTCTCGCGTTACGAAACGGTGCTTCTTACCTCGTGGCATTCTAGGAGAGGGTAGGGCGCAGCCGTTCGCGCGCGTAAGAGCCCGATTACATGAACGTGTAAATATTTCGCTGACACGACCGGCGATGAACACGTTGCGTTACGCGTGGTTCGCCCGCAGTCGTCCCCGTCGTTTCATACATCTCGCGTTACGTAAGCATCGAAGTTTGACGTTTATGTAACGTCGCGGCGCATTATCGACGAAATCAGGCGACGAAATTGTCGTTAACAGCGGCATGGCAAGCGTCTTCGTCGATCTGGAAGGGCAGATATTGCACGCATGCAAGGGACACGTCGACGGAAAAGCGTGCCGCGGCATACTTTCAAGCATTACAGGAGACGACTCGATCGGTAGGAACATCGAGTACCGACACTAAAGTATTCTTACAGTAACAAGTATCAGTAATTCAGATTTTTATTTTGCCGATTGAGTGATAACTGTCTGAAAACGTGTTAAGTGGCTACGATAATATTTATTACTCATAAAAGTAGCTGAAAATAATGGGAAAAATTGTTGTGATTTTAGAAGATAATTGAAAAAAATTGATTATTTTTTAATTATCTTTTTGTTAATTAATTAATTATTATTTTGTTTTTTATTTTATCTCATTTTTCTTTATATTTATTTATTCATTTTATTTTATTTTCTTTAAATTAATTTGATTTGATTTGATTTGATTTGATTTGATTTAATTTAATTTGATTTAATTGGATCGAAACGTCGTGTATCTAATAAAGAACTGGCTGGTTCCGGTACAGAAAATTGTTAGGGCCTAATAAGAAAGTAAAGGCCCCTATAAGGAATAAATAGGGATGTCCTAAAAAGGGATGCCCAATCATTGCCACATCGTGGCCCGATTAGATATTATAATGACTATAAGGACAGATGAGTAAAACAATATTTTTTATTATTTCTTTATAAGGTCCCGAAAAAATATTTGTTACATACCATTATAGGGCCGTATTAATATTGAGGAAAATTAATCGGGACTTTTTAAGACCCTATTAATTTTTCTACACGGGTTGTGTCGATTGACAAGAGATTTTTATTTAGTACTGTTCCTGGCGAATCTAACGATTTATTTAGAATAAAACAATGATATCAACAGCTCAGAACTACCCGGATAAAGAAAAAATTTCTACGGGCTAGAACTTTTTCATTTCCGAGTTTACGGTATTTTCAATAACAGAGAACTCTAGGCAATATAAAAAATAATGTTATCAACAACTCAGAACTGCTCGGAAAGAATTGCATAAACGTCGAGCGCTACCGTATAGCTTATTCGGAATTTCATGCCAAATTCATGTCAAACAAACTTTTGATTAAAATATCTCAGGAACTAAAGCCTTATTTAAAAATCTAACGGCACTTTAAAAATATAATATGGATGCAAGCTTTCGATTGCGACCAATTCGAATAAGATTGGTGCAGTCTATCCTGAGATATTGTAACTGAATGTTAGAATTGTGATGTTTCGTTTTCCTCCTTTTCCGAAAACAGTTTCAGACTCACGTACGTATGCTCGCACATACACAATACACATGCAAAGCGATTTTTTCACTCAAGGTGCGTTCACAGATGCACGATTTAATTTATCATGAATTAAAACTGATTTTAATACATGGAAAATATTTTATTTTACGATTAAGATATAAATCGCAAAAACTATTATACAGGGTGTCCCAGACCTACCGTATCACCGGTTAATGGTAGATTCCTGAGGTGATTCTGAGACGAATGTTCCTCTTGCAAAATGTCGAGGGTGGCGTAGTTTCGGCGCTACGAAGGGTTGTAGTTATCCTATCCTTGTGTAGAATTTTCCCGCGTTTAGTGACGGTGGGTCGAAGGGGTCCCGCACATCGCGCACACTTCAATTTGAACAGCCGCGAAAAATTAAGATCAAATTGAAGTGTGCGCGATGCGCGGGACCCCTTCGACCCACCGTCACTGAACGCGGGAAAATTCTACACAAGGATAGGATAACTACAACCCTTCGTAGCGCCGAAACTACGCCACCCTCGACATTTTGCAAGAGGAACATTCGTCTCAGAATCACCTCAGGAATCTACCATTAACCGGTGATATAGTAGGTCTGGGGACACCCTGTATAAAAAATTAAAAATTACTTGTTTTAAATGAAATCATCGTGATAGCGTCGCAATGATAGGGAAATAATTCTTCTAATGTTGAAATATAAATTATGACAATTTAAGATATAATTTGGAACATTTTATACTCATAAAATGAAACCGAGAAAAAAAGAGAGAGGGAGAGAGAGACAATTTTAAATTGTCACAATTTATATTTGACAATTAGAAGTATTAAAAAGATTTGCACGATTAGATAAATCTTTATTATCCAACATTTTTATGTTTGATGAGATCTCACAACAGAAATAAAATGACATATTATTGTGGCAATACAAAAATACATAAAAACATTTAAAATTAATGAAATGTAAAAATTTTTACAAAAAGTAACGAGATCCCTCTAAAAAAGCTTACAAAGGTAAAAAAATACGCCAAGTACATAAAAAAGCAAAAATAAATATGATGAAATCCATAGTTAACTAGCCAAGTACCTAGAAGCAATTCAGTTTGAGGATTTGTAATTTGAAATAATACTTGGCGTGCCCGGGTCGCATTGGACATGCATTCTTCTAAATTTGTACTGCCTTGAGTATTTTCACTAATGACTCGTAAATCTTTGTATTTGGTAATATTAAAACAAATACGTTTACAGTTTTGCACATTAGCGGAGTGATTATAAATATCCCTTTTCATTACTCACTCAATACAAATAATTTACACATAGAGTTTACACAAATTATATATGTAGGTACGTACGTTTTAATGCGACCCGGGCACGCCAAGTATTATTTCAAATTACAAATCCTCAAACTGAATTGCTTCTAGGTACTTGGCTAGTTAACTATGGATTTCATCATATGTAGTTTTGCTTTTTTATGTACTTGGCGTATTTTTTTACCTTTGTATGGTGTTTTAGAGGGATTATCTTTTGCCGCTAATGTTGTTAAAAACTAAATTTTTAAAACCTTAATAACCGCACTTACTGCCAAGAAAAGACACCAAAGAAAAGACAGCGAATGAAGAGAACACGTCAGCTCGTAGCGGTGATCAGCAAACATCTGGTCTCAGGGACAAAGCTAGATGTTTTTCAAAATACTGTCATAAATAGATGGTAGGTTTTCGGTGTCCTTTTGTAGGTTGATTGTTCCTACCTCACGTTTAATAAATATCATTTCCGCGATGTCCCTTTTACGCCCTTATTAAACTTTCCGTCACACGCATCGTTCCGGAGTTAATTGCGAAAACCTATTTTTTACATCATGGTCGATATCTCGCGAACGGAGAGGGTTAGAGAGTCAGCTAGCTGACAAGCTAGAGAGTCAGTTAGCCGGCAGTCATTCGCCAGCGACGCTAGCGCGTAGCGTCGCTGGCAAAGTCGATCGCCAGCGACGCTAGCGTGTAGCGTTGCTGGCAAAGTGCTGCGCGCGCGTCTGGCAAAGTGTTGCGCCGCGCGTCTGGCAAAGTGCTGCGCGCATGTCTGGCAAAGTCATGCGCCGCAGCAGCTGCGCCTCTGACAAAGTCATTCGCCCGCATGCCCGCCCGCACGCCCGTACATACACCCGCACATATGCGCCCGCACGCCCGCACATACGCGCACGCCCGATGTATGAAATATTATCTCACAATTATATGTCATAATTATACAAAATCACAATTTTACAAAAAGACAATGCGCAAATTACTTTTCTATTTATTTTTCAATTATTTTTCTTATTATTTGTTGTACATATATGTGATGAGAAATTATACAAGAGAAAGGAAGTATGTATGGACATATTTGATAGATAATTTTATATGTTTCTATATAATTATGTACAGTTTTACTAGCAACACAGGCGCGTGCTACGCGCGCTATTTAATTTTTGAATATTAATAATGTTTTCGGATAATAATATTGATCTATTATTTATTATATAATAAATAAGACAAATGGTATTGTAAAAAAGGCGTTAAAGGTGTTATTTATTTCATGGTGTTTCATGAATAGAAATTTGACAGAATTAACAGTTGCCGTATTGTACGGCACATGAGCTGATTTCGCGAGCCGCGGCCCGCGAGCACGCGTCTTCGCCGTTGGACGGTGGACGTTCGGCGTTCGAGACTTTCGCAGTTCGGCGTTGGACTTTCGGCGTTCGAGACTTTGGACGTTCGGCGTTGGACTTTCGGCGTTGGACGTTCGGTGACGTGGTGCAGCGTCGTCGCCGTCCGGCGACGTGAACCTATCGTACGTATGTGAACGCGCCTTTAGGGACAAAGTCGCTTTGCTTGTGTGCGTGCGAGCGTACGTACGTGAGTCTGAACGTGAATCTGGAGAAGAATGAAAGCGACAATTTTAGCATACGATTAGGATATCCGAGGATGGAGTGCAGCAATTGTTTTGGAAGTGGTCGGAATGGAAAGCTTGCATGGACATTACGTTATAAAAGTATGGTTAGATTTGTCATTAGGTGTTTAGTTGGTGAGATATTGTAAGGAAAAGTTGATTTAGAAGCGACACATAATGAACATCATGAATGAACTTGTAAGACTTGAAACAGAAATATCTGCCAGAAAATAAATATTTGATGTTTGTTCCGATGTTGAATATATTTTGAAGCAAAGAATATTGGATAAGTGTACTTACAAAATAAGTACAAAAAGAAACTAAGTGCAATATAAAAGATTTGGTTTTCTTTCTTTCGTTAATAAAGTTTAATAAATTATATAAATTTAAATATAATTATAAATTTAGTTAGTTCAACTAATTTACTTAGTTCAACTTCATGTTGTAAGATCTGAAAAGATAGTCGAGACTGACAGGTCGTATGGAGGATCGGAATGAAAACAAGTTGATCACAACAGTAGGAGTATTGGCCGTACAGCCTAAGACCTAGGCGTGTGAACCAGGGATCCCGGAGAGTTCGAGTTCAAATCTAAGGCAGTCTCCTAGTTATTTTTCGCCTCTTACAATGTATATTTTACTTTTTGAAAATTCTTGAAAATTTGGAAAATTAACACTTTGTTACTTTGCGAACGAATGAGTGAACAGAAAAAACGATTGCAATAAATAATATAAAATATTATATATGCAGATAATGACACACTAGTCGCAGTACACATAGAATGAAATAGTACTATTTCCTTATGGAGTATAGTGAGCGTAGACAATTGCATAGCCTTCCAGCAGATCCTGTCATAGATCTATGCTGATTCGAAGTTAACATTAACATTATTTAGTTTTGGCGATTCTAGAAAGACTGACTGCATACTTATGGAGAATTAGCATAAGCATAAGTAATAAAATAGCATAAGTAATATCTTTTTATTTTATATTATAATGCATTTTTTTTTTAATACAAAAGTTTAATACATTATGCAAACAAAATTATAATAAGATATCAAATATATATGTACGTTTATAAAATATTTAAAGGAAAAAATTGAGTTATTTTACACTTTTACACGCCTTACCATCTATATTATAGTTATTATATTTATTTATTTCAAAATAATATTATTCCTTAAACATCTTTTACACTACCACCCGTGACATAAACACATTGCCAAGGAATTGCTCGTTCATTTAAAAAGTAGTTTTTGAAGTCTTCCCTTATACCAGCTGCAAAGCGAGAATGTTACTGCTATCGTTTCGTAATGGTACTATACCAATATTGTTTTGAATGAAGTTTCTCCATTCTCCAGACGTAATTTCGTTATTACGAAATTCATCAGCAAACCCTTTGCTACAATACCCAACTTTATCCATACAACAATAATTATGTAAAACCACGCAAGCTTTTACGATACTTTTTATAGGTCGGACCCACCACCGACGTTTTAGTAGATAATTCTTATTAGTTTAAAATCTGTTTGCACTGTTTGTTCTTCATCATTAGTACTCTAAACAAATATAAACAAACAAATATATTCGATATATATAATATATTCTACATATAATGATATATTTGTATCTTGTTTCTAAAAGGCCGATTTTGATTGATAATAGTTATACATCAATAATATATATATACTAACCTTAATCGCACGATCCAACTTTTACACTAATTTGTTTACTGTTATGTAAATAATGTCGTTACTGTTAATGACAACGAAACTGTGCAGGGGTTAGGTTAGGTTATTGCCTTAGCACCACTGTGGCGCAGATCAGGACACGGCGCAGCACACGCTGGAACATTGTCCAGCGTGGGCGGACGAGCGCCGTGTCCTGGTCCATCATATTGGGCGGGACCTCTCGCTGCCGGCGGTCATGAGTTCGATCACCGAGAGCGAGAGGTCATGGAGGGAGTTCGCCTCCGGGAACCCGAGCGTCCCGGAGGATTGAGGCGCCGCGGGGGAAGGGGGTGACCGTTGTCCCGGACAACGGCCCCCCGGGGAGGGGACCTGGTTGGGCGAAAGGGTGCCTTTATCGAAGCATCCTAGGGGGTGAGACTGTGGGGAACGCAGTCTAAGCCCCCCCTCGTGTCGGCGGGGCATTTGCCCGGACGCGGGGGGTCGCTCAACCAGGTCGGCGCGTTCGGATGCGTTCGCGTACAGCGGGTCATGGGCGGAGGCAGAGGGCCGGCGGGGTATTTGCCCGGGCACTCGGGTGGCGGACCGGCGGGGCACTTGCCCGGGTCTCCATCGTCGCGGGGCCCCTCTCCGAGGGTCCCTGCGTCCTCCGCACATGACGTGGGGAAGGAAGGGCGGGTGTTGAGTTGGGATCCTCAACACCCGTCCAAAAAACCACCCCCCCCCCCTATGGTGGGTGGTCTCCGTGGAGCGATGGTATGCCTCGCTCCTCGGAGGGGGACGGGCCTGCTATTAGCGGGCAGCGCTGGCTGTGGCGCTGAGGCCGTCATACCAGGTGGAGTGGGGCCCGGAAGAATGCTGGCGGCGTGCCCGGGTCTCACATCTGACACCAGGGCTGGCATACGGAGGGTGGTTTAGTGAGTAAGAGTCTTACACTCCCCTCGCTCCCCCTTGGGCGGGGGAGCGAGGGGCCCATGATGGGTTCCCCCTCCTAAAAAAAAGGTTAGGTTAGGTTCTCTCCCGTGTGCGCCACCTTGACGTGGTGGGAGGGCTCCCTGTCTCGATGACCCTTGGCGGCGGTACCGATTGGTTCTCGGACCATCGGGAGGCCCTGGGGCGAGGGATAGGATCTAAGTGCGCACAGCCTCCGGAGGGGGCACGGAGCCCGGCGACTTCGATAGGGACCTTTTTCCGTCCCAATCATCGGTAGGGGATGCGGCGACCCTGACTTCAAATGCCCGGTGGCACGGCACCGCAGGGGAGGATTTCTATCCTCCCTCCGTGCACTGTGGGGAGTGGGGGGTTGTCTTCCGTCCTGGTCGGGCAGGGATGCCGTCTCGGCCGGGGTGGAAGACACCCGAACCCGTCATTGCACGCCGGTGCTCCGGCATACGACGGGAGCGGATTTGTCTACGCGGCTCACGACCGTACGTGGTACGGAAACGGGGCCGTGTGGACCCCCCTCACTCAGTTGCTGCACCCTTGGACGCGGTCCGAGGCGACTGAGTGGGGGGAGCCTGGGGGATGAGGAGCGGGGCCGCTCGGACATATTCCGAGGCGGGGCCCGAGGGGGGAGGGGTCGGGAGTGCGGGACTACAACCCCCCTCCTTGCGAGGAAAACCGTACTCTCGACCCAATCTAACACGGTATGCTGGCGCCCACGGCGGGAAAGGTCGCACCGAGTTGTAGCGACGCTGACCCGTACCATCCGTGGGGCCCCCCGCGTGGCAACGCCCTGCACGGTGCCCGGGTTGTCGGAGGCCCGGGACCCCCGAAAGCCCTGGGCTGGGAGTTCTCCTGGCCCAGCGGTGAGTAAGGGGCTGGAGACCAGTGCCGGGATGTTAATTTCTCGGCCCGTGTCATACGCCCACTCCCCGGGGGAACTTGGGGCCCCTTGCTTGCAAGGGTGGGGGTATACCCCGGTGGGCTGGAGCCGTGCAGGGTGGAGGGATTTAAAAGGAAATGGCAGAAATTAAAAAAGGGAGGAGGAGGGACGAGGAGGACAAAGATGGGGAGAGTGGGGTTGCGGAAACGGTTTCCGCTCCTCCGGCCCGAACATGTCCTCCCAGGAGAGGAGGAGGGCGACGGCGCTGAAGGCGACGCTGAAGCCCTGCACGACGAGGGTGGCACGTTTGCCCCCCTCTGTCTTAACGCAGGGGGCGGAGCCGCACAGTGCGGAAGCCGGGGGGTCGGGTTACGCGACCCCCAAGAGTGGCGCGAGCAGGGCGACCTCACCATCTCGGTCGCTATGCTCAGGGATGGGACAGGGGGAGACGGTCGATCTCAGCGATACTGAGTCGATCGCCTCCTCCGCGAGCACCCAGAGCAGGAAGCGCGGGCGTCCCGAGTCAACCGGGGAAGACGCCCGCAAAAAACTGCTCCGCGCCGCGGCGGAGGAGGATCGCGTTAGGCAGCGGGAACGGGAGTTCGCCGACTCCGTTCCCGCTGGCGCATTGCAGCGGGGCGCGGCTATCAACACCGGCCGCGCCACCGAATCGAGGATGCGAGAGCTGGCCAACAATCCATCCGTGGATTTGGCCGCCTCCATCCTCGAACGGATGACGGTGGTGGAGAGGGTGGCCCAGACGTCGGGCAACCTGAAGGGCACATACATAAGGGCCCTTCAGGAGGCGTCGATAGAGGTGCGGGCCGCCCTCTTCATCATGATGCAGCGATCTGCAGACAGCGGGGCGGAGGAGACGAACATCCTCCGCCAATAGGTGGAGTCCCTAAGAGCCCAAGTACGCGAGTTGCGTGAGGCCCTTAGGGACGTCGGCAATAGGGGAGGGGTAAATCCTCCCCCCCAGCCGACTAGTACGGCGAGCGGAGAGAGGGAGATGGCGAGGGATTTGCCCCGCCCACGCTCCCCACCTCAACGCTCAGCGACGCGAGAAAGAGGGGATAGGTCCCGATCCCCTCAATCTCAGCCGCGGGGGAGGGTAAACACCTCCCCAGGACGGAGAGAGAAGACGACGGCCACGAGTGGCCTCGAGGAGCGAATAGTCGCTCGCGTCGAGGCCATTCTAGACCGCCGACTTGGCGCGATCACCCCCCGCCCAACGGGTGGCACCGGCGGCGGGGGAGGGAGCAGAAGGCTCCCCCCACCCCCGCCGAAGTCGGCCGGTCGAGACGCGACGGCAAGACCCGCCCCCAACAACAAAACGGGGGCGGCCGAGAAGGGAAAGGGTGGGAAAGGAAAGGGGAGGAGCTTGGAAGGGCGAGAGGTAACCCCCGCCCAACCGGCGCCCCGCCCCCAACCCCAACCGTCTCAGCAGAAGGTGCGTCCTCCCCCACCCCCGCCCCCCTCGACAACGCAGGGCGAGGTCTGGGCGCAGGTGGTGGGGCGCAAGGCAGCGCGGGCGGCCAAAAAGGCAACCCGTCCCACGGCACCGACCCCGCCGGCGGTGAAACGAGAGGCTCCCCCTCAGGGTTCGCAGGGGAAAGGAGGGGGAGCAAAGGCTACCCCCCTGCCCCCAAGAAACTCCGGGTGCGCAAGCCGCCCTCCTCCGCGGCCATTACACTAAATGGCCCGGAGGAGGGATACGCAGCAGCGATGGCCGCCTTCAAGGCGGCCATCAAACTGGAGGATCTGGGGATCCCCCACGTGTGGGTGAAGCGGGCCCTCACTGGGGCCCGCATACTAGAGGTGCCCGGACCGGATGCCCACGCCAAAGCGGACAAGCTGGAGGAGGGCATCCGGGGGGTCCTCACCGGAGGGCAGTGGTCGGTGGTCCGCCCCACCAAGAAGGCCGAGATGATCGGGGTCTGGAGGACTTCATCTCGGCCAGCGAGGTGGCGGCGGCCATCGCCACTGCGGGGGCTGCAGTCCCACTTCGGTGGAGACGGGCCCCATTAAAACGGCGCCGGACGGCCTGGGCCGAGTGTGGGTCCGGTGTCCTGCCGTCGCGGCACTCAAGGTCGCGAAGCAGGCCCGGATCCGGATCGGCTGGACGAGAGTGGGGGTGGTGCTGCTGGAGCCACGTCCCCTCCAGTGCTATAAATGCCTGGAGGTGGGGCACGTACAGCAGCGCTGCCCCAACCAGGCGAACCACGGCGACCGGTGCTACCATTGTGACGGCACTGGTCACCGCGCCAGGGACTGCCCCGCTGAGGCCCCCCACTGCCCGCTCTGCGCGTACTTGGGGACGCCCGCGGGGCATCGCCTGGGCGGTTCGGCCTGCGCCCGCAATAATAGCGGGCGCAAAAAGAAAGGGGGAAGGGCAGCGGTGGAGGGGTCGGGGACACCTAGTGCCCCCGTTACACCCACCCCGCAGCCCAAACCCCCCTCGACGCAGGCGGAGGGGCGCGGCGCTGCCCTGGAGGAGACTCCAAAGGAGCAGCGCCCCCCTAAACGACCCCGTGCAGACCCCGGGGCAACAGGAGGAGCGAAGGAGACTGCCGGGGGTGTGGCCCCCCGGCACCAGCGCCAACGACCGAGGAGACGGGGGAGAAGGGTTCGTCCCCCATAGAGGGAGCTGCAGTGGGGGCGAACGATGCCGCCCCACCCACCGAGAAGGCTGACCTGGAGGAGGTTGTAATGGCCGACCAGTAATGGCCTTACGCCTCCTCCAGACCAACCTAAACCACGCCCGCCGGGCTCAAGACTTGTACGTCCACAGCCTGGCGGAGCGTGGTTTCGAGTTGGGGATCGCGGCGGAGCCATATCGCGTGCCCGTCGCCCACCCAAACTGGGCCGCCGATGGGCGTGGCTCCGTCGCGATCACATGGTGCCCCGCCGCGAACTCCCCCCAATGACTCTGATTGAGTCGGGGGGGAGTTCATGGAAGTTACATGGGGAGACGTCGCCGTGGTCGGCTGCTACGCGTCTCCGGCAATGGGCCTCGCCGAATTCGAGGAATACCTGGAACGGGTGGGGGAATGCGTCAGTACACGCCTTCTCCCCCGCCCGGTCCTGATCGCGAGGGACTTCAACGCGAAGTCTTGCGTTTGGGGTTCCCCGCGGTCGGACACCAGGGGTGAGGCCCTCGTCGATTGGGCGGCAACTCTGGGCCTGTGTATCCTGAACACGAGGTCCTGTCCCCGCACATGAGGCAGCTGTTTAACAGCTGCCTCAGGAAAGGTAGGTTCCTCCCATCTTGGAAGAGGGCCAAATTGGCCCTCATTCCTAAGGGGAAAGGCAAGCCCGCGGAAGAGCCTTCCGCGTACCGGCCGGTGTGTCTGCTGGACGAGGCGGGAAAAATGTTTGAGCGAGTGGTGGCTTCCCATATCGTTCGGCATCTGTCCCGGAGTGGTCCGGGACTTAGTGACGGGCAGTACGGCTTCCGTGAGGGCCGTTCGACCGTGGACGCGATCAAGCGCGTCAGGTCCCTCACGGAGGCCGTAACCACGGCTGGGGAGGGAGTTGCAGTTGCTGTAAGCATTGATATATGCAATGCTTTCAACTCCCTCCCCTGGAACGCCATGGTGGAGGCGATGCGTCATCATCGCCTCCCTGCCTATCTGGTAGACACCGTCCTGGACTATTTCCGGGACAGAAGAATGGAGTACACCGGCCGGAACGGTGAAACACGCGGAAGGCTGTTGACACGCGGGGTTCCCCAGGGGTCCGTGTTGGGCCCCTTACTGTGGAACCTCGCGTTCGACAAGGTGCTGCGGGCTGCCTTGCCTCCGGGCTGCCACCTGGTGTGTTACGCGGACGACACACTGGTGGTGGTCGGGGCCCCAAGATGGGGGGAAGCGATACGGATGGCCAACTGGGCGGTGGCATGCGTGCTTCGCGCCATACGCGCCCTGGGTCTGGAGGTCTCGCCCCACAAGTCGGAGGCCGTCTTTTTCCACGACGGCCTCCGCGGTGCACCGCCTCTAACCCAGATCATGGTGGGGAACGTCCCTGTCCCGGTGGGGCCCAGTATTAAGTACTTGGGCCTGACATTGGACGGCCGCTGATCGTTCGAGGACCACTTCGTGGAGTTGGCCCCCCGGTTGGAGCGGTTAGCGGCGGCAACCAGCCGCCTGATGCCCAACCTGGGGGGCCCCAACGAGAAGACTCGCCGCCTATACACGGGAGCGATCCGGTCGGTGGCCCTGTACGGGGCACAGGTGTGGGCGGACGATTTGGCGGTCACCAGCCGGGCGGCACAGGCCGTCCGGCACTTCGAAAGAAGAGTGGCCGCCCGTGTCGCCCGCACGTACCGGACCGTCTCCCATAGGGCGGCGACGGCCCTGGCCGGCACCATTGGGGGGTCCCAATCGCCCTGCTGGCGCCCGCGTACGCAGACGCGTACGAGAGGGTGCGGCAGGCGCGGGAAAGGGGTGCCCGTTTAACGGCCAGGGCCAAAGAGGTCCTTGGACGACAGGCGAGGCAACAGGCGCTGCTTGCATGGCAGCGCCAATTGTCCGACCCGACAATCCGGTCGGGTCGGCGGGTTGCCGAGGCCGTCCATCCCTGCCTGGCTGAGTGGCTGGACAGGGATCGGGGCGGAGTGACGTTCCGCATGGCTCAGGTGCTCTCCGGACATAGTTGTTTCGGGGAGTACCTGAGCCGTATAGGGCGCGAACGCGGACCACGCTGACACCACTGCAGCGCGGACCAGGACACGGCGTAACACACGCTGGAGGCGTGCCCCGCGTGGGCGGAGAGGCGCCGTGTCCTGGTCAACGAAATCGGCGGGGACCTCTCCCTCCCGACGATTGTACGCGAGATCGTTGGGAGCGAGAGGTCCTGGAAGGCTTTTTCCTCCTTCTACGAGGAAGTCATCTCGCAGGAGGAAGCGAAAAGGATGCGGCAAGCGGCCGATCCTGCCCTGCGGCGGGGCGGAAGGGGGGCGAGGGGCGTCGGCAGACGGCGGCGGCCACCCAGCTGACTCGTCGGGGGGGTCAGGTTTGACCCCCCCACCCCCTCTAAGAGGAACGAGGCGGCAAGCGTGGAGGAGGGGGACGGGGCCACGCGTACAAGTGGCCCCCTCCCGGGTTAGGAGGTGGGGCTGGCACAGCCTTAAGCTGTGTCGGCGTCTTTTCGTGGGACGGGGGTATCGGGCGGGTGACAGAGCACCTTTATCAAAGTGCTCTGGGGGGTAGGCCTGTGTGGTACATAGGCCGTCCCCACGCCGGGCCGGCGGGGCATTTGCCCGGGCCTGCGTTCACTCGCCCGATACAACACGGCATTGAATCCGGCAATGTCGTGTGCGCGGCGGGTCCACGGTGGGGGCTGGGAACCTGGCCATCGGCCAGGTGCCCGGGGAGTTGGTCGGCGGGGTATTTGCCCGGGCCACTCTCGGCACGACGTCCAAGGACGTCGTGCCCCCTACGGTGGACGGGTGGGATGGGTGGGCGAGAGCTGTTTTGGGATGGACAGCCCTCGCCCTACAAACATCCCCCCTCTATGATGGGGGGTCCCTGTGGAGCGGTGGGTTGCCACGCTCCATGGGGTGGGATGGGCCTGCATTTGCGGGCACGCGTTACCGCAGCGCGTGGGACCGTATACTTGGTGGGGGAAGCCCGAAGAATCCGTACGCGGTTCTGGGCTTCCCCATAACAAACACCAGGGATGGCAACTGGAGGTGGTTTTAGTGAGTACAAGTCTCACACTCCCCTTGCGCTCCGCCCAAGGAGCGCAAGGGGGCCCATGATGGGTTTTTCCCCTCCTAAATAAAAAAGGGTTTCCCTCAGAGGCTACGTCCTTCAAGTCTGGAGGGCGTAGTATGGGAATTAACGCTCCCAAGGTACCCGAGTTTCCGTAATTCCTCCGTAGCGGGTTACAGTCACACATCCAGACATCCATCACATCCGCACGCATTCACACACATTCATACACATCCATACACTCACACACAGGCACACACACACATTAGTTTACTTTATTTTACTCACACATTCCGCACATTCACGCAACACACACACACACATTCACAAGCCCGCCTACGGAGGAACCGGAGGTTCTTTGGAACCGCGAGGACTGGGGCCCTCTATAAAAACCCTAGAAAACCGCTACACAATATGGAAGACAACGACAAAATGGATGACGACTGCCTCACCAATCGAATGGGTGAGGGCTCCCTTGGTCCGGAGAGTGGAGGTTGCTGGCGCTCTCCCGGACATCTCAGCGACCGGCAAGGGGAGGGCTGCTCCGCAGGGCCCTCCGCCAATGTGACAGTGCCTGCGAAGATCCTTAGCGACAACGACAAGGCTATACCTACGGTTGATGACCCTGAAAAAAAAAAGAAAAACGAGAAAATGGAAACATACAAGAAGCTGTTGAGACCTACCGCAGTATACGTGGAAAGGATCCAGCTTAGAACACCGAAGAGGAAGAGGACGCGAGCTCGGAGGAAGGACGATGTGGAGAAGTCGCGAGAAGAAGAGGAAAGAAGGAGAAATGCATCTCCGGCCCGATCGCAGGCCTCCCGAGACGGGGAAGACGAAGCGTCGGAGTCGGGACGCATTATCTCATTAACGGAGGAGGACTCGCCGAAGAACTTAGCGAAAAGGAGGGGAAGAGGACGCCCACCAACGACGGGCGAGTATGTAGGACTGGCAGCAGCGAAGGAAAGATTTGTGGAAGCGGAGAGGAAAGAGAGAGACCTGGAGGAGGAAAAAATGTTGCTGGAAATGTACCCTCGATTAGGAAGTAAGATCCTGATGAATGGAGAGGAGAAAGACAGGATGGAGAGAGTAAAGGCATGTAGTACGGACGAGATAGCGGTATCGGTTCTGGAAAAGATGGCGATTGTAGACAAGGCGGCAAGGACATCCAATAATTTAAAAGGAACTTACGTCAAGACGTTAAGGGATATAGTAAGGGAGGTAAGAGTAGCAACGGCTGTGTTGTTAGAAAGAGCGAAGGAGGAAGATAAAGAGGAGAAGAGGCTAATGAAGAAGGTAATAGAAGAGCTTAAAAAACAGCTTGAGGAGCTCAAAAAGGAGGTGAGAAGCCCAAGATGCCAGGAAGTGATAGAACCGAGGCCACGGAGTGTACCGAGGAAAGAATTAGAGATGGTAGGACAGCGAGAGGTTCTAGAGGAAGAGGACTTCACGAGAATAGATGGGGAAGGGCAAGGGGGTGATAGCCTGCTACATTATGCTACGGAGGACATAGACAAGGAGGGCGTGAGTAGTAGGATAGATGATGAGATGATAGAGAAAATGATTGTGGATAGAATTGATAAGATCATCGAACGGAAAATGGGAATACTGATGGCAATGAACAGTGGTAAGGATGAAGAGGAAATAGGAAGGAAACCGGAAGGAAAAGGAATACCTGCGGCTAACTCTCGTCACGGTGAGAGAGAGCAGAGGAAGAAAAGTTGAAGAGTGGAGAGAGAGAGGAACAGGTGAAACCGAGACGAGGGGAAGGAAAGAAGGAAAGTAAGATTAAAGATAGGCGACAGGTGTTAATGGAAAGGAAGAGAGAAGTAAGAAGAGTGAATATTCCTAAGAGGATTAGAGAGGATAAATCTGCTGCGATTGCGATTCAAATACCCGCAAATGTGGAGGGTATGACGTACGCGGAGATACTTAAAAAGGCGAAGGAAGACATAAACATCGAGGAGATGGGTATCAATAAGATAAAAATTAGGACGTCAATAACTGGAGGAAGAGTTCTAGAGATAGGAGGCGAAAAAGCGAAAGAAAAGGCAGAGGAATTATCGGTTAAACTGTGTGGTATCTTTTGTGAGACGCAGGTACAAGTTAGAAAGGTGCAACGGAGAGCAGAGATACAACTGTGGAGGATGGATGACTCGGTGACAGAAGAGGAAGCGAAACAAGCAATAGCGCAGATAGGAGGATGTCGAGTGGAGGAAATAGATTGCGGAAGGATCAGAAAGACGGCAAATGGCTTAGGTACCTTGTGGCTAAGAGTGCCAATAAAATCGGCTTGTAATGTGGCGAGCAGAAAACGAGTGAGGATCGGATGGACAATGGTGGATGTTACAATGCTAGAAAGAAGACGGGTACAGTGCTATAAATGTTTCGAATTTGGGCATATGAAGGTCAAATGTACGAGTGACAAGAACTACAGCGGAAATTGTTACAAGTGTGGAAATCCCGGACATTTTGCGAGAACGTGCAATAATGAAAGTAGGTGTGTATTGTGTAAGGAAAAGGGATTAAACGACAAACACAGGATGGGAGATAAATGGTGTGAAAGTGGGAAAGGAAGCAAAGAGGATACGGAAAAGGAAGTACCGAGTAGCGATCGGATGGAAAAGGTTACTAGGAATAAGGTCAGTGATACAGTGATGGAAATGAGTGCTCCGCTGGCCATCATGGAACAAAGAGAAGACCTGGAGGAGGTGGATATGATGAGGTGCGAGGAGAAATCTTTTGAAGAAATGGTGGAAGAGCAGGTGGAAGCTTATCATAAGGCAATGGCGGTACAGCAAACTTCGAAGCTGCAACGAGTTAAAGTGCAGCCTGAACAGAGCACAACGAATGCGGAAGAGGACGGAGAGGGAGAGATAGAGAAGGGGTGAGTGCGTTATTACCTGCTAACTAACTATAAGGGTGCATCGTAAGGAGAAAGTGGCTCGCCCGCGCAAGGGGAGAAGAAATGGAGAAGGTACCAAGACGTGGTTATGGAACACGTGTATATTCCCGATCACAAACGATGGTTATGTGCATATGGGATGCATATATTTTGTATACGTATCTTTATAGCTAGACACATACATACACACACATACACTCACACACACATACACTCGCATACACATACACTCACATACTCACACGCATTCACATAAATACTTACCGTTACCTACATATTCACACCAACACATACATACAGTAGCCATTCATACACACACAGCCATATATATACACACACACTCACACACAAACACACAGATCCACATACACACATGGAGAGAAGTACACGTGTTCGCTGATTGACTAGGTCGGTACAAGGTAGGGTGGATAGGTGATAAGCTAAACAACAACAAAAGCGACTCGAAAGAGATATAGAGGGTGAGGGTCTCTTTACGACAAAAACCCTCACTTATTTCTGAATATATGATGGACGGCACTAAAAAGGATAAACCGACTTCATCTATTCGGAAGGATGAGGACCGGTCCGGGGGGGGTGGTAGCTGCCTGGCTCCCTCCCGATCGTTAACCGGCGACGGGCAGACCATAGATTGCACCGCGGGGTCTATGGAAGCAACAGCGACTGCGAAGACGGTTGGAAGCGACCGTAGACAGGATACTGGCACGACTGGACCGCAAAAGGAGTTGGCACTGGACAAAATACATAGGACGGATAAGAAAGGCGACCCGGATCCACCACGTACGGAAGAGGACATGGACTACGAGCTGGAAAGAGGTAGGAAAAGGAAGACTAGGCCGATATCGGATGATGAGGAATCGGACAGCGCATCGACTCGGACAACAACAACGAGTAAGAAAGGCGATCCAATTTACCTCGGGGATACTCCGGCTAGTATCGGCTCCCAGCTGCTGGAGTGGCTCGATGATCTGGAAGAAATGCGGAGTAAGTCGAAGAACATACAAGGGAAACTGAGTGGACGGATGAGGCGCACGATTGAAAAATTGAAAGAAGGCGTAATGATACTTACTCGTAAATGTGTCGGAGTACAAGGAGGTCCAATCGATGAGAAGCACGATGAGGAGATGGCTGAGCTGCGGTCCCTGCTGCAACACCTGAAACAGAAAAATAAAGAATTAGTAGGGTCGATAGAGAAATACAAAAAGGATAATAATAGGTTAGTGGAAGGTAACAAGAGGATGGCAGAGGAACTGAAGAGCAAAAAGGAAGAGGAATTAAGGAAAGAGACGGACTTAGAAAGGAGTCATCGGTCGGTACAAGGGAGGATAGATGCGTGGAAAATGCCTCCGCCGCAACCGGTAAGAGAAAAGGAACGAATTGTAGTGAGAAGCAACGAGAGGATAAATAAGGTGATCAAGGTAATTGACCCGAAAGAAATAAAGGAGAAGGAATTATCGGAACAGATTAGCAAGCTGATGATGCAACGTGAGGAACTTCGAACGCGGAAGAAGACGGAGGATTCCGAGGAGGCGGCGGACTCCCCGAAACCGCAGAGAAGGTATGATAGAAGACGGATGCCACAGACTAGTAGTGGAAGATATACGGCGGACGACACGACGGATGGAGGAGAATTTGAGGAGAATTTCCCCCCTATGCGAAATCAGGAGGATTGGAAAGTAGTAAGAAGGAGCAGAGGGGGAAAAAGTAAAGAGAAGATAGAAAGGAAGATAGAGAGAACCCCTAATAAGGAAGAACAAAGGAGAACGATGAAAAGGAGACCTCCTAGAGCTGAGGCGGTATGGTTTGCAGGAGTAAAGAACGGATTGACAGAGGCGGAAATTCTGGCCAAAGCTAAAAAGGTAATCTCGCTAGAAGACTTAGGAATAGATGATCCGCGAGTTCGGAAGACAGTTACAGGTGCTACGCTTATCGAAGTTACCGGAGAAGATAGTAAGGGAAAGGCGGACGCGCTGGCTGCAAAACTAAAGGAGGTTTTCAAGGAAACGGAAGCGCAAATACGAAGACCGACGAAGAAAGCGGAACTCCGCATCATAGGATTAGATGATGATACGGGGGAGGAGGACGTTAAGCGGGCGGTAGCGCAAGCGGGGAAAGGAAAGGCCGAAGAAATAAGAACTGGGAGAATAGCGAAAACGCGATCGGGGGTCGGAATAGTGTGGGTTTTGTGCCCTCTGAAAGTCGCGCTAGAAGCGGTTAAAGAAAGTAGGATACGGATAGGATGGACGAGAGCGCGTATTGAACTGATCGAAGCGAGACCGATACAATGTTTTCGCTGTCTTGAAAGTGGTCACGTGCGCGACAGATGCCCTAATAAGGTGGACCGAACGGGCTCGTGTTTTAGATGTGGAAACACAGGGCATAGAGCGGCGGTATGCACGAATAAACCACACTGTCCGGCGTGTAGTGCGCAAAATAAGGAGGCTAACCATCGAATTGGTAGTTTAGCGTGTAGTAAAAATAGAAACGAGGCGGAAACAGGGACGGCTACGCGGAGGGTAGCGGAAGCTAGCTCTAATAATGAAAATTATACAAACGAACGTTAACCATTGTAGAGTGGCACAAGATTTATTGTTTAAAACTATGTTAGAGGTTAAAGCGGAAATAGCGATAATAGCCGAGCCGTACACGGTTGATAAAGGGAATTTTTACGCGGACAGCGATGAGCGTGCAGCGGTTTATTTTAATGCGCACGCGATTAATGTTAAACTAGTGGATAGAGACCAATGTTTTGTAATTGTGGAGTGGCGAAACGTTTTAATCATAAGTGTGTACATTAGTCCTAATTTCAGTGTGCGACGATACGAGGAAATTTTAGACAAGTTACACGATAAGTTAATTGTATATAGAAACCGAATGATATTAGTGATAGGCGACTTTAATGCGAAATCGAGATTATGGAACGCGAGGCACACGGATGGCAAAGGGGCTCTGGTAGAAGAGTGGGCGGCAGGTCTTAACTTGTGCTTACTAAATGAAGGTAATACGCCTACTTTTGAACACGGAAGAGGAGACTCCATCATTGACCTCACCTGGTGTACAACGAACTTAATTGATAAGATATCTGGGTGGAGAGTTGCGGAAGAAATAGAAACACTTTCGGACCATAAAATAATTGTTTTCGATCTTAATATGAGAAATAGTGAAAGGGAGAAGATGGCTAAAAACAGGTTTAAATACTTACCTCGCTGGCAATACAAGACCTTGGATCCCGAGGTGATGGAGGAGAGTATTCTGCGGCACACCTGGAACAAACAAGAAGAGTTTAGAAACGCTGTAGAAGGGAGTAAAGTAATAGAAAAGATACTCACAAGGGTGAACGATGATTCGATGAAGAGGGTGCGTAGTATTCCACGGCGAACGGTGTACTGGTGGAACCCGGCGGTGGATATACAGAGGAAAAGGTGCATTAGGGCGCGAAGAATGTTCCTTAGAGCTAAAAGGCGGAAAGAGAGAATTAGCAGAGAGAGGTTTGACGAGGCTTTGAATGGTTACCGTGAAGAACGGCGTAAGTTGAGAATAGAAATCGAAACGGCCAAAAGGAAAGCGTGGGAAGAACTTTTGGAGACGTTGGAAAAAGATCCATGGGGGAGACCCTACCAGGTAGTTTTAAATAAACTAGCGAACAGTAAAAACGCGTGTGAAATGTTAAATGTAAATAGTGTAGATCGAATTTTAACCGTTTTATTTCCTCGAGACGCGAGTATGGATGTTAATTTATTAAATGTTAATGTACCTAATTTATCACCTAGTGATGTTTGTGACCGTGCGGCGCAACGCGATATAAATGTAGAAGAGATAGAAGAAACCCGATTTGTTAGCGAGGAGGAATTGAATATTGTCGTTAAGAAAATGATGTTAAAAGGCCGCCCAGCGCCTGGTCCGGACGGAATTAATAACGCCACGATTGGTATGGTTGCGAAACATGCACCGGAGCTGTTGTTAAATATGATAAATGTATGTCTGCGAGATGAAATAATACCGGATAAATGGAAGACTGCAAAACTCGTATTAATTAAGAAAATAGGAAAACCAGACGGGGAACCATCATCATACAGGCCTTTATGCCTCCTTAACGAGATCGCGAAATTGGTTGAGCGGGTGATCTTACATAGAATAGACGAGTACATAGAAGAGAAAGGACCGGCGATATCTGCGAACCAGTTTGGTTTTCTTAAAGGAAAATCGACAATCGATGCGATAGCTACGGTTAAAAGAATAGTGAGCGAAGGTACAAATGAAGAGAAATATTGTCTAGCGTGTAGCATAGACATAAAAAATGCATTCAATTCGGTTCCATGGAACGAAATCAATAAGATGATGCGAAAAAGAAATTTTCCTAGGTATTTAGTTAAGTTAATCGAAAGTTATCTTAGCAATAGAAGGTTGCTATGGATTGACGAAGAGGGTAATGTACAAAGATATAGTATGGAAAGAGGGGTGCCACAGGGCTCTATTGTGGGGCCGCGACTGTGGGACCTAGTATACGAATATATCACGGACATGCGATTAATTAACGGAGCTCATCTGGTCGGATACGCGGATGATACAATAGTAATAGTTTTAGACGAAAATTTACAAGAGGCGCGGATTAAAATGAATATAGTGGTTAATAGCGTAATACGTAGAATTAGGCAACTAGGATTAGAAATATCGGCACATAAATGTGAGGCTATTGTCTTCCCACCGCGTAGATTTAAGAAATGGTCGAAAAAAGTAAAGATCGAGATGGATAACGTCAGGGTAGAATGTACAACCGAGGGTATTAAGTATCTAGGAATTACAATTGACCCATTGTGGAACTTTAGCGCACATTTTAGCCTAGTTCTAACCAAAGCGAACGCGGTGGCGCTTAAACTGACAAGATTAATGAAGAACCTCCAAGGCCCTAGCGACAAAAAACGAAAGCTATATGTAAATACTATTTACGCGATTCTTTTATATGGCGCCCCAATATGGGCAGACGAACTAGATGGCAATAAAAAAGCGAAAGCAGAAGCGAGAAAACTGCAACGTAAGCTAGCCTTAAGAGTAATTAGCGCGTATCGCACGGTATCGTATGAGGCGGCGGAAATTCTTGCGGGATTGCAACCGATAGATTTAGCAGCGCAAAAGATGAAGCGAATTTATGAAAGAAAGAAACAAATTGTAGCGCGAGATAACGCTACCATTACAAGAGCATTGAATATAATAAAAAAACAGGAAGAGAAAAAGCTACTACAAGACTGGGAAGCCCGTTTACGAGGGGATAGTCTACCGGGTGTACGCGTGAGGGAGGCGATTTTGCCGCAATTTGAAGAGTGGATAAATAGGAAACACGGCAACCTCAGTTTTCATATGACTCAACTGATAACTGGGCACGGCTCTTTTGGGGAATTCCGAGTAAAGATAGGGAAAAGTCGAACCTCAAAGTGCAATCATTGTTTGTCGCCACTAGATACAGCGCAACACACGCTTGAGACCTGTGCGGCATGGATGGAAGAGCGCAGAATCCTAAGAAGAACGATAGAGGGACCGATATCATTAGAGAATATTATTGAGGAAATTTTAAAGTCGAAAGAGAAGTGGAAGGCATTCAGCGACTTCGCTTCGTCAGTTATGAGGAAGAAAGAAGAGGAGGAAAGAAGAAGAGAGAGAGAGTTACGAGACGGGGGATAGAGAGAGGGATGATGGCGATAAGCCATGGTATGGAAAGAGCGGAGGGTGAAAGTTTGTGTCTCTGTGTTGGTACTTACCTGTGGCCTTTTTATGGACTTTTCCCTGAAATAGAAGAAAATAACCCGTTAATTTTAATCACAATAGGCATTGAATGTGTATTACTTACTTACCGCACCTGGACATCAGTGGACCGGATCAGCACCTGAAATAAAGAAAGAAATAGATTATTACATACTACATACAATTTAGTCAATAGAATACTTACCTGGAACCTTTGAACCTTATGGTAACTTCGTACATGCAACAGACTAGTTAAAACCTGAAAAAAAAAAAAAAAGTTAATTAGAACAATGCATAAAAAATAACCTGGAAATAAAACGAATACATACCTTCAATAGTTACGTGTATACTTACCTGTTTATCCTTGTACTTACCCTATTCCCGTCCCTGTCCTGTTTCTGATTCCTTGTTTGTTTCCCCTTTCATCCTTACGGTGATTGTCCGCCGTCCTGAAGAGGGTGGGCCCTGGAAGCGCTGCATAGTTCGTGCCCGGGTCTGCTCTTGATAGGCTGGGGGGCGAGAGCCGGTCGCGCGTGGTGGGTTTCGCGGGGTGGGCTTTCCTCTCCTCGGGGTGGGACGACCTTCGGCTTATCCGGATGAATTAGCCGGAGGTCACAAATCCTTCGAATGGAAGGTCGTGGTGGAGCGATGGCTGGCCTCACTCTGCCACGGGGGGTAAGGCCCTACGTGGGGCTGTTGGGGGTAGCGATGAGTGCGCCCTCAGCGAAACGCGTACCGAGGGGAGGGGGGCCCTCCGGGGGCGTTGCTTCGGCGGCGCGCCCGGGGTCCTTGAACCTTGGGCAGGCCAGTGACGGTGGTTTACCGGGGTATGCTCTGGTTGGCGAGGAATCGGGTTTCGGCCGACTCGCGTCCTAGAGTGAGTCCCCGGACACCCCCGAAGGGTCACCGGCCGGCGCCTGCACCACGGCAACCCGTTATACTTTTTGCAGGCAGGGGACAAGAAGGGGCCGAAGGAAGGAACAGTGGGGATAACGAAGAGTGGGGGAACGCAGGACCTTGGGCGAGCAAACTAATAATTGGTGCTGCTGTTGTTATACTTATACATTACAAGAAAAACAAGTAGGAGACTAAAGTGGGGGAAGACAGCAGCAGCAGCAGCAATTACTAGTTTGCTCGCTCAAGGTCCTGCACATGTGACGTCACGGTGCGCACGGCACGACTGAGCTGCGTGGTGACTCACGCGACGACAGTCGATCCGCGATGGCGGGCGAGGTAGCGCGCGAACTAACGGAGAGGTTCGGGAGGAAGGAGGAGTACCACGACGAAGAGTACAATTTTCTGATCGATTTCGGACTCGTTCCCAAGGAACAGACAAAGATGCACAAGCTCACGACGTATCACGCGATCGATATGAAACTGAGGGAGCACCACGAAAGCTACATATGGGACTGCTGGGCCGCTTATCTCGAGAACGAACCGATCGCTCTCAACGCTCGCGCTTTGCACGACGTGTACAAATTTTCCAAGGACGACGTAGAGCTAATGGCTAGGATACTCGGACAGCGTCTGGACAAACGACGCTGTCTGCTCTTTTACGGGCCCTCGAACACGGGCAAAACGATCCTGGCGAACGCTCTGCTCGCTCCGTGGGCCCCGGGGTACATCCAGCGCGACGGAGGAACGAACGCTCACTGGTTGGAGCACATTTATCGCAAGAATTTTATTATTTGGGAGGAACCATCCATACACATGTCCAATCTCGAGGACACCAAGCTGTTGCTAGGCGGAGAGCGCATCATCATAAACCGAAAAAACAAAAATTTGTTGGAGAGACTGAACTCGCCGGCGGTCGTGATGACCACAAACCGCGAGATATGGGCGTACGGTGGTGCCGCTGTGGAAAATAGGTGCAGCATATTCCGTTTTACGCAGTCGGTTAGCGAGGTTATCACGGGCCACGTCACCACTGCGGACGTTCTCGCTTACATCGTTGATGTGCGAAGGGGAAGATACGACTAACAGCCACGCCAGCGCGTTCGTTGCCGCTGCAGTCGCGAACGCGGAACAAGCAATGGCCGATTCCACGGCGTCGAACTTTATTTCGAACGTTGGGCCGTCCACCGGGGACGTACCCAACCGACTGATCGCACAAACGTCGAACGTCGTGATGCACCGCTGGATGCCAGCCATCGAGGTCACGGATGGGAACTGGCGAACGCTGCCCGTTTGGTACGATTCTCGGTTGGACTTCGCGACCGGAAAAATGGAAAATGTCAGAATAAACACGCTTTTCGAGATAAGCATGTACACCGTCGCCGGGAATCTGCACGCCAAACTGGGAGACACGAGCAACATGACGCACGCGACCGCGACCTACGATCCGAACGAGATTCAAAATTACACGCACGGGCGATTGAAGAGCCTGCACTGCAAACTAAAAAATTTTATGGTCCAGGTCGAGCGAGACACCTCCGGTGGCGTGCAATGGAAGGACGAACCGGTGTTCGAGATTCAAATGTTTCCCGGAATCGGGTATCTTCCAACCGTTTCGCAGATCGAGCCTTCCGCTCCCGTGTACGTCTACACCACGACGCTGAAGGAAGGGTTCACCCAGGACGTGTCCTTCACGTGCGGAGTGTTCGAAAAAGCGAAATCTCTCGTGTCCAGGGTTCCCGTGGCCGGGAGAAACTATGTCTACTACCCGACCGTCGGAGAATGGCTGTGCAACAAAATCCCATCTCCCGCCAACCTGGACCCGAACCAGTATCGCGGCAATCCCCAGATACACGGTCTCGTGTACTACGTGTCGATTCGAATGGTCAACGTTCCGCGAGGCGTGAGCAACATCAGGGTGGAGCTCTCGTACTCCAGCGAGTTTTTGGCCTGCTGGGACAGCTTCGGGCACGTGTTGTACGGGTCGGTCGACTTCCCCGCCGAGGGATCGACCGTGAACCGACTCTTGGAGAACGACATTCGCGCCGTATGCGAGCGCATGGAGCGCAACTGCGACAACGAGGAGGAAAAGCAGTACGTGGGAAGAATGAAGAGAAAATTGAAGGAGACTCTGGGACAGCAGGAGGAAGAAATGGACACGGAGACGCCTCTTCGTTCCGCGGCGACGAAGCACGTCGGCCGCGCGTTTATTCGCTAGTACAACCTCGCGTGGATCCTGACGACGCGAATTCGACGCTCGATGGCTTCCCGATGTTCCTGGAAAATGTGATCGGGCCAGAACGCGTCCATGGTGTTGATGCAGACGATCCGCGGAGTTCCGGCTGGAATCCGAACGCTACCGTACTTAACGTCGAATGTAACCGCTGTTTCGCTCTCCACTGTATGCAATAAAGTTTCTGGTTTCCAGAATCTGAAGCCTATGTCGTCGAGTACCAATCCGTCCGTGACCCCGTCCCGAAATCGCACGTAGTCTTGCTTGCAGCGAACCAAAACGGGACTCCGAAAATGCGCGAGGGCGAATTGCGTTTTTCCTAGGTTGGTTTCCCCGACGAACACCCACACCTTGTGCTCGGTGAAGTCGACGGGCGCCCGGTTGAACGACGACAAATCGTAGAGGGAGAGATCCGGTTTGTCGAACAACTGCGAGAAATAGACGCGCAGTTTGGAGGATTGGGATATGTAGTAGGTCACGTTCTCCTTCTCGATGAGGCGCAGGGCCTCGACCGTGCCGCCGGTCTCCTTCGCTCGTTCGACCAAGGAATTGACGTCGGACCTCGAGGATCCGAACTGAGGAACCTCCCCGTGGGATATCCGCTCGCCGTTCCTCTTGGCGTCGTCGGTCACGTACTTGAACATGGTGGCGGCGTTCCTGACCACCTCGATGTTCCCGGAATCCGGCAGTCGCTTTCTGACGGTCTCCAGCTTCTTGGCGTTCGCGAACCCGAACATCAGTTGCATGTGCTCGAATCCCGTTTCCCCGACCTCTTCCTGTCCCACGATCCAGTCCGCGTACTCCTCGTAGATGCGCAGTTTCTCCAGTCGTTCCTCCAGCGTGCCTCCCCTGATCACCGTGGAGAATTTCGTGTACCGCGACATCGTGCACAACACGCATCTCGTGCGTGCCTGTCCGTTATATACGCGTCGCGTGAGTCACCACGCAGCTCAGTCGTGCCGTGCGCACCGTGACGTCACATGTGCAGGACCTTGAGCGAGCAAACTAGTAATTGCTGCTGCTGCTGTCTTCCCCCACTTTAGTCTCCTACTTGTTTTTCTTGTAATGTATAAGTATAACAACAGCAGCACCAATTATTAGTTTGCTCGCCCAAGGCCCTGCGTTCCCCCACTCTTCGTTATCCCCACTGTTCCTTCCTTCGGCCCCTTCTTGTCTGCTGCCTGCAAAAAGTATAACGGGTTGCCGTGGTGCAGGAGCCAACCAGAGCATACCCCGGTAAACCACCGTCACTGGCCTGCCCAAGGTTCAAGGGCCCCGGGCGCGCCGCCGAAGCAACGCCCCCGGAGGGCCCCCCTCCCCTCGGTACGCGTTGCGCCCTCAGCGAAACGGGGCTGCAGGCGCGTGACCCCCGTTGGGGGCAGAGTGTCGGCGGGGCATTTGCCCGGGCACTCGGGTGACTGGTCGTCGGGGCATCTGCCCGGGCCGTCATCGTCGAGGGGTCCGAGGACTCCTTGACCCCCAACGGGGAGTATCGGGGACGGGTGGGCGAGGGCCGACTTGGGAGCGTCGGCCGTCGCCCTAAAACCTCCCCTCGACAGAGAGGGGAGGTCCCCGCGGAGCGGTGGTCTGCCACGCACCGCGGGTGGGGATTAGGGCCCGAAAGGGCGGCGCACCGGCGCTAGGGACGTATACCGGGCATCGTGGGGCGCGAACGAAGTGCCGTTTGGCCGATCTCGCGCCCCATACAGCCAGGGTTGGCAGACGGAGGTAGGTTTAGTGAGTATGAGTCTCACACTCCCCTCGCACCCCGCCCAAGGGGAGCGAGGGGGCCCATGACGGGTTCCTCCTCCGAAAAAAAAAAAAAAAAAAAAAAAAGGTTTGGTTCTCTCCCGTGTGCGCCACCTTGACGTGGTGGGAGGGCTCCCTGTCTCGATGACCCTTGGCGGCGGTACCGACTGGTCCTCGGACCATCGGGAGGCCCTGGGGCGAGGGATAGGATCCAAGTGCGCACAGCCTCCGGAGGGGGCACGGAGCCCGGCGACTCCGATAGGGACCTTTTTCCGTCCCAATCGTCGGTAGGGGATGCGGCGACCCTGACTTCAAACGCCCGGTGGCACGGCACCGTAGGGGAGGATTTCTATCCTCCCTCCGTGCACTGTGGGGAGTGGGGGGTTGTCTTCCGTCCTGGTCGGGCAGGGATGCCGTCTCGGCCGGGGTGGAGGACACCCGCACCCGCCGTTGCACGCCGGTGCTCCGGCATACGACGGGGCGGATTTGTCCACGCGGCTCACGACCGTACGTGGTACGGAGACGGGGCCGTGTGGACCCCCCTCACTCAGTTGCTGCACCCTCGGACGTGGTCCGAGGCGACTGAGTGGGGGGAGCCTGGGGGATGAGGAGCGGGGCCGCTCGGACATATTCCGAGGCGGGGCCCGAGGGGGAGGGGTCGGGAGTGCGGGACTACAACCCCCCTCCTTGTGAGGAAAACCGTACTCTCGACCCAATGTAACACGGTATGCTGGCGCCCACGGCGGGAAAGGTCGCGCCGAGTTGTAGCGACGCAGACCCGTACCGTCCGTGGGGCCCCCCGCGTGGCGGCGCCCTGCACGGTGCCCGGGTTGTCGGAGGCCCGGGACCCCCGAAAGCCCTGGGCTGGGAGTTCTCCTGGCCCAGCGGTGAGTAAGGGGCTGGAGACCAGTGCCGGGATGTTATTTCCCCGGCCCGTGTCATCCGCCCACTCCCCGGGGGAACTTGGGGCCCCTTGCTTGCGAGGGTGGGGGTATACCCCGGTGGGCAGGAGCCGTGCAGGGTGGTGGGATAAACCAAAAATGAATGAACAAATGGTGGACGGTGGGAGGAAGGAGGAGGAGGAGACGAGGACGCAGCGGGATGACGGGGTGGCGGGAGCACTGGATGGGGGGTTCGTGGAAGCCCCCGCCCCTCTTGCCCCGGTCTCCCTGAGGTCCTCGAAGAAGAAGAGTGGAGGTGCCGCAGGCGGCAAGATCCGCCCCTGCGTAACGAGGGTGGAGAGGATGACTCCCCTCATGATTAGGAGGAGTCAGGGTGGCGCGGCCGGTACGTCGGGCTTTGGGACGCCGAGGGCACGGCGAGTCGGGCAACTTCACCCGCACCGTCGTTGTGCTCGGTGGACACGGTGGAGGTTCTCTCCGACGCGGAGTCGGAGAAGTCGACCGCGAGCCTTCCGGTCAGCCTGAAGCGCACGCGGGGACGCCCCCCAACATCGGGGGAATATAAAAACCTCGCGGAGGCGAAGCGCTCCTTGGTCGAGGTACAGCAGCGGGAGATGGAGCTGCAGGATGAGAGGGAGTTTCGCGATTCCCTCCCCCCCGGCACCATTCTGGAGAGGGGCGCTCTGCGCGACCTGGCCAAGGCGGAGGAGAATCGCATGAGGGAGCTGGCGCCTGCACCGTCGGCGGACCTAGCGGCCTCCATCGTGGAGCGTATGGGCACGGTCGTGAGGGTGGCGGAGACCTCGGGTCACCTTAAGGGGACCTATGTGAAGGCCCTACGCGAGGCCTCCCTTGAGGTGAGGTCGGCCCTCACCGTGCTTATGGGCCGGATGGACGACGGCGGGGCGCAAGAGAACAGCGCCCTCCGTCGCGAGGTGGAGTCCCTGAAGAGCCAGGTGCAGGAGTTGCGTGAGGCTCTCAGGGACGTGGGGAGGGGGAGGGATTCTATCCCCCCCCAAACGTTCTCCGATGGTCCAGGACGGGGGGAGGACCCGCTGAGGACCCCGCCCCGCCCATCCCCGCCGCGGGTGCGGGCTCGAGAAAGGGGGGAGATGTGCGGAACGTCCCCACCCCCAGCTCCGACGCCGCCGAGGGCGGAAGCGGCCCCACCGCGGCGTGGAGAGGAGCGCACGGACGGTCCGGGGGGCCTCGAGGAGCGCATTATAGCGCGAGTCGAGGCCCTACTGGACCGCCGGTTGGGTCCGGCCGCGGCCGTTGACCGTCCGACGGGACCGACCGGGTGGAGGGGGGGGACGGCTCCTCCACAACCCCCGCCGCAGCCGGCTGGCCGGAGCACGACGGCGGAAACTGCCCCTGCAGAGCCTGGGGCGGGCAAGCGGAGGAGGAGGCGGAGGGGAAGGGGCCGGGGTGGCGGTGGGCAGGAGTCCACTCCAACCCAACCGCCGCCCCGCCCCGGCCCCTCGTCGGTCCGGCGGGAGGAGCTTCCGGCTCCGCCCCCGGCCCCCTGGTGGCACCACAAGTGGAGGCGTGGTCCCAAGTGGTGGGGCGTAAAGCGGCACGTGCCGCTAAGAAGGGGGCGAACACCCGTCCCTCGGCCCCACCAACTGGGGGTAAGGCAGGACCAGGGGGGGGCGGAGCTAAACCTGCCCCCCCCAAGGCCGCACTGAAGGTGGCGAAACCGCCTTCATCGGCCGCGATCGCCCTCACTTGCCCCGACGGGCAGTACGCGGTGGCGCTAGCGGCCATCAAGGCGGCGATCAATTTGGGGGATTTCGATATCCCCCATATAAAGATGAAGGAGGCCGTCACGGGGGGTCGCCTCTTGGAGGTGCCCGGCCCGGACGCCCATGGGAAGGCGGACCGTTTGGCGGAACGGATCCGCGCGACCCTGATGGGCGGAACGGCAAAGGTGGCTCGCCCCACCAAGCGGGCGGAGTTGACGGTCCGAGGTCTCGAGGACTCGATCTCCGCTCGCGAAGTGGCGGAGGCCGTTGCCGTGGCTGGGGGCTGCAGCCCCACGGCCGTTGAGACGGGCCCCATCAAGAGGGGCCCGGACGGACTGGGCCGTGTCTGGGTCCGGTGCCCGGCTACCGCGGCATCCAAAGTCGCGGGGCAGGCCCGGATCCAGATTGGATGGACGCGGGTCGGGGTAGCGCTGCTGGAGCCGCGCCCCCTCCAGTGCTTTAAATGTCTGGAGGTGGGACATGTGAGGCAGCGGTGCCCCAACCAGGAGGATCGGAGTAACCGGTGTTACCGGTGCGCGAACACCGGCCACCGAGCACGGGACTGCACCGCGGCGGCTCCCCGTTGCCCGCTTTGTGCGGACTTGGGGAGGCCCGCGGAGCACCGCCTCGGTGGGGCGGCATGCGCCCGCAGCAAGAAGGGCGGGCGCAAGAAGAAGGGCGGGGGGGCTGCGGCGGGGGCGACGGGGACAACTACGGTCCCCTCCGCGACCGCGCGGCCCGCATCCCCGATGCAGGTGGAGGAGGGGACGGACGGTGCCAAAAGGTCGGGGGGTACTCCCGTGGAGCCCCCCAAGGAGCAACGTCCGCCCAAGCGCCTCCGCAAAGAGGCGGCGACAGAGGAGAGGGGACTCCCGTCCCCCTCCCAAGCAAGCGGTGGACCGGCGGCGGGGGCGCCTCCCCCGGCCACCGAGTCAACAGGTGGTGGCCCGGAAGTTGCTGGGGGATTGGCCCCCCCGGTAACGGAGCCAACAGAGCGGTCGGTGGAGGGGACGGGGACGCCTTCCCCCTCCACTGCGACAGAGGTTGCCGGGCCGTTGGCGGTTCCGGCGGTTGAGGTGGTTGACCTGGAGGAGGTCGCAATGGCCAATACGTAATGACCCAGCGACTCCTCCAGGCCAACCTAAACCACGCCCGCCGGGCTCAGGACCTGTTTGTTCAGAGCCTGGCGGAGCGTGGTTTTGCGTTGGGCGTTGCGGCGGAGCCACATCGCGTGCCTGTCGGCCACCCACATTGGGTCGCCGACAGGCGTGGCTCCGTCGCGATTACTCGGTGCCCCGCCGCGGGCTCCCCCCCCATGTCTCTCCTTGAGTCTGGGGAGGGGTTCGTGGCGGTAGAGTGGGGCGACACCGTCGTGGTCGGGTGCTACGCGTCTCCGGCAATGGGTCTCGCCGCATTCGACGATTATTTGACCGGAGTGGGGGAGTGTGTCCAGCGATGCCTCCCCCGCCCGGTCCTGGTCGCGGGGGACTTCAACGCCAAGTCTGGCGTTTGGGGTTCCCCGCGGACCGACGTCAGGGGCGAGACCCTGGTCGATTGGGCGGCAACTCTGGGCCTGTGCGTCCTGAACACGGGCTCAGAGAGCACCTGCGTGCGTTGGCGGGGGGAGTCGATCGTTGATCTGACCCTGGCCAATCCCCCTGCCGCACGCAGAGTGCGGGGGTGGAGGGTGGAGTCGGGACTCGAGACATTGTCAGACCATGTCTACATCTCGATGTCCCTGGCTCCACCCTTGGGTGCGGTTCCACCCCCTTGCCGCCCGGCCGGGGGCGACCGACCGCGGCGGTGGAAAGTGAAGGAGATGTGCGGGGACTCGCTGATCGCCAGTCTCCTCGCGGCGACGTGGCCGGACAGGGGTCCGGCCGATGACGTGGAGGAAGAGGCCACCTGGCTTCGGGACATCGTCACGGAGGCGTGTGACGCTGCGATGCCCCGGGCCAGGGGGCCTCGGGACCGGCGGGCAGCATATTGGTGGGACGTGGAGATCGCCGAATTACGGCGATCCTGCGTCCGCGCCAGAAGGCGTTTTTTGCGTGCCCGCCGGTCCGGGATCGTCGCGAGGATCGACGTCGCCTATGGGGAGTACCGGGAGACCCGGAACTCCCTACGGCGGGCGATCAGCAGGGCCAAGGACAGGGCCTGGGATGAACTCCTCCGGGGCATAGATGAGGACCCGTGGGGGCGCCCTTATAAGCTTGTTATGGGTAAGCTTCGCCCGTGGGCGCCCCCAATTACGGAGTCCTTGACCCCCGAGGTGAGGGAGGGGATTATAGACGCGCTCTTCCCAGTGGGAGAGGGCGTCCCCCCCCTTGCCCAGGACCCGCCTCCGGATCGGGAGGCGGAGGAGGTCCCGGGGGTCACTCCGGAGGAGATGGCCGGGGCCCGTAAGGGGCTGCGGGGCAACAAGGCCCCCGGCCCTGACGGGATCCCCGGCAAGGCTTGGGACCAGGCCCTTGAGGTCCTGTCCCCGCACGTGAGGCAGCTTTTCACAAGCTGCCTCAGGAGGAGGAAATTCCCTCCATCCTGGAAGAGGGCCAAACTGGTTCTCATCCCGAAAGGGACGGGCAAACCTGCGGACGAGCCTTCCGCGTACCGACCGGTGTGTCTGTTGGACGATGTGGGGAAGATGTTTGAGAGGGTGGTGGCTTCCCGCATCGTCCGGCACTTGTCCCGGAACGGTCCGGGACTGTGCGACGGGCAGTACGGCTTCCGTGAAGGTCGATCGACCGTGGACGCGATCAAACGCGTCCGATCGCTCACGGAGGCCGTAACCGCGGCCGGGGTGGGGGGAGTGGCGTTGGCGGTCAGTATTGATATCGCCAACGCCTTCAACTCCCTTCCATGGACGGCCGTGGTGGAGGCGATGCGTTATCACCGCCTCCCTGCCTACCTGGTGGATACGGTCCTGGACTACTTCCGGGACCGTAGGATGGAATACACCGGTCGGTACGGTGAGATACGTGGAAGGCGCCTGTCACGCGGGGTTCCTCAGGGGTCGGTGTTGGGACCCCTACTTTGGAACCTTGCATTTGACAGGGTCCTCAGGATTGCCCTGCCCCCAGGCTGCCACCTGGTGTGTTATGCCGACGACACACTGGTGGTGGTCGGGGGCCCAGGATGGAGGGAGGCGGCGCGCATGGCCGAAACGGCAGTGGCATGCGTGGTCCGCGCAATTCGCGCCCTAGGGCTGGAGGTGTCGCCTCAGAAGTCGGAGGCCATCTTTTTTCACGATGGCCTCCGCGGGGCACCACCTCCAGCCCACGTCATGGTGGGGAACGTCCCTGTCCCAGTGGGGCCCACGTTAAAATACCTGGGCCTCACACTGGACGGCCGCTGGTCGTTCGAGGATCACTTTGTAGGATTGGCCCCCCGGTTGGAGCGACTGGCCATGTCGGTCAGCCGCATTATGCCCAACCTGGGGGCCCGCACGCGAAGGCTCGCCGCCTGTACGCGGGGCGGTCCGATCGGTGGCCCTGTATGGGGCACCCGTGTGGGCGGGCGATGTGGCGGCCACCAGCCGGGCGGACAAATCCGTCCGGCACTTCGAGAGAAGGGTGGCCGCGCGCGTAGCCCGCACATATCGGACCGTTTCCCACAGGGCGGCGACGGCCTTGGCCGGCACCCCCCCCATCGCCCTGCTGGCGCCCGCGTACGCCGACGCGTACGAGCGGGCGCGGCGGGCGAGGGATCAGGGGGTCAAACTAACGGCCAAGGCCAAGGTGATCCTCGGGCGACAAGCCCGGCAAAGGGCGCTGCTCGAATGGCAGCGCCACCTCGCGGACCCGACCGTCACGTCGGGCCGGAGGTTTGCCGAGGCCGTCCACCCCTGTCTGGCGGAGTGGCTGGACAGGGGATGGGGCGGGGTGACGTTCCGAATGGCTCAGGTGCTCTCCGGACATGGTTGTTTCGGGGAGTACCTGAGCCGTATAGGGCGCGAGCGTGGACCGCGCTGCCATCACTGCGGCGCGGACCGGGACACGGCGCAGCACACCTTGGAGGAGTGCCCCTCGTGGGCGGGTGAGCGCCGTGTCCTGGTCAACAGGATCGGTGGGGACCTCTCCCTCCCGTCGGTCGTACGCGCGATCGTCGGGAGCGAGAGGTCCTGGTGTGCGTTCGCCTCCTTCTGCGAGGAAGTCATCTCGCGGAAGGAGGCGGCCGAGCGGGTCCGCGAGGTCGAAGACCCCGACCGGCAGCCAAGAGGCGGGGGGAGAGGACGGGGGGCTGGGCGCGCCAGGCCCGGATGACCCCGCTGGGGGGATCTAAGGTAGGATCCCCCCCTCCCCACCCGGTATGCGGCGACCACGGTCGGGGGACCACGGGGCACCGAGTCGGGCGCCCCGATACGTGGCCCGGTTTAGGAGGCGGGGCAGGCCCAACACCGGTTGGGTCTGCGACGGGCGGGGCTATCGGGCGGGTGACAGGGTACCCTTTTTCCGGTACTCTGGGGGACGGTCCGTGGAACGCGGACCAATCTCACGCCGGGTCGGCGGGGCGTTTGCCCGGGCCCGGCGTTCACCCTCCCGATTTCATACGCGGCATTGCTCCCGTGCAATGCCGTGACGCGCGGTGGGTCCTTGGATGGGGCTGTGTGCCGCTGGGGCAATTGCCCCGGGCACACGGGGGTTGGCCGGCGGGGTATTTGCCCGGGCCTTCTCCGTCGGGTTGTCCCTAGGGACGGCGCGACCCCAACCAAGGACGGGTGGGACGGGAGGGCGGGGGCTGATTTGGGTTGTCAGCTCTTGCCCTAAAAAAACCCCTCTCCATGTGAGGGGTCCCCGTGGAGTGGTGGTGCGCCACACTTCACGGGGTGGGACGGGCCCGCATTTGCGGGCACGCGTTTCCACAACGCGTGGGACCGTATACTTGGTGGGGGGAAGCCAGAAGAATCCGCAGTGGTTCCTAGGCTTCTCCCGCAACACCAGGGATGGCGCATGGAGGTGGTTTTAGTGAGTACGAGTCTCACACTCCCCTCGCGCTCCGCCCAAGGGGCGCGAGGGGGCCCATGACGGGTTTCCCCTCCGAAAAAAAAAAAAAAAAAAAAAAAAAAGGTTCCCCCCCCCCAGGGGCCTGCTACGGTGTAGCAGGTACGGGAATTGACGTTCCCGGGGGCACCCGAGTCACGGTATGAGTGTATGAATGAATGGGCCCCGGTCGGCCCGCTGTGGATATTCCCCGCAGACTAGCCAAGGGGGGAGTAGTAGGCCCCCCGACCGTGCCGCTCGTTGCCGGCCAGGTACCAGGCCTCTTCTCCCCGGGGCGTCGGGCAGTGCGCCCGACGTCGCGGGGCGAATGCGGAACGTGGGAGCCCGCTGGTTCGACCGCCGGGGGCTTGCCCCTGGCGATCGGCCCGGCGGGGGCGCCCTGTGGTGGGGCGCCGTCGGCGGCGGGCGGAGGATCGGAGCCAATGCGGGGGTTGAAGCGTCGGTGCCGGGCGGGGGAGCGGGGGAGCACTCGGCCAGTGTCTCCCCATAACCGCGTGGCTGCCAGGCGGTGGTGAGTGCACTGGAGCCGTCCGGGCGGGGCCGTGTAGGACCCCGTTCGGATCGGGGCCTGCACGTCGTCGCCGGACGTAAAGCCCCAAAATTTTGTATCGGGGGCCGGCTTCACCGGTAACCCCACCCTCTTTCGGCTCTCGGTGGGACTAGGGTTGGCCACCCGAAAACCGCCTCTCGGCTGTCCCACACTTCATTAGGGAAAATTTACCGGGGGAAGGTTCCCCACTGCGGTGGGGACGCCATGATGGCCGAACCCGAGGAAATTAACATGCAATATGGATAACGCTTCATTTTCGGGGAAAACGGGGGGGAAGACGGGCGCGGAGGCGCCGGAGGGCGTGGACGAGGAGGCGTGGGAGTCGCCTCGAGAGGTGGTGCTGGTGTCGGACGTTGAGGAGGGGGTCTCGCTGAGGGCCATTTTGGACCCGGCGGCGGCCTCCTCCTCCGCGGCCGACGGTAGCCGCGGGGGCACGCGACGACCGCGGACCCGCCAAATGGCGAGGAGGGGGGGATCGAGCGCGCGATCGGGCAGTCGGGCCGGTCGGGTGAGCCGGGACAGTTCCCGGGACTCGGCTGCCTCCACGACGTGCGACGTGGCGTCCCTTCCGGGGGACGTCGACACCGACGCGTCGGCGAGCGAGACGGGGAGGAAGCGCAAACGCGGGAGGCCCCCTACCACCGGGGAGTACGTCGGCCTGGCGGAGGCCAAGCGCGCCGCCAGGGAGGAGGAGCGGCTGTCGAGGGAGTGGGAGCGGGAGAAGGAAGTCCTCGCCTCCATTCCCTCGCCAGCCGACAAGAGGGAGCGCGAATCCTGGGAAGTCCAGGTGGAGCGCTTTCGAGAGTGCCCGTCACCCGACATCACCGCTCGGGTGATGGAGCACCTCGAAACCGTGGTGAAGGTCGCCAAGAACTCGGGCCACCTTCAGGGCCCGTATGTCAGGGCCCTGAAGGAGGCCGCGGCGGGCATCAGGGCGGCGCTCACCGTCACTGCTGAGAGGAGGGGCGCCGGAGCCCCTTCTCTCAGCACGGAGAACGCCGCCCTGAGGGGGGAGGTGGAGTCCCTCAAATCGCAGGTGCGCGAACTGAGGGACACCATCTCCCTCATGGGACGGGCGACCGCGGGGGACGGGGGGGAGAGCCAGCGGGTGGCTGACTCTCCCGTCCTGCGCGTCAGGGGGCGGAGGCTGGTGACTCCGCCGAGGAGCCCGGCGACATCGGAGGCAGGACTCCGGACTGAGACCACCCCGCAGAAGGGGGGAGGTCCTCCCGCTGAAAGGGAGGACCCCCTGGTCGCCATGGAGGCCAGAATTATGGCCTCCATGGGGACCATGGTCTCGCGGATCGTCGCGGAGGCGGTGGCGCCCCTGGTGAGGCGCGGCGCGAGAGAGGGAGCGGAGCCGACCCCCCAAACAGGACCGGAGGAGCCAGGCAACGGCGGGACGGCAAAGAAGAAGAAGAAAGGTAAGAAGGGGGGTGGTGGGGCGAGCGGAGCCCCGCCTGCCCTTAACCCCCCTCCGGCAGAGCAGCGGCCCAGTTCGGCGGTGGCCGGCCCGGCTAGCCGAGTTCCAGCCGGCGAGGAGGAGCAGCCGTGGTCGACGGTGGTTGGCAGGAGGGCCGCGAGGCCAACCGCCCAGCCACCGGCCCCCGCGGGTAAGGGCAAACCCGTGCCGGGCAAACCCGCCCCAGGTAGGGGGGCCAGCGGGGGGGGCAAACCCGCGACGGGCAAACCCTCCCCGCCCGGCGGTCGACCCGGCGCGAAGGGGCCGAAGCCCCCTAAGTCGCCCAAGACGGCGGCCGTAGTCATCACGGCAGCCGACGGCGACTACAAGGGGGCCGTGGAGAAGGCGCAGAAGGGCGTGGACATCGACGCCCTGGGGATCGCCGCGCCGCGAGTGAGGAGGGCCCTGACGGGGGCCCTCATCTACGAGATCCCGGGGCCGGAGTCCGCCACCAAGGCGGACGAGCTGGCCTCTCGCTTGGTGAAGGTCTTTGAGGGGTCGGGTGTAAGGGTCACCCGACCCCTCAAAAAGGCGGAGCTGCGCGTCCGACGGCTGGACGACGCGGCCACGGAGGAGTCGGTGTCTCGGGCGGTCGCAGCCGCCGGAGGCTGCGACCCCCGAGACGTCGAAGTAGGGCCGATCCAGAGGTCCCCAGACGGCCTGGGGACCTCTTGGATCAGGCTTCCTGCGCAGGCCGGCGGAAAAGTCGCCGACCTGGGCAGGATCAGAGTGGGCTGGGCCTGGGCACCGATTACTGTGCTGGAGCCCAGGCCCTTGATGTGTTATAGGTGCCTGGCGAGGGGGCACGTGCAAGCGACGTGCCCCAGTCGCGAGGACCGCCGAGACCTGTGCTACAGGTGTGGCGCGGCGGGTCATCGGGCGCGCGGATGCGCCGCTGACCCGAAGTGCCCTCTGTGCACGGGTCTCGGCAGGAGGGCGGACCACAGGCTGGGTAGCGCGGCCTGTGCTCCGCCCTCCAAGGGAGGGAAAAGTGGGGTCAAAGGGGTCGGAGACGGCGGCCCAGGGAGGGGCGCGGCCGACGAGCTAGCCTCCTCTTCGCCCTTCGTGCGTCAAAGAGTCGGTGATAAATTACCAGAGCTGGGTCTTCCAATTACTTAACTTCGCGGAGAGAGAGAAAGCGAGATGAATAAACTTCGTTTGTTCGTGTTTAAATCCTTTCCTGGAAAGTGCATTCCAATCCAATATTGATGTTAGCGACAGAAGCATCGATAATGTTTCATATATAGCAGCAAAGGTAGAAATAGAAAATAATCATAAATCTGTCAGTCTTCAAGTTTTAAATGCAAATGAATGTTTAATATTATAAAGTTTATGTGTATATAAATTTAAAGCTTTATGAGAGAAATCACATGTTTATGGCGATTATATTTAAAATGTATATCTATTCAGTGCGTAGATAAAAGTTATCTAGATACTCTAGTAAATTTTTATAATTTTTCTGAGAAAAATTCTAAATTGGAAACGCTTCTCGATATCAAATTTTTACTGGTTTAGCATAATCCTACTTCTCCTCTGTACTATACTTATACAGTATGCAAGTGTCTAAAATCACTCAACTTGGATGATGTATGCGGGTGCACGCGCTGTTGCAGGAAAGGGAATCGATCGGTTCTCTTTTTGAGCGCTAGTGATCTTCGACCTACCTAGATGCGATTAAGTTAAGTATCTCATCAGTCATCGGTGCCTCCTTCACTTCGATGATTAATGGGTTATGCTTAAGCGTGTTTTCTTGGTCGCTTGAACTACGACCCGATTGCGGAAGTTTTCAGATAATTCAGCGATCTATACCGTTATAAGCTTTTTATTACTCATGATGCATATGCGTAACGCTTCTTTCTCCTCCGAGCCAACTAACTATAATGTCAGTTAAATATTAGTTAGCTATCGAAAAATAGGGAAATTAAGAATAAAAAATTATAGACTTGTCTCCACATAACAAGTTATTTAAAATGTCAGTAACATTATTTCGATATATTAGCGACTAGTTTTATGTGTATCTTTTTCCTCTTAATGCCATACAAAATAATATATTATGATAGTTGCTACATGCGCATCTTCTATTATGTATCATAATCTAAGATTCTGTCTAGAAATCTACGCGTGTAAAGTTGATGACGATTGCATAAATGAAAAGCTTTGCGAAAGCGTATTCAGCATTTTTCTAATCAACTTTTTCCATCCTATGGAATATTTTGTTGGCTTATCGCCTTTACGCGACAGCCATGTATGCATAAAAGTCACGTATGGGCATACACGTGATAAACAGTTCTCTTTAAGCCTAGCGGGTAAGTGCGCATGTGCGCGTAACAAGAACAGCCATGTGGTAAATCAGGATTAAAACCTGGCTTACCAGTCTGAAATTTTAAATAAATTAAATCCTTTTCCGGAAGTTCACACATACATGCACACGGACATATATACATAAATTCGGATTTTTCCTGTGAACACCGACAGCTATTTGGATGCTATTAAACTTGGACCATTTATCTTTTACCTGAGCACCGTTTGAAAACGTATTGTTTAGTACAATCGACCATTGATTTTCATTTGTTTATCATTGGAATATAAAAATCATTCACTGCTATTCGAATGTACTGGTTTTGCGATTTGATTTGCACCGATCTACGAGTAAACGTATTTAGGAATTATTGATTTTTTTTAAAAACATTTCTTAATTAAAATACTCAATTTCCAATTTTAAATAAACATCTGTGAATAAATTTTCTCTAAATAAAATCTTATTTGCGAAATATATTTTTATTATTATTCTGCTTTAGAAAATTTTGTTATCGCAAAATGTGAAAAAATCTGCTTCTAAAATAAATCCGGTAACATTGGACGTCCTGCAAATGCATGTTCGAAAAAATAGTAATATTACAGATACGCATTTTGACATCAAGTATACGCGCGAGTAACTTTACAGATCTTATATCAAAATAACATCACGATATTTTATTCTGGGAGGTAAGTCATACGCGTGAATACACGGATATTTTTAGCCTCGCGTAGAATACCCTTCAATCAAGCATCAAGCTGAATATTCGCGAGCAGCGACGAAGATATGGCTACTGAAAATACTCTCATGTAGGCTATGTCCATTTTATTTTTGACAACGAGACGATCGTGACAGTTCGAGTTTTATATAGGACCATCGGTGCATATATGTTCCAGCATAAATTTTATTAATAATATGCTCTTTTTTAATTTTTTTTAGTATTATAACTTTTTTATAATATGCTCAACTATGAGATGTTATATTATTTTAATTTTTGATTTGACTGATGCGAATTTATGTATGCAGAAACGGCAAAAGTTTAATTATTTAAATTTTGAATAAATATATTAAATATATTAAATATAATAATATATTAATTCTCTGATTAAAAGTGGGATTCGAAAGAATTATTATGTATTAAATAACGCATTCAATATTAAATGTATAATTATACTTTACTTAAAAGTTACTAATTTAACATGACAATCACATTTGATATTAATGTTTAATAAGAATAGGACAACCGTTTTTAGCATCGAGTATGAAACATTGTTTCACCATTGATTTACAGCATTCTCGAGGATCTACTTGTTCACTACTGTTCCAACGGAAATATCTTCCTCTAGCGCGCATATTTTATCGTCTCTTTATGTCATATCATTTATTAAAGTACGCTTCACTTTTTGCTCGCAAGGAAAGGGAGTTTTAATTATTCCTGCCAAACACATGCCGGGAGAGTTAATCACTCGGTACTGTCGACATCGTGTCCGTCCTTATTCGCGTTGAATAAGAGCTTCGGTGTCTTCGAAAAAGTGACAGTCCAGTATTTCTAACGGACGACCAACATTAATAATCCTGGCAGTTAAAAGAACGAACAGTACTTTGTATTTGAGTCGCGCAGTTTTCGAAAGGGGAAGTATACAAACAGTGTATCTGCATATATAAACTCTCGCAGGTTTGCATTTTTGAAGGAAAAAAAAATACAAAGATGACGAGAAACAGAAAATACATGAAGCTGGGAAAAAGAGAGCGAGTGCGTATACGAGCGGACTTCGTGTTTTCGTCGACTTCGTTGGTCTCCTTTCGTTTACTGTGGGCGTTTTCGCCGCGAAGGTGATCAAAGCAGCTGCGAAATACATATTTGGTTTCGCCGTTCCTATCAGCAGGCTGGAATTTCTTCTGGCTCTTTGAAAAGTGGAAATTGCGTCCGGTCGACGAGAACGAGTGAAACGAACACGGGAAAATATTCCCCGGGTCGCTTTTCACTCTTGGTGCCGGCTCTGCGACTGTGTAACTTTGAAGCGAGACGATCTTCGCGAATACGAGAAATCCTACGGCGCGCGGCCGTAGGCGTCCGATTGATCTCGCAGAAAATTTCGCGCGTGTGTTTACATGCCGCGATTCGTATGATCGAGTCTACCGCGAGCCAAGGCATAGGCGAATGAGATGAAGCGCGTTGCTGGAATCTCGAATTTCTCACCATCATAATGGCATGTAGGAATATGACGTAAAGAAGAAAGAGAGAGTGAGAGCAAGTGAGAATAATGAGAATAAGAATCTTTATTTTTATTTTTAGACTTATTACTAAATATTTATTTTCAATATTCAACAATTAATAGTATTTTGTGATAGTAATAATTCCGACAATGATTTAATATTGTTTTTTCAATATTGACACATTATTAATATTGAAAACGTATCGTAGATTGATCATGTTACATGGAGATGTTATTAAATCATTACATGGAGATGTCATTTAAATCATTATCGTGTTCTTCATGTTTACAAAATAGTAGATGTTACAAAGGATCAATATTTTTGAATATTTGGGAATATTGCTATTCTATATTGTACGAGTAATGCTATTCGTAAACTCTGATAATGTTGGATATCGAAGAAGTAAAAATATCGTTGTCCAGTCATATGTAAGCGTTCCGAGTTGTATCTCTGCCGATTTAACATACGAATCAGCGTCGGATTATTTGGCGTGGCGGAATAATTGCCGCGTTTACATTTCTCACGAAACATCTCGATGATTCACACAGTCGACGATAACGGTGGTCGGTCGAGTGTTAATTCATATCGCTGGCAAAAACCAGAATGGCCATTACAGCGTTTCTCAGGTGAGCAAATGTTCGCAAAGTCGGAAAATGAAGCACATTATTTCGTAATTCTTCCGAGTTTGCATTATAATCGATACTTGTTCCTTTGACATGTCTGTAAATTGTTGCAGACAATTATTTTGCAAAATGCTCTTTGCATAAACAAGAGCACTTTTTTTTAGAATTATATTTTGTATTTATTCATAAACTGCATTAATTAATCTTTTTATAATATTTTATTCTGACAAAATATCATTATACATTATCAATTTATAATATTACCATACTTTTTATTATTAACAAAAATTAAGGAAATTTGCATCGTAAAGTTTTAACCACATTTAATGCGAGAACCATTTTTTGAGATCTTTGATTTTGCAGTTTTAAGCTTTAATTTTGCCATAATATAATTTCTCTCGTAATATGATTTTGCGACGAGGGTCATTGGAAATGCCACTGTAGAGATCGTGTCTAGCCAGGTAATCTTGATCGACGGCTCGCGTTAACCACTACTTCATTTAAGGCAAGCTCACAGTTACGAAGCGGGTCCTCTGGATATAATCGAACGTGACACGGCCGTCCATCCATCGGCTGCCAGAGCGCGCGCCCGAATTAGATCACGCCAATATCCCATGTAAATATCGCTAACAGACCGCTGCCGTAATACCGAGAGCCGAAGTAACTCCCCGCGGGCAAGCCTGACAGTCACACGAAAAGTTAGCTTCACTGCAAGATCTCTTTTTACGACAAAAGCCAGTATTTAATATATCTTTTCGTTTTTTTACGAGAACATTCTTTTTTATATTCTGATGTTAAACATTTTATGGTTATCATTTCATCGCTATTAAAGCGAGTAATCCAAATGAAAATAAGAGGATTTCGTTCATTTTTTCCTCCCTGGTGATGTGCGATAGAAATACGATTACGACGAAACAAAAGCGAGGAATATCAGTTTACAACTGATTGCAATTAACCCGTTGTCGCCCTTTATCTTGTATCGTTAAAATCAGTGGAACGAACCGAGATCAAGCCGATTGATTTTTCTTTTTAAAGCGAACACATTATATTC